>NW_027413826.1:337500-1537500 GCF_048544455.1 Silene latifolia | reverse complement strand
GATTCAAGGGAATCCGGGCGGATTGTGGAAGTGGAATCCGAGCGGATTCAAACAAAGCCGCACGGATTGTGCAGCTGCGGGACGGACGGATTGGTGACAATCCGCTCGGATTGTCACTCAGCAACACATCTTCTTCTTTTCTTCCCTTTTCTTCATAAATTCCTTGGGGATTTCCTTGGGGACTCAAGGATCCTTTGTCAACATTGCTCTTCTACTATAATATGTACAAAGGCCTTCTAATCTTGTCTCTTCTTGATGCTTGGTCATTGAATTCGATCAATTTAGTTTCGTTTTGCCATGAAAATGCAAGATTCTTACTTCTTTCCTACCAAGGGATCAAAATCTCAAAGAATATGTAAAACAAATAACTAAAGATAAGAAATGACCCAAATATGCACTAAAAAGCATGGGAACAAGGCTAATTCGGGGGCTAAATATGCGCTAATTATGGTCACATCAAATATCCCCAAACCGAACCTTTGCTCGTCCCGAGTTAAGAGGTGACAAAGACTAGGACCAATACTAACCTATCCTAATAATATAGCCGATATGAGACAATTAGCGGGTCTCACTCCGCCCCTTCAACTCACAACAAGACAACCATGAGGTAGGATGCCTTCTTGCAAGGCAAGGTGAGTCTTGCCAAAATGACGACACATCCAAACATTAAGCACATAAAATCACATAATGGATGCATCTACAAAAAGAATAGCCACTTCCTCATCAAGTGGCGGAGGCACTAAAGAGGAATAAATTTAAGAGCATGTAATCCTTCACAAATACTAGTTCAACAAATTACTAAGTCTAAGAGGATGGCACTAAATCACCTCCAAATGGTGTTAAACTAGACTACTTTCGTCCTCAATTTCCAAATGCTTTCGTCAAGAGCGATCGGATGGTGGTGGAATGATGATCCCTATGATGCTATTTGCATATGACATGACAAGTCTCGAATTCTCTACAAAAGTAAAGGTCATGGATCGTCCCAAACTCGACCAAGTGGCTTGACAAAAGGCTTTTTGGGAATGAAATGCTCAAATCTTTATTCACAACGGGTGGATATGACTAGTATTCAAAATTGTCCTCATTTCACTTTCACATTTCAAAAATTTAAGATGGGGTTTGTCCCTTCCGGGCTAGTGTCCTTTGCTTTCGCCAATCGCTTATTAGGCAACCGGTTAACCTCTAGACAATAGCTTTTCGGGGTGATAGTCACTCTGTCTCTGGGCGGCCGAATTCACAACCGTATGGGGGCCCAATTCAATGGATCCCGCACCAAAGCACATCGAAGTGGTACGCCTCCATCAAAACAACTTAAATTTCTCAACTTTCAACAATTCATAACATTTCAGGTTTCCTTGGCATTACATTACTTCCACATGATAAGATTTCTTTGAAATGAGCACTTCAAGCTTATTGATAGAAAATATTTTTGGGTTGCCTTACGACAAGGTCAAACAAGGTCACCTAGACAAGTTAACCAAGTCCACATCGCATCACGGGGTTGGATAGGTGACCCACATGCAAACCCTTGACTAGGCTTTGGGTCATAGGTCAAAAGACACTAGTATGACACTATCTAGGGTGTTTTACAACCATTCTAGTAGGCAAAGTCTTAAGTTGAACAAGTATTTGTAATGGCTTAGTTGATCTTGTCAAAGTTCCTAAATAGGCATTTTTCAAAACATTTCTAACATGCAACTACATGCCATGATGCAACTAATATAAACATCCTAATGCAAGTGATTTTATCAACTAATATGACATATAAACTAAATGCAAGTCCTAAGTTCACATTGTTATACCGCATCAATCAAAATAAAGCCACATAGTCATTAACATAAAGAGGAAAAAGGAGATTGGAAAGATCATACCATGCGGTCTTCAATATCCTCATGTCTCGGATGTGGCGTAGTCAATCAATGTGAACAAGGATAGAACAAACACAATATATACAAGAATACAAAAAGAAATAAACATGTTTTTGGGTTTTCAATTTTCATGTTTTTATGATTTTTGAGATTTTTCAATTTTTTTGGATTTTTGAATAAGAGTTAAATGTTAGAATTCCCATCCCCACACTAATATGGACATTGTCCTCAATGGCCAAAATGATGGAAATTATGCAAAGATGATGCATGATTTCTATACTAAATGCAATCTACACTAAGCTACACTACATGATGCATGGTTTTTGTTATGACGGAGAGGATAATTTAGATTACCTCCCGTTGTGTATGCATTAATTTCCCCAATCCGAGTGAGACACTATTGCTAATGTCCAAGGATGGGTGTAGTTCATGCACACACTATGCTATGCATGAAACTAATTTGTCATTTTGGATTTTGAAAATGGGAACAATAAAATGAGAACACCTCAATGGTACCGAGGTGTGAGTCCTCTAATGGGGCTAGGACTACTCCAACAATGATCAAAATTATATTTAAAACAAAGAGAGAAATAGACAAACCATGAGAGGGTAGGAATCTCCAAGGCTTGCTAATCTTCCATCATGCTATCACCATCACTTCCCTCATTAGAAGTGGTCACATTGCCACTTCCCTTGTCATTTGCTTCTTCACTTTCTTCCTCATCTTCCTCATCATCATCTTCACCATCCTCTTCTCCTTCACTTGCTTCTTCATCAATGTTGTCATCAACTTCTTCATTATTACCAACAACCTCATTGTCACCCAAAACGACCCTAGATGCACCCGGAAATAGGACTTCTCTATCCGCTCAACTAGGCAAAGGACAAGATGGATCAAGTAGTCCTTGCCTAGCTAAGTTTAGGAGGGGTGGATATTGAGCCAAGTAAGCATTTTTCCGATCTTCAAAGGCTTGCTTGTGCATTGCTTGCATGAGAAGAGTCACATAATCTTTTCTAGCTTCAACTCCTTCCGGCTTGAACTCTTCATACTCGAATGGGTAAGGTGGTATGACAATGGAAGAGGAGGGCATTTCAAGATCACCCTTTTGTTGTTGAATAATATACTCGGCCTCTTTAGAAAGGGGAAGTAGATAATTGGTCCGGTGGACGCTTAGACGACAAATCTTTGAAGGCAAGGTGAACGATCTAGCTTCACTAGTGAGCCATCCATACTTAGTGTCAAGGGGGTTATGGGCAACCCACTTGAACTTGTGTATCATAGTATGCATATCAACAAGATGGCCACCCTCCTTTGCTTTGTACTTGTTATCCTTATTGAAGTTAGGATCAAAGTGCTTGGCTAGGATAGTGACTAGGCCGCCATTGACAATAACGGTAGTGCCCTTCTTCCCACAATCAATGTTGAACCATCTATCTACCAAGAGCCTCAAAGAATTGTAAGGCTTGGTGTGTACTCTTCCGATGTTCAAAGCCGATTCAAGGAGAATAAAATCAAGTTTGGTGAAATGGTTGGTATCTTTCCTTGCAATTATGGTGTTACCCACGACCTTGTGCCATACTCTTATGCCCGGATGGTGGACCAAAAGAGCACGACTCGCATGAAAATCCTTAAATTTCTTCCCGGAGATTGCCTCCCAAAGAGGTTCGGGGTCATACTTTCCATAATTCTTGAAATAACGCGGTTCATTACTAAGACCCAAAATTTCACTCAATTCCCTAAAGGTAATGCGTCTACTAACATTAGCTAGACGAAACTCGAGATTCTCCCTATTCTCAACTTTGGTGACCTTCAAGGAACTCAAAAATTCCAAGGTAAGGGAGGGGTATGTCAATTCCTTTGTTTCAAACAATTTCTTCAACCCCATGGCATTGAAAAAGGCTCTAGTTTGCTCAAGAACACCCAATTTTTCTAAGGTATCTTCACATATAAATTTGGTGGATTGTAATGACTTCATAGCAAACTTGACAAAGGTATTTCTATGGGTATCAGAAATAAAAGTTACCTCCGGATAATGCAAAAGTTGATCAATTACCGGAGTAGAAGGTGTTGTTGCTCCCATAGAAGGTTGTTGTTGTTGTTGCACTTCCAAGTTTGGTGTTGCTACCACCATAGCCAATGCTTTCTTTGTTTGAAGAGCCTTTTGCCTTTGTGAGAGTGCCTTAGCCTTTGGTGCCTTTGTTGCCTTTGTTGCTCCCTTAGTCCTTGCCATTGATGAACTAACCAAGAAAAGAATGAAAAATCTTCAATTTGTAGTATACCCAAATCGATTTGAAGGTGAAAGGCTTTGCCTTTATGAAATCAAAAATCGACTCAAAGGTTGAAGATTTTGTGCTTGGTTTTGATTTTTATTGAAGAAGGAGTGATTGATTTGTTGTTGGAAGGATGGTTTGATTTGTTTTTGGTGAATGTTGTTGAGGGTTTTTGTTTTTGTGATGGAGAGGATGAGGGTTTTGATGTTGTGGGTAGTGTTTATGAATGAATGAATGAATGAATGAAGGTGGGAGGGGTTTTAAAGAGACCGAAATTTTCGAATCTGCAGGGGCAATCCGTGCGGATTCTACCCAATCCGTGCGGATTCTTCTGTTTCTGGGCTTTACAAAACTGCCTAAAGACGGGCGGATTCTGATGAAGACTCTCGGATTTGCTTGACACGGGACGGGCGGATTTGCTTGAAGACGGACGGATTTCAGTCCAGAAAATTTCGCTTGTTTTCCTCAGCTGCAAAGACAGACGTCTTTTTTTCAAGACGGGCGGATTCTTCAAGATGGGCGGATTCTTGCTCAGGACGCCCGGATTCAGTCACAGTAAGAAATTTTCAAAATTCAGCTCAGTTCAGGACGGGCGTCTTTTCTGCAATACGCTCGGATTACTGAAGACGGGCGGATTCTGTGGAATCCGCTCGGATTCTTCCCCTGTGTACACGGATTCAGTTCCATCCGTGCACAATGCATTTCCCTTACCATTCTTCCATTCTTTCTTCAAGTCTTGTGTTCTTCATTGTGGGGGCACTACTAGGCATGGATAGCCTAGGCAATTGTCATCCCCACACTAAGCTAAAAGCACTACACATCAATTGAAATTGTTAGTCCCTCCCTCACTTCTCTCAAACATGACAATTATTTTGATCGAAGTAAATAAAAATCCAAAGATGACAAAAGTGCAATACAAGAATTGAAATGTAAGTTAGGGAGTTAGAAATATTTACAAGTGGTGGTTTAGGGAGGACTCCACCAAACTCTCATTCTTAATGAGATGTCAAGGGGGCATGTCCAAGGTGTTGTTGATGTTGCTCAACACCTTGAAAAAGTAATCAAAGGCTTGTTCATTATCATGGTAGAGGTCTTCAATAGACCTTGGCCTTTGTTGTTGGTCTTGATCGATGGCATTACCAATGTAGGGATTAAAAATCCCTTCAAATTCGTCGTCCCAAAGACCACAAACTTCATTAAGTTGATCATTGAAAATCTCCTGCTTAGATGGAGACAACTCTCCCAATTTCTTCTCTTGGCCAATGAGGCCATCCTCTTCTTCCTTGATTGATTTTGATGAGCTTTGCAAGCTCTCCTTGTCACAATTCACTTGCTCTTTGAATGGAGCATCTTCAATTTTCTTCTTCCATTGGAGTTCCGATTTCTTCCTTTCATCCTTTCGGCTATAATGATCAATCATGAAACATGGTTCATGCAAACGAGGAGCTCTCATAGTCTTGTCCAGATTAAAAGTTATGCTTTCATCTCCCACTTCTAGAGTGAGCTCACCATGTTTCACATCAATCACCGCACCCGCGGTGTGTAGGAAAGGTCTTCCTAGGATGATTGGAATGTTGGAATCTTCCTCCATATCAACAATGACAAAGTCTACCGGGATGAAAAACTTCCCAATTCGCACGGGGACATCTTCCCATATCCCTAACGGTGTCTTCGTCGATCTATCGGCCATTTAGAGTGTGATATTGGTGCATTTAAGCTCTCCCATCCCCAACCTTTTACTCACCGAGTACGGCATGACACTCACACTAGCCCCTAGATCACATAAGGCTTTGTTGATCGTCGTGTCGCCAATGGTTCACGGTATTGAGAAGCTTACCGGATCCTTTAACTTTGGAGGTGAACTCCCTTGAAGTATTGCACTACTCACCTTCGTGAAGGCGATAGTCTCAAGTTTCCGGATCGACTTCTTCTTTGTGAGGATATCTTTCATGTATTTCACATAGGTCGGCACGTGATTGATTAATTCCGTGAAAGGAATTGAGACTTCCAAATTCTTCACAATTTCCATGAACTTTCCAAGTTGATCATCAAATTTGGGCTTGGCTTGACGACTTGGAAAAGGAAGTCTAATCACAATGGGCTCCTTCTCCTTGGCCTTGTCTTCATTTTTCTTTGAACTTTCTTCTTTTGATGATTCTCCATCTTTGGAGTTTGCACAATTTCTTCCTTTTCACTAGCTTCCACAACTTCATCCTCAACATGCTTCTTCGGTGCTTCATACCTTGTACAACTTCTCAAGTGAATGGCACTAACCGTTTCATGTCTAGGGGGATTACTTTGAGGTGGTAATTGCCCCTTTTGTCTTTGTGAGCTCGAAGATGCTAGTTGAGTCAATTGTGTTTCCAACATCTTGGTGTGAGCTAGAATGTTGTTGATGGTGGTTTCCTTTGCTTGGCTATCTTCTTGCATTTGAGTGAAAAATTCTTGTTGATTATTTTGCATTTGGAGGACCGCTTTTTGGACATCAAAGCCTTGGTCATTTTGGTGATTGTATGGATTTTGATTTTGGTAACCTTGGTTTTGATTGTAAAAGGGTCTTTGATTTTGGTTTCTCATGGGTGGTGGAGTGTATGTTGTTTGAGGGTTTTGAACATTTTGGCTTTTGTATGAGAGATTTGGATGGAATTTGGTGTTTTCATTGTAAAAGTTGGAATAAGGGGTGCCACTCTTGTATGCTTGGAAAGCATTCACTTGTTCATTTGTTCCCCTACATTCACCTTGGTCATGTCCCAAAGTTCCACAATTCTCACATATCCCACTTGGGATTGATGAGGATGCCGTCATGGCATTAACATGATGCTTTGATGATTTTGAGTTTTCCTCAAGTCTAGCCATAGCTTGTTCAAACTTCAAGTTGATTGTGTCAATGTGAGCACTAAGTTGAGCACCCAATTGAGTAACGGAGTCCACTTCATGCTTTCCTCCTCTAGTAGCCTTGCGAGGTCTACTATATAATGAGTTATGGACCGCCATTTCCTCAATCTTGTTCCATGTTTGATTGTCATCAACTTCGGTGAACATTCCATTTGATCCCATATTGAGAATGTTCCTAGAATCTTCATATAAACCATTCCAAAATTGTTGTACCAAAAACCATTCGCTAAGTCCATGGTGAGGACATGAGCGACAAATTCCCTTAAACCGCTCCCAAGCTTCATACAAATACTCTTCATCCCTTTGCTTAAAACCCGTAATTTGAGCTCTTAGCATGTTAGTCTTTTCCGGTGGGTAGAATTTTTTGTAGAAAGCTAGAGCCAACTTCTTCCAAGAAACTATTCCAAGGGTGACCTTATCAAGGCCCTTCAACCATTGCTTCGCGGTGCCGATTAAGGAAAAAGGAAATAAGACCCATCTAATTTGGTCTTGAGTCACGCCCGTTTGAGAGATTGCATCACAATAGTCGCAAAAGGTTTCCATATGAGAATGAGGGTCCTCACTAGGCATCCCCCCAAATTGGCTCCTCTCAACTAATTGGATGAAGGCGGACTTGGCAATAAAATTTTCGGTTATATGTTGCGGTGTAGGAGTACCATTTGGTAGATTCTCCTCGGTGGGTACGGAGTGTGACGAGAATTTAGGCATTGTAGGTGGATTTTGTGGGGTATTGTGTAATGGGTTCTCTTCTCCTTCTATTGCGAAAGGATTGACAAACTCACTAGTGGGTTGAACAACTTCACTAATACCTCTTAAATTCCTCCTAACAAGTCTCCTATTGTTCGTCAAGGTTCTTTCGATTTCACGGTCAAAAGGTAACAAATCACCTTGTAACCTTCTAGACATGTAAAATATCAAACAACTCGAAAACAATTAGAACAAACCTTGAGGAGTTTTACTTCCCCAAGGTGAAGAAAGACACAACTAATAACAATAAAAAGAAATCTAAATCAAGTAAACACCGTCCCCGGAAACGGCGCCATTTTTTATGCGAGTCCGTTTCGTGTTCACAAATTAAGATGTGGTCGTTGGGTCACGGTCGAATCAAAACACAATTTATAGCTTCAAAAACAACTCTACAATTAGTAAAGAGGCAAGTAAAGGTCGGATCCCAAGGGACGGGTATTGAAATGAGATTTCTATTGAAACTAGTGGTGTCTAAGGGGTGTCACAAATTGGGTTGATGTAGAAGATCACTAAACTAAAATAGCAATGAAAATAAGCAAGCAAGATGAATTAAAGGGGTGTAAACAATTGATTAAAGGCACTAGGGTGTCATGGGATCATAAGGGAATCATGGGATATGATCATACAAACATGTTCTCAAATTATAAGCAAGCAATTATTGTTGTGATGGATTGAGTTGGGTTATATCTTACAATCCTAGGAAAGTTTGGTTTCCGGAGCCGAATCGATTAGATTGTACGACACCTACAAGTCGACTTAATCTTCCCTACTCAACAACATGCATGGTCTAATGAGACTCGAGTTGGGTTATGTCTTACAAGTCTCATTGAAAAAATAAAAGATGATAGTAAATGCAAGGATTCATAGGCTTAGCATTTCATCAAATATAACATGTGCATGAGTTGAGATCAAAACAAGCAAGCAAATAAAACATGAAAGCATATTAATTTAAGCATGAATCATTCCCCATGTTGGTTTCCCCTAATCACCCATTAACCCTAGCTAAGAGACTACTCACTCATTATCATGTTGATCATGCTAGCAAGGTTGTCAATCATACCAACAATATGAAACATGATGAATAAATGAAAGTAATTAACAATAATTAAAAAGGGATTAAGAGATTATACCTACTAATGGTTCCAATAATAAAGCAAAGATAAAGAGATTAAAGAACTAAAACTTGGATTAAAACTTGATTAATACTTGATTACAATATTAAAGAGAGATTTGATTGATATTAACTACACTAATTATTGATAAGAAGAACATGCTCCTCTAATTAGACTAATGGGGTATTTATAGTGGAAATTAGGGAGGATGCATTAGGGTTAACTAAGGGCTAAACTAGTAATTACACTTTTTAGATTGAGCAAGGAGGACCCGGTATTTTTTGAGAGAAGGGCTTCTTTCTTCGTAGCTTGGAGAAGACAATTCGTGCTGGAGCCGAATCCGGGCGGAATAAGGTCGGGACGGGCGGATTGGTGACAATCCGCTCGGATTGTCATTCAGCAACACATCTTCTTCTTTTCTTCCCTTTTCTTCATAAATTCCTTGGGGATTTCCTTGGGGACTCAAGGATCCTTTCTCAACATTGCTCTTCTACTATAATATATACAAAGGCCTTCTAATCTTGTCTCTTCTTGATGCTTGGTCATGAATTCGATCAATTTAGTCTCGTTTTGCCATGAAAATGCAAGATTCTTACTCTTTTCCTACCAAGGGATCAAAATCTCAAAGAATATGCAAAACAAAGAACTAAAGATAAGAAATGACCCAAATATGCACTAAAAAGCATGGGAACAAGGTTAATTCGGGGGCTAAATATGCGCTAATTGTGGTCACATCAGAGCCGTTGTCTTTGCCTTGAAGATTTGGAGGCACTACTTGTATGGAGTAACCTTTAAGGTTTTTTCCGATCACAAGTGTTTGAAATATATCTACACCCAAAAGGAGTTGAACATGCGACAAAGAAGATGGGTTGAGTGATGTGCCCAATTTATATATGCTTTTAACCCCTATTTTAGCTCAAGTTTATATGATTATTTCACTAATACTAGTGTTTTAGTGAGCTAATTACGTGTTCAAGGTATTCTTGCATGTATTTGTTACATTTTGTAGGTAACTAAGCTTTTAGTAGGTTTTTCCGTCAAATAAGCAAGAATTGAGCTAAATGAAGCTAAGTGAAGCCAATTGGAGAAAGACATGATCATCGAAGGGCATTTTGGGATGAAATTACAAATCTCGAGCATGAAGTGACCAAACTTGAGCCAATGAATAAAAATTGGAAAATGATAAAAGAACAAAAGCCCAAGTGGAAGATGTGAACAAGCAAGCTTAGAGATGCTAAATGGGATACCTTTCATGCATTAAACCGGAGGAATTAAGAGGAGTAAAGACATTCCTTAGGATTCAACAAAGCATTTAATCAAGGAATTAAGGAGAAACCGGGATCACCATGACCCCGATTGGGGTTGGGTGTCCCTGATCGGGGATATCCTTGCATAGGATTCCTTACGTTTCCTTGCCCCTTATTTCCTATATAAGAGGTGGTAAATCACACATTGAGGCATCCCAATTTTACACATATTCCCATCATGTTCTATTTCACAAAAATCCTCTAAATTTCAGATTAGTTAGCCATTAGTTTAGGTTTAGATTAGTTTAGTTTGTTTACATTTCTTTTAAACATTTCAAGTTATAATTTAATTTCCACTACAAGTTATTTACATTTCATTCTTTGTTCTTCATTCGCAAGTTCTTCCATTATTAAAGTAATTTCATTTCTTGCTTTACTTTTATTATTCATTTGCCATTAGATAATTTACATTATGTCCGAGTAATTTTCTTAGTCAAGGGATTAAGGAAGCCATGCTAAATAACTAATCACAATTATTAAAATGAGATGTCACGATATCAAATAATAGTTTCTATAACATGTTTGCATTATATTGTTTAATCTTTGGTTATTGGCCGTAATCGTAGATTAAGTTTGTTAAATCGTTCTATAAGTCGAGAGGCACGGAATTGAATTAGACTAAACAGGCTATAGTAGAGCGACCTAGCCATATCGAGAGATAATTAGGACCCGGTCTATGGTCGACGCTAATATCGAGAGGTGGGCGTCTAAAGGCCTAAATTATTTATCATTATCAATGCATTTCTAAATTAACATGACTAATTAGAAATTTGCATGAGTAACCCGACTTCCCTAGACGCTTTTTTTATTATTGTTTTCATTTTGTTTGCATAACCAACCAACAACCGATAAACCGACCTCGATAGAATTCAATTGATGTGACTCTTAATTGCGCACATTTAGTCCCCTAGTTGAACCTATTTTTCATACTAATATAGCATTTCATGGCTATTTTATCTGTCAATTCCTTCCTATTTTGCTTTCCTATTGGATTTTATTTGTCTTGTAGGAAAGAAGATAATGAGGCATAATTCCCGTCTCTCGCGCATACTAGGAAGCTTGTTGACGATCTTGGATGGACTAGTATGAGGAGGAGGCAAGAATGATGACCAAGGATGTAGAAATAAAGAGAATATAGAAGGATCATAGGCGTAAAAGCAAGAAAGAGGGAAACTGCAGCTCAACCCGCGCGGATCAAGCTCAAGTAGAGCGAGTTACAGCTCAACCCGCTCGGGTTGAGGCTCAGGATGCGCGTTTTTCTCTCGGGACGAGCGAATTCCCTTACAGGACCAAGCATGCCTCAGGGTAGGACGCGCGGATTTCCTTGGGAGTTGCATTATGATCCGCGCATGTCCCTCGGGACTTGCAAAGCTCTACTCAACACTTAAGCATTGTTATTTACTAATCTACCCTTGCTTAACCTAATGATGTACCACTATATATACTCCATTTGTAATAATCAAAAGAGGAAGTCCTTTTAGAGAAGGCAAAGCCTCCTTAGTTTAGATTAAGCTTTCATTAGGAGTAGATTAGAATAGATTATCCTTTAATCTTTACACAAAATTACACATTAATCTTTCCTTAATTATTGTTAAAGCTTTATTATTGGGTAATTGAAGATTATTGGGTTATTATTGGAGAATTTACAACTCTTCATCAATCAATCAAGTTTTCTTCTATTATTCTTTCCTTTCCAATTGTTCATCTTAAGTTTGGTATAATCTCTTTACTCTTTACTTTTTATTGTTTATTTCCTCACTCTTTAGTCATGTTTATACTTGTTGTAATGATTGACACCTTTGATAACATGTCTTCCATGATAATAAGTGAGTAGCTCAATGAAAAAAAAAAAGAAAAAAAAAGAAAAAAAAAAAGAAAAAAAAAAAAAAAGAATTGAAGTTGAAAAAAAAAGAGGATGGTTTTACTCCTAGCTGTAATTCCAAATTATCTGAGGACTACTTTCTGTTTTGGTGCGTGAGTTTTATGCTAGTTTCGGCATCACTTCGTCTGATATGGTTGGGTTGTTGAGCGGGATTTGTTATTATTGGTTTCGTTTTGGTACTAGCTTAGCTCTTACCTCCACTTTTTCAAATCTTTTTGCCCCTTTTCACCCAATTACCTCACTTCACCATATTTTTAAGTCGTCGGCATGTGACTTGGTCATGTTTGGTTGGAGTGTATATGTACGGTCGGTAGAGATAATTATCATATTAGACCGCATGCATGTTCTTATGGGTTGCATCACACCATGTTCTTTAACGAGTGATGAGCGACCCGTGAGAGTGATATATACAAGTCTTGCAAGGTCGAAGGTTCAATAGTTGTTTCATTAGAATAATTCGTTTGCAATTGATTTTGTACATTGGTTTTGGCTGCGTGCATTAAATTTGTTTGGGCATGTAAAGCATAGTTAGCTCTGAGCTTGTCTACCGTTCCATTAGTTGTTTATATCCTTTGTCTTTGGTTGCTTGGGGACATGCAAGGGTTTGGTTTGGGGAGGTTAATTAATTACCGAATGAAAGGAAGATAAATATTACTTTTAAGAAGAACGGTCGTTGCTGAGTAGTGACTTTAGTCGATCGACCAATTGTTTCAGTTGATCGACTAAAGTGAAGTTATGCTGAAGCTGGTTTAGTCGATCGGCTAGATTTTTAGTCGATCGACTAAATTCCAGAACAACCGTGTTTGTTTAAGTTTTATTTCGGCCCATTAGTTGCTTGTTTAATAATATTCCCTTATTGTTATTTAAGGGGGAACTCAGAACAATATTAGGTTATCTTTTACTTTTGCTAAGAATCACAGTTAAATGTACCTTTGCTCTAGAACTTTTCGGGTCGCAAACTTTGTAATCTTTTTCTTCCTTTCATTCGATAAATAATTAACCTTTGTTTTTCAAGTTCTTAATTCTTATTGTTTTGTTCTTATTATTCTTATTTATTAGTTGTGAGTTTTATGCTGGTTCGTTATTTATATCCCGTCATAATGTTTAATTCAAATTTGATTATTATTATTATTATTATTATTATTATTATTATTATTATTATTATTATTATTATTATTATTATTATTATTATTATTATTATTGTTGTTGAATTAGTTAGTTTAATTATGCGTAGCTAATTTCCCCTTGCTAGGATTAGGGAAGCCATGGTTATAAGACGGTCTTAATTAAGTGATTAGGTCTGGCTTAATTATTTGTCTAAGTTGTTAAATGTAGCATTTAATAGCGTTTGATTGATTAAGTGCACGTAATTGATTAATTGACCCGGAAAACTTTGACCTAGATCGAAAGATTGGATGAAGTTAGACCTGCCACAAACAATAGACCATTATAATTAGAGTAAAAACTAGATTAGTACTCTAGGGCGAATAGCGGACCAGAAGGACCTTTTCACTACCCCTCAGGCCGTATTTACACCGACCGTTGACCTTACCTTTGATTATTGTTGACCGTGGTGACCCAACATCCTAGCCTTCTTTTATTAATTGAAATCTCGCTTCTACATTTATTTCCATTTTGTTTGCAATTTAGTTGATAGACAAAACCAATCAACCCCTTAAAATTGTTACTTAGACAGACTATAATTGGCAGATAAAACACAATTGTCTCCATATGAATACGACCCCGACTTCCTCTACTGCATTAGTTTAGGCCAGTTGGTTTATCTTTGATTAGGCGTGAGATTTAGCTTGTCACGTATTACGCAAGTTCAAGTTTCCTTCTTCCTTTTCCTTAGATTGTCATTACCTCACCTCATAGCATTTTAGTTACTCATACTGTACTAGTCTCATGTTTTTACTCGATCGAGTGCCATGTCGATGTCCAGCATTTTATTCGAGAATGGTAGGTGGTGTATCACTCGCAAACCTTATCTTTTAAGATTTCTTTCATTAGTATTGACCCTCACATTACCCTACCACTTAATAAAAACCTCCAAATTATCATATACCTTATCCCCAAAGATCTAGCACACACTTCTTGAAGAATTCATCCCCAAATCCTTGTTCTTGCCATTTGTTTATAGTGTGGCAAAATTATGTTTACTCTTATCCTTTTGTGTATAATCAGTAAACCCTAATTGATTAGTATGTGGGTTATGACTAAATTAATGTGGTAATTAGAGGTTAGTCAGTATTGTTATTGTTGTAGTATGTTGTAGTAATATTTAGCCATGGATTATGTAGGAGGAGACTTCACTGAGGAGCACTTCTAGTCCATAGCTTGGAGTTTGTGGAAGATTAACAAGAGATAGGATTTACCTACTTAGTTTTAATGATATGGATCCTTGTTTATGCATTTATTAGCATTTATAACATGGTAGTTGTATTATAACATGAATAATGGTAATTGAGGTTGAGGTTGATGGTATGATATTGTTTGGCAATATTCATACATGTGGAAAAATGGATAAGTATTGTTGTTCTTCTATTGGTAAGTAAATTGCATTGTAATATATTTATGAGACATTGGTACAAAAAGGAGGAGTAAATGTTGGATTGAGAAATTGTTACATGTCATGAGTTGTGCATTTGAAAATCATGCTACTTGTTTATAATTGTTGTGTTTATGTCGTGTTGATCCTTGTAGTATGGTTGGGTTTGATATGTGTAGATACCCGTATCCGTCGATATTGGGAACTTACACCGCTCGTTAGCGGATTTCGTTTAGTGATGCGGGACAAGCGTTATTTGACGGTTTTATAATTTATATGAAATTGGAATTATTTCGAAATAAATGAAATTTATTTCATCGGTTTTCATATTTTCAAGTTCATTTAAAATTTAAACTTTTACAATTTATTTGAAAAAAAAATTATCGTTCAAAGTTTTTATTTAAATTTATTTGAAATGAAATTGTGACGGTTTTTTGTGTTTTTATCGCTTTATATAATTTGAAAAATTAGATTTTTCAAGCGGTTTTTAACTCGATTTCAAGACGGTTTTTAGCTTGATTTTTGGACAGATTTTGGCACGATTCTCGAGGCTTGCTTTGACCCGTCCCTTATCTCCACACGTCCCAGGTTCGAACCCCATTACCAACACCCATTCCCTTCCCTTTTCCTTCCCAAAACCGACACCTTTCCCGACCCCTTCCCCTGTTTTTGCCTGAGCCCAACACCAACCAAACACCACCCCAAATACCCACCCTTACCCATCAACCCAACACCATCACCTTACCCTTTAACCAAACACTCAACCCAACCCATGCTCACGTCCAAACCCAGCCAAAACCCTCGCCCGTAACCCATACCGGTACCCTGTTTTGCGTGGCAAAACAGGGACTCCCCGAGTCCTTTTTTGAGCCCTAGCCAAACCCTACTCCCTTCCCTATCTTTCCTACTTATTCCACAAGTAAAGGAAGATATTTTCCTTTTCATACCAGCTCACATAATCTCCCATAACCAACCGAAATCTCCCCCTCTTCTCTATCCTTTCCATAACCGAAAATATCCCCTTCCACTTTACATATCTCAACCAAATTCATTTTCCCTTCCACAAGACAACTTCCTACCAGCTAAATAACCTAAAACTAACTCCCGTACCCCATTTCTTATATAAACCAAGCCTCACACTCCAAAAAACAGGACGAAAAAGAAAGAGCCACACACACGGTTTTGAGAGCTCGAAACCTTAAGCAAATAACCATTAACCTCACATAAAAAGCAACCCTAAACTCCTCTCCAATACAGAAACAAAGCATAAGGTTCATACAAAGGATTAGACGAACATTAGAGCATCGATTTGCTCTCTTGTTCGTCTCTTCCCGCATTTTAGACAGCTACTGTTCTCGTCCCATTCTCTTTATTTTAAAACCATTTTCACTTCTATTTATTACAAAATTTTGAATCTTTATCCTTCAAGAATTCCAGAACATCTTTCGGATTTAAATTTGAGTAAGAAACGAAGTCACCATCTTCGTTTGAAAATCGTTGTACGAAGTACAACATAAATCTCGTTGTTTTAACTCGTGTGGACAACACCTGTTTTCGTTCATTTTTAATTATTTAAAATTACTTTTTACTTCTATTTTTTGCTAAATTTCGAATCTTTGGAGTGTAAGGATTCCAGAACATATTTCGGATTCAGATGTGAGTAAGAAACAAAGTCACAATCTTCGTTTGAAAATCGTTGCACGAAGTGCCTTTTTACGCGGAAAGTTTATTTTTTGAAATTGTTTTTGCTAAATTGTTTCAAAGTTTGTTTTACAATCATCAAAGATGCGCCTTCTAAGCAAAGCTTGTATACAGGATCCCGAGTGGTGTCCAAGTCTACATGTAAGTTGAGGGTGCACAAAATCACGTCTCTCCTTTCACCTTTACTCGTGTATCTATATCACGGTGTTTGTGTCCGTTTTTTTATCGTCTTTTAATTATCGTTTCATTAGTTAATGTTACATAATTATGATGCTTAATGATGTGTTAATTGATATTCAAATAATAGTATGTTAATCATGTTTGGTTTATTTTACGACGATAACATGTTTATTAGAATAATTACTTGTTTAGTTTATAAAACGAAACAATTTGTTAATTGTATGACGATAACATGTTTTAAATCAGTTAAAATAAAGTTTTAGTTAGTTTAAGTCGATCTCACATGTTTAATAGTTTTTAATTATGAAGTAATTAGTTTTATTCACATGTTAATGTTTTGGTTTATTTTAATTATGAAATAGTTAGATTAAATCGCATGTTTAATTGGTTAATGATGCATGTATGTCATTTGTATCGTTTATCGATCGTTAAATCTCAACTTGGCCTAATTAATATGTAGAATCATGTTAATTGAATTCGATATTCATAGGTCATACAAAACCCGACATAGGATTTTAAAATGAATTTCTTTAAAGAATAATGAATTCATCTTTTCTTATGACGATTTTTCGCTAGTTGAATTGCGCATGCTTAGCATCCTATTCATTGCACTCGATGACTAGAATAGTCACTTTTAACCTCTCCTTTGTCCGAGTGATGCCTCGGCCTTCGTGCCATTTTGGTTCGGTTCTTTGTCTTATTTAATTATTGCGGTTTTATCTTAATTGTTATTGTAATTTTAATCGTTGTAATTATTGTAATTTAATTCAAATCAATGTCATTTGTACCTTAAAATATGAGTCAAGTTAGTCCTTTATTTTGAGTCAAAATGATTTTACAAAACCTTTGTTTTAATTGATTAAATTGAAGTATTTAGTCAATTAAATCGAAGTAACTGCAACAAACAATGATAAGGCTAAGGACAAAGTCCTATGTGAGCCGTGGCCTCATCATATGTACGGTTTTCGAGGCACCTAGATCGGCATGCCAAAAGTGATTCATGTGTCGTGTTTTAGCAATTGTATTTAGATCGAGTTGTATCTTTAATTCAATTGCTTGCAAATCGAGTCGACGAGAATCATCTGGGTTATAATAGTTAGTTCCCCAACGGCTCCCTCATCCCCATCTAAGCCATGTTTGTGAATACTTGTTAGTATAGTTCAAATCAATCTCACATGGAAAATTACTTGGAAAAAGTAGATTAGATGCATTAAACGATTAGAAACCAAACTCACATGTTAGGATCAAAATGGTGTTTTGCATTCTCCTACAACGAATCATAGTCTTGTCCATTTAGCCATCGTAGTCCTTAGTAGAGGCCGTTATTACAACGGACGAGGGTGGGTGTTTTATTAACGAACTTCTCATCACGTACTTTTGACAACGAACTCAAATCTCATTTATGTTTCCCAAATTTCCTTAAATTTGGTGGCGACTCCAAATTATTTTGAAACCCGTGGATAATCCGAATCCCAATATCTACATTTTGGCGACTCCGCTGGGGAGTTATAACTTGAAAAGGAAAATGATGGCTAATAGGACTAACATTATGATTCGTTTTGCATACATGCATCACCCATTCGAGACTTTAAAAGGGCCAGCACACCCATTAGATCGATTTCAGTGGTTAAGAGGTGACGTCCACTATGCTGATTTAAGTATCAAAATGGTACCGCCAAGATCTCTAAGTACTCGCCCTTACCATATTGCACACTTCTGCTTTTGGGAGGCTTGACTTTGTTTGATAAAGTGGATCATTGGCATAGACCCAATTAGAAGACCGACCGAGACTTAGAAGAGTCTAGGTACATGCACGATTAATATGTGAATGCTTATGTGCTACATGATCATCCTCCATGTTTTTCGAAATTTTCAACTATTTTTGTCAAAACCGTTTTTCGAAAACCGTCTTCAAATCAATCATGTTTTCAAACTCGGAATGCTGCCGAAATCGATATAGGTTTTTGACCAAAATGAGCTTTTTTATATCCGGTATGCTGTCCATATGAAATCTCATTTTCAAATCATCCATTTTCATATCAATTTCGAAAAAGTTTCCCACCTTTCCCGAACATAAACTATGTTTCGAGTCAACTCTAGTCATGTCTTGGGTTCAAGTGAACCGTGTCAAGAACACAACCCTAGTGGGTTGCCCAAGCCACCTCTTGGATCAAAGTCAAGTGTCGACCATTTGGTCAAAGTCAAACCACAAAACGTCCAAGTTAGACCACTTAGGGCATTTTCCACGAGCCCATGAGCCATGGTTGGTTCAATCATGGGTTAGTCACACAGAGTCAATGTCAAAGTCTAAGTCAAGAAGTTGTTTGAGTCGAGTCATAGTCCTTGTCACGTCTATACCCCTCTCCCTTGTGACCCTTTACATGTGAGCCAATTAGCTCATTTCTCGGGTCAGGTTCTGTCTTTGAGTCAAGTCTGAGTCAAAGGTCAAGTCTGTGAGTCGATTCCTTATTTGTGCAGGGTTTTTTTTAATTGGAGTATTGATTGGTTCGGGTTTTTTTCTTGTAGAAAGGCCGCCTCAAACCCGAAAGAAAGCAATGGAAGCTGCTGTTAATAAGCTGGGTGACACTTTGGAATTGATGATGACTCATTTAGGAGCCATTGAGGCCCGGATCAATGGGGAAAACATTGTGACTACCCCACCAGAAATGACTGAACTAGAAAAACGGTGCAAGCTTATTGAAGATGAACTGAAGCTCTCTCAGGGAGAGAGCATCCATTATGAAAAATTCTGGACCTATGCACCAATCCAAGATGAACTCCCTTAGAATTTTGTGCTCACTGACATCCAAAAGTTTAAAGGGACGGAGGACTATCTCCAACATATTCGATCCTACAAGGAACACGTTGCCCTGAAAGGTGTGCCCACGAGTATGCTCTCTGCCATCTTTTCTCAGTCTTTGGGGGAACACCCAAAAGCCTGGTTCTATAACCAAAGAACTGAAAAACTACCTCACGTTTGAAAACATCCCGTGGAATTTTGCAAACATTATGCCGATAACGCAGAGATCCAAACCACTATGAGGACTCTGGAAGTTATGAGTCAAAATGAAAAGGAAGGGTTCACTAATTTCGTGGCCCGATGCCGCGCAGAAAGCCTGAAGATAGCCAAAAAACCCGAATAAACAGAAATGGTTGACAAGGTTGTGAAGAATCTCCGACCCTTATACCGTGATGTATTGAAATATCAAAACTTTAGCACTTTTAAAGAATTTACATTGTGCGGGAGGAAAATCGAAGACAGCCTCCGAGCTGCTGAGATGGAGAAACCAAAGGGGTACACTGCGGGCTCCTCCTCTAAATTGAAGGCCCATGCCAGTACCAATCATATTCAAGTTATTAGCCTTACTGGAGGAACTTCCAAAAGGCCTCAACACTCTAGTCCAAGAGTATTTACTGACATATGTTGTACCTACACAAACGCTTTAGAGAGACTCATGGCCCAGGGGAAACTCAACCCCATTGGCCCCACTCCTGAACCACTGTTGGAACAACGAAATAAATGGTACAAGCCCGACGCAAATATATTGTGCATACCATCAAGGCAAAGGACATGACACGGAAAACTTTTTCTGTCTCAATCATGAAATACAAGATATGATCGATAGTGGAACACTCCCAATCCCGAAGGTCAAGCCCAATAACGTGACCTACCCATTTTGTGATCACACGAATACTGTATTCGTTGAAGACATTATTGATATGACCCATCTGATCTGACCCGTATGCCTTCTAAAAGGCTTCTTTTAAGGGAAGCAATTCATTGATTGTTCAAATTACCTACTAAGCCCGGAGAATGAAGTTCGATTTGGGGTTTTTGCTATCGATTGTGCACCATACATTCTCCTAAGCGGGAATGAAATCCATGGAATTTGGGACGATAATGAAGATGATATCTATCTTACCAAAAGGGCAGTTATCCCGCAAACCCAAGATGAAATCTTGAGGCCGAGAAAGGATGTCCCTAAATCCACCTCTATTGCCAACAATGTTCCAGATAAAGGATTTTTGAAAGAACCTACCGTAGTCAAGGCACTTAGTACCAAACAATGAATGACCTCCATGACAAGCTCACTACTGCCATGAACTTCATGGGGATCCAAAATTCGGCAGCAAAAATCGATGAAGAGATGAACAAGGTAATGAAGGGAAGATACTCCCAGTCATGGTTCTTGAAGTTGCAGTAAGAGAGAGAGATGAAAATAGGAAGAAGTTAACCTCGAACTATCTAGCATTCATCAAGTATCCTCCCAAATACATAGTCCTCGATGGCACGGACGAGAACTCACCCGCATACAAGGTTGGGTCCTTAGAAGACCTAATGGTAAGGTACATATTGCCACGTTGTGGTTGGGATGCCACAAAAATAAGCAAAGTGACCAAGGCTTGGCATCAATGGTGGTTTAGATAAGCAAGGTGAATGTCTTAATTAAAGGAGAATACAAGGGTGGATATAGATTACTAGTGCATCACAGAACAGAAGTTCTACTGCCCTTAGAAGGAGAAATGTCCAAACTGGATGATGGTTGCAAGTCTGAGTTTGAGTCTCAGTCCGAGTCTGATAAGAGTCCTAAGTTTGAGTCTAAGGAGTCAGGTGTCGAAGCCACCCCCTCCCAAGTCTTTCCTTTCAATGCACCCCTTTTTAATTCCAGTATCCCTGGGCCTATCCCGAGTACCTCTGTTGTCTCGCCACTGACCTCTGAGCAGTTGGCTCAAATGTTAGCGCATTTCGCGTAATTTCAAATTAATAATAATAAGATGAACCAGTTTGCTTACGACTTGTTTTATTTACATTGCAATTCAATTTTTAAAAATAATTGTTTTAGTTGTTACATTGAGAATGAGGCCGATGGCGAACAGGTTGAAGAAGATGAAGAAGAGGTGAAACTACCTCCACAATTGGTTAAAGGGTTAGAAGAATATGACCAAAAAACTCGGTGATCTAAGACACCGAAACTATCAATGTAGGAACCACCTTAGAACCACGGGAGCTTAAGATAGGAACTACCTTAGATCCCGCAGAAAGACAAGGGTTCATTGACCTACTGTTTGAGCTCAAAGACGTTTTCGCATGGTCTTACAAAGACATGCCGGGGATTGATAGGGAAATTGCATAACACAAGATTCCGATCAAAACAGGGTTTAAACCAATGAAGCAGAAGCTACGCAGAATGCGTTCAGAATGGTCTTTAAAACTTAAGGAAGAAATTGATAAACAGCTCAGAGCCGGGTTCATCAATGTATCGGAATATTCGTATTGGGTCGCCAATGTAGTGCCAGTACTGAAGAAAGATGGTAAAGTTCGCGTGTTCGTGGACTTTCGAGACTTGAACAAAGCTAGTCCGAAGGACGACTTGTTGGAGTAGTGTCCTCCACAATAAGTGCATTTACATATTGAATCTCGTAAAAGGAATATCAAGGATTTATATTATTTATTTATCAGCTGGTCATCGTTAATCGGTAATGATTGGCTGACTAGAGTTTGACATTACTGTCGTATGATGGCGGTGATCAGCTGATCCCTTTAGGTCACACCTATAGGATGATGCCCAAATGGAAAAATTAATTATTTGTATGAGATACAAATTAATTAAATCCTTGTATTTATTGACTTTTAATAAGTCGTGTGAGTTTATTATTTGATGACCGGTTACGAACTCGGACCAAGAGGATTTATTATTTAATTATGTGATAATTAATTAATAAATAATTATTACAATTTATTAATTAATAGTTAATTAATTAAATTTATATGGCATGTGTATATGTTTTGAGACGGAGGGAATTAGGTATTTAAATTTACAAGAGGTTGTAAAATTAGCTAATAAAGGTTCACAAGATACATTTTATATTAATAAAATGGTCTAATAATTACTTAATGGTTAAGTGGTTATTAGTTAATTTATATTATTTAATTGTTAAATAATTAAATTAATATTTAATTTTGTAAGATAATTAAATATAAGACTTATAAGCATTTGTGGGACAAATATCGGAAGTCGAAATGGACCCAATATTTATGTGTGCCACCACATGTGATGATGTTAGATCATCATGTGATTAGGCATCTACCCACTAACAAATGTTTCATTCATTTGTTTACATTTGGGTTGCCTATATACTCCACCTTAAACATTTGCATGGGATGATTTTGATCGGTCCGTTTTGAATTCACAAGTAAATAGATGTGGTCGTTGGTCACGGTCGAATCAAAACACAATTAATAGCTTAACAAGCAACTCTACAATTAGTAAAGAGGCAAGTAAAGGTCGGATCCCAAGGGACGGGAGTTGAAATGAGATTTCTATTGTAACTAGTGGTGTCTAAGGGGTGTCACAAATTGGGTTGATGTAGAAGGTTACTAAACTAGAATAACAATGAAAATAAACAAACAAGATGAATTAAAGGGGTGTAAATAATTGATTAAAGGCACTAGGGTGTCATGGGATCATAGGGGAATCATGGGATATGATCATACAAACATGTTCTCAAATTATAAGCAAGCAATTATTGTTGTGATGGATTGAGTTGGGTTATATCTTACAATCCTAGGAAAGTTTGGGTCCCGGAGCCGAATCGATTAGATTGTACAACACCTACAAGTCGACTTAATCTTCCCTACTCAACAACATGCATGGTCTAATGAGACACGAGTTGGGTTATGTCTTACAAGTCTCATTGAAAAGATAGAAGATGATAGTAAATGCAAGGATTCATAGGCTTAGCATTTCATCAAATATAACATGTGCATGAGTTGAGATCAAAACAAGCAAGCAAATAAAACATGAAAGCATATTAATTTAAGCATGAATCATTCCCCATGTTGGTTTCCCCTAATCACCCATTAACCCTAGCTAAGAGACTACTCACTCATTATCATGTTCATCATGCTAGCAAGGTTGTCAATCATACTAACAATATGAAACATGATGAATAAATGAAAGTAATTAGCAATAATTAAAAAGGGATTAAGAGATTATACCTACTAATGATTCCAATAATAAAGCAAGAATAATAGAAGTACTTGAATGCTAGATTGAGAGGTTGTCAATCTCCCAATAATAACCCAAATAATCTTCAATTACCCAAAATAAAGGATGATCAAAAGAGAGATTAAAGAACTAAAACTTGGATTAAAACTTGATTAATACTTGATTACAATATTGAAGAGAGATTTGATTGATATTAACTACACTAATTATTGATAAGAAGAACATGCTCCTCTAATTAGCCTAATGGGGTATTTATAGTGAAAATTAGGGAGGATGCATTAGGGTTAACTAAGGGCTTAACTAGTAATTACACTTTTTAAGTTGAGCAAGGAGGACCCGGTATTTTTGGAGAGAAGGGCTTCTCTTTTCGTTGCTTGCCGAATCTGGGCGTCCAAGGGTGAAGACGGGCTGATTGTAGTTCACGTAGCAAGGAAAAAGTCTCTTGTCCAGGAATACGCCCGTCCCGAGCAAAATATGGGCGTCCTGAGCCTCAACCCGAGCGGGTTGAAAATGACCCGAGCGGGTTCATCAGTATCCTGCTCCAGATAGACTTGACCCGCGCGGGTTGAGCTGCTATTCCCTTTCTTTTTGCTTTTAAGCCTAAGATGCCTCCATATACTCTTTATTTATTCTTCCTTGGTCATCATTCTTGCTTCCTCTTCATACTTAGTCCATCAAATATCGTCAATAAGCTTCCAAATATGCACGAAAGACGAGAATTTCCGCCTTATTATCTTCTTTCCTACAAAACATGTAAAATGCACTAGGAAAGCAAATAGGAAGGATTTGACGGATAAAATGGTCATGAAATGTTATAAAAGTATGCAAAATAGGCTCAATTAGGGGACTAAATGTGCGCAAATAATGTTCACATCAAATATCCCCAAACCGAACCTTTACTCGTCCCGAGTAAAGAGGTGACAAAAACTAGACCTTTATTTAAACTATCCTAATAACAAAGCCGATATGAGACAATTAGCGGGTCTCACTCCGCCCCTTCAACTCACAACAAGACAACCATGAGGTAGGATGCCTTCTTGCAAGGCAAGGTGGGTCTTGCCAAAATGGCGACACATCCAAACATTAAGCACACAAAAACACATAATGGATGCATCTACAAAAAGAATAGCCACTCCCTCATCAAGTGGCGGAAATTATCTACAAGGGAAGCAATTCAAGGGTACACAATCCTTCATAGATGCAATTTGTTTAAACTACTAAGCCTAGAAGGATACCAATAAATCACCTCCAAAATGTGTCAAGCTAGGGTACCTTTGTCCTCAATCGTTAAATGCTTTTGTCAAGAGTAGGCTCCTTATGGTGTTAGAAACACTGGAGGATCGCGGAATTCCTCTTGCCTAGACAAGAAGAAGGGTCGTCCCCTCTCTACCATGCACAAAAATGGATATGATGGATAAAGGGATCAATAGATATTTGAGTTTCACTTTGGGAGTTTGCTTTTGTTTTTGTTTTTCCCCCCAATTTCTTGTGGCATTTGACATTTGAGAACACTTTCTTTGCCATTTCTTTTTGATTTTTGGCGTTTCAATACTTGACAACTTTTTGCATTTCTTTTTGAACATTTTCAAAGTCACCCCAATTAGTAACGAGGGTGCCTTGTATTTTGAAGTTTAGGAGTTCTATTTTTGCTCCTCTTTTCATTTGATGCATTTTTTGCAAACTTTCTTTCACTTTTCATTTCATTGAACTCAAATTGATTTCTTTTTGTGCCCATTCCCTTTGATGACAAAAATATATGGTAGAACATGGATGAATGATGGTTGCATGGTTTCAAGGGTCACCTTGGAATAAACGGTAGCCAAGGAGTTATCACACCACAAGGTACTCTTGACTCGGCCTTAAACCATGGGTCAAAGGATACTAGCATGACACATCCTAGGGTGTTTTACAAGTATTCTAACAAGCAAAGTCTTAAGAATAAAAAGCATATACTAGGGCCTATATACACTTGTCAAGCTTCCCAAATAGACGGTTTCGCAAAATTTTTCTAATATGCAACTACATGCCATGATGCAACTAACATATAAACATCCTAATGCCTATGATTCTACCAACTAATATGACATATAATCTAAGTGCAAGTCCTAGATTCACATTGTTATACCGCATCAATCAAAATAAAGCCACATAGTCATTAACATAAAAAGGAAAAAGGAGATTGGAAAGATCATACCATGCGGTCTTCAATATCCTCATGTCTCGGATGTGGCGTAGTCAATCAATGTGAACAAGGATAAAACAAACACAATATATACAAGACAATATATACAAAGGAAATGAACTTGTTTTTGGGTTTTCAATTTTTTTCAATTTTTATGATTTTTGAAATTTTTTCAATTTTTATGGGTTTTTGAATAAGAGTTAAATGTTAGAATTCCCATCCCCACACTAATATGGGCATTGTCCTCAATGGCCAAAATGATGGAAATTATGCAAAGATGATGCATGATTTCTATACTAAATGCAATTCTATACTAAGCTACACTACATGATGCATGGTTTTTGTTATGACGGAGAGGATAATTTAGATTACCTCCCGTTGCGTATGCATTAACTTCCCCAACCAGAGTAAGACACTATTGCTAATGTCCAATGATGGGTATAGTTCATGCGCACACTATGCTATGCATGAAACTAGTTTGTCATTTTGGATTTTACAAATGGGAACAATAAAATAAGAAAACCTCAATGGTACCGAGGTGTGAGTCCTTTGATGTTGCTAGGACTACTCCAACAATGATCAAAATGAAATAAAATACAAAGAGATATAGACAAATCATGGGAGTGTAGGAGTCTCCAAGGCTTGCTAGTCTTCCATCATGCTATCATCATCACCACTTCCCTCATGAGAAATTGTCACATTGCCACTTTCCTTGTCATTTGCTTCTTCACTTTCTTCCTCATCTTGCTCATCATCTTCTTCACCATTTCTTTCTTCTTCCATTGCTTCTTCCTCAATATTATCATCAACTTCTTCATCATTTCCAACAACCTCATTATCTCCCACCACGTCCCTAGATGCACCCGGAAATAAGACTTCTCTATCCGCCCAACTAGGCAAAGGACAAGATGGATCAAGGAGTCCTTGCCTAGCTAGGTGTAGGAGGGGTGGATATTGAGCCAAATACGCGTTTTTCCGATCTTCATGGGCTTGCTTGTGCATTGCTTGCATGAGAAGAGTCACATAATATTTCCCAATTTCAATTCCTTCCGGCTTGAACTCTTCATACTCAAAGGGGTAAGGTGGTATGACAATGGAAGAGGAGGGGGTTTCAAGATCACCCTTTTGTTGTTGAATGATATACTCGGCTTCTTCGGAAAGGGGAAGTAGATAATTGGTCCGGTGGACGCTTAGGCGACAAATCTTCGAGGGCAAGGTGAACGATCTAGCTTAACTAGTTAGCCATCCATATTTAGTATCAAGGGGTTATGGGCAACCCACTTGAACTTGTGAATCATAATATGCATATCAATAAGATGGCCACCTTCCTTTGCTTTGTACTTCTTATCCTTATTGAAATTAGGATCAAAGTGCTTAGCTAGGACCGTGACTAGGCCGCCATTGACAATAACGGTCGTGCCCTTTTTCCCATTATCAACATTAAGCCATCTATCAACCAATAGCCTCAAAGAATTGTAAGGCTTGGTGTGAATTCTTCCGATATTCAAAGCCGATTCAAGGAGAATAAAATCGAGTCTTGTGAAATGATTGGTGTCTTTCCTAGCAATTATGGTATTTCCCACAACCTTGTGCTATACTCTTATGCCCGGATGATGGACCAAAAGAGCACGACACGCATGAAAATCCTCAAATTTCTTCCCGGAGATTGCCTCCCAAAGAGGTTCGGGGTCATACTTTCCATAACTCTTGAAATAACTTTGTTCATCACTAAGACCCAAAATTTCACCCAATTCCTTAAAGGTAATGCGTCTACTAACATTAGCTAGACGAAACTCGATATTTTCCCTATTCTCAACTTTGGTGACTTTCAAAGAACTTAAAAATTCCAAGACAAGGGAGGGGTATGTCAATTCCTTTGTTTCAAACAATTTCTCTAACCCCATGGCTTTGAAAAAGGCTTTTGTTTGTTCAAGAACACCCAATTTCTCCAAGGCATCTTTACATATGAATTTGGTGGATTGAATAGCTTTCATAGCAAACTTGACAAAGGTATTTCTATGGGTATCGGAAATAAAAGTTACCTCCGGATAATGCAAAAGTTGATTAATTACCGGAGTAGAGGATGTTGATGGTCCCATAGAAGGTTGTTGTTGTTGCACTTCCAAGTTTGGTGTTGCCACCACCATAGCCAAAGCTTTCTTTGTTTGAAGAGCCTTTTGCCTTTGTGAGAGTGCCTTAGCCTTTGGTGCCTTTGTTGCCTTTGTTGCACCCTTAGTCCTTGCCATTGATGAGCTTAACCAAGAAAAGAATGAAAAATCTTCAATTTGTAGGATGCCCAAATCGATTTGAAGGTGAAAGGCTTTGCCTTTATGAAAACAAAAATCGACTCAAAGGTTGAAGATTTTGTTCTTGGTTTTGATTTTTGTTGAAGATGGAGTGATTAATTTGTTGTTAGAAGGGTGGTTTGATTTGTTTTTGTTGAATGTTGTTGAGGGTTTTTGTTTTTATGATGGAGAGGATGAGGGTTTTGATGTTGTGGGTAGTGTTTATGAATGAATGAATGAATGAATGAAGGTGGGAGGGATTATAAAGAAACCGAGATTTTCAAAACTGCAGGGGCAATCCGTGCGGATTAGGCTCAATCCGTGCGGATTCTACTTCTTCAATCTTTGCAAAAGCTCGCCTAAAGACGGGCGGATTTGGTACAATCCGCTCGGATTTGCTGAACACGGGACGGGCGGATTTCTTCAAAGACGGACGGATTTCAGATCCGAGATTTTTGCTTGTTTTCCTCAAAGCAAAAGACGGCGTCTTTTTTACAAGACGGACGGATTCTTCAAGACGGGCGGATTTTTGGGAATCCGCTCGGATTCTTTAACATCAAGAAAATTCCAAAATTCAGCTCGAGTTCAAGACGGGCGTCTTTTTCTCGCAGGACGCTCGGATTGCCTAAGACGGGCGGATTCTCCGAATCCGCTCGGATTCTTCCCCTGTGTACACGGATTCAGTTCCACCCGTGCACAGCGCTTTCCCTTTATCATTCTTCCATTCTTTCTTTCAAGGCTTGTGTTCTTCATTGTGGGGGCAATACGAAGGCATGGATAGCCTAGGCAATTGCCATCCCCACACTAAGGTAAAGCACTACACATCAATTGAAGTCGTTAGTCCCTCCCTCACTTCTCTCTTACATGACAATTATTTTGATCAAAGTAAATAAAAATCCAAAAATGACAAAAAATGCAATACAAGAATTGAAATGTAAGTTAGGGAGTTAGAAATATTTACAAGTGGTGGTTTAGGGAGGACTCCACCAAACTCTCATTCTTGATGAGATGTCAAGGGGGCATGTTCAAGGTGTTGTTGATGTTGCTCAACACCTTGAAAAAGTAATCAAAAGCTTGTTCATTATTATGGTAGAGGTCCTCAATAGACCGTGGCCCTTGTTGTTGATCATGATCGATGGCATGCCCAATGTAGGGATTAAAAATCCCTTCAAACTCGTCGTCCCAAAGACCACAAACTTCATTGAGTTGATCATTGAAAATCTCTTGCTTAGATGGAGACAACTCTCCCAATTTCTTCTCTTGGCCAATGAGGCCATCCTCTTCTTCCTTGGTTGATTTTGATGAGCTTTGCAAGCTCTCCTTATCACAATTCACTTGCTCTTTGAATGGAGCATCTTCAACTTTCTTTCTCCATTGGAGTTCCGATTTCTTCCTTTCATCTTTTCGGCTATAATGATCAATCATAAAACATGGCTCATGCAAACAAGGAGCTCTCATGGTCTTGTCAAGATTAAAATTTATGCTTTCATCTCCCACTTCTAGAGTGAGCTCTCCATGTTTCACATTAATCACCGCACCCGCGGTGTGTAGGAAAGGTCTTCCTAGGATGATTGGAATGTTGGAATCTTCCTCCATATCAACAATGACAAAGTCCACCGGGATGAAAAACTTCCCAATTCGCACGGGGACATCTTCCCATATCCCTAATGGTGTCTTCGTCGATCTATCGGCCATTTGGAGTGTGATGTTGGTGCATTTAAGCTCTCCCATTCCCAACCTTTTACTTACCGAGTACGGCATGACACTCACACTAGCCCCTAGATCACATAAGGCTTTGTTGATCGTCGTGTCGCCAATGGTACACGGTATTGAGAAGCTCACCGGATCCTTTAACTTTGGAGGTGAACTCCCTTGAAGTATTGTACTACTCACCTTAGTGAAGGCGATAGTCTCAAGTTTCCGGATCGACTTCTTCTTTGTGAGGATATCTTTCATGTACTTTGCATAAGCCGGAACGTGGTTGATTAACTCCGTGAAAGGAATTGAGACTTCTAAATTCTTCACAATTTCCATGAACTTTCCAAGTTGATCATCAAATTTGGGCTTGGCTTGACGACTTGGAAAAGGAAGTCTAATCACAATGGGCTCCTTCTCTTTGGCCTTGTCTTCATTTTTCTTTGATCTTTCTTCTTTTGATGATTCTCCATCTTTGGAGTTTTGCACAATTTCTTCCTTTTCACTCGCTTCCACAACTTCATCCTCAACTTGCTTCTTCGGTGCTTCATACCTTGTACCACTTCTCAAGTGAATGGCACTAACCGTTTCATGTCTAGGGGGATTACTTTGAGGTGGTAATTGCCCCTTTTGTCTTTGTGAGCTTGAAGATGCTAGTTGAGTCAATTGTGTTTCCAACATCTTGGTGTGAGCTAGAATGTTGTTGATGGTGGTTTCTTTTGCTTGACTATCTTTTTGCATTTGGGTGAAAAATTCTTGTTGATTCTTTTGCATTTGGAGGACCGCTTTTTGGACATCAAAACCTTGGTCATTTTGGTGATTGTATGGATTTTGATTTTGGTAACCTTGGTTTTGATTGTAAAAGGGTCTTTGATTTTGGTTTCTCATGGGTGGTGGAGTGTATGTTGTTTGAGGGTTTTAAACATTTTGGCTCTTGTATGAGAGATTTGGATGAAACTTGGTGTTTTCATTGTAGAAATTTGACTAAGGGGTACCACTTTTGTAAGCTTGGAAAGCATTAACTTGTTCGGTTGTTCCCCTACACTCACTTGGGTCATGACCCAAAGTTCCACAATTCTCACATATCCCACTTGGGATTGACGAGGAGGCCGTCATGGCATTGACATGATGCTTCGATGATTTTGAGTTTTCCTCAATTCTAGCCATAGCTTGTTCAAACTTCAAGTTGATTGTATCGATATGGGAGCTTAGTTGGGCACCTAATTGAGTAACGGCGTCCACTTCATACTTTCCTCCTCTAGTAGCCTTGCGAGGCCTACTATATTGTGAATTGTGGATTGCCATCTCTTCAATTTTGCTCCAAGTTTGGTTGTCATCAACCTCGGTGAACATCCCATTCGATCCCATATTGAGAATGTTCCTAGAATCTTCATATAAACCATTCCAAAATTGTTGAACCAAAAACCATTCGCTAAGTCCATGGTGAGGACATGAGCGACAAATTCCCTTGAACCGCTCCCAAGCTTCATACAAAGACTCTTCATCCCTTTGCTTAAAACCCGTAATTTGAGCTCTTAGCATGTTGGTCTTTTCCGGTGGGTAGAATTTTTTGTAGAAAGCTAGAGCCAACTTCTTCCAAGAATCTATTCCAAGGGTGGCCTTATCAAGGCCCTTCAACCATTGCTTTGCGGTGCCGATTAAAGAAAAAGGAAATAAGACCCATCTAATTTGGTCTTGAGTCACGCCCGTTTGAGAGATAGCATCACAATAATCGCAAAAGGTTTCCATATGAGAATGAGGGTCCTCACTAGGCATTCCCCCGAATTGGCTCCTCTCAACTAGTTGGATGAAGGCGGACTTGGCAATAAAATTTCCGGTGAGATGTTGCGGTGTAGGAGTACCATTTGGTAGATTCTCCTCGGTGGGTACGGAGTGTGACGAGAATTTTGGCATTGTAGGTGGATTTTGTGGGGTATTGTGTAATGGGTTTTCTTCTCCTTCTATTGCGAAAGGATTGACAAACTCACTAGTGGGTTGAACAACTTCACTAACACCTCTCAAATTCCTCCTAACAAGTCTCCTATTGTTCGTCAAGGTTCTTTCGATTTCACGGTCAAAAGGTATCAAATTACTTTGTAACCTTCTAGACATGCAAAATATCAAACTACTCAAAAACAATTAGAACAAACCTTGAGGATTTTTACTTCCTCAAGGCGAAGAAAGACACAACTAATAACAAAAAGGAAATCTAAATCAAACAAACACCGTCCCCTGCAACGGCGCCATTTTTGATCGGTCCGTTTTGAATTCACAAGTAAATAGATGTGGTCGTTGGTCACGGTCGAATCAAAACACAATTTATAGCTTAACAAGCAACTCTACAATTAGTAAAGAGGCAAGTAAAGGTCGGATCCCAAGGGACGGGAGTTGAAATGAGATTTCTATTGTAACTAGTGGTGTCTAAGGGGTGTCACAAATTGGGTTGATGTAGAAGGTTACTAAACTAGAATAACAATGAAAATAAAAAAAACAAGATGAATTAAAGGGGTGTAAACAATTGATTAAAGGCACTAGGGTGTCATGGGATCATAGGGGAATCATGGGATATGATCATACAAACATGTTCTCAAATTATAAGCAAGCAATTATTGTTGTGATGGATTGAGTTGGGTTATATCTTACAATCCTAGGAAAGTTTGGGTCCCGGAGCCGAATCGATTAGATTGTACAACACCTACAAGTCGACTTAATCTTCCCTACTCAACAACATGCATGGTCTAATGAGACTCGAGTTGGGTTATGTCTTACAAGTCTCATTGAAAAGATAGAAGATGATAGTAAATGCAAGGATTCATAGGCTTAGCATTTCATCAAATATAACATGTGCATGAGTTGAGATCAAAACAAGCAAGCAAATAAAACATAAAAGCATATTAATTTAAGCATGAATCATTCCCCATGTTGGTTTCCCCTAATCACCCATTAACCCTAGCTAAGAGACTACTCACTCATTATCATGTTGATCATGCTAGCAAGGTTGTCAATCATACTAACAATATGAAACATGATGAATAAATGAAAGTAATTAGCAATAATTAAAAAGGGATTAAGAGATTATACCTACTAATGATTCCAATAATAAAGCAAGAATAATAGAAGTACTTGAATGCTAGATTGAGAGGTTGTCAATCTCCCAATAATAACCCAAATAATCTTCAATTACCCAAAATAAAGGATGAACAAAAGAGAGATTAAAGAACTAAAACTTGGATTTAAACTTGATTAATACTTGATTACAATATTGAAGAGAGATTTGATTGATATTAACTACACTAATTATTGATAAGAAGAACATGCTCCTCTAATTAGCCTAATGGGGTATTTATAGTGAAAATTAGGGAGGATGCATTAGGGTTAACTAAGGGCTAAACTAGTAATTACACTTTTTAAGTTGAGCAAGGAGGACCCGGTATTTTTGGAGAGAAGGGCTTCTCTTTTCGTTGCTTGCCGAATCTGGGCGTCCAAGGGTGAAGACGGGCTGATTGTAGTTCACGTAGCAAGGAAAAAGTCTCCTGTCCAGGAATACGCCCGTCCCGAGCAAAATATGGGCGTCCTGAGCCTCAACCCGAGCGGTTGAAAATGACCCGAGCGGGTTCATCAGTATCCTGCTCCAGATAGACTTGACCCGCGCGGGTTGAGCTGCTATTCCCTTTCTTTTTGCTTTTAAGCCTAAGATGCCTTCATATACTCTTTATTTATTCTTCCTTGGTCATCATTCTTGCTTCCTCTTCATACTTAGTCCATCAAATATCGTCAATAAGCTTCCAAATATGCACGAAAGACGAGAATTTCCGCCTTATTATCTTCTTTCCTACAAAACATGTAAAATGCACTAGGAAAGCAAATAGGAAGGATTTGACGGATAAAATGGTCATGAAATGTTATAAAAGTATGCAAAATAGGCTCAATTAGGGGACTAAAAGTGCGCAAATAATGTTCACATCAGATTTCTAGACCAAAGATCCTCCAAATTAGTCCCTTGGTCGTGCATATTGAAGAGGAAAAAAAAACCTTATTTTCTTCATATTTTCTCATCAAAAACTTGATCAAATTGTTGATCATCATCAAAAATAATTCACAAAACTATAATATACATAAACTAATATTATTAGTGTAATAATAGTACATAGTATAAAAGGTTACTAATATTGTTAGTGTACATATTGGGCTGGTATATTCCTTGTCCCTAAAGCTGTGATCAAACGAATTGAAGCTATATGTAGAAATTTCCTTTGGGATGGGAGCTCTGACTACCATAGGGTACCCCTGATTGCTTGGGACACAGTTACTCTACCAAAAGAGGAAGGAGGCCTAGGGATAAAAAAGGCAGAAACTTGGAATGTAGCTATTATAGCTAAATTAGTGGACTGGATTTATGGGAAGAATGACAGGCTCTGGAACAGATGGATCAACCAAATTTATCTGAAAAATGGGGATTGGCATAACTATAAACCACCTGCTGATGCTGCTTAGGCTTGGAAACAAATTTGCAAAGTGAAAGAATTGATGAAGAATGCATATATAGACAGTCAATGGACGCCTGACATAACTGGTTACACAGTTAGGCAGGGTTATGAATGGCTAAGACATACACAACCTAAGAAAGACTGGTCTACTGCAGTTTGGAACAAATGGAATATAGCAAAACATGCTATTATTACCTGGCTCTATATGAATAAGGGTCTGAATGTCGAGAAAAGCCGCATAGAATTGGATACTTTTTGTCAGGAGAAGACTTGCTTTGCATTTGTGAAGATGCTTTGATGAAACTGTGGAGCATCTGTTCTTTAATCAGAACTACAAGTGAGACATCTCTGCGATGTATAGAAACCTGGTGCGGGTTCAAAATAGATGTCAACATGAATGCTACAGGGAGAATGGGAGTGAAATCTCAGGCTCATGCTATGATATGGTCTGCTTGCTGCTGCTACATCTGGCAGCAGAAGAACAATGCACGAATGAATGGAGTGTTGGTAAGGCCAGCTAGCCTTGTTGAGCGTATGATAAAGGAAGCTAAGCATAGAATCAAGAGCATGGTTGGCAGGAATATGCAGAGAGGACAACGAGAATGGCTTAATAAATGGGGTTGTGTACACTCTATTGTTGGGCAGCAGTCTGGATAGGCTGAGTTTTCTTTGCATACATGTTGTTTTGATTTGAGTTATTTGAGTATTAACGGCTTCTGTTAATACTTTTTATAGTTTTGCCGGTTGTAAATTTGACATTTTTTGTCCTTTGATATATATATTTTCTCACATTTCACCAAAAAAAAAAAATAAAAAAAATATTGTTAGTGTAATAATATTATATAGTATACAAGGTTATCCTACTAATTATCTAGTTAGTAATTATTAGGATTTTTGGGTTTAATCTTGGGTGCATTCAAAGGAGATCACCTAGGTTGGTGATTTGGGTTGGAGGATCATCCATATCAACCTTAGCTCAAGAACAACTAGAGAAAGGAGTTCTCTTGTTGTGCCCATCTTGCCTAATTTGCATAGTGAAGAATTTTTCCTTTCTTTAATTTATTTTTGTTTGCATGCATGTAGATTTTAGACTACTTAATAAAATTAATATATAATTTTATTTTCACTAAGATAGTCTTATATGGTCTAAAATACTAACAAATGGTATCAGAGCATTGTTACATACATGCATGTAGTCTTAAGATGATTTTAATAATTTATGAGAAAAATTAATAAAATTTGATATTATGTAGTTAAAATTAGGTTTATCACATAATATGGTCTTGAATGTAAATAATCTGGTCTTAAAATTATATGGGACGAAAATTTGATTTTTGTAATATTTATTCACTCTTTATGACTTAAAATGGCATAAAATTGATTAAAAATGCACTAAAATTAATTAATAGTTAATTAAATTATGTTGCATGTAAATTTTATACATATTTATTTAGAAATAATGACATGCATATTCTATTTATGAGTAAAGTAGAAACTATAAATTAATGTGATTAATTTAGGTAGGTTATTGATTTTTATTTGATAAAAATTGGTAAATAATGGTAATTTTACAAATAAATATTGATTTAATTTTTGGGCTCGAAATTTTTGGATTTTTAGATCCTGGAAATTATTCCAAAATGTAAAAAATTTTATTTCAAAGTCGTTTCAATTTTTATGATTTGATTTAGAATTAAATTGTAAAAATTGCCGTTTTACCGAGAAAATTGTGAAATTGTTTTAAATAAATTTTAAAACCAAAAATTTTCACATGCATGTCATTTTGGCGAAATACCAGAATGTACAAAACCTTAAATTTATTTTTCCATAATTTTTTTAATTAAATAGAATTTTTCCATAATAATTGTGAATTATTATGTCTTTTTGTTATAATTTAAGTTTTAATCCCATATAAATTCAAGATAATTAGTGAGAATAATTATTTTGATGTTAGACCAGATTATTATGATATGTAAATCTTAAAAGTGTGTTAAGAATTGACTATGGAATTATTTTGATGTTAGACCAGACGATTTGACATGTCATTTTACATAATGCATTATTATTATTCATTTGGATGAATGGTTTTTAGTATTTTAATTATGTAATTTTTTCTAATATGGGCATAGGTAGAAGTTGGTATTTCTCGTAATGTAGGTGAATATGGACTTGTTTTGTAATTGCGATTTCGCATCGCCCAATTTGTAATTAATTAATAGTTTTTATTTTATTTTATTACAAATTGTATGATAGGAAATTGTTATGTAATTTAATTATTAGTAGTTAGATGAAGCATCTAAAGACGGAGTTTTCATGAAGACGGTGTTTTCGGAAAAGCATACCGAAATCCTAAAGAAGGAGGCCAATTGTATGAAGACTCAAGGGACCAAGGAGTTGGTTTCCGAAGTGTAATAGTTTAAGTTAATTAGATTAACTAGGTGGTCATATTAGAACTTGTTTGTTTATTTTTGTGCATTCATGCCAAATCGTCACTACATGTTTTATTTTGTTGTTATCGATCTAATTGTCTAGCATTCACCGATTTTGTTCACTTAAAAGTGATAGACAATTAAATTGATAAGATCTCTCACCTTTGTTTGTAAATTAAGATTAGCCTTACCAAATAATAACACCTATGAATCCCTTCTTCATTAGAGGTAGGTTCGGATCACCGAGGTACACTCTTTTTACGTTGGGTAAGTAGGGTAATAAAAGTTATTACGCGTGAAAATTGGTTGGACTCAACGGGATAAATATGGGTTGAATCGGTCCACCGTGCCCATATTTATTCTGGGGCTAAAAGATTGATTTTAAGAAAATCCGTCAACCAAGAGTTCTAGTAGTAGAATCAGTCAAAGTTGTTGACTCACCAAATTTATATAAATATGGGTTGAATCGGTCCACCATGCCCGTGTTTATATAAAATTGGATCTTGGAATTATTTATATAATTCAGTGGGAGATCATTATATAAATGGTAACTTGTTAAAATAGTTTCACAAGTTAAATAGTTAGACGATATATGTTAATCTTTTCTTTTATTTCCTTTGTAGTAATCACGATGGCTTCTACTGGTCAAAATGTCACTACAACTAGAGATTCATGGCTACGTTCTTTTATGGAAAAATATATTTTAAAAGCTGACGGTAGTAATTTTAAAGATTGGGAAGAACAACTTCGATTAGCTGTCGCGAGTGATGGCAAATTACGCTACCTTGTCGATCCCTCTCCCCCTTCGCCTAGTTCTAGGGCTACTGCCGATGTAAGGGAGGCTTTTAATGATTATCAAAAGGAATCTGCTGCAATAAAAAATGTTTTGATTTTTCAATGAATCCTACTTTACAAAGGCAATGTGTCAAGTTCGGCAATGCACATGAAGTATTCTCGAGGCTTTCTACTATGTTTTCTCAAGCCCCGAGGATAATTCGGTATGACACCGCAGTTCGTTTCTTTGAGTCTAACCTCAAAGATGGTCAACCTATGAGTTCACACGTACTTAAAATGATTGAATACGTGAAAACTCTAGAGGGGTTGGGATGTAAGATTCCCGACGAGCTTGTGGTGGACCGAGTGCTCCACTCTCTCTCTGACGTCAAATGATTTACCCAGTTTAGGGTAAATTATAATATGACGAACATGAAAAAAAGTTTACATGAGCTCCATTCTCTGCTTGTGCAAGCAGAGAAGGACATGGGATTGAGTGGGAGTACGAGGAGGGATGTACTTGCGATTAACGTGAAGGGGAAGAAGCAGTTTAAGAGGAACACGGGTAAGAAGCCCGTACAGTTGAAGGGCAAATGTAAAGCAATTGCGAGTTGCTCTACCAAGCCTAAGCCTAAGAAGGGTAATCCTCTTAAAGATACTTGTAATTATTGTAATAACAAAAAACATTGGAGGCGTAATTGCACAAAATACTTGGATGACATTAGAGCTGGCATTGTGAAGCCAACATGTAATTTCTCAACCGAATATTTTATGATAGACATAAATTATGCTTCAAATACAACTTGGGTATTAGATTCTGGTTGTGGTTCTCACTTGTGCACTCATTTGCAGGGCCTAAAAAGCATAAGAAAGCTAAACAAGGGTGATGTTGATCTCTGAATGGGAAACGGTTCTAAAGTAGCTGCCATCTCAATAGGAACCTATGTAATTAATTTAGCTTCGGGGTTGCAGTTGTATCTTAATAATTGTTATTTTGTACCGACGTTATTTAGGAATATAATATCAGTATTTGTGTTAGACATAGAAGGTTTTTCTTTTGTGATCAAAGACAAACGTTGTACTTTTTCCCTTAATGGGATTGTATATAGCGAAACTATTTCAATCAATGGTATTTATAATCTAGACACTTGAAATGATGTTTATCATTTAGATAATAAAAGACTCAAAACAGGTGATCCCGATCAATCTTATTTATGGCATTTTCGATTAGGACACATTAACGAGAAACGCATTAAAAGACTAGCGTCGATTGGTATAATTAAACCTTTTGATTTAGAATCATTTAGTACATGCGGATATTGTCTTCTTGGCAAGATGACTCGTGCACCTTTTCTAGGAAAAGGATCTCGAGCTAGTGAGTTGTTGGGTTTAATACACACCGATGTATGTGGTCCAATGACAGTCACATCTAGAGGTAATTATGACTATTTAATTACTTTTACCGATGACATGAGTATATATAGGTATATCTACTTAATGAGGTATAAAAGTGAAGCTTTTGATAAGTTCAAAGAGTTTCAGAATGAAGTAGAAAACCAATTAAATAAGAAGATTAAAACATTACGATCAGATCATGGTGGGGAGTATTTAAGCAATGACTTTAGAGATCACCTTAAAGACTGTGGTATTGTATCCCAGTTAACTCATCCTGGCACACCACAGTTAAATGGTGTGGCTGAAAGGAGGAATCGAACTTTATTAGATATGGTCCGATCAATGATAAGTCAAACTGAGTTACCTAAGTCATTTTGGGGTTTTGCCATTTCATCCGCTATACACTCATTTAATCAAAGTCCCACTAAAGCAACTGACAAAACTCCATATGCGATATGGAAAGGGAAGGTCCCGAATTTGCGATAGATGAAAGTATGGGGTTGTGATGCTTATGTCAAGAGCAAGTCTGACGATAAGCTTGCACCTCGTTCTGAAAAATGTATTTTTGTAGGCTACCCTAAGGAAACTTGTGGATATTACTTCTACAATAGTAGCGAGAACAAAGTGTTTGTGGCTCGTGAAGCTGTCTTTCTAGAAAAAGAGTTTATTTCTAGAAGACAGAGTGGGAGAAAATTTGAACTGTATGAAGTTCAAGAGCCACAAACTGATGTGATAGTACAGGAAGATGTTCCTTCTACGTCTGAATCGGTTATTGTTCCTTCTGAACCTAGGAGGTCAGAGAGGGTTAGTCCCCAGCCTGATAGATACCTTGGTGTTATCGAGGAAGATGGTGACTATGAGGTTTTTCTTTTGGAAAGTGATGAACCTAAGACCTACAAAGTAGCTATTACTAGTTCTGACTCTAAGCTATGGCTCGAGGCCATGCAATCCGAAATGGATTCCATGTACGAAAATCAGGTATGGGATCTGGTTGACTTACCTAAAGATGTTCGACCTCTTCAGTGTAAGTAGATATTTAAGATTAAAATCGGCATGAATGGACATAAAGATGTCTATAAAGCTAGATTGGTGGCAAAAGGTTTCACCCAGGTTCATGGTTTACACTATGATGAAACTTTTGCACCAGTTGTTATGCTTAGATATGTTCGGATAACGTTAGTGATTACTGCATTTCATGATTATGAGATATGGCAAATGGATGTCAAAACCACTTTACTGAACGGGTTTCTGGAAGAGGAAGTGTTCATGACACAACCTGAAGGTTTTGTGGATCCTAAAAATCCTAACAAATTATGCAAAATTAAGAGATCCATTTATGGTCTTTAGCAAGCGTCAAGGAGTTGGAATCATCATTTTGATCATGTTATTAAACAGAATGGTTTTTCTCGAAGTGTTGAGGAACCATGTTTATACATGAAGTTTAGTGGGAGTAAAGTTGTTTTCTTACTTCTTTATGTGGACGACATATTACTCATTGAGAATGATGTAGATATGCTTGCTTTTGTCAAGAAGTGGTTAGGAAATAACTTCCAAATGAAAGATTTGGGAGAAGCTCAGCGCATCTTGGGTATCCGGATCTATAGGGATAGATCCAAAAGGATATTAGCTTTGAGTCAAGAAGCCTATAGCGATAAGATTCTTGACCGATTCAATATGAAAAACTCCAAGAGAGGTTTTTTACCATAGGCAGTGGGATTACATTGAGTAAGTCACAGTGTTATACTGAGCCTAAGGATATTGAATGCATGAAATCGATTCCCTATGCTTCCGCTGTTGGATCGATCATGTATGCTATGATGTGTTCTCGTCCTGACGTCTCGTATGCTTTGAGTATGACGAGTCAATATCAGAAAACTCCAGGTGAGAGTTACTGGATAGCCGTCAAGAATATTCTAAAGTACTTGAGAAGGACTAAGGATTCATTCTTAGTGTTTGGAGGAGAATTTGAATTACGTATAAGAGGTTATACGGATGCCAGTTTCCAAACCGATAGGGATGATTTGAAATCCCAGGCTGGTTTTGTCTTTTTGTTGAACGGAGGGGCGGTTCGCTGGATAAGTTTTAAGGAGTCTGTGACTGTTGATTCTACAATGGAAGCTGAGTACATTGAAGCCTCTGAAGCTGCAAAGGAAGCTGTTTGGATTAGGCAACTCTTAGAGGGACTGAAAGTAGTTCCAACCGCCGAGGATCTTATCACTTTATATTGTGATAACAGTGGGTCAATTTTTCAAGTAAAAGAGCCCAAGTCTAGTAACAAGTCTAGAAACGTACTTAGCAAATTTCATGTAATTAGAGATTTAATTGAAAGGAAGGAAATTACAGTCTGTAAGGTTGGGACAGCTGACAACATCGCTGATCCTTTAACCAACCCATTGTCTCAAGCTAAACATGATAGTCATGTAGTTTCGATGGGATTGAGACGAATGCCAGAATTGTTCTAAATTGTATGATATGTAATAATAAAGATATTTTACTTATTATTTCATATATGATAATTACATTTATCATTGTATTCAGTTTTATATCTGAATTTAAATACTTTGTTTTGTCCAAATAGGTTATAGTGACAACGTCGAACCCTATTACAGTGAACTGGATAAACATTGTATTTTTGTCCCTAGTTACATAATAAGGTGACGTTTCGGAGTAACTAGATTGTAAGGCGATAGATGACAAGTTCGACTGTCATTTGGTCATAGTGATGGCTGGTCGAATACATAGGCAGATTGTGAGATGATTTGTCGGACATTGACCGTTTATAGAGTCCTTTAGTTTCTAGGTCGTGGCGAGGATTTCTATTTATTCCTTCGAGTCAATTCTTTAGACTAGCGACTATTTTTCTAAGTTGGTGCTGTTTTTCGGTGGCTTATGTTTTTGTTCTAGTCGTGCCGTAAAAGGAGGCCGATGAGCATATACTGGGTCATTGTGATTTGTATCAAACGAAGAAAATAGGTCAAGGGGATTGTCCATTTATGTCATATTTTATCTCAAGGCCACTCGAGGAGAGATGACTGGAAATGCGTGGCCACGCTCGGATGACATATATAGTAGATTATCCGGTCAGACAGACATTCTCCGGATCGAGGAAACCACTTTATGATATGATCACGTGCAAGAATGGCCTGAAAGACATCTTGTATTGAGTGGGAGATATTATTGGACAAGAGAATTGGTAACGCACACTTGTGTCGGACAAGTGGGAGATTGTTGGAGTAGTGTCCTCCACAATAAGTGTGTTTACATATTGAATCTCGTAAAAGGAATATCAGGGATTTATATTATTTATTTATCATCTGGTCATCGTTAATCGGTAATGATTGGATGACTAGAGTTTGACATTACTATCGTGTGATGGCGGTGATCAGCTGATCGCTTTAGGTCACACCTATAGGATGATGCCCAAATGGAAAAATTATTTATTTGTATGAGATACAAATTAATTAAATCCTTGTATTTATTGACTTTTAATAAGTCGTGTGAGTTTATTATATGATGACGGGTTACGAACTCGGACCAAGAGGATATATTATTTAATTATGTGATAATTAATTAATAAATATTTATTAGAATTTATTAATTAATAGTTAATTAATTAAATTTATACGGCATGTGTATATGTTTTGAGGCGGAGGTAATTACCTATTTAAATTTACAAGAGATTGTAAAATTAGCTAATAAAGGTTCACAAGATACATTTTATATTAATAAAATGGTCTAATAATTACATAATGGTTAAGTGGTTATTAGTTAATTTGTATTATTTAATTGTTAAATAATTAAATTAATATTTAATTATGTAAGATATTTAAATATAAGATTTATAAGCATTTGTGAGACAAATGTCGGAAGTCGAAATGGACCCAATATTTATGTGTGCCACCACATGTGATGATGTAAGATCATCATGTGATTAGGCATCTACCCACTAACAAATGTTTCATTAATTTGTTTACATTTGGGTTGCCTATATATACTCCACCTTAAACATTTACATGGGATAATTTTTAGACCAAAGATCCTCCAAATTAGTCCCTTGGTCGTGCATATTGAAGAGAAAAAAAAAACCTTATTTTTTTCATATTTTCTCATCAAAAACATGATCAAATTGTTGATCATCATCAAAAATAATTCACAAAACTATAATATACATAAACTAATATTATTAGTGTAATAATATTACATAGTATACAAGGTTATCCTACTAATTATCTAGTTAGTAATTATTAGGATTTTTGGGTTTAATCTTGGGTGCATCCAAAGGAGATCACCTAGGTTGGTGATTTGGGTTGGAGGATCATCCATATCAACCTTAGCTCAAGAACAACTAGAGAAAGGAGTTCTCTTGTTGTGCCCATCTTGCCTAATTTGCATAGTGAGGAATTTTCTCTTTCTTTAATTTATTTTTATTTGTATGCATGCAGATTTTAGACCACTTAATAAAATTAATATGTAATTTTATTTTCACTAAGATAGTCTTATATGGTCTAAAATACTAATAGGACTTTCCATTACCTCACATCGATATCTTGGTTGACAATACCGCGAATCATGCATTACTTTGATGGATGGATATGCCGGTTACAATCAGATTAAGATGGTTGAGGAAGACATGAGTAAGACAACATTCACATCACAATGGGGAACCTATTGTTACACAGTAATGCCTTACGGTTTGATAAATGCCGGAGCAACGTACCAGAGAACAGCAACGAAGTTGCTACATGATATGATGCACAAGGAAGGTGAAGTTTATGTCGATGACATGATAGTCAAGTCAAAAGAACGCAGTGGCCATCTCGGAGCACTACGAAAGTTCTTTCAAAGATTGCGAAAGTACAACATGAGACTGAATCAAAAAGTGTGCTTTCGGGGTCACCTCTGGCAAACTGTTGGGTCATATCGTTAGCCACCGTGGCATCAAAGTAGACCCATCAAAGATCAAAGCCGTTATGGAAATGCCCCATCCCGAGACCAAGAAAGAAATTCGAGGTTTTCTGGGATGAGTTCAATACATAAGTCGTTTCGTTGCGAAGTTGACAATGATTTGTGAACCGATCTTTAAGAAACTGAAAGTCGGAGAACATGTTTTGTGGGATGACCGGTGTCAGGCCGCATTCGATAAAGTAAAGGAAGTACTGTCTTCTTCACCAGTTTTGAGGCCACCAATAGTCGGGCTGCCATTATCGCTATATCTAACTATTACGGATACCGCAATGGGGGCTATGTTAGCCCAAACAGTTGACAAAGAAGAAAGAGTTATCTACTACATCAGTAAAAATTTCTTAGACTATGAATTAAAATACACACCTCTTGAAAAGACGTGCCTGGCCCTAGTCTGGGCAACGAAGAAATTATGACATTACATGCTCAGCTACAGTGTGAGTGTCTACTCCAAAATGGATACGATCAAGTACTTGTTTGAAAAACGAGTGCTAAATAGAAGAATGTCGAGATGGACCCTCATGTTATCAAATTCCGATCTCAAATATGTTCCTTTGAAAGTGATCAAGGGAAGGGCGGTCGCCGACTTCCTCGCCGGCAACCCAATCGAAGAAACAGAAGTAATTCACACTTGGTCATTTCCCGACGAAAACGTGGTACAAGTCGAGAATGACATATGGGATTTTTATTTCGATGGAGCATCGAACTATATGGGATGTGGAGTAGGTATACTTCTCATCTCGCCAAAAGGTGAACACGTGCCTGTGTCCATCAAATTGGATTTCAATGTCACAAACAACACCACTGAATATGAAGCATGTTTGCATGGTTTACGCAGTGCTCCACACTTCGGTGTAAAGAAGTTTCTAGTTCATGGGGACTCGTCCCTTGTAATCAGTCAAGTGGGTGGATCTTGGAAAATTAGGAGCCAAAGTTTGGCCCCGTATCAAACCAGAATCGAAGAATTGGAGAAAACCATCGAAGATATTCGATATGTTCACCTCCCGAGAGAGGAAAACCAATTTGCATATGCATTGTCCGAGTTAGCTGCCTTGATCAACATTCCCGACCACATAGACAGTATGCTAATATATGTTGAACGAAGATCGTCACCTCTCTATGTGAATGTATCAATGATACCGAGGAAGGTTAAACCGAAGCCTGGTACACAACCATTTTGAAATTCAAGGAAACATAGGAGTATCCTCCCGACCTTGAAACGCGTGGAAAACGCGCCCTATGAATGTTATCCGCCCATTTCATAAAGACCGAGGATGGGCAATTGTACAAGAAGATGACTCAAGGTGTTCTGTTGCGATGCCTCGATAAACCGACAGCTGAAAAGGTTATGGATGAACATGACGGTGAGTGTGGTCCACACATGAATGCCCATATGTTGGTCCGAAAAATCATAAGACTTGGTTATTATTGGACAACGATGAAAACGGATTGTTGCAAATATGTCAGGCACTGTCACAATTGTCAGATATTCGCAAATGTACAACATGTGCCACCTTCTATGTTATACACCATGACGTCACCTTGGCCATTTTCAACCTGGGGAATCAACATCATTAGAAAAGTACACCCATCAGGAACTGGAGGGCATTGTTTTATCCTTGTTGCAATTGACTACTTCACGAAGTGGGTAGAGGCTAAATCTTACAAATTGCTAAAACAAAAGCAAGTAGCACAGTTCATTCAGAATGACATCATTTGCCGGTACGGAGTATCACATGAGTTCATCACTGATCATGGAACTCATTTCCAAGATGAGACCGAGGTTATACTTGAAAAGTATAAAATCAAACATCACAAGTCATCACCATACCGGCCACAGGCAAATGGTGCGGAAGAGGCTGCCAATAAGACAGTTACAGCCATTTTAAGGAAGATGTCTAACAACTATAAATAATGGCCAGAAAAGATACCCTTTGCACTATGGGGGTGTAGAATTTAAATTAGAATAGCCACGGGTGCAACCCCTTATTACTTGGTATATGGAATGGAAGCGGTTCAACCAGTTGAGCTGGATGTATCGTCCCTAAGGATCCTACTAGAAAGTCAGGTTCCTGAAGCAGATTGGGTTTAAGAAAGATATGATTTAATAGACATGCTCGACGAGCGGCATTTAAATGCATTCTACCATGTCCAACTCTACCAGAAAAGGATAGAGAGAGCTTTCAACAAAAAGGTAAAACCGAGGGGAATTAGTGAGGGAGATCTGGTTCTCAAATCAGTTAGAGCTTTGTAACCAATTGACCCAAGGGGTAAGTTCAAGCCAAATTGGGCAGGCCCTTATTTGGTAAAGAAGATTTTGTCGGGAGGCATTGTTCGATTAACAGATTTGGATGGGAATAACTTCACAAATCCTACGAATTTGGACCAACTGAAGAAATACTATCCTTGACGACCTCATTCTCAAATGTTATAAAATAATTTTTGAATTGCAAATGTTTTTATGATAAGTTGTGAGTTGAACTCCTAGTTAAGAGTACAACCGAAACGTGTAAAACAAAAATGAAATTTTTGATGTAGAAACTGGGGATTTCTAATAAATAATAAAGTTTTTATTTATCCTAAATTCCGGGCGGAGCCCATTACAATATTTTATTCCGGGCGAAGCCCGTCACACACAGCCAAAAAAGGAAAGCACACAAAAAGTAATCGTAATAGTAGATAGTAATGTCGAAGACTACTCTTTGCTACCCTCAGCCGGGCCGCACGTCCCGTCACGATGAGACGAAGTCTCACCCATCATCACTCGGGCTCTTTTCTTTGGAGGAATCATCAAGTCTTCTCGAGGGCCCAGTCTGTCTTTCACACTAGGTCGAGGAACAAGTTTCACTGCAAGTGTCAACCCACTTTCGCTTCTCGGACCTAATATCTTCCATACATCTGAAACCAAAGAGTCAGTCCTAGGAGTCGAGTTAGTCTCTGTTTCGGGCCTAGATGAAATCGGGGTCGTCCCAGTAAAGAATTCTCGGTTCTTCTCCCCTCTCTTGTGGTATTTACAATCAACGACTTCATCCTCGTAAAGTTTTCTCCGAGCCTTGAAAGAAGGTTCAATAGTCCACTGCAAATAAGAGGGTGACACCCAAGTAGAAGCAAATGGCTCAGAAATATGCCAGATAGTCCTACGAGTCCAGGAATCTAACCATACATTGTACATCGCGAGGGTCATGAACTTGGCCGCGAACATGATCAATAGTGGGAATCCGTTGCCGACGACCGACCTGTCAAAGAACACGATCTGGATAGATATGGGTGGACCACTCTATACCTAAAAGATTAAGATGTCTGGTTCTATCGGTTTCAGACAAACCAGTAACTCCAGTAAGGCGAAGCCAGGGTAAAGCCCATGTAACATGTCACCCAACATTGGCAGAAAGCCGCTGCCGCCAGAAAGGCTCCTTCTTCCCAGTTGGAAATTCACAATCACGAGAAGTGAAGCTTCTCACTTCATATGATCCCGGAACCTTTGTTGGATCAACCAACTCTAGTCTCTCACGTAGCAAGATCTGTGAAAAGGACCGAAAGCGAATCAGGCAACAGGAAATGATTTCAAAACCCATTGAAAAGAAAGGACGTGGGCAAAAAGAAAAGAAAAGAAAAAGAAAAGGAAAAAAAAAGACGAAAAAAAAGAAAAAAAGAGGAAAGACGAAAAAAAATAAAAGAAAAAAACGAAAGAAAATAAAAAACGAAAAAGAAAAGACATACCTGTAGAAGACAGGTTGATCCAGTATAAGCAAGGTTCGGGTTGGCCATTCAAGCATCTAACCCAGCAATGATTTCAGCAAGGATGAGCCAAGCCAGGCTCCTACGTTGGTCCATTTGTTCAACAATACGAATGAACTTCGCTTTACCGTAACAAGTTGGTACCTCAATATGCCCTTCAAAAGCATAAAGATGAAGCATAATCAATCCAAAAGCCCTACGACAGAACGCAGCAGGAATCAATGGGTCGTCAGCACGACCAAACTTCTGAGCAAAAGCGAGTAAATTTACTCGTTCCCCATCAACAAAGGCACGGGCCTCATCCCGTGACAAACCAAGGAAATCACAGTACTTGTTAATCCATCCCCTCTGAAAGTCGGGAATGATGGGAGTCACCTCAGTCTTCCAACCTCCTAGAATAGCAATTTCTTCAGGAAAGGAACAAATCTCTCCTTCTGGAAAAGCAAAAACATGATGGGTAGGATCCCAAAGTTGTAAGCATTAATCAAGAAAGACAGTTTCGGGCAAGACCTGCCTTAACGGGACTAATTGTTTCAAACCTGTATCACCAAGTATTTGAGAATCCAATCCTTTCAAATCAGAAGCCTAAGATGACATGGTTTTTCGAAGAGAATTCATGCTTACCAAAAGTTTTGTGAAGAAAAGAAGAGAAGTTATGATTTACCTCCTATCATGATCTCCTTATATAGGAAAAACAAGGAGACAGTTCTAAGGTTTTAGGAAAGTCCTTGCTTGCTACACAAGCTGCTCGGCCGAAGCCTTGGGGCGCGGGCCTCTGGGTTTCCTTACACCTCCTTATTGCTTGTTGCACCAAAGTTCGTTGTCACGGGCTTTACTTATGTTTCGCGGGACAGAATGGCCAATCTACATTTCTTATCCCAAGTGAGTCCATACTCAAATTAAAAAAAAACATGTACAGTTACGGTTTTTTTATGTTTTACGGGTCGATCCCCGAGTCAGAAACTCGAAACATGTTTACTTATCATTTTCCAATGAAAAACCAAATGTCTCGGGTGAAACCCATCTTTAAAATGAAACTTTAGCTCCGGGCGAAGCCCACGTTCAAATTGAAATGATCTCGGGCAAAGCCCATCTTCAAAGTGAAACTCTACGTTTCGGGCAAGGCCCATTTTCAAATGTATGTTGCGGGCAAGGCCCATTTTCAAATGTTGCCGACGAGCCCATTTTCAAACGTATGTTCCGGGTGAAGCTCATTTTCAAAATGAAGTAATGATTCCGGGCGACGTCTTTTTCCACGTTCAAACCGGGTCAGAAACCCAATGTTTTAGTTCGGGCCTTGAGCCCCCCTATGTTTGAGCTATGATTTCCGAAAGTTTGGGATAACATTATATGATTTTTGTTAAGATATATGTCCAAGTTTAAGCAGGTACGCTTAAGTTAAGCACCCTAAAGTCAGAAACTTTAGACTCAATGCAACCGGGGGCTCTGTTCGCTTTCCAAGCTCCAGAGACCACCACAATGATGTACGGGGAAGTCTCCACCAAGTAAAAGTAATCCGTGTTGGGTTACTAAAGACGAAAATATTCCCCAGCGGAATACAACCACCGATTTTACAACAATACTGTTCAAAGTTGGGCACCAGGAATTACAGCTCAAGCAAGCTATGATAATGAAAACGGTTAACTCTAGTGGGTGACAGTATGGGAGAAGTATTTTCAAAGTATGACAGCAACCTCCTTTCGAAAAGTTCTGTTTTCGGTATAGTTAGCGGAATGCATACTAGCAGCATTTGGGTATCGTTAGTAGAACGCATACCAGCAGCATTTGGGTAAAGTTAGCGGAACGCATACCAGCAGTATTTTGGGTATAGTTAGCAGAGTGCCTACCAGCATCATTTGGGGTATAGTTAGCAGAATGCATACCAGCAGTATTTAAGTCGAGACAACAATGTTTGCCGAACTACGATGCGGGTTTGATTCCGTCACAACTGATAGGTAGGCACCTATGGATAACGCTCAATCCACAATATATGCAAGTTTACGGGTCGACAACCAATGATGTTGTAACACCCCCATACACCAAGTGCCTTACCAGGACCACCTAATGCATGGGAATGCTACCATCTCGGTTACCCGAGGCAATGAATATCAAATACACCATAAAGAAACGTACTTTAATAATTAAGTTTAAAGCGATACAAGGTCAAGTCCAAAACTGATAATGTAAAATACAACCATTCTTAAAAATGCTAAACCAAAAGAAATAAACTAGTTCATGACACAGCGGAAGACTATTAAACAGCTCGTGATGACTCAACCCAGCTTTCCCATGCGCATCAGCTCATACCTGCTCAATAACTGCTCACCATCCCCGAATGGATCACCACAGTTTTTAAAACAATTAAACAGGATCAGTACTGATTACACAAAACAAACAGCTACAATAAAACAATACTACAATCCAATCCAATCAACCAAAACTCCATCACATACCACACACCTGACTACACACTTTTAGTGTGTAGTCCTGCCAGAATACTCATTGCAACAAGTATTCCACACCGCCAGTGGGGGACCGCAACCATTACCACCTAAGCCCCGCTCATCTCATCCGAGCGATAAACCCAAGTTCGTAAATGTGCACATCCCTTCTGTGGCGAGTTCCACAGAAGGCGAATCAAGGGCGTGAAGCCACTCCCGCAAGTGATTCCACTCAGCCGAGGACGCACCTCGCAAACCACAGACAATTATAAAACGACCACATTATACTATCAACAATCATCAATTCAAAATCCAATTCAAATATGAAACACAACAACAACAAACAAACACTAATACATTATGTAATCAATAATGAGTAGGGAAACCGTAACTGGAAATAGCAATCACACGAGACCGTCTCAGTAGCTAATCAAAACCTTTCCTCTACGAATCCTCCTCTTATAACATATAATCATATAATTACCATCTAATCATCATAAAACACCCAAAACCCCCAAATCTACCCAATTAGGGTTTCAAACAAACTTACTAAATCACTATAAAAATGATACAAGAAGCTTACCCTTGATACGACGATCACAACGGTATAACAAACGAGACAATCCGGCGATCCTAGCCTTGGGATTTGCTAATAATGCGATAGATGCGATAAACGTAACTCTTGTTCTTACCTTGAAAGGTTTTAGAATGTTAAAGGTTATTAAGCAAAGTGACGGAATCCTTTTTATATTAATCTCGCATTATTAAAAAAAACCCGGCTATTAAACCCGTAAGATACACTTACTCGATCGAGTGCCCCTTACTCGATCGAGTGTCACACTTACTCGATAGAGAACCCATCAGGTCAGCTATTGTTTTGCGTAAAAAGATACTTACTCGACAGAGTAAGTCCCACTCGATAGAGTACCCACAGACATAGAAAACCGTAGTATTACAGATGATGATTTAACGCAACAGAAGCAAGAAGCAATCTCTAACAAAGTTTCAGGTATGATCTCTTCTTATAGCTGGCGAGCTTACATACGCAAGTCTAATGGACACTAAACGACCCGCGGAATCCTCAAGTCGAGAGGGACCTGGGGTATACTTTGACTTTTGCCTTGTCCAAGCCTTAGTCAAAGTGGGGACTCTGTAGATACCCGTATCCGTCGATATTGGGAATTTACAGAAATCCCGACAAAACACCCGATGATGATAGGACACATGTTTACTTACACCGCTCGTTAGAAGATTTTGTTTAGTGATGCGGGATAAGTTTTATATGACGGTTTTATAATTTAAATGAAATTTAATTTATTTTGAAATAAATGAAATATATTTCATCGGTTTTCATATTTCAAGCTTATTTAAAATATAAGATTTTATAATTTATATGAAAAATAAATTATCGTTCAAAGTTTTTATTTAAATTTATTTGAAATGAGATTGTGACGGTTTTTCGTGTTTTTATCGCTTTATTTAATTTGAAAAATTAGATTTTTCAAGCGGTTTTTAACTCGATTTCAAAACGGTTTTTAGCTCGATTTTTGGATGAATTTTGGCACGATTCTAGAGGCTTGCTTTGACCCATCCCCCATCTCCACACGTCTCGGGTTCGTACCATACTACAAACACCCATTCCCTTCCCTTTTTCCCTCCCAAACCCGACACCTTACCCGACCCCTTCCCCTGTTTTTGCCCGAGCCCAACACCATCCAAACACCACCCCAAATACCCACCCTTACCCATCCACCCAACACCATCACTTTACCCATTAATCCAACACTCAACCCAACCCATGCCCTCATCCAAACCCAGCCAAAACCCGCACCCATAACCCATACCCGTACCATGTTTTACCAGGGAAAACAAGGACTCCCCGAATCCCTTTTTGAGCCCTAGCCAAAACCTACTCCCTTCCCTATCTTTCCTGGTTTTTCCCCAAGCAAAGGAATATATTTTCCTTCCCATAACAGCTCACATTATCTCCCATAACCAATCGAAATCTCCCCCGTCTCTATCCTTTCCATAACCGAAAATATCCCCTTCCACCTTCCATATCTCAACCAAATTCCTTTTCCCTTCCACAAGCCAACTCCGTACCAGCTAAACAACCTAAACCTAGCTCCCCTACCCCATTTCCTATATAAACCAAGCCTCACACTCCAAAAAAACAGGACGAAAAAAAGAGAGCCACACACACAGTTTTGAGAGCTCGAAACCGTAAGAAAATCACCATTAACCTCACGTAAAAAGCAACCCCAAACTCTTATCCAACTCAGAAATAAAGCATAAGTTTCATACAAAGGATTAGACGAACATTAGAGCATCGATTTGTCTCTTGTTCGTGTCTTCCTGCGTTTTAGACAGCTAATGTTCTCGACCAATTTTATTTGTTTTAAAACCGTTTTCACTTCCAAGTCTTGCTAAAGTTTGAATATTTGTCCTTCAAGGACTCCAGAACATCTTTCAGATTTAAATTTGAGCAAGAAACGAAGTCACAATCTTCGTTTGAAAATCGTTGTACGAAGTACAACATAAATCGCGTTTTTTTAACTCGTGTGGACAACAGCTGTTTTCGTTCATTTTTAATCATTTAAAAGTGCTTTTTACTTCTATTTGCTAAATTTTGAATCCTTGGAGTTTAAGGGTACCAGAACATCTTTCGGATTCAGATTTGAGTAAGAAATAAAGTCACAATCTTCGTTTGAAAATCATTGCACGAAGTGCCTTTTTACGCGAGAAAGTTAGTTTATTTTTCGAAATTGTTTTCGTTAAATTGTTTCAAAGTTTCTTTTACAATCGTCGAAGACGCGCCTTCTAAGCAAAGCTTGCATACTGGATCCCGAGTTGAGGGTGCAAAAAATCTCGTCTCTCCTTTCTCCTTTACTCGTGTATGTCACGGTTTTTGTGTCAGCTTTTTTTTATCGTTTCATTAGTTAATGTTACATAATTATGATTCTTAATTATGGGTTAATTGCTATTAGAATAATTACATGTTTCATTTATAAAACGAAACAATTTGTTAATTGTATTACGATAACATGTTTTAAATCAATTAAAATAAAATTTTAATTAGTTTAATTCAATATCACATGTTTAATAATTTTTAATTACGAAGTCATTAGTTTTATTCACATGTTTAATGTTTTGGTTTATTTTATTTGAGAAATAGTTAGATTAATTGCATGTTTAGTTGGTTAATGATGCATGCATGTTATTTGTATCATTTATCGATTGTTAAATCTCAACTTGGCCTAATTAATAGAATGCATGTTAATTGAATTAGATATTCAGAGGTCATACATAGGATTTTAAAATGAATTTAATAAATTCATCTTTTCTTATGACGATTTCTCGCTAGTTGAATTGCGTATACTTAGCATCCGATTCATTGCACTTGATGACTAGAATAGTCAATTTTGACCTCCCCTTTGGCCGTGTGATGTCTCGGGCTTCGTGCCACTTTGGTTCGGTTCTTTGTCTTATTTAATTATTGCGGTTTTATTTCAATTGTTATTGTAATTTAAATCGTTATAATTATTGTAATTTATTTCAAAGCAATGTTATTTGTACTTTAAAATGTGGGTCAAGTTAGTCCTTTATTTTGAGTCAAAATGATTTTACAAAACCTTTGTTTTAATTGATTAAATTGAAGTATTTTGTCAATTAAATCGAAGTAAGTGCAACAAACAATGATAAGGCTAAGGACAAAGTCCTATGTGAGCCGTGGCCTCATCATTGGCACGGTTTTCGAGGAACCTGGATAGGCATGCCAAAAGTGAGTCAAGTGTCGTGTTTTAGCAATTGTATTTAGATCGAGTTGTATCTTTAATTCAATTGTTTGCAAATCGAGTCGACGAGAATCGTCTGGGTGTAATAGTTAGTTCTCCAACGGCTCCCCCATCCCATCTAAGCCATGTTTATGAATGCTTGTTAGTATAGTTCAAATCAATCTCACATGCTAAATCACTTGGACAAAGTAGATTAGATGCATTAAAAGATTAGAAACCAAACTCACATGTTAGGATCAAAATAGTGTTTTGCATTCTCTTACAACGAATCATAGTCTTGTCCAATTAGCCATCGTAGTCCTTAGTAGAGGCCGTTATTGTAACGGGCGGGGGTGGGTGGGTGTTTTATTAACGAACTTTCCATCATGTACTTTCCACAACGAACTCAAATCTCATTTATGGTTCCCAAATTTCCTTAATTTGGTGGCGACTCAAAACGATTTTCAAACCCGTGGATAATCCGAATCCCCACATCCACAATATAGTTGTAGAGGAGACGTAAGACGGTTGGGAGACCGTCTTGCGCTTTAGTGACCTCTTGGAGCTTCCCACTCCTAGAGGGATGTGCACATTGAGGACTTGAGTTTGGAGGGACTCGTGTGATTGACACACGGCATTTGCGAGGGGATCTAAGTCGCTCTCGGGCCCGGTACCACGGACGTGTTCCGAGTACCTTGTTGTGGTGCGGTGTCGTGGGCGTATCCCTGGCACCGGAGTGTTGGAGATGGATAATGGAGTTAGGTGTTTCATTGTTGTTACTTCTCAATTGCGTATTCATATAGTTAGTATGGTAGTAAAGAATTCATGAACGTTTGTATTGTTAAAGCTAACCTTAGGTTTTGAAATGTCTGTGGTGAACCATATGGTGATTTCCGCTCATATGCGGAGCAGTGATTTGACAGGTTAGCTTTGCTTAGATACAGAGTCCTGGGAGGGGCCTTCACTTTTGTTGTTATTTTTTTACTATTTAAACTCCACTTTTATTTTCGAAATGGTTGTATTAAATAGGATGGTATTTGCATCCCTTAGCATGTAACTAATTATCTAACTACAACTTATCTATTTAAATTATCGCCTTAAATCTCTCTTTACTTGTTTGTTCGCACTACAAGCTTAGGAAACCAAGTCTTATGGCACTCTCGTGTGTTGGGGTTGCCTTGAGGAAGGATCCCGACTTATGAGGGTGTTACAAATTAGGTGTCTGATTAAAGAGCATGCCAATACGTACCCTCACCTCTTACTCGGAACCTTTAGATAGTGGATGGCCTTCTCTAGGGCGTACGAGAGACATTATAGCGATAGGATGCTAAAAGAGGGACGAGTCCTTATCTTTAGTACTTATGCCAAGCACTGCTTAGTGCTTCGTTTGACCGATGTATGGATTTCGAACGGGTTCCAGATATCCCATAAGTGGTTGGTGGCGACTCCGAACACCTCTGCATCGTTTTCGAGACCATCATCGAGATGAAACCGACCGATCTAAAGCGATCTGGTCGAAAGGATTTCTATGTCCCCGAACGTGGCTTTCGGACTGCTACACGTCCACGGTTTGGCGTGTAGGTGGCCTATGTCCACAACATGGATCCATAAAAATTTCTTAGATTGGGTATGACAAGTCAAGAGGTGTTTGAGTACAAAGAATATGATGACAAGAAGCAGTTCAAGCTAGCAATTCTCAAACTTACAAAATACTGTTCTTTTTGGTATGAGAATTTAAAGAAACAAAGGAAGAAGGAAGGTAAAGAAAAGATTGAATCTTGGATTAAACTAAAGAAGCATCTCATGAAACGATTTTTCCTATGGGATTATGAGCAAGAAAACAATTTAAAGCTATAATCTTTGATGCAAGAATGTCTGTCCGTGACTGATTATATTAAAGAATTCGAGAAGATGTCTATTGTTTACGGTCTTGAGGAAAAGGAGGAGCTTCTGGTTGCAAGATTGTCAAGGGCCTAACACCCGCGCTTGTGACGAACGTTGAGATCCGGAACTATGACGATTTTAACGATGTATGCAGGTTAGCATTAAAATATGAAATGCATGATAAGGCACGAAAACCTTATGCTTATTCCAATGGGACAATTTCGGGAACAAGTTCTTTTTCCACGCCAGCGTGATGTGACTCATATTTGCACACTTTTAGTCCCCGAACAAGCCTCGTTCGTATGCTTTCTTGCATGCATTAGGGCCGTTTCTTATCTTTAGCTTCCTACTTTGCATATTCTTTGAGGTTTTGTGTCCTTGGTAGGAGAGGAATGCTAACCTTGCATATATGGAGCTAAATGGATCGCACCTAACGACCAAGCAACAAAGAGGAGACCAATACTGACGGCCTAGGTTAATAAAACAAGTATTTGGGAAATGATGAAGGACCTCTAAGGCTCCTCAACGATCCCCACGGATCTTGAAGCATCAAATTGAAGAAGAAGCCACACTGGCCTATGAGACGGGCGTCCCTAGCTCAGCCCGAGCGTCCTGATGATCAAGACAGGCGTCCCAAACACATAACCCGAGCATCACACAAGCAGGACGGGCGAAATCCTTACAGAATGGGCGTCCAACAGGGTTAGGTCGAGCGGCTCCTTAGGGACTTGCAAGGCTTTAATCTTCATCTTAGGGACTTAATCATCATTTAATTCCTTAGTTACCCTAATACTTGTACTTAGTATAAATACCCTATTGTATTAGGGGATTAATTGATAAGGTTATTTTAAGTCATTGGCCTATCAAAATAAATCCTAAATTACTACAAACTGGTAGCTAGTGGCAAGAAAGGCCGAATCCATAGGGAGGCGAGTTAATTGTTTTAGTTTGCTAATACTTAAGTTTGTCTTAATGGTAACAATTTTATGGGGTTTGATTGTTTGAGAAATTTATATTTTTGAAAGTCATATGATCGGTCGACTCTAATATGACTTTTTAGATCTTAACTTAACATGCAATCGCTATTATTTTGTCGGTCTAATTCATTTATCGTGGCCTATACTAGTCGTAACCAAGTCGGTGAAAATCCTAGTTTATGCAAGACTAATTAACCAATTCAGATCAGTAATTAATTAACTAGATGTAATACGATAATTAAACAACTAATCAAAAGCGATTTAACAATTAATTCATTAATAACCCCTTTTGTAAAAACCTAGATCCCCTTTCACTCTAGATTAAAGGCTTAGCTACTCATACTAAAGGAAAGAACAACAATAGCAATAATAAGAAACATGATGAGCAACAATAAAAGATGAATAACGATTGAATAATAATTATTGAAGAAAGATTAGAAACAATACCGTAATAATAATGAAGAACAAGCTTAGTTCCGGAAGTAAGAACAATAAACTAAACTAAACTAAACTAAGAGTTTTAGAGAGTTTTCTAGGGTAGCTATGCGTAACTATGTAAAATAAAGCGTCCATAAATTTAGGGTACGAATAGGGTATCATTATATCTATAAAAGAGGAATGATAAAAGGCTGAGGTGGCACCACCTCCTTTAAGAATTAAGGCAATGAAGCCCTCATATTCAACCTCACAAAATCAATTCTTTTTTAGCCAATCACGTTTGCAATATGGCCACATCAGCACAAAAAAAAAAACAAGGGCAATTAAATCTGACGTTTAATTACCAAAAAAAAAATCAAAAGGTCCAATTACATCTCAGTTCAATTCTGACGTTGAATTACCAAAAAAAAAGGTCCAATTAAATCTCACGTTCAATTACCCTAACCCTTTGTCATTCTCTATGCTATCTCACGTTCAATTACCCTAACCCTTTGTCATTCTCTATGCTACTTGAGAATGACAATGAACAATTAGAATTACAAATTCCCAAGAGACTCAATAAATTTTCCGGAACACAAGCCTATATTACTTTACAATTGCAAATGAAAATAGCCCAATTGTCTTCATACTGTCTTCATTTGCTAAACGTATACATCAGTTTTCATCACTTTCCAACCTGTACACAAAGTATAGATCAGTTTTCACCACTTTTCAATAATTTCAAGCAAATTTCTTCTATTTCTCAAATGGCAATTGCACCCCTTACTATTAGTCAACTCAAATATGGAGTAAGGCTTACGGAAATGAATGTTAGAGTGGTGCACAAGTGGTCAAGGCCGGAATTCATCAACAAAAACAAGAGTGAAGATAAGAAGAAAACCGAAGCCATTGAACCTTTGTTTGTTGATTCAAAGGTATGTCTAATTTTTTTTTCTAAGCAAATATTTCACATCAGATAAATACCCTTTATTATTAACTCCATTTGCAGCCAAATAATTCCCACAAACCCTAATTTATGATCCAATTTACTAATATTTGGCACTTGCAACACACTTGAAATTAGATGAATATATTTATGCAAAAAAAAAAAGTTGGCAGAACGATATTTAGTTCAAGTTTAGAAAAGAACGTAACTTTATATGTTAATTCAAAAATAAACAAATACCCAGATTAGAAAATGAGGAGATCTAATCAAATTAGATGAATATATTAATGCAAAAAAAAAGTTGGAAAATCAGTTGGCAGAACGATATTTAAAGTTAATTAAACAGTTTTATGTGTGATAAATATTTTTTTGGCAGAACGAAGTCATCCAAGCTACTGTTAGGAAACAACTAATTTCCTATTTTAGCTCTAAGCTCTCTGTGGGTGAAGTTTACACCATCCGTAACTTAACCGTAGACAACAACACCGGACTAGACAAGGCTACCCCTCATAGTTATCGTTTAAAGTTTGAGTTTTCAAGTAAAGTTCAAGCCACAACTGATTCATCTATTCCGATGCATGGGTTTCGTTTTGCTGATTTTAAGGATGTTATTGATGGTAGAGTTCCCGGTACCCATTACATAGGTATGACTCTTTCACATATCTAATGTTTCGTCACTGGTTAAATTTTTCTTGCAATTTCTTTTACTTAGAATTTTTTAAAATGTTCCACTTTTATGGCTATAAATGTTATTGGAAAAGTTTATGAGATTGGTCCAATCACTGAAACTACACACAAGCATAAGTGTTGTACCATTAAGCTAGAAGACCTTGAGTAAGTGCAAAGCGATTATCAGTTTGTCACTTCTTTCGCCTTTTTAATTGGCAAAACAAAATAAGGTACAATTTTGGGTTTGATGCAGGGGAAATCAACTATGTTGCACCTTATGGGAACCACACACGGTTGAACTCCCTGCTGCTCTATCTAAGCTACCTAATCCAGACCAGTCTAAAGTTATTGTCATACAATGTGTGCAGGCTAAAAGATTTGAGGATACTATTACTTTGTCACCTTATGATGAATTGTTGTTTAATATAAAAAATTAGTTTAAATATAAACTTATAAAATTATATTTTTAGGTGTTTGGCGTGTCCAGACAACTTTTAACGCAACTGTTTTTCATGTCAACCCCGATATACCTCAAGTGAAAGATTTTGAGCCAAGGTATCAATTTGTTTATACTGTTCTTCTTAGTATCATTTTGCACGCCCTATTTAATTATCAATTTTGAACATTCACAATTAAGCGAGAATAAACATAAAAACAAAATTGCACCACTTACCCCTACTTCTTCAATATATGTAGTCTTTCTACTCCGGCACCAAGTAACTCCTTGCAAATTATTGAATTTCCTAACGACGATGATTACATGTCAAGAGAAAATATGAGGAGTATTAGTGACCTAAAAGAGAATGAAAAGGTGATTATTCTTTGCTAAAATGCCTTTTGCTTGGCTACGTCAAAACAATTACAAATACTAAAGCAACTATTAATGCAGGTGGGTTATTTCTAAACATATGGAAAAATTGTTAACCTTGATTGCACGAACGGATGGTACTATGATAGTTGTAAGCTATGCTGGTCTAAGTGCATCAAAAGTAACAAAGGAAAATGGGTTTGTACACGTGAACAGTGTGATGGTTACATAAACCGTGTTACGACAAGTATTCCTAGGTAAAATTATTACACTTTATGCATTTTTTCCAATTGTGCCATATAATTTCATTAACCTTCTTTCCTACAGGTACCAAGTAAAGTTCGAGGTTACAGACCCGTCGGATGATTGCGTCCACTTTGTGGTTTTTGAAACTCAGATCAATCAATTCATCACTCCAACCCGGAGATGCTTGCAAAAATTGAAGAGGTTTTATAATATCTAAAGTTTACCTTTTACAATCAATTTTAAGGAAAATTCCCCCAATATTCAATCATGGTTAAAAATTACCGCCTTTAATATTCTATTTTATGTGTCATTTTTTTTGTCATAGCTTGATGGTGATAAAGAAGATATACCTCGCGAATTGGATGCGTTCATTGACAAGTCATTTCTTTTCAAGGTCTATGTACATGAAAAGTTTAACGTGAGTCAAGGCTCAACTTCATAAACGGTCTCCACTTTGTCTGACGACATAGACCTTGCTAACAAATGGCTTTCCAAGTACACTGAAATGTTCAAGGTCGGTTACAATTTTCTTTGTTTTCATACTTCCCTCTTAATGTGAGAATTAAACATATCTTCTTCTTGAGAATATTGTAACCGACCTTTCCTTTTCCAATTACAGGAGGAGTTTCGTTGTTTTAAATCGAGGACTAAGCCTTTGCTTATAAAGGAAAGTTCGAAGGCCTTAATTGACATCATTAACGCTGAGGTAAATAATCTGGGTAAAACAATAACTTTACCCAAATCGTGCCCCAAAAATAGTTTCTTATACTAACAACTTTTAAAACTTTAAAATTTAGGAAGAAGAAAAGTCTCAGACGAACAGCAGCAAAATCACTCCTCTCAAAAGGTCCCGCCCAACCGACGACTATTAGTCTGCTGATGGTGATGTTAGCTCCGCAACAAAGAATAACGTCATTGTTAAGAAAGAAAAGTGATCCATCTCCATTTTAGAATTGGGATTGGCATGAAGTATTTTGGAATGTTTGTCTTTGGAGTAGAAGTTTCTATTTTAATTCCTTAATGCATCGTTCATCTTTTGGAATGTAACCTAAACAAGATATTTTTGTTGTTTTTATCTTTGACGAAATGTTTTTTTTATTTCTCAATCTTCAGCTTTTAATTATTTTCTATGAAATGCAACCTACTACAACCTAAATTTGATTTTTCATGTCGGTTTAAACATGTTAGGCGACATAAAAAAACATACGAGCAAAAAATAAAATAAAAATAAAAATAAAAAAAAGGAAAAAGGAAAAAAAGGATTTTAGGTTTAATTTAGAATTTAATGAGGAAAATTGTGTTGGGTTGAGTTACCTGAAAATAAAATATGAAAAAGCTTAGTTAATTGATGACTTGAAAGCGAGCAGTGTAGATATAGTTTTGGTCAACATTATCGAAACTATGGTCAAACCAGGAAAAAAAAAATATGGCCACAGCAGGAAAAAAAAAAGGTCAAAAAAAAGGCGAAAAAATTCAATGCAACGTGACATTTGGGAAATTAAAAAAGGATAAGAAAAAATTCCATTCAACCGTGTCAAAAAACGTGTGCTTAATAATTTCATAACCAACCTCATTAATTAAACCCTTTGTCATTCTCAAGGTTACTCGAGAATGAGCCTCTTAGAACCTTCTAAAGCAGTCCCTTAGAATTCTAAAAAATCAACTACCTATACACATAATATTCAAAAAAATATGGCTACAGCAGCAGCAAAAAGAAAAAAATTAAAAAAATAAATAAATTCAAAGTGCACTGCAATTATAGCAAAACCTAATTAATCTAACCCTTTGTCATTCTCAACGTTACTCGAGAATGACAATTCACAGGAATGATATATATTTCTTAGCTGTTCCTTAATTCTCTTCCTCAACTTCAACTACCTATACATATAATACTCACACCATTCACTGTGACAGTCTTTGAATAAGAAAAGATAAACAATTCTACTTCTACTTTTCACCGATGTCTGGATCAAGTTCTGAACAACCACCAAGAAAGAGGAGTAGAAGAAAAAACAAAGAGGATGGAAAAGATTAGTTTTTGTTTTAACTGCAGATTTTTTTTACAACCACCCTTTACAATAATTTTCCTCTTTCACGCTTCTTTCTAGAAAACTCGGAATTTTCAAGAGCAACTCCTCAAACAATCCTTATACGTTCTTTAAACACCCCAAAATTAGGTATGTTATTTCATCTCAGATAAGAAGAAGGATGCCATTGAACTTCTATTTGTTGATTCAAATGTATGTCTATTTTTTTCCTTTTTATCTTTTATTATATATTGCAAATCAGAATTTGATTGTTAAAGGTAATGCAAGACTCAGTAGCAAATAACAAAAATGGAAAACCCAAAAACATAGCAATAGAAATTTTCTAGCAGAAATGAAAAATAGCAAAGAAGAAAAAGAATGGTTGAAACTCACAATCTCGCATTTGATTAAGGCCGCCGTTAGTATGAACAAGTAGATACCCCCTGGAGTCTGCTGGTGCTGCATATATACATCACATAACATAATAACATTAGTATTTCAAAGTTTCTGATAACTAAAATTAAGCAAAGGAAAGATTGATCTCTTAAGAGTATATGAATCATTAGGACTGATACAAGGCACGAAATCACGATGATTTGGAGGCATCTTCCATAATGATTTACTGGCACCAACCGTCAATTCTTACCAACCATTCTAATATAAAATTCAAATAATAGATCGAGCTGTGAGCCACAAATCGCTTACTAAAAGGACATGATTTATGTATGGAAACCCCACGCTCAATTTAACCCATGCAAATTAGATTAATATTAAGCTAAATGCAGTAACAATTTTTGTAATTGTTTTCTACACAAGTTTATTACCATGTTATTAGGGACTCCTACTTTACCTCTACAAGACTTGACAAACCAACAAATGCCAACACATGCTTCAAGTCAAACAAATAAGGGTAAAGCACCACTCTACCAGTCTCAATCTCAATCTCAATTTGGTACCTCTCTCAGTGTACGGTTTTACAAATATAAAACATGCATAAATTAATATTTCTAATACTTCCCATAGCTTTAATTATGTTACTACATATTTTATATTATTTTTGTTCTATATACGGTTTTTTAGTACTCTTAAATTCTTAAGTTGCTTTTACACTCTCAAATTGTTAAGTCAATAATATCTGAAAGTACCTTTAATTGACAATCTTTTAGGTAATCCATTTTTTCCGCTTAGTGGAATAACAACAAACTGTCATATTCAAAGTTACTCAACTACACAATCAAGGAAGGGTAAAGCAGCTCTTTACCAATCTAATTCAGGTATTTGTATCAATCTTCAGTTAACAATTTTAACTTTTTTCTACATAAGTTCATTACTATCTTAGTTTGTAACTTATGTATAATTAGCAACATTATTAGGTACTCCAACTCTACCTCTACACGACTTAACAAACACACAATTGCCAAGGCATGCCTCAATTAAACCTGATAAGGGTAAAGCACCACTTTACCAATCTCAACCAAAAAGTGGTAAGTCTCTCAATATACGGATAATTCAGTTCATATCATCTATGAACCAATATTTTAAATTCTTTCGTAACCTTTAATTATGTTACTCCCAATCTTATTACGCAACTAAAGTGAATGATTTTACACAATCATATCAATCACATGCAGATAATACTCCACAACTACAATTGGCTAATTTTATAAACAATTTCTGGAGAGGTAAAGATCTTTGAAAACTCTTTTTATAAAAATTAAGAATTACATATTGTATTTTTCTTTTAGCCTCTATTGTTTACACTTATTCGTCTAATAGATTATCAGTATGGGAAAAGTGTAAATGACTACTATATGGCACAAAACGCAAGGAAGCAACAAAAGCTAAGACTTTCCCAAAAGAGAACTAATGAAAATCCTGTAGTTGGTATGTCACATAACAATGTTTTATCCTAACGTCAACTGTATGCGAAATTAGCGAGACAAAAGAGGAAGCTTATCTTAAGTCAAGAAAGGATGGCTAGGAATTCTTCCATGTTGATGTCTACAACTCCATTGAGCACCATCACATTTGGTAATTATCATCGTTAATTTTTTAATAGGCAGTAAGAAACAAAAAATATTTTACTTATTATGTACTATTTGTGTTTGTTAAGTATGTCAACAATGTTAGTGTCCTCTCATAATCTAACCCTTATTTGGTAATTGTTTAGCTAATTGTGGAGTTCAACTCTCCGGAAATCAGTTTCTACCCACTAGCAGCACTTCCGTGCAAACTACGAATCATAGGCAAAACACAATCGAAGAATTGGCAAGGGATCTTTCAACAGCCTATGATGTGTTTGAAGCTACCAACCGTAGGTCAAATTCGGATGTTAACATTCAAGGTTAAATTAGTCTTAAATTTCAGTAAACTGCAATTTTTATTTTACGTGCACTTGGGTTTTTAAATTTGTCATTATATATTTTCTTCATATCTTTTCTTCCGATTGACCTTCTTAATTAATAACAGAAGGGTACCATGATATCGGAGACCCTACTTACACCTGCACAAAATGTGGAGCTCAGATGTGGTATAATGAAAGAGATCGTATGGATACCAAGCCCATAGTCCCCTCTTTTACCATGTGTTGCAAAAATGGAATAGTTGAACTGCCCTTTATTAAAAAACCTCCTAAGTTGTTACATGATCTTCTAATGCGAAAACATCCCAAAAGTAAACATTTCATGGAAAACATACGTTCATACAATAATATGTTTTCCTTTACATCTATGGGTGGTAAAATTGATCATTCAGTCAACTGAGGTAGAGGTCCTTACACATTCAGAATAGGTGGGAAAATACACATTTAATTGGAAATTTATTACCTAATCATGACGGACCACCTAAATTCTGTCAACTTTATATCTATGACACGGAAGAGGAGTTGAGGCATAAGAAGAATGCAGGAAGGCGAGCCTTAAATTTATTTTATTTTTTTTAATCTTAATATTGTTTGTTATTTTTTAATTTATTTTTTCAATTGTAATCGCAGTTCTACAAATCCAGGTCAATTTGATGATGGAGTAATCGATGATTTAAAAAAAATGGTCGATCGTTACAATGTTTTGGCAAAATCATTTAGAATGGCAAGAGATAGGCTTAACGAAGGTGCCGGTGGTGAGGTAAGGTTGAGGCTCATTAGCGGACGACAAACAGATGGGAGAACATATAATCTACCCACTGTGTCGAAGGTGGCTGCCCTCATTGTTGGAGATCTTGAGAACACGATTGATAGTCGGGACATTATTCTTGAGGAACGCAGCGGTAGACTACAACGTATATCAGAGCTACATGCTTCTTATTTAGCCTTGCAGTACCCTCTTCTTTTCCCACGTGGAGAAGATGGTCATAGGCTTGGTATCCCTCATAATCCACGTTCTTTAAGTAAATCAAGAAATAATCAGAGCTCTCGGGATAAGCTTACATTGAGGGAGTGGTTTGCTTTTCGCATCCAAGACCGATCAGCAGATAGGGAAGCTCCGACAATTTTGATGGGAGGTATAAGATTTGATGCCTAATTTATTATCTGGATAATTACCTTTCTTATGTTTTTTTCATAGTCCAAAGTTAATACAAAGCTAACTAAAATAGTTTCTTTTTTTTTTTAGTTTGAACGTTTTTTTTTAATGGCAGGTAAACTATTTCAACAAATCCTTGCTGACGGTTTGACAATGATAGAATCTCAACGGTTAAAGTATTTCCGTCTTAACCAACCAAAATTGCGATCGGAAAATTTCAAGAATCTCGCCAATGCTGCCGCTACAGGTCAAACTAACCCGTCTTCAGCTGGTGTTCGTTACATTGTACCGTCATCTTTTGTAGGTGGTAAAGGTTACATGAGGTAAATATATCAGGATATAATGACCATATGTAGGTGGTGTGGATATCCTGATTTGTTTATTACGTTCACATGCAATCCAAAATGGCCTGAAATAACTAGGTTTGTTCAAAAAAGAAATTTGCGGCCAGAGGACAGACCTGATATACTTACATGACTATTTAAGTTGAAACTCGAAGAGCTAATGAGGGACTTAAAAGAGCGACATCTTTTTGGACGGACAAGGGCAGGTGATGAACTATACATTTTCATTTTATTTTTATTTTCCATTTCCAATTTTTTTCCCAAGTTTTATTATTAACATCGACTATATAATATTACTTTGCTTGAAATTATCAGTTGTCTATACTATTGAGTTCCAAAAACGCGGCCTCCCTCATGCTCATATTTTGGTTTTTTTACACGAGAGGACAAGTTTCCCGAAGCCGCTGACGTGGACCGCATTATAAGTGCTGAAATCCCAGATCCTGCGGAAAGCCCAGCACTATATGAAGCAGTCAAAAATAGTATGATTCACGGTCCATGTGGAGATCTTAACCCAGATTGTCCATGCATGATTGACGGAAAATGTTCGAAAAAATTTCCAAAGAAGTTTAATGAAAGAACAACCATCGACGGTGATGGTTATCCTGTTTATAAGAGAGGAGAAAACGGACCGACAATTGAGAAAGATGGAAAAACAATTCATAACGGATATGTTGTTCCTTACAATGCAGATTTGTTGTTGAAATATTGGGCTCACATTAATGTTGAATGGTGCAATCAGGCAAGATCAATCAAATACTTATTCAAGTACATTAATAAAGGATATGACCGTGTTACCGTTAGTGCAACTCGCAACAACAATGGTTTAGTCAAATCCCTTCTTTTCTTATTTAACTCCTATTGTTCCATTCGTTTTTGTTTGAATGTTTTAATAACTTATGTTTTTTTGGAACGTAGGTAGTCAGGACCCAAATCAGATTGATCAAATACAACGAGTTTATAGTCACGTTACATTTCACCATGTGAAGTCAGTGTGGAGGATTTTTGCCTTTGACATTCACTACGGACACCGCCTGCTTTGTTTACGGATTACCATCTCCCCAATGATCAAAATTTTATTTTCCATGGTGATGACCCAATTGATGAAGTTGTCGAAAGATCTGCCGGATCCAGTACAAAATTCACTGCATGGTTGAAATATAACAAAAACCATTCCGATGGTAGAGATTTGACGTATTGTGAGTTCCCAAGTAAATATGTCTGGAATAAAGACACAAAGGCCTGGACTAAAAGAAAAAAGGGCTTTACTCTCGGCCGAATGTATCATATGTCTCCAAATGGTGGTGAGAGATTTTATTTGAGAACCCTACTGAACTTTGTTAAAGGACCAAAATCATATGAAGAGATTCGAACTGTAAATGAAATACCTCTCCCAACTTTCAAAGAAGCTTGATATGCTTTAGGCTTACTTGGTGATGATAAAGAGTATATCGATGCCATTAAAGAAGCGAGTGAATGGGGATCTGGATATTATCTTAGGAATCTGTTTGCTACCCTTCTGTTGGCAAACAGCTTAGTCAAGCCAGAATTAATGTGGGAGGAGACTTGACCACTATTATCAGATGATATCCTATACCGCAGGAGAAGAGAACTACGCAATTTAGGTACTTTCTTAATTGTTTAAAACTCTTAAACTAATACCTTCGTTATCGTTTTATTTTTTGCCTTTCCTTTTTACTCAACTTTAAATTTTCCATGTTTGCGTTTCCATAGATCTTCAGCTGTCTGACGAGCAATTGAAAAATTACGCGTTATCTAAGATTGAAGCTTTGTTGCAAAGAAATGGTAGTTCATTGCGTAAATTTGACAACATGCCATTCCCAGATTCTGACATTCATGCGATGAATTCGAATAAGCTGTAGGAAGATGAATTATCCTATGACAAGGAAGCTTTGAAGAAGGAACATGAAGTACTCACTTCTTCCATGACTGATGAACAAAAAAGTGTTTATAGAAAAATAATGTGCTCTGTTCAAAGTGGTCAAGGTGGTGTATTTTTTGTTTATGGTTACGGTGGTACCGGTAAAACTTTTCTCTGGAGAACTTTGTGCCCTACAATAAGGTGTAAAGGTGATATCGTTATCGCTGTTGCTTCAAGTGGCATTGCCGCTATCCTTCTTCCAGGTGGACGAACAGCCCACGCAAGACTTAGCATACCGATAAACGTAGACGAAAACTCCACCTGCCCTGGTATAAGATCAGGAACTGATTTCGCAGAGCTATTAATGAGGGCAAAGCTCATCATATGGGATGAGGCACCTATGGTTAATCGTTATTGTATTGAAGCTCTTGATAGAAGTTTGAGAGATATCATGCGATTTTCATCAGAAGGAGATCCTGATAAACCTTTTGGAGGGAAAGTAGTTGTGTTTGGCGGTGATTTTCGACAGATTTTGCCAGTTGTACCTAAAGGAAGCAGGCAAGATATCGTTGGCGCCGCTATCAGTTCCTCTCCTTTGTGGAGATATTGCAAGGTTAGAAAGTTTTTTTTGTATTTTGTGTGTTCTTTTGTATGTTTTAGAAGTCCTTATTTTAAATTTAGTAATGAAATTTAGAACCTTTAATTTTTTTCTTCTTTGTTTGTTTTTTTAGGTTCTAAAGCTCACGAAAAATATGAGACTTCAAGTTGGAAGTTCAGAGTCAGACATCAATGAAATCAGACAATTTTCAGAGTGGATTCTCGAGGTTGGAGATGGACTAGCAGGTGGCCCAAATGATGGTGTAGCTAGCTTTCAATTGCCCGAAGATATTCTTCTTTATCCTGGTCCAAATCAAATAGCTACCATTGTGGAGAGCACTTATCCATCTGTAAAAGAACACTTAGGTGACCCTCAATACTTCACGGAAAGAGTTGTCCTTGCTCCTACTCACGATATCGTGGAGTTGGTAAACGAGTTTGTATTGGATCAAATTGATAGGGAAGAGAAAGAATACCTAAGCTCGGATGAAATAAGTAAAGAAGAGACAAACGTGGTGTTCGGGAACTCTATTCCACTGAATTTCTAAACATTATTAGATGCTCTGGTCTCCCAAATCACAACCTAAAGCTTAAAGTTGGAGCTATAGTCATGCTTCTTAGAAACATTGACCAAGCTAATGGTTTGTGCAATGGCACCCGACTAGAGGTAACTCATTTAGGAAAATGAGTTATAGGTGCAACTGTTATTTCTAGAAGTCATATTGGCAGGAAAGTGTATATTCCCCGCATCACCTTGACCCTTTCAGACACCACTCGATTCCCAATTAAGTTTGAAAGGAGACAATTTCCTTTGGCAGTTTGCTTTGCAATGACTATTAACAAGAGCCAAGGGCAATCTCTATCCCGTGTTGGTCTTTATCTTCCTAGACCAGTCTTTACCCATGGACAGTTGTACGTTGCTCTCTCGCGGGTTACAAGTAAGAAAGGTCTGAAAGTCCTTATTTTAGATGAAGACAAAGGCATGACTTCTACAACAACTAATGTTGTTTACAAGGAGATTTTCGAGAAATTATGAGATTGTGCAGGACTATCCTAATATCATATTTTACTCTATTGTAGATTGTATTTGAATTTCTTCTAATTTATTAATGTTTGACATTTGTTATCTTTTACTCTTTTCAAAATGGCTATCCTTTTTGAAAATTAAGTTGGTGATGCATGTGAACTCTCTACAAAACATTTACATTTCATGAGAATAAAGAAAATAAACATTTTTAAACGAATACAAGAACCTATGTATTTTTAACATTTATAAATTAATGCACTATTTAATTCTCAATTTATAGCATTCACAATTAAGGAATTCTAAACATAAACTTTAAATTTTACGAGGCTAATTTTTAAGAAACTAAACATTTTTAAGTTGATGCAAGATTAAGAATTAAGAAAAAATTTTCCTAGACTTTTAAGTTGATGCAAGATTAAGATTTAAGAAAATTCTAAACATCTGTAATTAACGTATAATTAATAGTATGAAAAAAAAACTATCGATTTTTTTACAGATAACAATATAAATTTCAAACAACAAAAGTTTGTGAATTTAGCGAAATAGATGTAAAGGAAACTTATCTTTTATCACCTAAGGATGGCTACAAAATCTTCAAAGATAAATGCTTCAACACCTTTTGAAGTCTCATTCGTTACTTAACATCATCACCTCAAATTATTCACAGGAAAGAAAAAAAATTAGTCAACCTGTACAATTACTTAACATATTCTCAATCATAACTGTAAATCAAAGTTTAACGTGCTAAATAGAGAAGCTTAGGTTTCACCACTAGCTAGGGTGAGTTAGCTAAATAGAGAAGGCCGCAGAAGTGTATACCAGTTGTATTCCAGTACACAAACATAACAATCTTATGGGAATAGATTTACCTTGATTCATTCCAATAGGCTGCAACCTCAAATTTAGGAAGCACAAGAGTGGCATTAAGCAAACGCGCAATGCCGACACCATCACAGAACTGCACTCAACATGAACAGGAGAGAATCAATACAGTAAGAATGATTGAGCTCGCTTCAAACTAATACAAACACTGAATTTAGCAAAGAAGTGAAAGCATCACTCACATCTCTCCTCATTTGATTGAGGCCGCCATAACAATCCACACATATATATCCATTGGTCTTTGCAGGTAGTGCTACAACATATCATCGGACAAGGTTCACAAATCAAAATCAATTCATGGCCATACTCAAAAACTAAATCACGTCAACCCACCCAAACTAGATCCAAAACAACAAACATTTATAATTTCTCCATACTGCATTTAATCATCGAAACAGCTAAATGACAGTCAACATCCTAAATAAAATTAATCTGATTACTCCGTATTATTTCCTCCGTACCAAACATTTGTCTACCTTTTATATTCTTTGAAAACGGTATTTTAATCGGAGGTAAACCTTTCAAATACGAGGTTATCAAATAGTCAATACTCAAACTTGCGCTATACAAGCTCTCAAAGGACTGAATACAAATATCTGCATACTTCCTATTTCCCTTTAATCCCCTGAAAAATCATCCCTCCTTAATGCCAAAATTAACATTCATTGGTCAAATAATCAAGTTTCCAGTCCTACATACATCTAGAAATCCACAATTTCCATCACAATTTTGGAAACATAATGGCATCACTCTAGATGTTTAGAGAGCGATACACAGACTACGTCGTCCCCATTTCCCATGATAAAGTCTCAACTAGAAACGAACTGAAGCTTTGTTTCAGTAAACAACAGGCCTTAAACAAAAACCTGCAACTCACCTTATCAACACTGTCTTCTTTCACTCTCTCAGCTTCACTCTGCCACGAAAAAGCATTTACAGTTCGATTCTAAATTTCTTCCCTCTTTAAGTGCATCAAATGGTAACATGCAATCATAAAAAAAGTGTAAATCACAAATTGCCATTATAGAAGTAATTAGAAAAAGGAAAAAAATTCGAAAAAATTGACTTAATGATCACCTTTTCATTGCATGTACCCAATCTCCAGTTTTTCGAACCAATCTTCGGAAAAATCTCCTTCATCTTCAATTTTTTGCTACGAATCTACCAATTTTCGCAATTTTGATCTGAAAATTGCTTTTCTGTTAATTGAAATTTGTATTAAAATCATTGTAAAAAAGAACGAGGACGAAATGAAGAGAGAAGAAGGGAAATGGAAGAACGAAATGACGGTGATGGAGATAAAATGGCGATGAAATTTTGATGAAATGGCGTGATTAATTTGGTGAGGGAGATATGAGGAGAGAGGTTAAATAAGATAAGGTTGGTTCATTTTTTTTTTTAAAGTAAATTTAAATTAACTATACCTACTTTACGCAACAATTTTGTGAAAAAATCAGTTTTATTAATTTTACTTACGTCAATAATTTTTCATATCCTAAATATTTCAGTTCTAACTTATATAATTTTCTTACTTAAATCTTCATAAACGTTTCATGTTTACTATAGAATTACGGGTATTCCCGCTATTCACATTTTCATTTTTTTACCTTATTCTTTATTGTCAACAATATTTTAAAATGTCCTTATATATTTATCGATTTTTATTTTTATTTATAAAAATTTGTACATTTTCATAAAATTACATAATCGATTTTCTAACAATTATAATATAACGTCTCCTTTAAAAAAAAAAGGTATACAACCCTGTGAATTTTCACGGGTGTTACACTAGTTTATAGTAAAACATAACCGACTTAAGGAAATTGCGGAAAATAATGGGAAAAAGTGGTTCCTCGATCGAGCCTATGTGCACTCGATCGAGTAACCAACTTCCTCGATCGAGCCTAGGCGTAGTTGATCGAGGAACCATCCTTGTTCAGCTCTTTTCATCATGTTTTCTTCTCAACTTCTATTCCTTTATTCTTATGGATTCTCGTGCCATGCTTCGTGTATTCCTCCATGCCCACTCCGCGATGCCCATTTTATTCCTTTGTTTCTCAAATGCATTATTCCTGCATTAAACATCAAATAACGGATGTAACAACATTCTAACATAAAAGGCATGTATTTAATATAAATTAGCACGAAAACCATATCAAAAGTAATTAAGGGGAGGCATAAATATACATATAATTATGACTCATCATTAATCATCAAGTTTTAGTAGAAGCTTTAATCAATTCTTAATAAAGTTTTATTAGTATTAATCAAGTTATATTAGACAACTCAATCTTAATCAAATATTAATCTTTCCTTAATCATTAAGTGTTCTTAGATTTAGTTGGGTAATTTGAAGACTATTTGGGTTTATTGGAGAATTGACAACTCTTCATCATTCATCATGTTTTCTTCTATTATTCTGTACTTATTTTTTGGATCATCCTAAGTTGGTACAATTCCTTTTATCCTTTGCTTAATTATTGTTTATTGCTTTACTAATCCATCATGTTTAGCTTTGTTAATATGATTGACACCCTTATTAGCATGTTTACCATGATCATAAGTGAGTAATCTCCTAACTAGGGTTAATGGGGGATTAGGAGAATTAATGATGGGGTAGATCTTAACTTAATAAGTTCATATGATTGCTTGCTTGTTGTAGTTTCAACTTATGAACATGTTATGCTTCATGAAATGCTTGATTGACAACTTAGCATGAATCTCTTATCCATTCAACAAGACTTGTAAGATATAAACCAAGTCAAGGCTTGTTAGACCATACATATAGTTGAATAGGAATAAATTAAGTCGACTTGTAGGTGTTGTAAAGTCTTGACCGACTCGGCTCCAAGACCCAAACCTTCCTAGGAATTGTAAGATATAAACTAACTTGATTCCACTACAACAGTAATTTGCTTGTATCTATGAAACTTATTTATCAGATTTCACCATGATTTCCTTATGAACCCATGACACCCTAGTGCCTTAATCAATTATTTACAAACCCTATTTACTTGATTTACTTTAATTTCATTTGCTTACATTTCCTTTGTTAAGTAGTTTAGATTTCAAACCTCAAACTCAACCTAAATTGTGACACCCTAAGACATAACTCTCTACAACCGATAAATCAATACAATACCCGTCCCTTGGGATCCGCCTTTTACTTGCCACTCTATTAAGAGTAGTTATTTGAGATTATAAATATTGTTTTGAATTGTAAGCTTAGACGACAAAGTTTGAACCGAATCAAAAATGGCGCCGTTGTCGGGGACGGTGTTCAATTGAATTTTTATCATTTGTTGTTTTTAGTTGTGTCTTTCTTAACCTTGGGGAAGTAAAACTACTCAAGGTAGTTTAATTGTTTTCTAGTTGTTTTATTTTTGCATGTCTAGGAGATCACAAAGCGGTCTTTTGCCTATTGATCCCGAGATTGAGAGAACCTTGACCAATATTAGAAGAACCGTTAGAGAGACTTCAACAATTGTGGGTATTGGAGAACTTGTGGACATTGGTATCATCTATTCGGATAGTGTTGAGTTTACCAACCCTTTTGCAAGACAAGGAGAGGAAAACCCAATTCAAAACCAACCAAAAAATCAACCTACAATGCCTAAATTTTCATCTCATTCCGTACCAACCGAGGAGAACCTACCAAATGGTACTTCAACACCACCCCACTTGACCGGTAATTTCATTGCAAAATCCGCATTCATACAATTAGTTGAGAGAAGTCAATTTGGAGGGATGCCTAGTGAAGATCCTCACCTACACATGGAGACTTTTGTGACTATTGTGATGCAATTTCCCAAACGGGGGTAACTAAACACCAAATTCGATGGGTATCTTTTCCTTTTTCCTTGATCGGAGCCGCAAAGCAATGGTAAAAGAGCCTAGACAAGCCCACTCTTGGAATTGATTCATGGAAGAAGTTAGGACTTGCCTTTTACAAGAAGTTCTATCCTCCAGAAAAGACCAACATGTTAAGAGGCTAAATCACCGGGTTCAAGCAAAGAGATGAAGAGTCTCTATATGAGGCTTGGGAGAGATTCAAAGATACATGTTGCTCTTATCCTCATCATGGACTAAGCGTATGGTTTCAAGTTCAACAATTTTGGAATGGGTTGTATGAAGACTCAAGGAATGTGCTCAACATGGGTTCTAATGGAAGATTCAGCGAGGTAGATAACAACCAAACTTGGTCAAAGACAGAGGAGATGGCTGTTCAAAACTCTTAATATAGTAGGCCAAGAAAAGCTACTAGGGGAGCGAGACATTAAGTTGACTCCGTCACACAATTGAGTGTCGATTTGGGTACTCAACTGAGGTCCCATATTGACACAATGAACTTGAAATTTGAGAAAGCCATAGCCAAGATGAATGAAGCTTCTCAATCATCCAAGCAACATGTCAATACCATGGTGGCAACATCTTCTATTCCAAATGGATTATATGAGAATTGTGGAACTTTGGGACATGATCAACAAGAGTGTAAGGGCACAAGTGAGCAAGTGAATGCTTTTTGAGCATACAATAATGCCACCCCTTACTCCAACTATTACAATGAAAACATCAAATTTCACCCAAACTTCTCATACAAAAGCCAAAATGTTCAAAATCCTCAATCAACATACACCCCACCTTCAATGAGAAATCCTACTCAAAGACCATACTTCAACCAAAACCAACTCTCTTACAATCAATCCAATGACCAAGCTTTTGATGTTCAAAAAGCGGTCCTTCAAATGCAAAAGAGCCAACAAGATTTCTTTGCTCAAATGGAAAGAGATAGCCAAGCCAAGACACTACCATCATCAATAACCTTGCTCATACCAAGATGTTGGAAACACAATTGTCCCAATTGGCCACTTCAAGTTGCCAAAGACAAAAAGGACAATTACCAACTCAAGGTAATCCTCCTACAAGACATGAAACCATCAACACCATTCACTTGAGGAGTGGTACAAGATATGAGGGACCTAAGATGCTAATTGAAGAGGATGTTATTGAGGAAAGTGTCAAGCAAAGTTATGTGATTGAACCATTGAGAAGAAATCCTAAGGTAGTAGAACCAACTACCAATGACTCATTGAAGAAGAGAAATGAAAAGAAGGCCAAAGAGGTTGAAAAAGAACCTATTATGATTAGACTTCCATTTCCAAGTCGCAAAGCCAAGCCCAAGCTTGATGAGCAACTTGGAAAGTTTATGAAGATTGTGAAGAACCTAGAGGTCTCTATACCATTCATGGAGTTGATCAACCATATTCCGGCCTATGCAAAATACATGAAAGACATCCTTACCAAGAAGAAGTCCATAAGGAAGTTGGAAACCATCGCCTTCACAAAGATAAGTAGTTTAATTCTTCAAGGGAATTCCCCAACTAAGCTCAAGGATCCGGGAAGTTTCTCCCTTCCATGTACCATTGGTGACACCAAAATCAACAAGGCACTATATGATCTAGGTGCAAGTGTGAGTGTCATGCCATATTCTGTATGTGAAAGACTTGGAGTGGGAGAGCTCAAGTGCACTAACATGACCTTACAAATGGTGGACCGAACAACAAAGAAAGCACTAGGGGTATGGGAAGATGTACCCGTGAGGATTGGAAAGTTTTTCATACCGGTGGACTTTGTTATTTTTTATATGGAGGAAGATTCCAACATTCCAATCATTCTAGGAATACCATTCCTACACACCGCCGGAGCGGTGATTGATGTAAAGCACGGGATGCTCACACTTGAAGTTGGTGATGAAACAATAACCTTTAATATTGATAAGACTATGAGAGCTCCCAACTTGCTTGAGCCATGCTTTATGGTTGATCACTATAGCCGGGAAGGTGATAAGAAGAAAGTGGAATCTCCATTCAAATGACAACTGAAAGATGGAAATCTCAAAGAGAAGGGCAAAGACACACCGCCCAATTAGAAGAAAGATATTGATGATGTTGAAGTGGCTCTATTCGGAGAGCATGAAATTTTTCAAAACAAGAATGAGAGCTTGCAAAGCTCACCCATGAAAAGTATTAATAGAGGCCTTATTAGCCATGTTAACAATGAAGAAGAGTTGCTATAGCCAACTCATGATCCTCCTAACATAGAGAAAGAAGCAAGGGAAATATGTGGTCTATGGGATGGCCAAATTGAAGGATTTGTTAACCCTTACATTGGAACTGCTATGACTGTCACCTCTTTGACTTGGGCTACTACATGAATGAAGACAACAATGTGCCACGGTCTATGCAAGACCTTTATCATGACAATGAACAAGCATTTAACTACTTCTTCAAGGCGTTGAGCCACATTAACAATGCCTTTGTTCTACCCCCTTGACACCTCTCAAGAGAAGAAGAGTTTGGTGGAGTCCTCCCTAAACCACCATTTGTAAATATTCTAACCTCTTAACTTGCATTTCATTTAACTTGTACATTACTCGACTTTTGCGATGCATTTTATATACCTTGTTGTATAATTTTTGTAACAAGAGAGCAAGTGAGGGAGGGATTTTAATATGTTTTGAATGTGTAGTGTTTGATGATCAAGTGTGGGGAAGTAATTGCCTAGGCTAGCCAAGCCTTTGTAGAGCAACCTCGTGACAAAGAAATAGGAAATGAAGAAACAAAGATTGTGGGAAAGGGATCCCCATGGGCAGACCTGAGCTTGTGGGGGCTGAAGCAAGGAAGAAAGAAAAAAAATGAACTGCTGTAGAATCCGCCCGAGCTGTCTTCAGGACAGGCGTCCCAGTGTATGATCCGCTCGAGCTGAGCTCAAGACGGGCATCCCCACATCTTCAGCAAAATTTCGGAATCAAAAACCGCCCGTCCCCATATGAGGTCGGGCGTCCCTGGTTGATATAAGAATAAAAACACGGGACTCCCTTCCTCGTTCTTCATTTCTATCCTTCTTCAAACAGAAACACAACACATTCCCTCACTACAACCATCAACCCCATCATCCAAAAACACTTATTTCTCAACCAAATTCATCCAAATCAGTTGCAAACTTGCTCATAATCAAAATAAATCACTCCTTTGTCAACAAAAAGACCTTCAAACATCAAAATCTTCATAAAATCAACCAAAATTTCTAGGGTTAGGGTGAAATCCAAAAACTCCCAAATTAAGTGCAAATTTGATTGAAATTGGAAGACTAAGGGAGCATTCAAGCATACTCAATGTTAGTTGACACAAATTTGAAGGAGAAATCAACAATGGCAAGGACAAAGGATAACACCAAAGCACCCAAAGCCCCAAATTTATCCAAGAGGCAAAAAGTTCTAGCATCTAATGCTTTAGTAGTGGTTGAGCAACCAAGGGTACAATTGTGATCAATTATAACGAACGAGACAATCCGGCGATCCTAGCCTTGGGATTTGCTAATAATGCGATAGATGCGATAAACGTAACTCTTGTTCTTATCTTGAAAGGTTTTAGAATGTTAAAGGTTATTAAACAAAGTGACGGAATCTTTTTATATTAATCTCGCATTATTAAAAAAACCCGGCTATTAAACCCGTAAGATACACTTACTCGATCGAGTGCCCCTTACTCGATCGAGTGTCACACTTACTCGATAGAGTACCCATCAGGTTAGCTATTATTTTGCGTAAAAAGATACTTACTCGACGGAGTAAGTCTCACTCGATAGAGTACCCACATACATAGAAAACCGTAGTATTACAGATGATGATTTAATGCAACAGAAGCAAGAAGCAATCTCTAACAAAGTTTCAGGTATGATCTCTTCTTATGGTTGGCGAGCTTATATACGCAAGTCTAATGGACTCTAAACGACCCGCGGAATCCTCATGTCGAGAGGGACCTGGGGTATACTTTGACTTTTGCCTTGTCCAAGCCTTAGTCAAAGTGGGGACTCTGTAGATACTCGTATCCGTCGATATTGGGAATTTACAGAAATCCCGACAAAACACCCGATGATGATAGGACACATGTTTACTTACACCGCTCGTTAGAAGATTTCGTTTAGTGATGCGGGATAAGTTTTATATGACGGTTTTTATAATTTAAATGAAATTTAAATTATTTTGAAATAAATGAAATTTATTTCATCGGTTTTCATATTTTCAAGCTTATTTAAATTTAAGATTTTATAATTTATATGAAAAATAAATTATCGTTCAATGTTTTTATTTAAATTTATTTGAAATGATATTGTGACGGTTTTTCGTGTTTTTATCGCTTTATTTAATTTGAAAAATTAGATTTTTCAAGCGGTTTTTAACTCGATTTCGAAACGGTTTTTAGCTCGATTTTTGGACGAATTTTGGCACGATTCTAGAGGCTTGCTTTGACCCATCCCCCATCTCCACATGTCTCGGGTTCGTACCACACTACAAATACCCATTCCCTTCCCTTTTTCCTTCCCAAACCCGACACCTTACCCGACCCCTTCCCTTGTTTTTGCCCGAGCCCAACACCATCCAAACACCACCCCAAATACCCACCCTTACCCATCCACCAAACACCATCACCTTACCCATTAATCCAACACTCAACCCAACCCATGCCCTCGTCCAAACCCAGCCAAAACCCGCACCCATAACCCATACCCGTACCATGTTTTGCCAAGCAAAACAAGGACTCCCCGAATCTCTTTTTGAGCCCTAGCCAAAACCTACTCCCTTCCGTATCTTTCCTAGTTTTTCCGCAAGCAAAGGAATATATTTTCCTTCCCATACCAACTCACATTATCTCCCATAACCAATCGAAATCTCCCCCCGTCTCTATCCTTTCCATAACCAAAAATATCCCCTTCCACCTTCCACATCTCAACCAAATTTCTTTTCCCTTCCACAAGCCAACTCCCTACCAGCTAAACAACCTAAACCTAGCTCCCCTACCCCATTTCCTATATAAACCAAGCCTCACACTCCAAAAAAACAGACGAAAAAAAGAGAGCCACACACACAGTTTTGAGAGCTCGAAACCGTAAGCAAATCACTATTAACCTCATGTAAAAAGCAACCCCAAACTCTTATACAACCCAGAAATAAATCATAAGTTTCATACAAAGGATTAGACGAACATTAGAGCATCGATTTGCTCTCTTGTTCGTGTCTTCCTGCGTTTTGGACAGCTAATGTTCTCGACCAATTTTATTTGTTTTAAAACCGTTTTCACTTCTAAGTATTGCTAAATTTTGAATATTTGTCCTTCAAGGACTCCATAACATCTTTCAGATTTAAATTTGAGCAAGAAATGAAGTCACAATCTTCGTTTGAAAATCGTTGTACGAAGTACAACATAAATCGCGTTTTTTTTAACTCGTGTGGACAGCAGCTGTTTTCGTTCATTTTTAATCATTTCAAATTGCTTTTTACTTCTATTTTTTTGCTAAATTTTGAATCCTTGGAGTTTAAGGATACCATAACATCTTTCGGATTCAGATTTGAGTAAGAAATAAAGTCACAATCTTCGTTTGAAAATCGTTGCACGAAGTGCCTTTTTACGCGAGAAAGTTAATTTATTTTTCGAAATTGTTTTCGTTTAATTGTTTCAAAGTTTCTTTTACAATCGTCGAAGACGCGCCTTCTAAGCAAAGCTTGCATACTGGATCCCGAGTGGTGTCCAAGTCTACATGTAAGTTGAGGGTGCAAAAAATCTCGTCTCTCCTTTCTCCTTTACTCGTGTATGTCACGGTTTTTGTGTCGGCTTTTTTTTATTGTTTTTAAATTATCGTTTCATTAGTTAATGTTACATAATTATGATTCTTAATTACGTGTTAATTGTTGTTAGAATAATAGTATGTTAATCATGTTTGTTTGATTTTACGACGATAACACGTTTATTAGAATAATTACATGTTTCGTTTATAAAACGAATTAATTTGTTAATTGTATGACGATAACATGTTTTAAATCAATTAAAATAAAATTTTAATTAGTTTAATTCAATATCACATGTTTAATAATTTTTAATTACGAAGTCATTAGTTTTATTCACATGTTTAATGTTTTGGTTTATTTTAGTTGAGAAATAGTTAGATTAATCGCATGTTTAGTTGGTTAATGATGCATGTATGTTATTTGTATCATTTATCGATTGTTAAATCTCAACTTGGCCTAATTAATAGAATGCATGTTAATTGAATTAGATATTCATAGGTCATACAAAACTCGACATAGGATTTTAAAATGAATTTAATAAATTCATTTTTTCTTATGACGATTTCTCGCTAGTTGAATTGCGTATACTTAGCATCCGATTCATTGCACTTGATGACTTGAATAGTCAATTTTGACCTCCCCTTTGGCTGTGTGATGTCTCGGGCTTCGTGCCACTTTGGTTCGGTTCTTTGTCTTATTTAATTATTGCGGTTTTATTTCAATTGTTATTGTAATTTAAATCGTTATAATTATTGTAATTTATTTCAAAGCAATGTTATTTGTACTTTAAAATGTGGGTCAAGTTAGTCCTTTATTTTGAGTCAAAATGATTTTACAAAACCTTTGTTTTAATTGATTAAATTGAAGTATTTTGTCAATTAAATCGAAGTAAGTGCAACAAACAATGATAAGGCTAAGGACAAAGTCCTATGTGAGCCGTGGCCTCATCATTGGCACGGTTTTCGAGGCACCTAGATAGGCATGCCAAAAGTGAGTCAAGTGTCGTGTTTTAGCAATTGTATTTAGATCGAGTTGTATCTTTAATTCAATTGTTTGCAAATCGAGTCGACGAGAATCGTCTGGGTGTAATAGTTAGTTCTCCAACGGCTCCCCCATCCCATCTGAGCCATGTTTGTGAATACTTGTTAGTATAGTTCAAATCAATCTCACATGCTAAATCACTTGGACAAAGTAGATTAGATGCATTACAAGATTAGAAACCAAACTCACATGTTAGGATCAAAATAGTGTTTTGCATTCTCTTACAACGAATCATAGTCTTGTCCAATTAGCCATCGTAGTCCTTAGTAGAGGTCGTTATTATAACGGGCGGGGGTGGGTGGGAGTTTTATTAACGAACTTCCCATCACGTACTTTCGACAACGAACTCAAATCTCATTTATGGTTCCCAAATTTCCTTAATTTGGTGGCGACTCCAAACGATTTTCAAACCCGTGGATAATCCGAATCCCCACATCCACAATATAGTTGTAGTGGAGATGTAAGACGGTTGGGAGACCGTCCTGCGCTTGAGTGACCTCTTGGAGCTTCCCACTCCTAGAGGGATGTGCACATTGAGGACTTGAGTTTGGACGGACTCGTGTGGTTGACACACGGCGTTTGCGAGGGGATCTGAGTCACTCTCGGGCCCGGTACCACGGACGTGTTCCGAGTACCTTGTTGTGGTGCGGTGTCGTGGGCGTATCCCTGGCACCAGAGTGTTGGAGATGGATAATGGAGTTGGGTGTTTCATTGTTGTTACTTCTCAATTGCATATTCATATAGTTAGTATGGTAGTAAAGAATTCATGAACGTTTGTATTATTAAAGCTAACCTTGGGTTTTGAAATGTCTGTGCTGAACCATATGGTGATTTCCGCTCATATGCGGAGCAGTGATTTGACAGGTTAGCTTTGCTTAGATACAGAGTCCTGGGAGGGGCCTTCACTTTTGTTGTTAGTTTTTTACTATTTATGTAACACCCCCATACTCCGAGTGCCTTACCAGGACCACTCAGGTATGAAGACATCACCATCTCGGTCGCCCGAGGTATGATAATCAAATAGACAAAACAGAAACAACATTTATTGTAAATAGTTTAATGAATAAATACAATCCTCGAAACCAAACCGAAAGTGCAATACATTATTCCAAACTATCTTTCTCAATCGAAATGTAAATAAATGCTAAACTACGAAATGCGGAAGACTCTATCGTCATGTCGTGGCCATCCCAGCTATCCCGGTACTCATCTCTATACCTGTTCAATATCTCGCTCACCATCCCCGAATGGATCACCGGTTTTTACAAAACAACACCGGGTCAGTACTAATCACACAATCAATATAGATAACAACAATAAGACAAACAGACAAATGAACCACACACACACACACACCACCAACTCCCATCATCTCAATCTTGGATCCCCCACCCACCACCCGCCATGGGGGACCGCAGCCGTTCCCACCTAAGCCCCGCTCATCGTACGAGCGATAACCCTGACCATTAATGTGCACATCCCCTTCCGTGGCGGGTTCCACGAAGGGCGAAACTAGGGCGTGAGATCACTCCCGCAAGTGACCCCACTCAGCCGAGAACGCATCTCGAGAACCATCAACAAACACAACCACAATCACAATCACAATCACAATCATCATATCAAACAACTAACTACAGCACATCACCAATATCCCATTATGGGACTAATACTGAGTAGGAAATCCTACCTGGAAAGCACAACACGCAGACGGTATCTACAAATTTGTATCAAAACGGCTCCTCTACGAATTCTCCTCCTATCATACAACACATAGATGCTACCATTCAAATACTACTCATAAAAACCCCCAATTCCTAAATTAGGGTTTCATCAATCTTATCAAAACATTATAGAAATTATATTAAAAGCTTACCCTCGACGCAAGGAATCCAACGACACGAACTACGATGCAAACCGACCGTCCGAACTCCGGGAATTGTCAAGAACGCGATTAGGAAGAAGACTAGTTGCTTTCTCTCTTAAACAGGTTTTAGGTTTTGTAAAAAGTGATTTAGAACAATTACGAATATGTTTAAATACCTTAATCGCGTAATTAACAAAACCCGAGAAAACTCCCCCGTAAAACCGGACACTCGATCGAACACCCAAGGTACTCGATCGAGTACCCCCCTACTCGATCGAGTGCCCCAGCTACTCGATCGAGTGCCCAACAGTCGAAACTATTTTGCTTCGCCACTTACCCTTACTCGACAGAGTAAGGCCTACTCGATAGAGTACCCCCAAGACTATAAATACGGAGTATTACAGTCTTCCCTCCTTAAAAGGAACTTCGTCCCCGAAGTTCAAACCACTACTAAAACAATGGTACTCCAAAACATTCCCGACTCAACAACCAAAACAAAACTCAATCTAAAACACGCTACTTACCCAACTCATCCCGACAACCTACCGACGCAACATATAAAAAGGTGTATAAAACTCTTAGAAACTGCTCGCGATCATCTCCTACCCCCCTAAAAGAAACAAGGTTACGTCCCCGTAACCATACATACCTGATCAAAAAGGAAGGGGTAACGCTCTTTCATAATATCCTCTCGCTCCCATGTAGCTTCCTCGGTCTCGTGGTTAGACCAAAGGATCTTGAGCAAAACTGTCTCACCACTCCTGGTCTTCCTAACCTTTCGGTCTAGGATCTGCTTAGGCACCTCAAGGTATGATAAAGACTCATCCAGCTCTAAGCTCTCTGCCTCCAACACATGTGACGGGTCACTCACATACTTCGCAATGCGATACATGAAACACATTATGTACTCTCTCTAACGCAATGGTAAAGCCAGACGATAAGCAACTTCCCCAACTCGCTCTAAGATCTCATAAGGCCCTATAAACTTCTGGCTTAGCTTGCCTTTCTTCCCAAACCTCATAACCCCACGCATAGGAGACACTTTCAGAAGAACCTTGTCCCCAACCTGAAACTCTATGTCCCGACGGTGTAGATCTGCATAACTCTTCTGTCGATCCTGGGCTGCTCTCATCCGTTCCCTGATCATCTTAATCTGTTCCACCATCTCATGTACCATCTCTGGTCCTAAAACCACTGCCTCAGCACTATCGTCCCAACAGATCGGACTCCTACATCTCCTCCCATACAAAGCCTCAAACGGTGCCATACCAATACTGGTGTGATAGCTGTTGTTGTAAGAAAACTCTATCAAGTCCAACCTCTTGCTCCCACTACCACCAAAATCCATCACACAAGCTCGCAACATATCCTCAAGAGTCTTCATTGTTCTCTCGATCTGCCCGTCTGTCGCAGGATGAAATGCTTTGTACTTCTTCAGATTTGTCCCCCAACGATTCCGGCAACTCCCCTAAAACCTCGATATAAACCTCGCATCTCTGTCAGACACTATGTCCTTAGGGACTCCATGTAACTTAAGCACGTTCTTTCGATAGGCCATAGCCAATTGTGCCTTAGTCCATGTATCTTTCATTGGAACAAAGTGAGCTGACTTGGTCAGACGATCCACTATCACCCAAATCATATTGTTACCTTGTTGACTCTTAGGCAAACCCACAATGAAATCCATGGAAATGGATTCCCACTTCCACTCAGGCACCTCCAAAGACTGAACCTTACCTTGTGGTCTTCTCTGTTCCCCTTTAACTCTCTGGCATGTCAAACAACGGGACACAAACTCAGCTGTCTCTTTCTTCATCCCAGGCCACCAAAACGTTTTCTTCAAATCTTTGTAAAGCTTGTCTCCACCCGGATGCACTGAATATGGTGTGCAATGTGCCTCTGTCATGATAGTCTTTTTCAACTCCTCATCATTAGGAACACACCACCTACCATCAAACCTCAAACTACCATCTCGTATGAATGGAAAACCGGACACTGTCCCTTTCTCTACCCCACTCTCCACTCCACTATCTTAGGATCCAAAGCCTCGCTTATCCCGAATATCATCATAAAACTCAAGTCAGTCTTTGTCATATCACCCATGGCATCTCCTTTCTGCATCATATGTATCCCGAACCTCGCTACCTCATCTCTCAAATCATCAAAGATAGAGCGTACACAAAGAATGTACACTCTTCCTACTCAAAGCATCAGCTACAACATTGGCCTTTCCTTCATGGTAGATGATTTCCATGTCATAATCGCCAATCAACTCCATCCACCTCCTCTGCCTCATGTTCAACTCCTTCTGCGTGAAGATGTACTTGAGACTCTTATGATCAGAAAATACCTTAAAGATTGCTCCATAAAGGTAATGTCTCCAAATCTTGAGAGCAAACACCACTGCACCCAACTCCAGATCATGAGTAGGGTAATTCTCCTCATAAGGCTTCAATCGCCTAGAAGCATAGGCAATCACTTTACCATTCTGCATCAACACACAACCTAGCCCATTCTTCGAAGCATCGGTATAAACCTCAAAATTCTCGCTCCCTTCAGTAATGCGAGGACAGGGGCTGGGTCAAACGCTCCTTTAAGGTTTGGAACGTCGTCTCACAACTCTCATCCCAACGAAACCTGTTCTCTTTCCTCATCAACGCTGTCATCGGTCTAGCTATCTTGGAGAAATCTTTCACGAACCACCCGTAGTATCCAGCTAAACCCAAGAAACTCCTAACCTCAAAGAACATTCTTCGGTGCTTCCCATTTTGTCACGCCTCAATCTTCGCCGATCCACACTACCCCATCTTTAGAGATTACATGCCCCAGAAAAGCAACTTTCTCCAACCAGAACTCACACTTGGACAACTTAGCATACAACTCATGATCCCTCAAAGTCTGCAACACGATCCTCAGATGCTCCTCATGCTCCTCCTTAGTCTTAGAGTAGACTAAGATGTCATCGATAAACACCACCACAAACTGGTCCAAGAACTGTACAAGATCCTATTCATCAAATCCATAAACACTGCCGGCGCATTAGACAACCCAAATGGCATCACCACATACTCATAATGGCCATACCTCGACGTGAAAGCTGTCTTCGGTATGTCCACATCTCTAATCTTCACCTGATGGTACCCCGACCTCAAATCGATCTTAGAAAAGACCGTTGCACCACTCAACCGATCAAACAGGTCATCTATCCTTGGCAAAGGATACTTGTTCTTTATCGTCACACGGTTCGACTCCCCAGAATCTATGCACACCTCAAGCTCCCATCTTTCTTCTTCACAAACAAAGATCGGTGCTCCCCAAGGCGATACACTTGGTCTAATGTATCCCTTCTCTATCAAATCATCCAACTGCTTCCTAAGCTCCTCCATCTCCTTAGGACCCATACGGTACGGTGCCTTAGAGATTGGTCCCGTCCCTGGCTTCAACTCAACGGTGAAATCTATCTCCCTCTTTGGTGGCAACCCCGGAATCTCCTCCGGAAAAACATCTGCAAACTCTCCCACCACTGGTATCTCGTCAACCGCCGGGCTCTCTATCCGGTCATCTCTCACATGGCACAAAATCGGAGGACATCCCTTCCTCGGATACGACTTCAAGGTGACAGCTGCAATCAACTTAACTTTGGGTTTGACTAGAAACCCACGGTAAGACACACTAACACCCTTAGTACCTCTTAGGGACACTTTCTTTTGATGACAGTCTATCTTAGCTTTATACTTTCCTAACCAATCCATCCCAACTATCATCTCAAAACCATTAAAAGGAAACTCTAGCAAGTCTACCGGGAAATCGACTTGCCCAACTATCAAAGATACATCTCTAAACAACCTCCCACACGATACAGACTCACCCGAAGGTATGAAAACTTGCTCCCTAACAGACTCATATACTCTCAAACCCAACTGTTTTACATGACTCGAAGACACAAACGACTGAGAAGCCCCCGAATCAAACAAAACAAACGTAGGGATACCATTAACAAGGAATGTACTGGTGATAACGTGCGCATCTTCCTCAGCTGCCTTCTTGTCCATCATGAACAACTTGCCATCGGTCTTCCGCCCACCTCCCGGACAAGATCTTGGCGATGCGGTCGGCTTAGCACCCGACCCTTGATTGTTGTTGTTGTTGTTCGTCGGTGTCTTCGATAAGAATTACCGCCGTTGCGGTTGCCTCCACTCAGCTCGACCTCCCGGTTTGGCCATGATCCACCGTGGTCCATTGCTCGCAAAGCTCTATGCGGTCTCTAAAAGATCCGGTGCACTCGTGCACTCATGTCTCTTGTGGCCTACGCCACCACAACCAAAGCGAGTCACTCCCCGGCTATTGCTCACACTCCCACGGCCTCGCCCAAAGGAAGTTCCAAAGACTAAACCCGGACCCGGAAGAAAATCCCTTAGATTGATTGTGGTTGCCTTTCTTGAAATTAGATTGGCCACCACCCTCGCTCTCGACTTCCTCTTTTCTCCACCTGACCTCTCCCGAGCCATCTCCACTAGTCTCTCGGCTCTCCCGGCCTCTCATACGCTTCCTTTACATCGCAAGGACTCCCACGGGTAACTTATCCATAATTTTCGTGGTTAGCCCTCTCTCAAACCTCAAAGCCGATTCTCCTCACTCAAACCCATATCCTCAAGATATCTAGATTTCTCATTGAACTGCTGTAGTACTCGGCCCACGACATCTCAAATAGTCATCTTAAACTTATCGAACTCCTCTCTCAACTTACTCCTCACATGTTCTGGTACGAACTCCTTCCTCACAGCCCTACGAAACTCCTCCCAAGGTATAGCAGGTAACCCTTGGTTGGTATATATCTCCTTGGCACTCACTTTCACGGAATCCCACCACTTGCCACCGCCTCCCTCGGATAGAATGCGGCTGATCCACTCTCATCTCATCGGACAAACTAAATCTAGTATGTTCTCCATCTCCCTCAGCCAACTATCAAGATGGTTAGGCTCCTCAACTCCCTTGTACTCCTTCGGGTTAAACCTCGCAATATAGAGGCTGACTTTAGCATGGTCAACCTCCTTCTCCTTACTCTTATCCTTGTCCTCATTCACTCTCTTCGGGGTCTCGAAGAGCGTCCTGGTGTTCCAACATCTTAACGATGTCATCCGTGGTCATAAGCTCTGCTCTCGCGTACAAAGCATTTCTCTTTGGCGGCATCTTGAAACTATACATATATGAGAAAAGGTAGATATGAACATACGTACTAAACTTCAAAACACGAAAACACGCTGCCCAGAACCTACTCGATCGAGTATCCAAACCCACTCGATCGAGTAACGGGCTACTCGATCGAGTGCCCCCATGTACTCGATCGAGTACCCAAACTCCAGAACCAAACAGACCTTCTGATCTCTAACCCACTCGATCGAGTATCTAGGCTACTCGATCGAGTGACCCCCTACTCGATCGAGTACCCCTTGTTACTCGATCGAGTGCCCCAAAACGCGATTCTGGACTCAAAATCGCCATAAACCTACCCGATCGAGTCAGCCTCACTCGATAAAGTACCACCAATACGTAAGAGCTACCCGCATATTACGTCACATACTAACATTGCTAACTTTATAAATCACATTATATCATAACATTCATGCTATTAATTGCCACGTTGTAAAACATTCCATCATGCTATCATTTCATCAACAATGTCTATATATATAACATCACTTTTCTTTCATCTCATCAACTTCCAATTCGAACATCCAACCATCAACACATTCCATCACATTGTTACGCAAGTTACTAAGCACACACATGACTCAACACACATTTTCCCCATGTGACCGGTTCAAAGTTGTAGGGCGATCCCCGCGACTTTAGGACGTCTCCCAAGCCTTTGCACTAGCTCCTACAACTTTTACCCCGGTTCATTTTAATTGACTCCCTATGTTCATTAAGTTCATTGGTTACGGTTTCAGAACCTGGCTCGATACCATTTGTAACACCCCCATACTCCGAGTGCCTTACCAGGACCACTCGGGTATGAAGACATCACCATCTCGGCCGCCCGAGGTATGATAATCAAATAGACAAAACAGAAACAACATTTATTATAAATAGTTTAATGAATAAATACAATCCTCGAAACCAAACTCGAAAGTGCAATACATTATTCCAAACTATATGTTCTCAATCGAAATGTAAATAAATGCTAAACTACAAATGGAAGACTCTATCGTCATGTCGTGGCCATCCCAGCTATCCCAAAGACTCATCTCTATACCTGTTCAATATCTGCTCACCATCCCCGAATGGATCACCGCAGTTTTACAAAACAACACCGGGTCGACTAATCACACAATCAATATAGATAACAACAATAAGACAAACAGACAAATTGAATCACACACACACACACACCACCAACTCCCATCATCTCAATATCGATCGTCCACTGGACCACCACCGATGGGGGACCGCAGCCGTTCCCACCTAAGCCCCGCTCATCGTACGAGCGATAACCCCGTCCATTAATGTGCACATCCCCTTCCGTGGCGGGTTCCACGAAGGGCGAAACTAGGGCGTGAGATCACTCCCGTAAGTGACCCTACTCACCGAGAACGCATCTCGAGAACCATCAACAAACACAACCACAATCACAATCACAATCACAATCATCATATCAAACAACTAACTACAAAGACATCACCAATATCCCATTATGGGACTAATACTGAGTAGGAAATCCTACCTGAAAGCACAACACGCAGACGGTATCTACAAATTTGTATCAAAACGGCTCCTCTACGAATTCTCCTCCTATCATACAACACATAGATGCTACCATTCAAATACTACTCATAAAAACCCCAATTCCTAAATTAGGGTTTCATCAATCTTATCAAAACATTATAGAAATTATATTAAAAGCTTACCCTCGACGCAAGGAATCCAACGACACGAACTACGATACTTAACCGACCGTCGAACTCCGGAATTGTCAAGAACGCGATTAGGAAGAAGACTAGTTGCTTTCTCTCTTAAACAAGTTTTAGGTTTTGTAAAAAGTGATTTAGAACAATTACGAATATGTTTAAATACCTTAATCGCGTAATTAACAAAACCCGAGAAAACTCCCCGTAAAACCTGACACTCGATCGAGTACCCAAGGTACTCGATCGAGTACCCCCCTACTCGATCGAGTGCCCCAGCTACTCGATCGAGTGCCCAACAGGTCAGAAACTATTTTGCTTCGCCACTTACCCTTACTCGACAGAGTAAGGCCTACTCGATAGAGTACCCCCAAGACTATAAATACGGAGTATTACAATTTAAACTCCACTTTTATTTTCTAAATGGTTGTATTAAATAGGATGGTATTTGCATCCCTTAGCATGTAACTAATTATCTAACTACAACTTATCTATTTAAATTATCGCCTTAAATCTCTCTTTACGTGTTTGTTCGCACTAAAAGCTTAGAAAACCAAGTCTTGTGGCACTCTCGTGTATTGGGGTTGCCTTGAGGAAGGATCCCGACTTATAGGGGTGCTACAAATTAGGTGTTTGATTAAAGAGCATGCCAATATGTACCCTCACCTCTTACTCGGAACCTTTTGATAGTGGATGGCCTTCTCGAGGGCGTACTAAAGACATTCTAGCGATAGGATGCTAAAAGAGGGACGAGTCCTTATCTTTAGTACCTATGTCAAGCACTGCTTAGTGCTTCGTTTGACCGATGTATGGATTTCGAACGGGTTCCAGATATCCCATAAGTGGTTGGTGGCGACTCCGAACACCTCTGCATCGTTTTCGAGACCATCATGGAGATGAAACCGACCGATCTAAAGCGATCCGGTCGAAAGGATTTCTACGTCCCCGAACGTGGCTTTCGGACCGCTACACGTCCACGGTTTGGCGTGTAGGTGGCCTATGTCCACAACATGGATCCATAAAAATTTCTTAGATTGTGTACGACAAGTCGAGAGGTGTTTGAGTACAAAGAATATGATGATAAGAAGCAGTTCAAGCTAGCAATTCTCAAACTTACTAAATACTGTTCTTTGTGGTATGAGAATTTAAAGAAACAAAGGAAGAAGGAAGGTAAAGAAAAGATTGAATCTTGGATTAAACTAAAGAAGCATCTCATGAAATGATTTTTGCTAAGGGATTATGAGCAAGAAAACTATTTAAAGCTACAATCTTTGACGCAAGAACATCTGTCCGTGACTGATTATATTAAAGAATTCGAGAAGATGTCTATTATTTACGGTCTAGAGGAAAAGGAGGAGCTTCTAGTTGCGAGATTGTCAAGGGCCTAACACCCGCGCTTGTGACGAACGTTGAGATCCGGAACTATGACGATTTTAACGATGTATGCAGGTTAGCATTAAAATATGAAAAGCATGATAAGGCACGAAAACCTTATGCTTATTCCAATGGGACAAGTTCGGGACCAAGTTCTTTTTTCCAGGCCAGCATGATGCGACTCATATTTGCACACTTTTAGTCCCCGAACTAGCCTCGTTCATATGCTTTCTTGCATGCATTAGGGTCGATTCTTATCTTTAGATTCCTACTTTGCATATTCTTTGAGGTTTTGTGTCCTTGGTAGGAGAGGAATGCTAACCTTGCATATATGGAGCTAAATGGATCGCATCTAACGACCAAGCAACAAAGAGGAGACCAATACTGAAAGCCTAGGTCAATAAAACAAGTATTTGGGCAATGATGAAGGACCTCTAAGGCTCCTCAACGATCCCCACGGATCTTGAAGCATCAAATTGAAGAAGCAGACACATTGGCCTATGAGACGGGCGTCCCTAGCTCAGCCCGAGCGTCCTGATGATCAAGACGGGTGTCCCAAACACACAACCCGAGCATCACACAAGCAGAACGGGCGAAATCCTTACAGAACGGGCGTCCAACAGGGTTAGGTCTAGCGGCTCCTTAGGGACTTGCAAGGCGTTAATCTTCATCTTAGGGACTTAATCGTCATTTAATTCCTTAGTTACCCTCATACTTGTACTTAGTATAAATACCCCATTGTATTAGGGGATTAATTGATAAGGTTATTTTAAGTCGTTGGCCTATCAAAATAAGTCCTAAATTACTACAAACTGGTAGCTAGCGGCAAGAAAGGGCTGAATCCATAGGGAGGCGAGTTAATTGTTTTAGTTTGCTAATATTTAAGTTTGTCTTAATGGTAACAATTTTATGGGGTTTGATTGTTTGATTTATAAACTAATTGCAAGGTAAATAAGATGATATCAAATATATTTAAAGAGTCTAGGGATCGGGTTCACTAGGTAATCATCCAAGGGTAAGGTTTAATTCATTGATTGAGAAATTTATATTGTTGAAAGTCATATGATCGGTCGACTCTAATATGACTTTTTAGATCTTAACTTAGCATGCAATCGCTATTATTTTGTCGGTCTAATTCAATTATCGTGGCTTGTACTAGTCGTAACCAAGTCGGTGAAAATCCTAGTTTATGCAAGACTAATTAACCAATTCAGATCAGTAATTAATTAACTAGATGTAATACGATAATTAAACAACTAATCAAAAACAATTTAACAATCAATTCATTAATAACCCCTTTTGTAACAACCTAGATCCCCTTTCTCTCTAGATTAAAGGCTTAGCTACTCATACTAAAGGAAAGAACCACAATAGCAATAATAAGAAACATGATGAGCAACAATAAAAGATGAATAACGATTGAATAATAATTATTGAAGAAATATTAGAAACAATACCGTAATAATAAGGAAAAACAAGCTTAGTTGCGGAAGTAAGAACAATAAACTAAACTAAACTAACAGTTTTAGAGAGTTTTCTAGGGTAGCTATTTGTAACTATGTAAAATAAAGCGTCCATAAATTTAGGGTACGAATTGGGTATTTATAGTAAAACATAACCGACTTAAGGAAATTGCGGAAAATAATGGGAACAAGTGGTTCCTCGATCGAGCCTATGTGCACTCGATCGAGTAACCAACTTCCTCGATCGAGCCTAGGCGTAGTTGATCGAGGAACCATCCTTGTTCGGCTCCTTTCATCGTGTTTTCTTCTCGACTTCTATTCCTTTATTCTTATGGATTCTCGTGCCATGCTTCGTGTATTCCTCCATGCCCACTCCGCGATGCCCATTTTATTCCTTTGCTCCTCAAATGCATTATTCATGCATTAAACATCAAATAACGGATGTAACAACATTCTAACATAAAAGGCATGTATTTAATATAAATTAGCACGAAAACCATATCAAAAGTAATTAAGGGGAGGCATAAATATACATATAATTATGACTCATCATTAATCATCAAGTTTTAGTAGAAGCTTTAATTAATTCTTAATCAAGTTCTATTAGTATTAATCAAGTTATATTAGACAATTAAATCTTAATCAAATCTTAATCTTTCCTTAATCATTAAGTGTTCTTAGATTTAGTTGGGTAATTTGAAGACTATTTGGGTTTATTGGAGAATTGACAACTCTTCATCATTCATCATGTTTTCTTCTATTATTCTGTGCTTATTTTTTTGGATCATCCTAAGTTGGTACAATTCCTTTTATCCTTTGCTTAATTATTATTTATTGCTTTACTAATCCATCATGTTTAGCTTTGTTAATATGATTGACACCCTTATTAGCATGTTTACCATGATCATGAGTGAGTAGTCTCCTAACTAGGGTTAATGGGGGATTAGGAGAATTAATGATGGGGTAGATCATAACTTAATAAGTTCATATGATTGCTTGCTTGTTGTAGTTACAACTTATGCACATGTTATGCTTGATGAAATGCTTGATTGACAACCTAACATGAATCTCTAATCCATTCAACAAGACTTGTAAGATAGAAACCAGTTTAAGGCTTGTTAGACCATGCATATAGTTGAATAGGAATAAATTAAGTCGACTTGTAGGTGTTGTAAAGTCTTGACCGACTCGGCTCCAAGACCCAAACCTTCCTAGGAATTGTAAGATATAAACTAACTTGATTCCACTACAACAGTAATTTGCTTGTATCTATGAAACTTATTTATCAGATTTCACCATGATTTCCTTATGAACCCATGACACCCTAGTGCCTTAATCAATTGTTTAAAAACCTTATTTAATTGCTTTACTTTACTTTCATTTTATTACATTTCCTTTGTTAAGTAGTTTAGATTGCAAACCTCAAACTCAACCTAAATTGTGACACCCTAAGACATAACTCTCTACAACCGATAAATAAATACAATACCCGTCCCTTGGGATCCGAATTTTACTTGCCACTATATTAAGAGTAGTTATTTGAGATTATAAATATTGTTTTGAATTGTAAGCTTAGACGACAAAGTTTGAACCGAATAAAAAATGGAGCCGTTGTCGGGGACGGTGTTCAATTGAATTTTTATCATTTGTTGTTTTTAGCTGTGTCTTTCTTAACCTTGGGGAAGTAAAAATCCTCAAGGTAGTTTAATTGTTTTCTAGTTGTTTGATTTTTGCATGTCTAGGAGATCACAAAGCGGTCTTTTGCCTAATGATCCCGAGATTGAGAGAACCTTGACCAATATTAGAAGAACTGTTAGAGAGACTTCAACAATTGTGGGTATTGGATAACTTGTGGACATTGGTATCATCTATTCGGATAGTGTTGAGTTTACCGACCCTTTTGCAAGACAAGGAGAGGAAAGCCCATTTCAAAACTAACCAAAAAATCAACCTACAATACCTAAATTTTCATCTCATTCCGTACCAACCGAGAAGAACCTACCAAATGGTACTTCAACACCACCCCACTTAACCGGTAATTTCATTGCAAAATCCGCATTCATACAATTAATTGAGAGAAGTCAATTTGGAGGGATGCCTAGTGAAGATCCTCACCTACACATGGAGTCTTTTTGTGACTATTGTGATGCAATTTCCCAAACGGGGGTAACTAAACACCAAATTCGATGGGTATCTTTTCCTTTTTCCTTGATTGGAGCCGCAAAGCAATGGTAAAAGAGCCTAGACAAGGCCACTCTTGGAATTGATTCATGGAAGAAGTTAGGACTTGCCTTTTACAAGAAGTTCTATCCTCCGGAAAAGACCAACATGTTAAGAGCCCAAATCACCGGGTTCAAGCAAAGAGATAAAGAGTCTCTATATGAGGCTTGGGAGAGATTCAAATATACATGTTGTTCTTGTCCTCATCATGGACTAAGCGTATGGTTTCTTGTTCAATAATTTTGGAATGGGTTGTATGAAGACTCAAGGAATGTGCTCAACATGGGTTCTAATGGAAGATTCACCGAGGTAGATAACAACCAAACTTGGGCAAAGACAGAGGAGATGGCGGTTCACAACTCTCAATATAGTAGGCCAATAAAATCTACTAGGGGAGCGAGACATGAAGTTGACTCCGTCACACAATTGAGTGTCGATTAACTAAGGTCCCATATTGACACAATGAACTTGAAATTTGAGAAAGCCATAGCCAAGATGAATGAAGCTTCTCAATCATCCAAGCAACATGTCAATACCATGGTGGCAACATCTTCTATTCCAAATGGATTATGTGAGAATTGTGGAACTTTGGGACATGATCAACAAGAGTGTAAGGGCACAAGTGAGCAAGTGAATTCTTTCCAAGCATACAATAATGGCACCCCTTACTCCAACTATTACAATGAAAACATCAAATTTCACCCAAACTTCTCATACAAAAGCCAAAATGTTCAAAATCCTCAACCAACATACACCTCACATTCAATGAGAAATCCTACTCAAAGGCCATACTTCAACCAAAACCAACTCTCTTACAATCAATCCAATGACCAAGCTTTTGATGTTCAAAAAGCGGTCCTTCAAATGCAAAAGAGCCAACAAGATTTATTTGCTCAAATGGAAAGAGATAGCCAAGCCAAGACACTACCATCAACAATATCCTTGCTCATACCAAGATGTTGGAAACACAATTGTCCCAATTGGCCACTTCAAGTTGCCAAAGACAAAAAGTACAATTACCAACTCAAGGTAATCCTTCTACAAGACATGAAACCATCAACGCAATTCACTTGAGGAGTGATACAAGATATGAGGGACCTAAGATGCCAATTGAAGAGGATGTTATTGAGGAAAGTGTCAAGCAAAGTTATGTGATTGAACCATTGAGAAGAAATCCTAAGGTAGTAGAACCAACTACCAATGACTCATTGAAGAAGAGAAATGAAAAGAAGGCCAAAGAGGTTGAAAAAGAACCTATTATGATTAGACTTCTGTTTCCAAGTCGCAAAGCCAAGCCCAAGCTTGATGAGCAACTTGGAAAGTTCATGGAGATTGTGAAGAACCTAGAGGTCTCTATACCATTCACGGAGTTGATCAACCATATTCCGGCCTATGCAAAATACATGAAAGACATCCTTACCAAGAAGAAGTCCAGAAGGAAGTTGGAAACCATCGCCTTCAAAAAGATAAGTAGTTTAATTCTTCAAGGGAATTCCCCAACTAAGCTCAAGGATCCGGGAAGTTTCTCCCTTCCATGTACCATTGGTGACACCAAAATCAACAAGGCACTATATGATCTAGGTGCAAGTGTGAGTGTCATGCCATATTCTGTATGTGAAAGACTTGGAGTGGGAGAGCTCAAGTGCACTAACATGACTTTACAAATGGCGGACCGAAGAACAAAGAAAGCACTAGGGGTATGGGAAGATGTACCCGTGAGGATTGGAAAGTTTTTCATACCGGTGGACTTTGTTATTTTTGATATGGAGGAAGATTCCAAAATTCCAATCATTCTAGGAATACCATTCCTACACACCGCCGGAGCGGTGATTGATGTAAAGCACGGGATGCTCACACTTGAAGTTTGTGATGAAATAATCACCTTTAATATTGATAAGACTATGAGAGCTCCCAACTTGCTTGAGCCATGCTTTATGGTTGATCACTATAGCCGGGAAGGTGATAAGAAGAAAGTGGAATCTCCATTCAAAGGACATGTGAAAGATGGAAATCTCAAAGAGAAGGGCAAAGACACACCGCCCAATTAGAAGAAAGATATTGATGATGTTAAAGTGGCTCTATTCGGAGAGCATGAAAATTTTCAAAACAAGAATGAGAGCTTGCAAAGCTCACCCATGACAAGTATTAATGGAGGCCTTATTAGCCATGTTAACAATGAAGAAGAGTTGCTATAGCCAACTCATGATCCTCCCAACATAGAGAAAGAAGCAAGGGAAGTATGTGGTCTATGGGATGGCCAAATTGAAGGATTTGTTAACCCTTACATTTGAACTGCTATGACTGTCACCTCTTTGACTCGGGCTACTCCATGAATGAAGACAACAATGTGCCAAGGTCTATGCAAGACCTCTATCATGACAATGAACAAGCATTTGACTACTTCTTCAAGGCGTTGAGCTACATCAACAATGCCCTTGCTCTACCCCCTTGACACATCTCAAGAGAAGAAGAGTTTGGTGGAGTCCTCCCTAAACCGTCATTTGTAAATATTCAAACCTCTTAACTTGCATTTCATTTAACTTGTACATTACTCGACTTTTGCGATGCGTTTTATATACCTTGTTGTATAATTTTTGTAACATGAGAGCAAGTGAGGGAGGGATTTTAATATGTTTTGAATGTGTAGTGTTTGATGATCAAGTGTGGGGAAGTAATTGTTGGAATAAGTGTCCTCCGACAATAATGCGATCACAACTGTCGATCATAATGATCACATGTTTAAATCTCATTTTAAGAATACATGTGGGATGTAATATTTTACAGTCAACTGGTCCACACATATCGGTAATGATTGGCTGACTAGAGTTTGACATTACTGTCGTGCGACGGTGGTCATCAGTTGATCCCCTTAGGTCATACCTATAGGGTGACGCTCTTAATTGATTATTTAATTAATCGTATGTCGATACGGGTTAATTAAATTGCTTAAAATTGACGGATGATTTTGTGAGTAAAATTAACGTGACTCATTATAATTCGATTTAATGAGTTACCGTCTAAGTAATCAAATTGTTTTATTACTTAGATTAAATTATTGTTTACGAAACAATTGAATCGGAATGAATAATTTATTATAAATGCAAGTTGTTGTAGTTTATAAATAGATGACCCATTTTGGTACAAGTAATTATGAATTACTAGTTATTTTTGTATGTGACATATTTTATTAATGTAATGATTTTTAATATGTTAAAAATGCATTATAATGTAACATGTCAAGTAACATGTCACATATGTCACAATTGACAAATGACAAAAATAAAATGGACCTTCCTTTATGTGGATAAACCGGTTTTATGGAGGGAGTATTAGGTTAGTGTTATCTTATTTATTTATTCATAGGAAACACCATGATGACCTATTTTCATAGCCATGCAAACCTATTTCTTTTGGGAAGAAAACTAGCTCATGCATTGGCTCCCCCTTGCCCATCCCACCGGTTTTTCCCACTAAGAGGAACCAAAATGGATTCCAAAATATATTATTCACTACTTACTATTTTTCTTAGTGTAAGAAAAATCATTACTACTCTCTACAATTTGTGAGACATTTTAGAAAAAGAAAAACCACAAAAATTCTCTCCTCTAAACCGAAATAGAGGACAACAAAATAAATATTTTGGGTCAATTTTTAAGTTAGATTAATAATATTACTAGTTCATAATATTATTAATTATTAAGAGTAACACCTTGGGTATATGCTTTTGGAAGAGGTTCTAATTTGAACCTTGTTCATCCATTGTTGGAAAGCTCAAGAACTAACAAGAAGGAGATCTTGTTGGTGCCCAAATGGCCGACAATAAGATGGTGAGAAATCGACTTTTCTATCTCTTTTATTAAGTTTGCACGCATAAGATCTAGTATTTATTTTATGACCAAATAAATTATTTCATATATGAATATGTAAACTAATGAGATTATGAATTTCTAACAAGCGGTATCATGAGCCTTAGGTTGTTTGCATGCAAATCGGTTTATAGTTTTTCCGAGTTATAAGATTAACATACAAAACTAATTAATTTGGATTTATGAAGATAAACCTATAAATAACTTTGCATGTTAAAATTTTCTGGTCCTAAGTGATTTTTAGGACATTTTGGTTTATTTATGGATTTTATTGTTCATTTTATATATTATTGGCATTAAAATGTGATTTTTATGATAAAAATGTCATTTTTGGACGAAAAATAGCTAAACTTCGAATTTTTCAGTGGTTTTTGGATATGTTTTCACATATATTATCTACTGATGCCTGTAAATTTTCATGTTAAAATAAGTTGTTTTGCTCGAAATATGAATTTTATGAGTTAAAATCGTATTTAAATGGGTAAATATGTTAATATGAGTTATATTTCGAATCTGGTCATGAAAATTTAGTATTTTGTCACATGCAATTTTACAAGATGTGTGTAAAATATTTGGCTATAATGAAGTCTTTTTGCATGATTTATGAATTTTTGATGAAAAATCACATAAATAGTGACTATAATTAGTAATAGTGCTAAAACATACTTCATGACTAAAGGAAAAACGTAACATGTTGCATTTTATCATATATTTCAGATCTAAAAGTGAAAAGTTAATGAAAATATTTTTTCTCATATTTTAATGGTCATATTTGTTAAAACCGATAAACTGCAACATTGTTTTTCTCGATAAATTTTCGAAATTTTTAACCTAAGTTTTGAACATTATGAGTGTCATGTTATTTTTCCAGAATGTTCAAAGAGTTTAAATTTCAAATTTTGAAATTATTTGAAATTTTTATAATTTAATTTGAAGTTTATAGCATAAATTTGTATTTTTGGGTCCATGATGAATAATATTAAGAAATCAAGTTTAATTATTGTCAAAATGTTAGTGGAGACTAATTTTGAGTCCTAAGTGAGTTAGGTTAATTAACTTGTACATAAATATGAATTTATGTAATTATTGTGATTTTAATAAGTTAAATCACGCAAATCCATAAAAACATATAAAATAAACGATATTGGCTCTTAAAAGGCGATTTAGCATAAAATTGAGCATGTTCATACATATTATAATGCTGCATTTTTATTTATGAATGTCATAATTTTATTTTATGTAATTTTGAATTATGTAATTTTACTTAGTATGGCCTTAGTTTTAATTGGTATTACCCGAAATGTATGGGAATATCGATTCGGTTGTAATTATTGTGATCTCGTATCACCGTTTTGTAATTTAATAGATTTAAATTTTAATTACAATTGTATAATAGGAAATTATGTAATTCATTTTGTAATTTAATTATTCCGGAGTTCCTTGAAGACGGTGCCATTCGAGAAGACGGTCCATCAAAGACGTGTTGGAATATGTGTCCTCCGACAATAATGCGATCACAACTGTTGATCATGATGATCACATGTTTAAGTCTCATTTTAAAGAATACAATTGGGAAGTAATTTTTACTGTCAACTGGTCCACACATATCGGTAATGATTGGCTGACTAGAGTTTGACATTACTGTCGTACGACGGTGGTGATCAGTTGATCCCCTTAAGTCATACCTAAAGGGTAACACACTTAATTGATCATTTAATTGATCGTATGAGGATACGGGTTAATTAAATTACTTAAAATTGACAGACGATTTTGGAAGTAGTATTTACGTGTCTCATTGTAATTTGATTAAATAAGATACGGTCTAAGTAATCGAATTTTTTTGATTACTTAGATGAAATTATTGTTTAAGGAAACAATTGTATTTGAATGAATAATTATTAGAAATACAAGATGTTGTAATTTATAATTGGTAAAATATTTTGGTACACGTAATTATAAATTACTAAGTCGATTTTTGTATATGACGTATTTTGTTAATACGTTGATTTTTAATATGTTAAAAATACATAACAATTTTATGTGACATATGACATGTGACATATGACAAATTGACAAATTTGACAAAGATAAAATGAAGTCCGTTTTATCCACGTATACCGAAATTAAGGGGAAGATTAGGCATATATTGTGTTGATTATGTTAGTGGTAAACATAATCATTTCCTACTAAACTAGCCATGCAAAACCTAGTGGTCATTGTGAAGACAAACTTGTGCATGCATTGGCTCCCTCTTTCCCCCTCTTCCACCGGTTTTGAGAAGAAAAAACACTTGGTTTTTCTTCTTATTTTTACCTAATATACACTACTAAATACACTAGTGTATCATTCATTCATTATTCATCTAAAATTAGAGTTTTAGAAAGATAAAATTCTTCCTTCTCTTCCTTCTCTCTAAACCGAAATAATAGAGAGTCCAATAATATTTTTTGGGTCAATTTTAATACAAAATTAGTATTATTCTAGTAATAATAATATTAATTTTATTAAGTTGTTATCTTGGGTATAATACTTTTGGGAGGAATTCTCTTCTTGAATCCTTGTTCATCCACTAAGGAAAGCTCAAGAACAAGAGAGTAGGAGAACTCGCTTGTGCCCATATAAACCGAAATATCAATGTGAGATGATGATTTCTTCTTTATTTATCTTGTAGTTTGCATGCATAAGATCACCTTTTAATTTTATGACTAAACTAAAATTATAACATATATGAATATGTTGAGTATAGAGATCTAGATTTCTAACAAGTGGTATCAGAGCCTTGGTTGTTTGCATGCAAATCGGTTATAGTTTTTCCGAGTTATACGATTAACATATAAAACTTGTTAAATTTGTGTTATTATGATATATCACGAAAATAATTATGCATGTTAAATTTTCTGGTCCTAAAATGTTTTTAGGATATTTTGGTTAATTTATGGATTTGTATTGTTCATCCTATATAATAATGGCATTAAAAATGTGATTTTATGATTAAAAATGTCATTTTCGGACTAAAATTAGCTAAACTTCGAATTTTCCGGTGATTTTGGGATATGTTATTACATATATTATTTTGAGATTACCTGTAAATTTTCATAATTTTTGGAGTCCTTATGCTCGAAATATGGATTTTTCATGTTTAAAATCGGATTTAGAAGAAAAATAGGTTAATATGAGATAAATTTGGAATATGGTCATAGAAATTTAGTATGTTGTCACATGCAATTTTACAAGATGTGTGTAAAATAATAGGCTATATGGAAGTCTTTATGCATGATTTATGAATTTTTGAAAAAAAATAGCATAAATAGTGACTTAATTAGTGAATAATTACTAAAACATACTCCATGACTAAGGAAAAACGTCACATGTTGCATTTTATTATCCTTTTCAGATCTAAAATTGAAAAGTTGATGAATATAATTTTTCTCACGTTTTTATGATTATTGTTGATAAATCCAATAAACCGCAACATAGTTTTTCCGATAATGTTACGAAATTTTAACCTAAGTTTTTGAACATTATGAGTGTCATGGTATTTTTCCAGAATGTTCATAAGTTTAAATTTTGAATTTTGAATTTATTTGGATTTTTGTGATTTATTTGAAGTTTATAGCATTTTTATTGTATTTTTAGGTCCATTAATGAACAATTTTAAGAAATATGAGTTAATTATAGTCAAATAGTTAGTGAAGACTAATATTGAGTCCTAAAAGGTTAGGGTAATTAACATGTGCATAAATATGAATTTATGTAATTTTTGGTGATTATAAAACGTTGTATCACGCAAATCCGTAAAAACCGTGTAATATACGATATTGGCTACTTAAAGGCGATTTAGCATAAAATTGGGCATGTTCATACATATTATAATGCTGCATTTTTATTTATGATTGTCATAATTTTATTTTATGTAATTTTGAATTATGTAATTTTACTTAGTATGGCCTTAGTTTTAAATTGGTATTACCCGAAATGTATGGGAATATTGATTCGGTTGTAATTTATTGTGATCTCGTATCACCGTTTTGTAATTTAATAGATTTATTTTATTTTAATTACAATTGTATAATAGGAAATTATGTAATTTGTTATGTAATTTATTTATTCCGGAGATACTTGAAGACGGTGTCACTCAAGAAGGCGATACATAAAGACGGTGTTACCTCGAGATACGTGCAATAACCGAAGTTCAAGGGACCAATGGAGTTGGTTTCCGAATATGTAATAGTTAATTAGATTTTCTATTTTAGGAAGGCCATACTAGGATTTATTTTTATGCTTTGCATTTTATTTATATGTTGCATGCATCACTAAATCGCCATAACAAAAACATGCATTATCATTTAATCGAGTAGATCGACCGTGTCAATTAGAATTATCGTAGTTCACCGCTTTAGTTCACTTAAAACGTGATAGATAATAAATTGACATGACCTCTCGCTAAAACAATCAATTGAGACATAGCCTTACCAAATAGTAGAAACCATGAAAACCTATTTCGCGAGGGAGTGCACTCAGCCACCCCGAGGTACAAACCTTGTTACGTAGGGGAAGTGGGTGATAAATGTCTATCCACCGAATTTATGTTGATGAAGGTTTCATCGGCTAGCCCGTGCCCAAGTTAATGTAAATTTGGATCATGAACACATTTATTCGAAATTTGGATTGAACTCAACAAAAGTTTTTGATAAGGGTTTCATCGGCTACCCCGTGCCCTTGTCGGATGTGTTTTGTGCTAAAGATAAGTATTAGAGTAATTTTATCGACCAAGAGTTCTAGAAGTAGAATCGATTAAAAGGTTAATCCACCAAGTTATATTGATAAGGGTTTCATCGGCTACCCCGTGCCTAAGTTGATATGAATTTGGGTCTTGGAATCATTTATCTAGTTGGGTAGAGGTCACAAGAAAAATGCAAATAAACTTGTTTAAATTAAAATTTTTACGAGTATTATTATTAAAACGACTTTTGTTTTACTCCTTCTATTTTGTTTTGTAGACCACTCTTATTTCTCCTAACAAATGGCAAAACCAAACACCAACGCTACGCCTCTCACTAATACTTCATGGCTCCGATCGTTGATGGATGGATGTAAACTTGAAAATAATGGGTCAAATTTCTCCGATTGGGATGCCCAACTCAAACTAGCCGCCCAAGGTGACGACAAGCTTCGTTACCTCACCGAGGTCTCTCCACCCGAACCTAATGCTAGGTCGAGTGCCGCAACTAGGGAAGCATATGAGGCTTACCATAAGGAGTCCGCCGCAATGAAAAACGTGTTGATCTTTGCGATGGAGGCGGATCTCCAAAGGAGAGCCTTTAAAATGGGCACCGCTAATGAGATCTACTCAAAGCTTGTGACTATGTTTTCACAAACTCCGCGGATCGTCCAATATGAGGCGGCCGCGGCATTCTTTGATCTCGACTTCAAAGAGGGCCAAAAGGTTAGCCCTCATGTTCTCAAATTAATGGAGCTAGTCGAGACCTTGAAGATTCAAAAGGTTGAAATCCCCAAAGAACTCATTGTAGATAGGATTCTACACTCCTTATCCAAAGTCAAGGCATATATTCAATTCCGTGTGAATTTTAACATGCAAGACAAGGACGTGTCTCTTGAAGAGTTGCACAAGTTACTTGTGCAAGCCGAAAGGGACATGGGGTTAAATGTGAACCCACCTAAGGATGTGCTTAACATTAGCACCAAAAGCAAGGGGAAGTTCAAGAAGAATGGGAAGAAGGGTAAGAAGCAAGCTCCCACTTTCACCAAAGCTAAGACTTATGAAGCTAGCACTTCCAAAATCAAGAAGGGTCCTCTTGATAAATGTCATTATTGTAATGGTGTTGGACATTGGAAAAGAAATTGTTCCAAATACCTTGGTGATATTAAGGCTGGAAAGATCACTCCAGTAGGTAAATGACTATCCTTTCTTTTGTGTTTCTAATTCAACTATGGTATTGTGATACAAAGTTGTGATAATGTATCCCCTTTTTATTGTAAATAGGGTCTCCACCAAGCAAGGACAAGGGAAAAGAAAAGCAAGCTTGAGAAACCATCGAGAAGCTAGGAATAACTTCCATGAAGCTTCGCTTTTTATTGTCTTATTTTAATTATGTTTTGGATTTTAGAACCTTTTGATTTCCGTGTTCGACATGGAAATGTATTTTGGATAATTGGTTGTATTTTGGATAATGGTGGCTTGGTTTGCAACCCAAGTCACCCGTTTTATCATTTTTATCCTTGTTCTAAAATTCGTCTATACATGCTTGCTCATAGAAACATATGATTATTCACTTAAAGTGATCTAATTAACAACTATAATGATGGGATTCATTATATGACCACAAGCTAAAGACTTGTGTATGATCATTTACAAAGTGAGATTGAGGAAAGTTAATCACCAAGTACACTTATAAAATCTAAAACAATTAGTCAACCTATGAGATAGTCCTTCTTATACTTCAAAAATCAATATTTGTGTCTCATATGCTATCTTTGAATCTCTAGTGTATTTATTCTAAAGATAGAGTGGGAGAAAATGAGGACACAACATCATTAAAAATTTGTGTACTTGTGTAAATGAGATCTATGCAAGGGATAATGATTTGAATTAAGGTATATCTATTTATATAGTATACCCAATAGATGAGATCTATGTTCTCGAATAGATCTACATGATTTCAAGAGACCAAGTGAAGTAATCAAAGAATATTTTCTCAAGATAACTACACGAGGAGACCAAAAGAAAGTTTTGGAAGAAAAATGACTAATATAAAGTCTTAACGGGAGTTTTGACTAGTTTATGATAAATTTTGACCAATAGTTTCAACATTGATATTTACTTAAGAGCCTAAATGAATCAAATTAACATTCTAGAAAATAAACAAGATTTATGACTAGAGGTTGCAAGGATTGATATACCGATATCCTCAATAGCTAAGTTAAGTAGTATTAACCACGCAAATGTCAATACTTAACCTATTATGAAAATGAAATGGTTAAACCTCCTTCCGAAAAGGGTATTTTTGAAGGACGTGTATTAGATATTATTTATATTTAAATAATGACATTGCTACGCATCATTATGATATGAATGAGTTAGAGATTAAAATCTCTTTCCATAAGGTTAAGATGAGGCCACTTCAAAATGGGTATTTTGAAAGGATATGATGGGAACATATATGGTTTTATCTCAATAACTTAGCAAAGCAATAAATTTCAATTCTTGAAATATCTCAATTGAGTAGTCAATTGCGGATCATGTGGAATTAAGTGGGAGTTGGAAGTTATCATGTGAAGACATGGAATTTAGTGGGAGCAATCATCTTGTAAAATTTATAACTCATCACTCATTGAAGAATGACGAGCTAATACCTTCCTTCACAAAGGAGTATTTGAGTTTTCAATTCTGGATGAAAATGGACTATGATGAATCCAATCACATCATGAGATGTTGGATAAGTATAGAGACATACACATCGAATCAACTAGTAACGTAGGTTATTCATGTAAATGAAAATGGAAAGGCCATTAGCAGTCATGGGCGTTCCTTGAACCTAAGAATAGTTGATGACATGATTAAAGGTTACTAATGTTTCCGCCATTAGAATAATCATGCACATGTCCAAAATTATATCATATGCATAAGAGCATGATGGATCGTTGGCAAGCCATACATGAAACGTCATGAATTCTCGAGGAGAATTTGATGAGCGATTTCAGTGTTTGACAAGAAGACTCTGTTGTGTGTCAAGAAGTTGCACATATTGCAGTTCGAACACATGTAAGGATTTATGAAAATCCAAGCTCTTAAGCTAAAAGGAGAAATAGGAAGTTTGGAAAGATACTTAGTTGAATAAGAAGTTACTCAAAACTAGTTTTTCCTATAATGCTAGGACTTGTGAGAAGTGCTAGGCTAATAATCTTGACAATTGTTGCAAGATTCTACAAAACATATACCTAGTGCATTGTGTGTGGGTAGAGTACTTGATCAGTACAAGTTATATCATTCACCACAAATTCGTTTGTTATGTGATAATCGACAAGGAAGTTCTTTCAAGATAAAGAGCCAAAACCGAGGTTGGGAACCTAGATGTGTACTTGGTAAGATTCATGCGATGAGAAGATAACATGAACATAAAGGAAAATGCGATAATAAGAAGTTTAAACACATGGACACATGGTATGTTAAACTTCTATTGCAATCAAACAAGTGTTTACACACTCACGATATGCATCACAAGGTTGTAATATGGTATTGACTACCGAAATGTGATGTCGACATTCGTCATTTGAGTTATTATTAACTCATCTTATACTTTGTTATATCCAACGGGTTGTAGAGACAATTGAACCCCGCTAAAGTGAACACGGATTAGCATTGTATTTGCAATAGTTATTTACATGAGGTGACGTCTCGAAGTGACTAGAGTGTGATGCGATTGATGGAAAGTTCAAGTGCCATAGAGTCATATGAGAATGACTAGTCGATCACATAGGCAGACTGTTAGGAACATTTTGTCGGGCCTTATGTCCGCTTATAGAGTTCTGGCAAATTTATATAGCCTGGTCGTGGCGAGAGCTACTATAGTATTCGAATGAGTCGATTCTTTTGACTAAAGACTATTCGCCTAAGATGGCACAGTTTCAGATTAACTTTGATTTGTGTTACTACGACCTTCGTAAATGGGGTCAAATGGGCATATTTTGGGTTATGATGGTTGTGGCTAGTCGAAGGGAATGAGTGCGATAGGAATTCTCCACCCCTAGTCAGGGTTATAACAATATCTCAGGGCCACTCGAGGAGTAATGAACTGGAAATGCGTGGCTACGCTCGGAATGTATCCATGGTGGATAAATCCGGTCAATCAGTTATTCTCCAAATCGAGGAAACCACTCTCGATATGATCACTTGCAAGTTCGACCTGAAAGACACCTTGCATTGAGTGGGAGATAATAATAGGACAAGAGAATTGGTGACGCACACTTGTCAAGGACAAGTGGGAGATTGTTGGAATATGTGTCCTCCGACAATAATGCGATCACAACTGTTGATCATGATGATCACATGTTTATGTCTCATTTTAAAGAATACAATTGGGAAGTAATTTTTACTGTCAACTGGTCCACACATATCGGTAATGATTGGCTGACTAGAGTTTGACATTACTGTCGTGCGACGGTGGTGATCAGTTGATCCCCTTAGGTCATACCTAAAGGGTAACACACTTAATTGATCATTTAATTGATCGTATGACGATACGGGTTAATTAAATTACTTAAAATTGACGGACGATTTTGGAAGTAATATTTACGTGTCTCATTGTAATTTGATTATGTAAGATACGGTCTAAGTAATCGAATTGTTTTGATTACTTAGATGAAATTATTGTTTAAGGAAACAATTGTATTTGAATGAATAATTATTATAAATACAAGTTGTTGTAATTGATAATTGGTAAAATATTTTGGTACACGTAATTATGAATTACTAAGTCGATTTTTGTATATGACGTATTTTGTTAATACGTTGATTTTTAATATGTTAAAAATACATAACAATTTTATGTGACATGTGACATGTGACATATGACAAATTGACAAATTTGACAAAGATAAAATGAAGTCCCTTTTATCCATGTATACCGAAATTAAGGGGAAGATTAGGCATATATTGTGTTGATTATGTTAGTGGTAAACATAATCATTTCCTACTAAACTAGCCAAGCAAAACCTAGTGGTCATTGTGAAGACAAACTTGTGCATGCATTGGCTCCCTCTTTTCCCCTCTTCCACCCGGTTTTTGAGAAGAAAAACACCTTGGTTTTTCTTCTTATTTTTACCTAATATACACTACTAAATACACTAGTGTATCATTCATTCATTATTCATCTAAAATTAGAGTTTTTGAAAGATAAAATTCTTCCTTCTCTTCCTTCTCTCTAAACCGAAATAATAGAGAGCCCAATAATATTTTTTGGGTCAATTTTAATACAAAATTAGTATTATTCTAGTAATAATAATATTAATTTTATTAAGTTGTTATCTTGGGTATAATACTTTTGGGAGGGATTCTCTTCTTGAATCCTTGTTCATCCACTAAGGAAAGCTCAAGAACAAGAGAGTAGGAGAACTCTCTTGTGCCCATATAAACCGAAATATCAATGTGAGATGATGATTTCTTCTTTATTTATCTTGTAGTTTGCATGCATAAGATCACCTTTTAATTTTATGACTAAACTAAAATTATAACATATATGAATATGTTGAGTATAGAGATCTAGATTTCTAACAAGACGGTGTTACCTTGAGGTTCGTGTCAAAACCGAAGTTCAAGGGACCAAAGGAGTTGGATTCCGAATTTGTAAAATAGTTTATTAGATTTACTATTTTTAGGAACGCCATACTAGGACTTTATATTTTTATGCTTTGCATTTTATTTATATGTTGCATGCATCATTAAATCGCCATAACTAAACATGCATTTTAAATCGAGTTTATCGACCGTGTCAATTACAATTATCGTAGTTCACCGCTTTAATTCACTTAAAACGTGATAGATAATAAATTGACATGACCTCTCGCTAAAATAAACAATTGAGACTTAGCCTTACCAAAAAGTAGAAACCATGAAAACCTATTTCGTGAGGAAGTGCGCTCGGCCACACCGGGGTACAAACCTTGTTACGTAGGGGAAGTGGGTGATAAATGTCTATCCACCGAATTTATATTGATAAGCGATGAATCGGCCACACCGTGCCCAAGTTAATATGAATTTGGATCATGGACACATTTATTCGAAATTTGGATTGAGCTCAACGGAAGTATTCGTGATCGTAGTGGCATGTGTTCCGGGCTATAGATAAATATTAGAGTAATTTTATCGACTAAGAGTTCTAAAAGTAGAATCGATTAAATAGTTAATCCACCGAGTTATATTGATAAGGGATGAATCGGCCACACCGTGCCCAAGTTAATATGAATTTGGATCTTGGAATCATTTATAATAGTTGGGTAGAGGTCACTATATAAATGCTCATATCTTGTTAAATTATTTACAAGTATTATTATAACGATAAATGTTTTGTTTTCATTATTCCGTTATCACATTGTTCTATTTCTTTACCTCAATTTATACGATACCATTTCGATTTTAATTCAAATCTCCATTAAAACATCGTAACTAAAGACAAATATGAATTTTTCTTCTAAAACCTCGTGTTATCCTACTTACAATGAATTATTTCTCATATACTTAATTGAGTTAAGTACTTTGAAACATTAAATCATTTTGGTGACTAGATTTGTTAGAAATCGTAATTGACCAAAATACCGCAACCACTTCAATGAAAGTTTTAAAACTAAACGAATGAAGAGTAGTCTTCATGATTTTCAATTTTGTTTCTCTAAGCAAAGACTCATTGAAATGAGTGGGAGCATTCTCTTAAACCGTTAAGAAAAGGATGAGGTTCAAAGAAGTAAAATTAGAATGGAATTGATACAAGGTAATGTTAAAAGTAAAGTTATTGAGAATAACGATACTAAACCTATCAATCCCGACCGATAAAGTTTCCATTGTCTTAAATGTTGGACGCTAGAAAGGAAACTACCCCAAATTATTGAAGAATCAACAAGTTAGTTGTGGGACATCAAATGAGACTTTCTTCTATAAGTGTTTATTTGATTGACATAAATTTTGCTAGTACTACTTCGTCATTATTAGAAACCGATGGTGGTTTTCATCATTGTATTTAATACATAGGATGATTAGAATATGACAAATAGCAACAAATGATGTCGAGAGATAGAGTCATTGTGTACTCAATTTAGTTTTGGGTTTATATTTATACCTTAATTATGACTATTAAGTGAATAAACTCTAAATAAGAATATAAACTTGGTAAGATACAAAAGAGGTTTCAGTTTTGTGACCCTATACACCATGATTTGATGTATGGCTAGCCCATTATCAAGGTGATTATATTCTAAACCAAACTAGAATGATAAATCATGTAGATGATGTAAGACTCAAATTGGTAACCCAAGATTAAACCTTAAATCCTGGAATGATGAACGCAAGAGTTATCGAGTACTCTTGAAACCATTAGATTGTTAATCTTATGGTATATGCGTATCTTGTATTCAAAGCAAGATGTCTCGTGCCTTTTGGTTTAAAAGGAGATCGAGGTTGTAAATCATTGATCCAAAATAGGTTGATCATTTTCTTTTACCAACGATTTAAGTTCACGCTAATGTGTTCACTTAATAAGGTAAATAGAGAAATCTTTGAAGAAGTTCAAAGAGTTCCAGAAATTACGATTTAGTCGTGATGGGATTATCAAAGTGAAGACTTTGATATAAGCCAAAGGAAATGTGATATAGTATCACAAATTAATATCTCTTAGCACGCATCATGGGATAATGTGTGGTTGGATAAAGAAATCAAACGCTATTCGATATGGTTTGGACTTCAATCAAGTTACTTTGAGTTAGTTGATCCTTTTGGGGATTTTATCATATTGTCTAAATTATTTTACCACTAAATCTAAACGATTCACATGAGATATGAAATGGTAGAGTACCATGCTTGTAAGTTTTCAAAAGAAACAAATGCTGATTTTTCCTTACTATAATCACGAGTACAACAGGTTTGTGGCTCGTGAAGCTGTCTTCCTAGAATACAAGTTTATTTCTAGAAGACAGAGTGAGAGAAAATATTCAAGAGCCACAAAAGAAGTTATATGTCGCAAGAAACTGGTCTTTCTTGGCTACATGAGACGTTTTGTGTAAAACGTTGTTTCTTCGAAACCTAGGAGGTTGAACTCGTCACTTGTTGAAGATGATGAATTCATGTTACTTTTAAGAAAGTAAAGAGCTTAGGTCTTACAAAGAAATTGTTTGATTCAAGTTACTTCTGGAAAGTAATGAATATATGACTTACATGAGAGTGTTTAAGTCACAACTCAATACAAGGCTTAGAGCCATGAAAATCCGAAATAAATTCCAAGTGAATTGTTAGATATCAAAGCTTGATTGGTGGCAAAGGGTTTTTGCACTAGTTGAAATGCTTAAGTCTATTTGGATCTTCTTAGGGATTGTGTTTCTTTATGATGATATACATATAACGAGTGAATCTAAAACCCACTTCTTCAGTTAGAAGGAATGTATTCATTACATGTCATGAGTTTTGTAGATTCTTGCAATCCTAAGATAATATGAAACTTAAGAGAGGGTCTTAAGTAGGACATCAATGAGTTGGAATCAATGTTTTGATCATGTTATAAAAATTTTCTCGATAAGTTGAGAAGTTGTGTTTATACATAGAGTTTAGTGGGAGTTACGGTAATTTTTTAATTAGTCTAATATGTGGATTAAGACTTTTGGAGTAATTTAATACATCTTTAATATCTAGATTTATGGAGATAAATCCAAATGATATTAGCGTCAAATAAGAAGTCTTATGTTGATAAGATTCATGATTAGTTCAAATCGAGTTGAACATATTTGATTGATTCCATTTGCTTCCGCTGCCAGATCAATTAAATGAGTAATGATGTTTAACACTTCATATACTTTGAGTATGATGAATTGTTTCAAATCGAATTTAAGTAATAGTTACCTAGTAGCCATATAGATTATCCTTAAGTGCTTGAGGAAGCATTAAGGATGTAAGGTTAAGTGTTTTTGATGCAATTCACAAATTTGTGTAAGGGCTTACACTAATGACTGTTGAGATTGCATAAGGTTTCGGACAAAAACCGTATTCAAAACACCTAAAGATGGTTAAGGAACCATTGTGGCTATGTCATTTAAGAAATAGATTTGCTAGAATCGTTCTAGGCAATAAAGAACAATGAGAGATATTTACAACGGAAATTGAGTACACTTGCAATCATGAGATGTGCAAGAAGGATGAGTCCCGCACACTGTGAAAACAGTGGGAGTTGTTCTATAACTAGAGAGCTTATGTCTAAATTGGATCTAGACACGTACTCAGAAAGTTTTGTAATGCAAATGTATACATTACAAAGGAAAACAAGTATGTAGAGAGGTTGAGTAAGGTGCAAGGAGTTGATAAAACCTACTAACCAAAGCCTTCTCATAGGCTTAACATGACGAGTCATATGTCATTTCAATTGGATTGAGATGAACAACTACGTACAAAGATCAAATTGGATTATAAGAATATGAAGTAGTAATCAGGTATTGACTATTCATATGTAATAATCACATTTGTCGTTCGAGTTTTTAAATCTAAAAACTCCTTTTATACTTTGTTACATCCAAACGGGTTGTGGAGACAATATTAAACCCTGTTAAAGTGAACCCGGATTAACATGGTATTTACCCATAGTCACTTGTATGAGGTGACGTCTCGAAGTGACTAGAGTGTGATGCGATTGATGGCAAGTTCAAGTGCCATAGACTCATATGAGATGACTAGTCGATCACATAGGCAGACTATTATGAACACTTTGTCGGGCCTTATGACCGCTTATAGAGTTCTGGCAAATTTATATAGCCTGGTCATGGCGAGAGCTACTATAGTATTCTAATGAGTCGATTCTTTTGACTAAAGACTGTTCGCCTAAGGTGGCACAGTTTCAGATTAACTTTGATTTATGTTACTACGACCTTCGTAAATGGGGTCAAATGGGCATATTTTGGGTTATGATGGATGTGGCTAGTCGAAGGGAATAATGTGATAGGAATTGTCCACCCCCTTGTCAGGGTTAAAACAACATCTCAGGGCCACTCGAGGAGTAATGAACTGGAAATGCGTGGCCACGCTCAGAAGGTATCTATGGTAGATAACTCCGGTCAATCAGTTATTCTCCAGATCGAGGAAACCACTCTCGATATGATCACTTGCAAGTACGACCTGAAAGACACCTTGCATTGAGTGGGAGATAGTAATTGGACAAGAGAATTGGTGACGCACACTTGTCGAGGACAAGTGGGAGTTTGTTGGAATAAGTGTCCTCCGATAATAATGCGATCACAACTGTCGATCAAAATGATCACATGTTTAAATCTCATTTTAAGAATACATGTGGGATGTAATATTTTACAGTCAACTGGTCCACACATATCGGTAATGATTGGCTGACTAGAGTTTGACATTACTGTCGTGCGACGGTGGTGATCAGTTGATCCCCTTAGGTCATACCTATAGGGTGATGCTGTTAATTGATTATTTAATTAATCGTATGTCGATACGGGTTAATTAAATTGCTTAAAATTGACGGATGATTTTGTGAGTAAAATTAACGTGACTCATTGTAATTCGATTAAATGAGTTACGGTCTAAGTAATCAAATTGTTTTATTACTTAGATTAAATTATTGTTTACGAAACAATTGAATCGGAATGAATAATTTATTATAAATGCAAGTTGTTGTAGTTTATAATTAGATGACCCATTTTGGTACAAGTAATTATGAATTACTAGTTATTTTTGTATGTGACATATTTTATTAATGTAATGATTTTTAATATGTTAAAAATGCATTATAATGTAACATGTCAAGTAACATGTCACATATGTCACAATTGACAAATGACAAAAATAAAATGGACCTTCCTTTATGTGGATAAACCGGTTTTATGGAGGGAGTATTAGGTTAGTGTTATCTTATTTATTTATTCATAGGAAACACCATGATGACCTATTCTCATAGTCATGCAAGCCTATTTCTCTTGGGAAGAAAACTAGCTCATGCATTGGCTCCCCCTTACCCATCCCACCGGTTTTTCCCACTAAGAGGAACCAAAATGGATTCCAAAATATATTATTCACTACTTACTATTTTTCTTAGTGTAAGAAAAATCATTACTACTCTCTACAATTTGTGAGACATTTTAGGGAAAGAAAAACCACAAAAATTCTCTCCTCTAAACCGAAATAGAGGAGAACAAAATAAATATTTTGGGTCAATTTTTAAGTTAGATTAATAATATTACTAGTTCATAATATTATTAATTATTAAGAGTAACACCTTGGGTATATGCTTTTGGGAGAGGTTCTAATTTGAACTTTGTTCATCCATTGTTGGAAAGCTCAAGAACTAACAAGAAGGACATCTTGTTGGTGCCCAAATGGCCGAAAATAAGATGGTGAGAAATCGATTTTTCTATCTCTTTTATTAAGTTTGCATGCATAAGATCTAGTATTTATTTTATGACCAAATAAATTATTTCATATATGAATATGTAAACTAATGAGATTATGAATTTCTAACAGTAATTGCCTAGGCTAGCCAAGCCTTTGTAGAGCAACCTCATGACAAAGAAATAGGAAATGAAGAAGCAAAGATTGCGGGAAAGTGATCCCCATGGACAGACCTGAGCTTGTGGGGGCTGAAGCAAGGAAGAAAGAAAAAAATGAACTGCTATAGAATCCGCCCAAGCTGTCTTCAAGACGGGCGTCCCAGTGCATGATCCGCTCGAGCTGAGCTCAGGACGGGCATCCCCAGATCTTCAGCAAAATTTCTGAATCAAAAACCGTCCGTCCCCATATGAGGTCGGGTGTCCCTGGTTGATATAAGAATAAAAACACGGGACTCCCTTCCTCGTTCTTCATTTCTATCCTTCTTAAAACACAAACACAACACATTCCCTCACTACAACCATCAACCCCATCATCCAAAAACACTAATTTCTCAACCAAATTCATGCAAATCAATTGCAAACTTGCTCATAATCAAAATAAATCACTCCTTTGTCAACAAAAAGACCTTCAAACATCAAAATCTTCATAAAATCAACCAAAATTTCTAGGGTTAGGGTGAAATCCAAAAACCCCCAAATTGAGTGAAAATTTGATTGAAATTGGAAGACAGAGGGAGCATTCAAGCATACTCAAGGTTAGTTGACACAAATTTGAAGGAGAAATCAACAATGGCAAGGACAAAGGACAACACCAAAGCACCCAAAGCCCCAAATTTATCCAAGAGGCAAAAAGTTCTAGCATCTAATGTTTTAGTAGTGGTTGAGCAACCAAGGGTACAAGCAAGGGAAGTCGTTGAGGCCGTGGAAGAAGTTACTACCACTTTACCGGAGATTGAGCAACTAAAAGATTATCTGGATGTGACTTTTATTTCCAATGATCATAGAAAAGCTTTTGAATCCCTTGTTAGGAAGAAAATTATTGCCACTAAGTTTGTATGCCAAGACACCTTGGGGAAATTAGGAGTGCTAGACCAAACAAGAGCATTTTTCAAGTCCATGGATTGTCTATCTCGTTCGAAATGAATGAACTAACTTACCCTTCCCTCACATTGGAGTTCATAAGCTCTTTGAAGGAGTATAAGGTAGAGACTCGGAAATATGTCGAATTCCGGCTTGAGAACAAGAGTAGGAGGATGTTTAAGGGTGAGTTCAGAAATGTTTTTGGAATTGAGGATCTTTGGGATTTCGACAAGAAACCCCACAACTTTGATGCCAAGCCACTTTGGAAGGCGATTTCCGGGAGGAAGTTGACTACATTTAGAGAGTTTAATGCCTTGTATATCCATCACACGGGTATACGGTATTAGCATAGGTCCATTTCCAACACCTTGATTGCTAGGAAAGAAGCTACCCATATGACCGAACTCTACCTCACCTACTTAGATTCCAAGATGAATGCCCAAGGGAAATCAAATAATGAATACAAAATCCTTTAATTGTTGATTAAGAGATGGTTAGACTTCAAGGAAGGAAAAGAGAAAGCGGCTTTCATTGTGAATGGAGGCTTGATAACAAGATTGGCAAAGCACTTTAACCCACAATTCAATGAAGACAAAACCTACAAACCGTTTAAAGGTAGCGACCTCCTTGACATGTACATTTTGATCCATAAGTTTCATTGGGTAAAACATGACAACTCCACCCAAGGATATGAGTGGGTGATCAAGGATGCCAATTCAATTATCTTGCCCTAAAAGGTTTGTCGTCTCAACACTCGCTGTTATAACTACCTTCTTACCGTCTCAAAGAATGCCAAGAACATCATCAAAGAGCAACAATGTCCAAATAAAGAAGCCTCCTCCTTAGTGGTACCTCCTTACCCCTTTGCCTACCAAGAGTTCACAACAAATGATCCTAGTGTTGTGATGGGCAATGATTACTTGGTACAATTCATGAAACATATCCATAAAGAAGCCCACAATGATCGGATGAATGCTTATTATGCCCAATTGTAGATACCCAGTATCTGTTGAGTCTCCAACAAACACCCGATGATTATTGGACTACAACATGCTTAGGAATCGCAGCGTTTAATTGACAGTTTGTGTACAACTATACGTAGGAAAACTTAAAATGATTTCGAAAATAAAACTTTTCAAAAGTACATGGAATGTTTAATGCATGACGACGGAATCGCAATGACACTAATTAGAGTCAAAACCGACACCGGACCAACAACCGACTCAAAATTCAAATCCCGACTCCAACAACGTGTCAAACCGAGTCAAGCACAAAAAACAAACTTTCAAATACTTCCATGTTAAGGTTTCCCGGAATCCTAAATGGTCAAGTACAAATCAAGTTCTTCCAAATCCTAGGATAGAACAAATCATGATTACACTTGTGTGATAGTGACAAGACAACCGAAGACGCGCGAAATGGCTCGCGCCTCTTTGAGCAGCCCATGCGGCCACGTCGCTCAAAACACACACAACCACCCATTTTATTATAAATACCCCTCAAATGCCACCATTTGAGAGTTACGCGAGTGTTCGCCCCCATTTCTCCCTTGAAATTCTAGACTCGACTTCTTAAGTCACCAACCGACAAGTGTTTACGATCTACCGATCGTAAACACAAGCCTTACACATTGTTTGGTACCGTCATCATGCATTAAACCACTTGACCGACCATCTCGACTACTACACCATCACTAAACTTAAAAAAAAAACACTCTTTTACTTGCTAAAACGGTTTTCAAACCGAGTTTTCCGGCCAAACAGGTTGATACACTTTCGTCGATTTCTCGTCTCAAGCCTAGCATGTAAGTATGAGGGTGTAAAAATCTTCTTTTATCATGTTTTTCATTCGTTTCATGACTATAACATGCTAAATCATGCATAACATGGTCCAAACATGGGATGAATGAGCCAAAACCAGATTTTTTGGTTGAGGCAGGGGCTGCTTATGTAGCAGATAGGCTCGCGCCTAAAGCCCCCCCTCACCTTAAATCCAAACCATGTTTGGTCTCTTCTTCTCTTTTATTTTCATTTCATATTTGTAATCGGTTTTTTTCATTTCAAATATTTTAAATCATTTTTATGACAAGTTTTAACCATAAAACATTTTTCACCCTTGGTTCCTAATACCATGGCGGTTTAATCCGTGTTTCGGTGATAATATTTGGTTAATTACATTATAAAAGGTATTTTAAAACCTTTTATTTCATTTCTTACATTTTGAAGGGTATTTTAAAGCCTTTCTCATTTCTTTACATTTTAAAAACAAATGTATTAGTCACCAACACAAAGTCATCCTTGGTTCTACATACCATGTCGGATTTTAACCCGAGTACGATGATGAACGTTGACTAATTACAAACAAATGAATTTAAAACAATTAGTTCATAATTATTTTCTAAACTATTCATGTCAAGCTTGAAAAACCGAACCCGACGTCGAATATTGTCAAAACAATGACGGTTGTTCAAGTCTCGTTCTTCAAATTAGCACAAAAGCGGCCTAAACGGCCTTTTCAAACCAAGACGGGTTTAAACACCCATTTTCAATACATTTTATAAACCTTTTCAATGGCCAAAAGACGTCTTTCATCGTCTCTTGACCCGCGCCTAAACAGGCCACTTACTTTTATATTTTGAAACCAGGGCAGACCCATTTGCATCGCCAACAGGCTCGCGCCTCTTATGGCTACCTGATGCAGGATTTGTTTCCCTTCCAGCATTTGTCTAGGACGATCCCAACTTCGGTTAACCCGAATAAGGACGGATCAGATGACGAATCTGCTCATTTTACCTCACATTTGCAAAATGCCTTACTAAGACAAATGGATCACGTTATGCACCATAAACCTAATTTGGTAAATGGATGTTTTATTTCCATCTTGCATGCAAATCAACATTAAATCCAACTCGACATCAAATACTTGATACTTGGATTAAACAAACCGACATAGAAAGCTCACATGTTAGGTTGAAACTAGTGGATGCGCATTCATGCATATACCCATTTTATCAATTTTTGCATTTAACCAACCAAGATCGATCAGTAGAGGCCGCTACCGCGGGTGGGATTGGGTGTCCGATTAAAGGGCTTCCCAATATGTACCTTCACCTCTTACTCAGAAACTTTGAATAGTGGACGACCTTATCCAGGGCGTACGAGAGTCATTCTAGAGATAGGATGCTAAAGAGGGACGATTCATTATCTTTAGTACCTATGTCAAACACCGCTTTTTGCCTTGGTTGACCTAGGTATAAAGTGGATTCGAACGGGTTCCAAGCATCCCACAAATTCTTGGTGGCGACTCCGAACATCTCTCCCATCATTTCGAGACCCTTGCCGAGACGAAACCGACCGATCTAAAACGATCCGGTCGAAAGCATTTTCTATGCCGCCGAGTGTGGCTTTCAAAAAGACTGTTGCCGTGTCCACGGATCGGCTGGGCATCCGCAGGTGGGCCATGTCCACAGATTGGCGACTCCGCTGAGGAAAACTAGGACACTTGTGTCTTTATGGTCCCTAGATGGTGAGACTCGAACGAGGTCTTAGTTGAAATGCATTAGTTGATATTACGGTCATAGTCGGGTTCCTTGTCCGGGCCCACAACCTAACCCTTTTCAACCAATTGGCTCTCCCCGTCGGCGTAAGTTTTCTCATCCCCGCGTTTCAAATCCCGATTGAGTCAAGCATACCATTGATGATACACATTTTTGTTTCCTCAAAGAGCCTTCATCACCTTCGAGAACGAGGCTAGGGCACCCTCCTTACACATTTTGTATGGATTGGTATCCCTCTCGAAAATCGGGGTTTGATTGCTTGGTGTGTAACCCACCCTTTAAGCCAAAACCAGTGTCAGCATTATGCATAATATAATGAAGGTGCGAGTGCTTATATGTAATGTGATCATAAGTCCTTCCGTGTCATTTTCAACTTTCAAAAACACTCCTTTTGCGCCATTTCAAAACCTCGGTCTTTCGCCGACCGTTGCATTTCAAACACGCCTTTCTAGGCCGTCGTAATGACGATTTTCAAACTCGGCTTTCTACAACCATTTCAACACGCTTTTCTAGGCCGTCGTAATGACGATTTTTAAACTCGGTTTTCTACAACCATTTTAACACGCCTTTCTAGGCCGTCGTAATGACGATTTTCAAATCCGATTTTCTACAACCATTTCAAAGCACCTTTTTTACGCCGTTATAATCGCCGTATCAAGACACGGATTTTAACCCATCTCGCACCGACAATGGCTCTTTCAAAACCCGAGAAAGGCACACGCCCTTTTTCTCGAGATATTTTCAAAGTCCCGAGGACCATACACCGTCCCCGAGACCTTTTCAAACATTTCAAAACTCGATTTTTAAAACATACAATTTCAAATTTCAAAAACCGTCTCTGGAAACAGCACATTGTTTTTCGAGCCGACTCAAACTCAAACCGTCTTTTGAAAACAAACTCAAGACAACTCTTCAACTGACCGACATTCAGAGATCCCTATTCTTTGAAAACCGTCCATAAAGCGACAAAAGAATCTTTTTGAAAATCTCTATTTTCGAAAACTTCAGTCCACCAATCCAATTCCGCCTCGTGTCTATCGAGTCGAAACAAGCGTACTTATGGGTCTTTACTTATGATTCGTCTCACCACGAGACTCGTCCAACGGCGTCACTGCTTTAGACGCGAGTCAAAGTACGGTCAGCACCGTTGCGTTATAAATTGAGTCAGCACCGAGGTACCACACACGGTCATCCAGGCCAATCTCGTACTCTTGAGGTCCTCACTCAAAGTGATAAGGAGGGATTCACGGAATTCCTAACCCGTTGGAGAAGGGTAAGCACTCAGCTGGTCAGTAAGCCAAGTGAGTCAACTTTGGTAGTGAAATTTGTCAACAATCTCCGCCCGTGTATGCCAACTTACTGAGATACCAAAACATCAAGACATTCCAGGATCTACAAATCTTTGGAACCCGCATCGAAGACGACCTCCGAAAAGGTGTCCTAGCCAAAACCACCGGTAGAGGCTATCAGGGATCTACATCAAACGGATCTCGCCCCTATGGTCAAACAAACAAAATTGACGAGGTTAAGCTCCTCGAACCAACCATGAAAAGAGTTGAGCGCCCTCAAAGAGTGTTCACCAACCTAGGGTCAACTTATGCAAGCGCTCTAAAAAGGCTTATGGACCAAGGGAAATTACAACCAATTGGACCCACTCCGGATCCATCTGAGGCTAAGAAGATCCGTTTCTAGAATCCTAATGCCTACTGCCAATACCACCGAGGGAAAGGTCATGACACGAAAATCTGTTTTAAGCTCAAACATGTCATTCAGGACATGATCGGGAAAGGCGAATTACCTTTGCTTCCACCGACAAAACCAAACAACAAGACAAACCCTTTGGGAATCCATCCTATCTCCGATGATGAGCCAACCTTAGATTGCTCACACCTTATCTTACCAATTGATGATGAGGTGAATGCTCTGAAGAAGGATGCCTCGGACGAGGTATTTGTGTTCAGCGCCGCAACCATGCTTTCCATGTTCCAATAAGTTGAGGAGGCTATAGCTAGTCTCTCAGGAAGGATTACTCGACTTGACGACACTTACCACCGATTGATTTTCAATCCTCCAGCACCGCACCCGAGGGAGGGTCATCCAAACACCCGAAACTACCCTCACCAGGAAGGATTGCTCCCGCGACCATTCTGGCACGCACCCTACAACAATCAACCCCACAACAATCACCCCCACAACAATCACACCCACAATAATCACCCTCACAAAAATTACCCTCACAAAAATTTCCCTCACAAAACCTACCCACCAAGGAATACCCCTCCGAGGTACCCTCGAGATCCCGAAGTTAATGGTATCTGGAGAGACGACGCTGAGGATGTCTATGTGGTTCCGCGAAAAGAGAAACAGGCAAAAGAGATCGATCATCTTACCCAGTGCGGACGCCCCTATCAAAACCCAAACAACTCAACAGTCGTTCCAACAACGAATTACCAGATTGTCCCAGACATGGACACCCAACCCAAGGCTCCCGAAAATTCGATCCTCAAACTACTGCAAAAAGCAAAAGCCGAAATTTCAATTTGGCAACTATTTGCTACATCCTTCGAGCATCGGCAAGCTCTACTGCAAGCCTTGGGAACACTGACTGTTCCCTTTACCTCCTCCCCTGAAGAAGTGGTAGCACACATGACAAGGGATGTCCCCGACTTGAGCAACCCGATCATCTTCTCTGATGAAGATATCCCTCTATTCAGAGCCAACCATAACCTGGCCCTATATATCACCATTCAGTGCCTCAAAAAGAATGTGCATATGGTTCTAGTGGATGACGGATCTGTGGTTAATGTCATTCCCCTCAAAACGGCTCATGAACTGGGTATCAATGAAACTGATTTGGTCCCCACCAATCAAGGAGTATGCGCCTATGACGGCACTCGTTGTAAGGTTGCAGGGCTTATCACCCTAACCGTTACAACCAGACCTTTCGAAAGACAAACCAGTTTTCAGGTAGTCGACATCGACGCCTCCTTCAACATGCTTCTGGGACGCCCCTGGATCCACAGCGGCAAGGCAGTTACCTCCACCCTTCATCAGAAAATTAGGGTCCCCTTCAACGGGAAGACGATCACAATTCCCGCTTCCCCAATCAAAGCCGTCATGAAAAATGGAATAGCCTCCCAAGCCATTTAGGAGGACGACAGTGAAATGTGGGGATTCCAAGCTGTGAATGCCCTAACCGATGCATTTACACCTTTTGATTGTGGCCCGTTTGCAAACCTCACAGTCAACCGTATTCTAATGCGCCAGGGTTACTTCCCGGGTCTACCCCTCAATCCACTTTAGAACACCTTACCTCCCTTGAAACAGGCTAAGGTCCCCAACATCCCATTTGGGCTAGGCTATGAACCAACCGACGAAGACATCCAGAAGATGAACCTCCTAATACGGACGCGCAAGAAGCACGGAGTTATTCTTCGTCCCTATCATTTGACCCTCAATGGATACTTTGTCCCCGAGGGAGAGTCCGAGCTCTACCACGACTTTCGTGAGCCAGTTTATGATTCTGTGGCCAAGGTCATACAGCCGGGAGTAGAAATCTTTCAAGACTGTTATTTCATCCCCGACAACACCAAAGCTGCATCAACCAAATCTGAGTTGACCCCATGCCTCGAAGGACAAGTTGTCACTCTCCTCTTCGGAGAAGACAACATCAAGCACCTCGGCTATGAGGACATCATCAATATTGCCCTAATAGACAACCAATTTGACCCCACCGCCTTAATCTCTGATATTGACCCAGAGAAATCTACACAAGGTTGGAGGAAAACCCTCAAGTGGACCGATCGTCAAGGCCGCAATCTCAAGATTACCACTGGAGAAGGCCCTATGTTCAAAGAGGGAAGTGAAGAAGAATATGAGTCTGAGTCGGAGTCAGACTGTCTTGGCTCCTAGCGCTCCTGATGTCCAAGTCAGAGTCCCCTTCCCACTGTTTTATCACAAACTTGTGGCTGCTTCAGAGGCTGAATCAACTAGGGTCATCCCCACTCCCATGAAAGGTGACAACCTGGAGCTTGTTCCAGGGGCCACCTCCTCTGTTGTGTCGCCTGTGACTGCCCATGAGATGTCTGTCCTATCCGAGCTTTTCGCTCAAGTCGACTTAATGAACGCTAAGTTTGCTTATGACTCGTCTCAATTTAACAGCAATGCAATTCTGAACGACTATGAGGAATTTGACTTCAGTGACTACCCACCTCACCTAGCCAAAGAACATGAGAAACGGGAAACCAGGACCCTCATTATTGAGGAGACCGAACCTATTAACGTAGGGATCGACAACACACCTCAAGAACTTAGGATAGAGACAACCCTTGACCCCTCGGAAAGACAACATATCGTTGACCTCCTACACGATTACAAGGACGTATTCGCCTGGTCCTACAAATACATGCCTGCGATAGGCAAGGAGATTGCGGGGCACAGGATACCCATTAAGCCCGGAGCTAAACCCATAAAGCAAAAGTTGCGCCGAATGCGCCCTGAATGGGCCTTAAAAATCAAGGAAGAACTGGATAAACAGTTCAAGACAGGGTTCATCAAAGTATCTGAATACTCTGACTGGGTGGCCAACATCGTGCCTGTGCCCAAGAAAGACGGAAGAATTCGGCTTTGCGTTGAATTCAGGGATCTGAACAAAGCAAGTCCAAAGGACGACTTCCCTTTGCCACATGTTGACATCCTGGTGGAAAATACCGCCGAGCATGCTCTCTTATCATTCATGGACGGGTATGCTGGGTACAACCAGATCAAAATGGATAAGGAAGACATGCACAAGACTGCATTCACTACACAGTGGGGTACATACTACTACACGGACATGCCTTTCGGCCTCATCAATGCTTGAGAAACTTATCAAAGAACCGCTACCACTCTCCTACATGATATGATGCTCAAGGAGGTAGAGTTATATGTCGATGACATGATCATCAAATCAAAAGAACGGGACGGCCACATCAGCGCCCTTCGGAAATTCATCGCTCGTCTGCGGAAGTACAACATGAGACTAAATACTCCGTAATGTGCATTCGGAGTCACCTCCGGAAATCTCCTGGGACATGTTGTAAGCAAAAGAGGCATTGAGATTGATTTAACCAAAATCAAAGCCCTTCAACAAATGCCTCGGCCTAAGAACGAGAAGAAGATTTGGGGATTTCTCGGTCAGGTTCAATACATCAGCCGTTTCATAGCCAAACGCACCATGATTTGTGAACGAATCTTCAAGAAGCTTCGCGCCTCCGATCACACCGATTGGGACGACGACTGTCAAAAGGCCTTCCACAGGATAAAGGAAATCCTATCCAAACCTCCTGTACTCATGCCACCTCAACAAGGAATTCCCTTATCCCTATACCTGACTGTCACCGACACAGCCATGGGAGCAATGCTAGTGCAAACAGTCGACGGCGAAGAACAAGCCATCTACTACATCAGCAAAATTTTCATCGAGTATGAGACAAGGTACACCCAACTAGAAAAGACATGCCTTGCCCTAGTATGGTCAACAAAGAAGCTGCCGCACTACATGCTCACCTACACGGTTCACATCTACTTCAAGATGGACCCGGTCAAATACATCTTCAAAAAACTCGTACTAAACGGAAGGCTGTCTAGATGGACACTCATGCTATCCGAATTTGATCTCATGTTCGTACCCCTCAAGGTTATCAAGGGAAGTCAAGTCGCCGATTTCCTAGCAGAAAATCCCGTCAACGAGGATCCAACGACCGACACATGGTCACTTCCTGACGAAGATATCCTTTGTGCCGACACCGACGCATGGGACTTATACTTCGATGGTGCATCTAATATGAGAGTCTTCGGGGTAGGAATCCTTCTAATATCACCAGAGGGAGAACATGTTCCGATCTCGGTCAAACTAGAATTCGCCATCACCAACAATGCCGCCGAATATGAAGCATGCCTCATCGGCCTACAAGCAACCATAACACTTAGCATCAAGAGACTGACGGTCCACGGCGATTCCTTACTCATCATCATCCAGGTGTCCGGATCATGGAAAATCCGAAGCAACAGCCTAACACCCTGCCGAGCAAAAATTAATCAAGAGGCCGAGTTCTTCGACCAAGTCAACTACTTCCATTTACCACGAGAGGAAAATCAATTCGCGGATTGCCTGGCAAAACTTGTCGCGCTCGTCAACATACCTGACAACATGACATCAATGTCCCTATGTGTCGAGAGAAGAAGCGAGCCAGCCCACATCTGCGCCATCAACAATGACGAGGAAAACCATGCTGAACCTTGGTACCAAGCCATCCTCAACTACAAAACCAAAAATGAATTCCCTCCTAACTTTGATACAAGAGGACAAAGATCCATCCGTTTACTTACATCACAATTCGTGATAAATCAAGAACAATTATACAAAAGAACACCCCAAGGGATTCTTCTCCTTTGCATTGACCATCACAAAGCCAAAAACGTCATGAGAGAGGTCCACAACGGAGAAAGTCAACCCGATAGGCACCAAAGGGCGTTACTTCGTCCTCGTCGCCATCGACTACTTCACCAAATGGGTGGAAGCATAGTCATATGTAGTCTTGACCGCCAAACAAGTGGCCAAGTTCATCCAGGACAACATCATCTGAAGATATGGGGTATCCCATGAAATCATCAACGACCAAGGCTCTCACTTCCGGGCAGAAACACGAGCCTTGCTAGACAAATACAATATCAAACGACATCGATCATCCCCCTACCGTCCCCAAACCAACGGAGCGGTGGAGGCAGCAAACAAAACTCTTGTCACAATTATCAAGAACATGCAAGATAATTACCGCGATTGGCCGAGTAAACTCCCATTCGCACTCTGGGGATACCGAACCTCCATTCGAACACCGACAGGAGCCACACCCTTCTACCTATCATACGGTATAGAGGCGGTTCAGCCAGTAGAATTAGAGGTCCCATCTCTATGCATCCTACTGGAGAGTCAAGTTCTGAGGTAGAATGGACCCATCGAAGGTTCGAACAACTTACGCTTCTAGACGAGCGATGACCCAATGCCTTGCACAACGTCCATTTATACCAATGACGTATACAATGGGCATTCAACAAAAAGGTTAAACCCAGGAACATCAAAGAAGGCGACTTGGTCCTCAAGTCGGTTCGAGCACCATTACCCGTCGATCCGAGGGGGAAATTCAAACCCGATTGGGCCCCGTACCTGGTCAAGAAAACAATTTCGGGGGGTGCAGTGAGACTGAGTGACCTAGACGGGAGGATTTTACAAACCCGACCAACCTAGACCAACTCAAGAAATACTACCTTTGAACCTTAGTGACCGACAACCTCACCCTAGTTTTACAACTAGCGACCACCTTAACCCTTTCAAGTCAAGTTCCTCAACGCGTTTTGATTTGAAATTTCACGTTTTATCGAGTCTAAGTTGCGGCACCTTGCCCGTTTCGAATGCCCTTTGATCTGTCGAAGGCAACATCCATTTGCACTCAAACCAAAACACCTGAACTACGAGCACGGTTTGATTTCACCTTTTCAGGTGGATACGTAGGCAGTCCTTTCTTATACAAGAGGGATACAATCACAAAACCCAAAAAAAATCTACAAAACATTTCGAACTACGATCATGGTTTGATTTCGCCTTTTCAGGTGGATACGTAGGAAGTCCTTTCTTACACAAAAAGGATACAACCATCCCCATAATCCAAAAAAAAAATAAAACATCGCCATAATCAAAAGGAAAAAAAACATCCCCATAATAAAAAAAAAAAAAAAAAGCATTCCCAAAATCAAAAATCATCACCCATATCAACTCAAAAAAAAGAAAGGGAAAAACATTCCCTTTCCCACAAAAATACAAAGAAAAAAGCCTTTCTCCCTTTCCACAAAATCCGCCTCCTAAGTGCAATGTTTAGGACGGTCCAAGCCGAATTGCCTTTACGAAATGGATGGAAGAAATAAGCGTTCACAGTTTCTTTTGACACAAGCAATCCTCTTATTTAATTAATAATGAGAAGGATTACAAATTCAACACCAAATAAAGTTCGGCAAGTCTAAAACTTGTCAAAGCTAAGGTGTCGACTAAGACACCTCACACAGTAAAACTAGCACAAAAAACACAAGACATAGCTAGTACAACATAATAAAAACTCACAACACTAATATAACATAATAATAAAATGAGTAATGGAGATCTTCATTCTTCCATTCTACCTTTGCCTTTTCCCTCGGGGTACATCTTTCCCTTATTCTTCTTGTTGGCCCGCCTAGCATGAACTTCCACTTCGGAACGGATCCTCAACGGATCTACAACGGCAACGGCCTCCGGTCTCTTGCATGACCCCATACTCGGTCCAATGCGAGCCCATACACGGCCCACTACATCTTTCGGACCCGAGCTTCTCCTCTTTGGTGGCCTCATCACATTCACGCTAACTCCATCAACAAAATCATCAAAGAAGGCACGGTTTTCCTTGCCAACCTCTCTATACTTCAAATCAACATCCTCGTCCTTACGAGATTTGGACCTTTCCTCGAAGGTTTGAGCTCTTGAACACTTGACATAAGCGGGAGTCACCTATGTCATGGCAACGGGGTCTGGTACCTCCCAAAGCGGCCGAGTGGCCTACCATCTTTCGAAGACCTCCACAAGCTCGGAGTTTCGAAAAACGCTCTCTTGGATGAGAGTAGCTTGAGCGGGCACCTTTTGTTGACGTCCCATTTGCCTCATGAGCCTTTCGAGATAAATGAAGGAAGCAACCTTCAAACCCACCACCATCAAAGACCAAGAACTAGCAACCGGAGCGGGCAACCCCGTGTAGGACCTCAAGTTCCACCATGGCACCACCCACCAGATGTGAGGACCGCCCTCCTCCACCAATCTTAAGGTCCAATAGGCCACGGTGGATGCAAAACAATCCGAGTATAATTTATACCTCATGGTAAGGTGGCGGAAGGAATAAGAAGAAGAATCGGTCGGAGGCTCTACATACCTTAGTCTCTCCAATAGCCAAACTTGGAGGATCCTTGGAAATCCAAACGAAGGAGATTCTTCACAGGAGCCCTTCTTGTCCAAAGCTTGGATGGTCTCGCCAAGCACCAACCATCATGGATCTCTACCATGCTCCATTTGCTCAACAACATGCACAAGGGTCATGCTACCATAGCATTTTGGCCCCTCCTTCTTCAAGGCATCAACAAAGAGGTATGCATGTCATGGGCAAAAAGCTAGAGCCCCTCTCCTAGCCACCTCCGAGACATTGGCATCCAACCGGTTTGAGAAAATGTTGATAAGAGCTAACATATCCACACCATGAGGAGCAAGGCGAAAGTTGACTTGAATTGTCGACAAGCCCAACATTGAACGGAATTTCTCCTTATAACACAACCGAGTCGGGGGAAGCACCGGAACACAACCCGGCCACCCACCAATTGCACCTACTTCTTCGGCAAGAGGACTAATTTCGCCTTTCGGAAAAACGAAAACATGATGTTTCGAATCCCAAAACCGAGAGCATGCTTCAAGAAACGAGGATTGCACCTTGACTTGACGAAGCACCAACAATTGACCAACTCCCATACAAATAAGTTGATACTTCTCGGGAGGCGACAAATCCCTACACCGTTGTCGCAACACATTTTCGAAAGCATCCATGAATAATTTTGTGGAAGTAGAAGAGATGTTTTCGTGTTTCGGATGATGAAACAATGAAGCACAAACGTCCCTCTTTATACAAAACAATCAGCACTTTTTTCCAAAAAAAGGGGAAGCCGACTTCTATCACCCATGGCCTCGCGCCTCTTCGGTCTGTTTCTTCAGGATCCACACCTTGAATTGTCCCTTTCAAGTTGTGTTTCTTCCTGACACCTCAAACCTCCCGCCACAGGACTTGCGCCTCTTCGGGCCTATCCAGGATGTTTTGTGTTTTCTTACACTCACATTTTCCTTGTTTTCGCGTTTTACGAAATTCGACACGGTTTCTATGACGCAGCTTTAAACATACGGGTTTTTCTCTTTCTTTTTTTAGGGGGAACGGCTAGTCAGCCCGATCCGCGGCGGATCGTTTCCATAACAACGGATATTTTCCATGACAGTCGAAATTCAGAAAAAAAATTTGCTTTTTCGCATTTTCCACAAAAATCAAAAATTGATAACATGACGTCAGCTTTTCACGTGTTTACGTTTATGCGTACGTGCTACATGTTGCCTGTTTTCTACACTAACGATGCAGGAACTAGTGTGAAGCAACGGGGAACTAACAGCCGACAGCGCTTCTCCGAAACACAACACAAAAAGCCAAAATCACAAATAAACCACAATCCAAAAACACATAAATAAAAACCGCATCACGCAAAATGTAAATATGAACAAACAAGAGTCTAAAACACGGGCAAACAACTACAACTACTCATCGCATCCCGTCGGACCACTCTTAGTCTCACGAGGAGTCGCGGGCAAGGCAGACACCACCTCCTGCTCGGGCCCCTCTCTGGAGAACTCTCCAACGTCTCGTACTCTATCGTGACGCGAAGCTCCTCCGCCGCAGCCAACTGAGCCCTGAGAGAGGCAACCTTCGCATCTCGGCTCCGCAACCGTCCTCACGACGCTTCAACTCCTGGTCTCTACTAGTGATCCCCAACCCCTGGGCCTTAATCGTCGACCTGGCTGTGTCCAACTCAACGCAGACCCGGGCAAGCTCTGCCGGATCCGCAGCACCCTACAAAACACAATACAGATCATTGAGATCTAAAAATGTGAAATGCAACATAAAAATACACAAAAACAACCTACAAAAAGTACCTGGGCAAGCCTAGACTCCCTCGCAGCCAGGTCACCAGCAAGTGCCCTCCCCCAGTTAGCCATCCGCCACAAAGCCTGTTGACTAGCGGTCGACACCAACAACCAGAAAGGTCCTTCAATATAACGCAAGGCAAAACACAAATGAAGAAGAGTATTCAGATCAGAAACTCACCCTCAAAATAGTCAACCTCCAGTCCATGCCAGCGTCGGTCGCCTCAACGACCGCAGGCTCTGGCAGGGGCAGCTGTAGCTCCTCGCCCCCTGCCCCCTGAAAGGTGGTCTCTGCTGGGAAAACTGGTGGCTGGGCCATCATCAACGCATCGACCCCCTACAACTTGGGTCCACATCGAAGGTAACAAACCCTCCTATCAAAAAGGAGACAACGAAAACAAAGAACAGGGGAAAACATACCTCGATCGGGTACCAGACAAGCTTCGACAACCGGAAGGTGTCGTAGTCGACCTCCTGCAACAAGAGCTCCTCACCTCCCTCACTGTGAAGGTGCTCCTCAACCTCATCGGGTGTCGACTCCTGGAACAACACCCTAGGCAGATCGACCGGTACCACGAAGGTCTCAGGAAAGCACTGACGAGCTAAACGCTCGCCCAGGTACCAAACCGGCTCGATCGCCATCTCAAGGTACAAACGCTGGGAGCTGCGAGGTCGCAAATGCTCCCTGACAGCGGTCGGCACGTCTATGTAGTGCTCCCAAGGCCACCCGACAAACTGCGCTCGAAAAAAGGGCCAATCAACTATCTAGGGCTTTTCAAAGCTACTTAGTCATCCTATCTCTATCTATTTCTACAAAACAAAAGGGATAAGAGACAACAACTTACGTCAGCGACTCGAAGCGTGTTCACCTGACACCTACAGTCCTCGTAAGTCGACTAAGTCGACTTCCTCCGAGCCACCGTCCAGGCCCTCACGGCAGGGTAGGTCGAAGGAACACCACCGGTAGTCCCCGGGCGCAGATGGATGAAGTAAGCGTACAACCAAGCCTGTAACAAAACACAGTAAGCACAAATCAGCCAATTTTTCAAAAATTGCCAAAATCAAACCACAAAATCAAAATCAAACTCAACAAAAAAACTACAAAAACGCTTGTACCCCCAAGATGAGGCCGGGACCAACCGAAGTGGGAGAACTTCCATCCCCCATCATCTTCGGACGCACCGCAGCGTGCAAGTACCGGGTAAAACTCGCCAGATCCGGCGTAACCCAGTCAAACTGACCCAAAGTGTCGAGGTCAGCAAGAAGAGGAAGTACCTTGGTCGACAAGCGCTCACCCTTGTCGCCAAAGAACATACCTTGAGATGACATGTTGGCAATGGCATGAACTCAAGCAAGAAAAGAGACCCAAAAATGGCAATTTTTTTTGTGATTTGTCGAGTGAGACGAAGTGAGAATGGGGAGCAGCCTATTCTCGCGTCTTTTCTACAAAACTAGGGAAGCTCCCTTCTCTCGCCAAAGGACTCTCACCTCAATGGGGTGTTCCCTTGCTTTGTTCAGCGAAATTTTGGGCTTAAGCCCAATTTCCCACACAAACTCCCAATTTTCAACAACGGTAATAAAAACCGTCATTTTAAAAAACAATAATAGTGAAATTTAAAATTCATTATTTCTTCGAATTTCAACGACGGCAATAAAAACCGTCATTTCAAAAAACAATAATAGTGAAATTCAAAATACACTATTTCTTCAAATTTCAACGACGACAATAAAAACCGTCGGTTCAAACACAAAATAGTGAAACTCAAATTCGTTGTTTTCAAAATTTCGACGGCGGCATTAAAAGCCCCCATCTGTCAAAAACAAAACCAATAGCAGGATTCAAACCCGCTATCCTCACAAATTTTTCAACAAACATTCATCAATCTCGAATCGCGGGAAGACGAAATTAAAGTCATACTCCCCAAACACATATCAAATGACAGAGCACGCATCTATCCTTTTCTTACGAAACCAACGGTAATAAAAACCGCTATCTCTCTTCAGATTCAAAATTACCGCCGACCACGGGGGCCAGATTCACAAACCTGTCCCTTTCCGGCACCACGAACACTCAATACAAATACCGAGATTTCCCAACAGGATATCGGAGGTTTCCTCAAGAAGCTCGCTAATTCAAACAACTTCCCGAAATAACCCCATCCAACACGGCTATTTCCCACGGTCGATCAATCAACCTTCGATATGGCTGGCGAGCCTTACAACGCACATCCAATATGGTTGGCGAGCCTTACAACGCCCATCCAACATGGCTGGAGAGCCTTACAACGCACATCCAACATGGCTGGCGAACCTTACAACGCACATCCAATATGGCTGGCGAGCCTTACAACGCACCGCGGCTGGCGAGCCCCTTTCATATACGCACCGCGGCTGGCGAGCCCCTTTCATATCCGTACCGCAGCTGGCGTGCCTCTTTCATATACGCACCGCGGCTGGCGAGCCCCTTCATATCCGCAACACAGCTGGCAAGCCTTTGTTCGCAAACAAGAAATGACTCAAGGACATATCCCGAAGATGCCTCGGGTATGACTCCTTCTTATGGCTGGCGAGCCTTTGTACGTAGTCTAACGGACTTTAAACGACCCGCACGGACAGTTAACAGACTCTAAACTGTTCCCGACGATAAGTCCCCAGCTCGTACCCTCGAGTCGCCTTGGTGTCGCCCTTCCCGATGGCAGGTCCTTGGCCCGAATCCTTTCGAGCCGCCTCGACGTCGCTTCGGTCTCCAGGTTGTAATCTTCGATTGACCTGGGGGCTCTACTTTGACTTTTACCCTGTCCGAGCCTCAGTCAAAGTGGGGGCTCTATAGATACCCAGTATCTGTTGAGTCTCCAACAAATACCCGATGATTATCGGACTACAACATGCTTAAGAATCGCAGCGTTTAATCAACAGTTTATGTACAACTATACGTCGGAAAACTTAAAACGATTTCGAAAATAAAACATTTCAAAACTTTTCAGAAGTACCTGGAGTGTTTAATGCATGACGACGGAGTCGCAGTGACACTAATTAGAGTCAAAACCGACACCGGACCAATAACCGACTCAAAATTCAATTCCCACTCCAACAACGAGTCAAACCGAGTCAAAAACAAAAAACAAATTTTCAAATACTTCGATGTTAAGGTTTCCCGGAATCCTAAATGGTCAAGTACAAATCAAGTTCTTCCAAATCCTAGGATAGAACAAATCATGATTACACTTGTGTGATAGTGACAAGACGACCGAAGACGCGCGAAATGGCTCGCGCCTCTTTGAGCAGCCCATGCGGCCACGTCGCTCAAAACACACACAACCACCCATTTTCCTATAAATACCCCTCAAATGCCACCATTTGAGAGTTACGCGAGTGTTCGCCCCCATTTCTCCCTTGAAATTCTAGACTCGACTTCTTAAGTCACCAACCGACAAGTGTTTACGACCTACCGATCGTAAACACAAGCCTTACACATTGTTTGGTACCGTCATCGTGCATTAAACCAATTGACTGACCATCTCGACCACTACACCATCACTAAACTTAAAAAAAACACTCTTTTACTTGCTAAGACGGTTTTCAAACCGAGTTTTCCGGCCAAACAAGTTGATACACTTTCGTCGGTTTCTTGTCTCAAGCCTAGCTTGTAAGTATGAGGGTGTAAAATTCTTCTTTTATCATGTTTTTCATTCGTTTCATGACAATAACATAGAAAATCATGCATAACATGCTCCAAACATGGGATGAATGAGCCAAAACCGGATTTTTTGGTTGAGGCAGGGGCTGCTTATGTAGCAGATAGGCTCGCACCTAAAGCCTCCCTTCACCTTAAATCCAAACCGTGTTTGGTCTCTTATTCTCTGTTATTTTCATTTCATATTTGTAATCGGTTTTTACCATTTCAAATATTTAAATCATTTTTATGACAAGTTTCAATCATAAAACATATTTCACCCTTGGTTCCTAATACCGTGACGGTTTAATCCGTGTTTTGGTGATAATATTTGGTTAATTACATAATAAAAGGTATTTTAAAACCTTTTATTTCATTTCTTTACATTTTGAAGGGTATTTTAAAGCCTTTCTCATTTCTTTACATTTTCAAAACAAATGTATTACTCACCAACACAAAGTCATCCTTGGTTCTACATACCATGTCGGATTTTAACCCGAGTACGATGATGAACGTTGACTAATTACAAACAAATGAACTTAAAACAATTAGTTCATAATCATTTTCGAAACTATTCATGTCAAGCTTGCAAAAACGAACCCGACGTCGAATATTGTCAAAACAATGACGGTTGTTCAAGTCTCGTTCTTCAAATTAGCACAAAAGCGGCCTAAACGGCCTTTTCAAACCAAGACGGGTTTAAACACCCATTTTTCAGTACATTTTATAAACCTTTTCAATGGCCAGAAGACGTATTTCATCGTCTCTTGACCCGCAACTAAACAGGCCACTTACTTTTCCATTTTGAAACCAGGGCAGACCCATTTGCATCGCTGTAGATACCTCATTTCTGCACCTCCCGCAAACCACCCGGTGATGATTGGGCCGCATGTTTGGTACGCGGAACGATTTGTGACAATTCGTAAGATTATCGTCAAGTGATTGCTCAAATATTAATGTCTACCTCTAAGTTGTCATCTACGTCCCGATGCGGTCGTTTTGACAGTAATTAGAGTACATTCGGAGTCCGGGCCTAAAACCGTCTCCATTTTCTGATAACCGTTAAATCCCGAGTCAGAATGTTCTGGAATGTTCCGGATATTTCTATTCCATATTTCATAAATTTTATCTTTTAAGTAAGCAATTTCCCGTAATATTCACAAAAGATATTAAGGAAAACCGGACTATTTTCGTCCTACCATAACTCAAACACGGAAATCTTTCTTCAAATAGAGGAAACCACTTGGGAAAGACGCAGCAGTCTGCGCCTCTTCCAAGAGACGCAATGGGCTCGCGCCTCTTCCCGAGCCCTTTTCGCATGTTTCTCGTATCTTTTTCATATCTTTCCGAGATTCACTTCCAAAGAGTCTCCGAAACCCTAATTCCTTCACGTGATTAGTATAAATAGGAGCCTTCGCATCTCATATTTCTCACGCGAGTGTCCGCCCTTCTCTTCTCCCTTTGCATTCTAGACTTTGTTCTTACTTTTTGGCGTCTACGTGCTTGAACTTTCGACCACGTAAGCTCGGATCCTTCTGAGTACCAGCCTCCCCGTTTGCATGACCGACCAATTTGACCAACTACACCTATAATCAACTTAATTAACTTAATCGTTTTCCTCTTACGAGGGCACTTTCTTTGCATTCGCGTCGAGCATCACTAATCGATATCTTAGTCCTTCTCGTTTCGTCAACATGTAAGTATGAGGGTGTAAATCTCTCTTTTTATTTATTGTATTTACTTATTGTATCATCAATTGTAAGGTTTATGTCGAAAATACCATTAAAACCGATTTCTAAAACCATGCTTTAAAACCTCTTTTTACGGATTTCCAGTAGATAATCGTCGAGAAAGGACGCAGCAACTGCTGCACCTCTTCGAAGGAGCGCAGTTCCTGCTGCGCCTCTTCGTGAGGCTGCCGCAGTTCCTGCTTCCTTTCTTCTTCGTTCGTCCTCTGTTATTCGTTCCAAAATTCTTTTATTTGTTTCGTTTATTCGTTAATTCTTCGTTAGGATAACATATAATTCACATGTATATTGTAATCATCATCATTAATATGTTTTAATCATCACAAATCCGACTTAAATCCCTAATAATCTCATATTTGCGGGTTTTCATCATTAAATTCAATTCCGGGTTGTAGAGATTCAATTTGTTCATATTGGGTTTCTGGATTCGTCTTTGATATAGTTTTCATCTGTTTATTCACATATTCATCGCATATTCGTCATTAATCTATCATATCTAACCTAATTAATTGATTTAATTCGTTTGACTCATTAATATTTTTCACTTCTGTCATTATTCCATCTTGTAATTAATTCGTTCAATCCGTCTTATTCATGTTTTACTGTTTTCATGACCCATTCATATGTTAAATAACCTATTAATCACTTTCATCCGAGTAAATAATATCAATTAATCATTAAAATCACCAATTAACATTAACGGCTTGCAATTACGGCTTCACGGCCAGAACTGAGCCAAGGAACAGACGCAGTGTCTGCTGCGCCTATTCCAAAGGACGCAGCTCTGCTGCGCCTGTTCATGGCTGAGTTCTGTCCCTGAACTCCGTTTCTGCCTTGACGTAGTTTAATTAACGTACGTATTAACTAACTATTATCCGTAATATCACACTAATTCATGTTCGTTTATTTTATTCTTTTATCTTTTTTTCTCAAATTATCCGTTTTAAAGGTATTTTCGACATAAATGGCCTAATCCAATGTAATTAATGTAATTTTCATTATCGTAATTTATAATTATTGTATTTCTTTTATTGTTTGTATGTTTTCACATGTAAATGAGCATTAAATCCTACTTCGACCCAATTGTATGCTAACTACGTGTCAACCGACTTAGTATTAATTCTCACATGCTAGGATTAAAACTTGGATGTTGCATTGCATGCATATAGCCGACGATATATCGAGTACGAATAAATTCCCTACTCATTAGTAGAGGCCGCTATCGAGGCGGGCGGGATTAGGTGTTTGATCAAAAGAGCTTCCTAATAGGTACCCTCACCCCTTACTCCAGATATCTGTGAACACCCGTGTTCATTGGCATCCACGAGAGTCATTCTAGACATAGAATGCTAAGGGTAACGATTGCTTAGTGTTCATGTCTCAACTTTGTGTCTTAACATGACACGAGGTACTCGAACGGTTCCAATTTCCCATAAAAATTGGTGGCGACTCCATACAAAATGAAAACGCTTGTTTCACAAGCGCCCCCGTGGCCCCCGCTGTCCACAGTTTGGCGACTCCGCTGGGGATAATACACTTACGTGTAGCCAAAAGGGTGAAACTTGAACAAGGTTAGGGAATAGTTTGTACAAGACAATTGTCGGTTTTCATAACTCGGTCTTCCTAGACCGTTTTATTCGGCCTTCCTAGGCCCAACCCAACCCATTCGACCAATCGTCCCGTCTAAACGGTCCTAATTCTTATTTGGGCCTAAGGATGGATAGCGATTGACGTCATCCATACCATGATGCTTACTCTTGTTTGTATCAAGGGCCTTCACTACTTGAGGAAATGGACTAGGAATCGGCCTTACTCTTGTTTGGCACGAGCCTCTCCACAGACTTTGGGTTTGATGGTTCGGTATGGCAACCCACCCTTTAAACCAAAACCCATTTAAATGCACTCAGCATCCCGTTATAATGCTTGTATAAATATGTATATCTTACGTGATCACCATTTCTAAACAAAACCATGACGATTTTTCAAAAAACAATCAAAACCCATTTTCAAGCAAAATTTTGAAATAGGGCTCTTAATTAGCGCAAAATCCGGTCAAAACTCTATCCGTTTGTCGTGTCAAAATTCGGGCCACAAGCCCATTTCAAAACCTCACTTCGAGTCCACTCCTACAACTACACTATAGTTGACTAGCACACCCATTTTCAAAAACCTTGTCTTTCTTCAAAACTCACTCAACACAAGTGGCACACACCCACTTCACGAGTCAAAACTTTTCCTCTCTTAGCAAGTGTGTTAGAATGGTCTATCGTGTTTTGATTCGTCGCCGATATCTTATCCAGTTTCCAAGATGCCCGGATCAAGTGATGAAGCAAACTTCAACCAACTTCAGAATAGTAATGATCGAATCCTAGCCGCGCTAGCCCAAATCCAATCTACTCAAGAACAAACCTATGACCGCCTTGAGCTCATCGAAGGCCGTATCTTTGCCGTGGAGGGAAGGTTGCCTCCTCATGAAAGTGAAGTACTACGTGACTCTGACAACGAATCCAAGGATGAAAATCCTCTCATGGGGATGATCAGTAGGCGAGAAAAGGCTCCAATACCTAGAGGAGCAATTGATGTACCTTAAGGGTGATGACATTTATAGGGAGAACAATCGCAAGTATGAGGCCGTCAATTCCAAATTACCAACCAACTTTAGTATGACGGATATCCCTAAGTTCAAGGGACACGAGAACCTTTTGAACCACATCTGTGCCTTCAAGGATTACATGTCTATCAAAGGCATCAAACCCGAGATGTTCCTAAGGATCTTTCCTTCATCTCTTGATATCATCCCAAGGCAATGGTTCTACTCTTTAGATCACAAGAAGGTCGCTACTTGGGAAGATGCCGCAATCGAGTTCTCAAAGCAATATGCGGATAATGCCGAGATCCAAGTCAACATGCGTACTCTAGAGGTTCTTACCCAAAATGACAAAGAAGGATTCACCGACTTCCTAAGTAGGTGGAGGAAGACTAGCATTCAACTAGTGGAACGCCCGGACGAGGCCACTCTTGTGGAGAAGTTTGTGGATAATCTCAAGCCCATCTATGCCAATCATTTGAGATACCAAAACATCAAGACTTTCAAAGACTTAACCGTACTAGGGAAGGGAATTGAGGATGACATCCGTAAAGGACTCTTGTCCAAAACGGTAGGTCGAGGATACCAAGGGTCCACAAGTCGTTCATACGGCTCTACTAGTAAGACCGATGAAGTTAACCTTCTCGAGCCATCCAAGAAAACCACCCCACCTAGGAAATTCACAAACCTTGGGGACACTTACTCCAACCCTTTAAAGAGGTTAATGAAGCAAGGTAAAATCCAACCCATTGGACCTACTCCCGAACCCGAAAGGAAGTCCAAGTTTTGGGACGAGAACTCATACTGTGAATACCATAGGGTTAAGGGGCACGACACAGAAAAATGCTACAAGTTGAAAAACGTGCTTCAAGACATGATTGAAGATGGTCGACTCCCAATACCACCGGGAGGTAAGCCCAACAACACTCAGAATCCTCTTGGAGTTCTGGTGATCAGAAGTGATGAATCTACCTTAGATTGCTCACACCTCATTTCTCCAATCGAAAATGAAATTCATGCAATCAAGAATGAAGGGCTCTACTCTACCATCTCCCCTGCCATTTCCGACTTCATCACATGGGCAAGGAGTGTAGATAGACAAGTTTGGGAACTAGAAAACATGGTAACAACCTTACGCAATCCCAACGCAATACCCGAAGAACGTGTGCCACTAATCTTCTCTCAAAATGCCACTATGCAAGAAATAATCACCATGGTTGATAAACTAGTCGATCAAATCATACGACTAGAAGATGATATCGTGAGAATGAGGGAACTAGGTGCAGTCAATGGGGTTTGGGTCGATGATGATGAGGACGAATATCTCATTGAAAACTCCCTAGTCAAGGAAATAGTCCAAAATGGTGAAGACCAAGATGTGGACCGCCTAACTCGTTCGGGTCGCCCATATCAAAGCACTACTCAAAATGGTCCAACCAACGTCATCACACCAAATAACAACGAAGATGACCCCACTGATCATTTGCTCAAGCAATTATAGAAAACAAAGGCTGATCTTTCAGTCTGGCAACTAGTAGCAAGCTCATTCCCACATCGCCAAGCTTTACTGCAAGCTTTGGCCAAGCTAAATGTAGCACATAACTCCACTCCTGAAGATGTAGTCAACTTGGTCTTCCAAGAATCACCTAAGCTAAGTAATCCTATTACTTTCTCAGACGAAGACTTTCCACCTTTTGGCGCTAGTCACAACCTTGCTCTATACATCACTGTCATTTATCTAAAGAAGAATGTGCCAATGACCTTGGTGGATGATGGCTCCGCGGTCAACGTCATACCCCTCAAAACGGCATATAAACTGGGCATGAAAGAGTCGGATTGGACCCCTACCAATTAAGGTGTGCGTGCATATGACGGTACACGATGAAAGGTAGTAGGACTTGCTAACTTAACCATAGCCACGGGACCAATCGAATGAAAGGTTAGCTTCCAAATAGTGGACATTGAAGTTTCATTCAACATACTTCTGGGAAGGCCTTGAATTCATGCTTCCAAAGCGGTAACATCCACCCTTCATCAAAAGATCAAGATCCCACTAAACGGCAAAGTAGTGACGATCACTTCGTCACCCATCAAGGCAATAATCAAAAAACAGTCGAACAATCAAGTCCTTGCGGATCCCGTATACGAACTTGGGGGCTTCCAAAGTGTAAGCGTCATAGAAAGTGAGTTGGCACCCTTATACTATAATCCCTACTCTAACTTGGTGGTCAACCACATACTTAAATCCCAGGGATACTTCCCTGGAATGCCTTTGAACCCTATTCGGAAGAATACCTTTGCACCATACAAGGAAGGCAACTCAACGAGGATACCACTGGGACTAGGGTACAAACCCACAAAAGAGGAGGTTCTCGAAATGCTTGCCCAAGTCCAAAACCGCAAACACGTAGGAGTCCAAATGAGGCCATATCTCCCTACTTTAAATGGATATTTTGTTCAAGAAAGAAGTCTAGAACTCTTTCACGGATTTCCCGAACCTTGGCATTATCTCGAGAGGAAGTTAGCCGGAATCGAGATCTTTCACGATTGCTACTTCATCCCCCCAGAAACGGTTCCTACCGTCAAAACCCGTCAAGCACCTTGCTTAGACGAACAAGCTGTTAGCCTATTGTTTGGAGAAGATCGATTCGTTAGGGCCGTGCAGGATGAGATCATTACTATGATACTTCAAGACGATCGCTTCAACCCCACCGCGTTGATCACAGAAACCGACGCAAGACATCAGAAAGGGTGAAGAAAATCTATCAAATGGACCAACAATCAAGGAAGACTCTTCAAGCTCACCACTGGAGAAGGAGAGATGTTCAAAGGAGAACCAGAAGACGATGAGTTCGAGTCGGAGTCGGAGTCGGAGTCTAGAGAAGTCATTAGAGAGTCTACTCCCGTCGTCATCCCCACTCCCTTCGTTTCTCCTAGCTTAGTCTCGAGTAGTCACGTAGTTCGGGAAATGCTTCAACCATCTTTGTCCCTTTGCCGCCACCGACCATGGATCAGTTGGCTTCTTTGTTTCAACTTTACTCAAATTTTAATATGAATAAATCGGGTTCTCGCTTACTCTTTGTGTTATCTTGAGTGCAATTCTTTTATGATGATACGAGGATGACCAAGACCCGGACTCAATCGAAATACCTCCCTACGTAGCCAAAGAAATACTACAGGAAGGGGAAGGGGGACCGGTAATAGAGGACACCGAACCCATCAACGTAGGAACCGAACTAGAACCCCAAGAACTTAGGATAGGGACTACCTTGAGCTCTACCAAAAGGGCCGATTTCATAGATCTCCTAAATGAATTCAAAGACGTTTTCGCTTGGTCCTACAAAGACATGCCAGGATCGACAGGGATATCACTTTGAACATAGGATTCCGATTAAGCCAGGTTTCAAACCCAGAAATGAAGCTTCGACGAATGAGAACAGAATGGGCTCTAAAGATTAAGGAAGAAGTTGACAAGCAATTCAAAGCCGGGTTCATCAAAGTTTCCGAGTATTCTGACTGGGTAGCTAACATAGTACCCGTACCCAAAAAGGATGGGAGAATCCGTGTTTGTGTTGATTTTAGGGACTTAAACAAAGCAAGCCCAAAAGATGACTTCCCTCTACCTCACATCGACATATTGGTAGACAATACTGCTGACCACGCATTACTATCCTTCATGGATGGGTATGCGGGTTATAACCAAATCAAGATGGCCATGGAAGATATGCACAAGACCGCATTCGTCACCCAATGGGGAACCTACTGCTATACGGTGATGCCGTTCGGATTAATCAATGCCGGAGCTACATATCAACGCACCGCAACTACACTCCTACATGACATGATACACAAAGAAGTTGAAGTATATGTAGACGACATGATTGTCAAATCTAAGGAAAGAGAGGGACATATCACGAACCTTCGCAAGTTCTTCGCAAGACTACGAAAGTACAACATGAGGCTCAATCCTCAGAAATGCACATTCGGGGTAACATCTGGTAAACTCCTGGGATACGTTGTTAGCCAACGTGGTATAGAAATAGATCCTTCCAAAATCAAAGATCTGATTGAAATGCCACAACCTCAAATAGAAAAAGAAGTCAGAGGATTCCTAGGAAAGGTGCAATATATAAGTCGATTCATATCGAAACTTACGATGATTTGTGAGCCTATCTTCAAGAAACTCAAGAAAACAGATCACACCATATGGGATGACGATTGTCAAAAGGCATTCGACCGGATCAAGGATATATTGGCTAAACCACCAGTGCTCATGCCACCACAACGAGATCAACCTCTTGGTTTATATCTCACAGTAACCGAAACGGCCATGGGTGCCATGCTAGCCCAAACTGTAGGAAGTGAAGAAAGAGCTATCTACTATCTTAGTAAAAAGTTCTTGGAGTACGAGTGCAAATACTCACAACTCGAAAAGACATGCCTCGCTCTTGTGTGGGCAACGAAGAAGCTACGCCATTACATGCTTAGCTACTCCGTTAAAATATATTCCAAAATGGATCCAGTCAAATACCTCTTCGAGAAACCCGTCCTCAACGGACGTCTATCAAGATGGACCTTGATGCTCTCAGAATTCGACCTCAAATACGTGCCACTGAAAGTTATAAAAGGTCGCCCCGTCGCCGAATTCTTCGCAGAAAATCCTATCGATGACGCACAAACAATAGATACTTGGTCATTTCCAGACGAGGATATACTCCAAACTGATGTAGACTCTTGGGACCTGTACTTTGATGGAGCATCAAACTTAAGAGGATTCGGAATAGGAGTGTTGCTCATTTCTCCGAAGGCGAGCATACACCAATTCTTTGTCAAACTCGACTTCGAGGTGACAAACAATGTTTGCAGAATCTGAAGCTTGTCTCATTGGACTACAAGCGGCATAGCTTAGGCATTAAAACCTCCGAGTACATGGGGATTCATCACTAATCATTAACCAAGTTACAAGATCTTGGAAAATCCGAAGCGAAAGCCTCACACCTTATCAGGCTAGGATAGACCAAGTCGCTCAATTCTTTGATCACGTAACCTACCTACACCTACCTCGGGAGGAAAATCAATTTGCAGACGCTCTTGCGAAACTTGCATCATTGATTAATATGCCAGATCACATGGTGGAAATGCTTTTGTGCATCGAACGACGATCAGAGTCGGCTTACGTCCACCAAATCACCGATGAAGAGGAAATCGCGCAGGAACCCTGGTTCCAAGCAATCCTGAATTTTAAGCTTAATGGTACCTATCCACCGGATATGGACAAGAGGGGACAACGTGCTATACGCCTACTAGCTTCCCAATACATTCTCATGCAAGGAGAATTATACAAAACAACACCTCTTGGTGTAGTCCTACGTTGCCTTGATCATTCACAGGCACGAAAGGTGATGGAAGAAGTCCACGACGGAGAATGCGGTCCTCACATGAGTGGACCCATGATGGCAAAGAAAATCACACGTTTGGGATATTATTGGACCACAATGGAATCCGATTGCATCAAATACGTAAGACATTGCCACAACTGCCAAATCTACGGGAATGTACAACACGTCCCTCCTTCATTGCTCTATACAATGACATCCCCTTGGCCATTTTCTGCATGGGGAATTGACATAATCGAGAAGATAACCCCAGCGGGAACAGGAGGTCACTGTTTCATTCTAGTATCGATTGACTATTTCACCAAATGAGTAGAAGCAGCTTCCTCCACTGGTCTTACGGCTAAAAATGTGGCAAAATTCATACAAAACAACATCAACTGTCGATATGGTTGCCCACATGAGATCATTAGCGATAACGGATCACATTTCCAAGCTGAAACCGAGCAATTTGTTGGGGCTGGTGTCCTCTACAAGTAGTGCAATAACATTTAAATCTCCAAAAGGATCAAAGGGTATACTTTTGTATTATAATCAGTTGGTCCACGTTTATCAATAACGGTTGGCTTGCTAGATAAGTTTGACGTTATTGTCATACAGATGGCGGTGATCAACTGGTCCCTAAAAGTCACACCTATAGGATACGTTTGAGAGATGTGACGGTATGAAAATACAGTCATGTTGATGCCAAAGTTGACTAAGCAGTTAGTCGGAGTTATTGACTAAACAATTAGTCAAACACGATGTTGAGATAATTATTTAATACGGATTAAATAATAATGGCTAAAACGAATTAAACAGTTAATTCGTAAATTAAATATTAACGATTATATTTAATTGATGTATATTGAATTAATTATACAATATTGTCTTTGTCGGACATGTATTAATATTTCAACTAATCCGTGTTATTAGTTGATGTTTTAATAACCGATAACCGATGACGATTTATGATAAAAGCGTGTCATATACATTTAGCATTTTACGAACCGGACCACGAGGTAAAAAATAAGAGGAAGTGGAAGCCCACTTCCCCATGAGGGCTCGGCTGGCCGAATGCAAGGAACAAAAAAGGAGAGCTTCTCCTCTTTGCAACCTAATCATTTTCATTTGTAAAATTATTAGGGTTTTGATCTGAGAACATTTCCTCTCAAAACCTAGATCTCACATCTGAAAAACTCACACATCAATTCTCTCAATATTGCAAGGCAATTAGAGAATATATTTCTAGCACAAGGGCATAGTCTCAGACGGTCTTGGGTGTATCGATTAGGAGGAAATCAACTTTGATTTCTGTTCTTAGGCCGCATCTCAAAGGACCCGAGGTTATTTCTTTACCTTTATCGTTTCTATTGCATTTTCGTTTTATGACAATAATTACATATAAAATTTGCGTTATAGTCCTATATTTTAAGGGTATTATATGGATATTACCCTACAAGTGGTATCAGAGCGAGGCCACGTAAATTTTTCTATGTGATTTTCATCAAACGGATTGAATCGATAATTTTTGTTGCTTAAAACCCTCTAGGATGATTTTTTTGATGCACGGCTCAAATTTTTTTTGCGCGGCTGAATTTTTTTTTGAAAACCGTGTCTTGATTTTACACGGCTGTTTTTCTTGAATTCCGTGCCATGTCTATTTTGTTGTTGTTTTGTAAACCGTGCTAATCAGACGATGTTTAGTATTCGATTTGTTCTTTGCATATTGTTCTTGTAATCGATATTCATAACAATGTGTTAAAAATTCATCAATTGTAATTTCAATTCTATACGGATTAGATTAAATTGCAATTGGTTTTAACAAATCGATCTTGTTTTTTGATTGTTGAGTCTCTCGGTTTTCATGTGTACCGCTGGAATTTTTTTTTGTTTTTTTTTTCTTTTTGAGCTCTCGGTTTTCAGCTCCAAAATAAAAAAAAAAAAAAAAAAAATTTGGGTACTGTTCACGGCCAGACGAAAAAAAAAAAAAAAATTTTGAGTTTTATTTTTTTTTGGCCTTAACATGTGCATAATACGGATTTTATGCATTCGCTTGATAGTGAAACGGTTCACTCACGTACCATTTAGTTATTTTAAAACGATTTAAAGTAACGGATTAAAATTAAGTTGATTAAAGCGGTTTTGTCACATAATTTTAATCATTAAAGGTGGTTTGGATAAATTTCACATAATTACGGAATTATGTCACGAATAAATTTGTTTTAGTTGATGCATTTTATTTATCGTTATTTTGAATGTTTTGAATGCTTTTATTACGTATTTATTTATTTTTACAAACGGTTGTAACTTAGTGTGGCCTTAGTAGAACGTGTTACCGTAATGATGGAACACGGTCTTGGTTGTATTTTGAGATATTGTATCTCCATTTTGTTTTTTTTAATTACAGTTTTTATTTAGAATGTAAATAGGTTTATATTTTGTAAATTTTAATTGTAATTTTGAGAAGACCAAAGATGGAGATCGGATGCTCACTCCCGCTGCATGGAAAAGATGGAACATCAAGACAAGCTTCTCGAGTCCAACGGTGGATTCCAAAGTTGTATTATGTTCTTTTTACTAGGATAGGCCACACTAGGAATTTTTACTTACGTTTTTGCATTCTTTTATTTATTTTATCGTAACGATAGATTGCATCATATTCCGCCTAAAACCAAACCACCTAATAATTGCATGAAAACTGACTCATATAGAGATCACGCGTTAGTTTTCTTTGACATTCTTATGTCACACGATCAATTTTAAGCCATCACCTAAGTTAATTCATTCACGTAATGCTAGTTATTCGTTCACTTAAAATGAATTAAAACTAAGTTGATGGGATCTTCCTCGTATAACCAAAAATTGAGAATAGTCTTTATAGGTCAAACTCCAATGAATCCCTTCTTCGTCGGTAGGCATAATATGACCCCTTCTACGTCGGGTAAGTTGGAACTGATTGACTTATTTTATCTCAACACTATGGTCACTCGTACGATCCTGTGATTATGGTGGACTATAGATAGGATTTACGGAAATCTATCGACCAAGAGTTCTTACGGAAGAACTAGCTAAACAGTTGGCTTATCAATTTACAGAAATTGAGTCTTGGGATCACTTGTATTATTTTTGAGGGAGATCAATTATGCAAGTGCAATGAGTCTACACGATTAAAGTGAACTTTAAATAGACTTAAATCACCTCGATGAGTTGCTTATTTCGTTTTGTTTTTCTTTCTTTTTCAGCGTAGATCACAATTTTTAATTGCTAATAACATAATGGCTGGCATCCTCGATGACCCAATGCCAAGTGCCATATTGGACCGTGAGTCCTGGCTTCGGATCTTCATGAATCAGATGAATCAGTCTACTAGACTGAAGAATGATGGATCAAACTTCGCGGAATGGGAGGCGGCATTACGGAATGCTGCCACTGCTGACGGGAAGCTCAAGTATTTGACTGAGCCCCTCCCGCCAGCCCCAGGCCCCACGGCTCGAGTTAACGAGGTCTCCACGTATAGCGACTTCGTCATAGAAGCGGGTGCGATTAAAAACGTACTCATTTTTGCAATGGAATCAAATTTGCAGAAACGCTTCATAGCCCAAGGTGCAAACAAGATTTTCACCACGCTCACTAAGGAATTCTCGAAAGCACCGAGAATCGTGACCTATGAGCATACCACTCGCTTCTTTGATGCAAGACTCCAGAAGGGCCAACCGGTTAGCCCACACATTCTCAGCATGATTGAGAATGTCGAGAGACTGGAGGCACTTGATTGTAAAATCAGCGAGAACATTGTGATTGACCGCATGCTTCATTCACTCCACGATGGTTTTTCGCTCTTTAGAGCGAATTACTATATGAATGATTTGAAGAAAAGTCCTCATGAATCGCACTCCTTCTCGTGCACCGAGAAGGACATGAAGTTCAGTGGGAGCTTGAAACAGGATGTTCTCATTGTGTCAAACAAGGGCAAGGGTAAGGGCAAAGCTCAGGCAAACCTAGCGGTAGGTAAACCGAAGTTCAAGAAGTCAGGGTCAGGTAAGAGTGGGCCTGGTGAGTCGAGCAACTCATCAGGCGCGACAAAGAGCAAAACCGAAAACATGGAATGCCATCATTGCCACAAGACTGGGCATTGGAGGCACACATGTCATGTTTATCATGAGGACATAAAAGCAGGTCGCGTTAAACCTGTTGGTATGTCTTCTTCCTCTTCTACTTTTATTCATATGATTGAGATTAACCACGCAAGTTACGGAACTTGGGTACTAGATACTGGTTGTGGTTCTCATCTGTGTAATCATGTGCAGGGGCTCCGAAACATCGAACCCCTCGTAAAGGGTGAGGTGGACCTGCGTGTCGGGAATGGAGCACGAGTGGGCTGCCGTCTCGAGGGGAACATACGTGATCCAGACTTCCTAAGCGGATTTGAGTTATTTTTATATAACTGCTATTATGTACCCAGTCTTTCTAAAAACATTATTTCGGTTTACGCACTTGACAAACTTGGTTTTTCATTTGTAATAGAGAATAATACTTGCATTTTCTCATTACACGATATGATTTATGGCAAGGCAGTCTCCATGAACGGAATTTATGTTTTAGATCAGACCACTGAAATATTACACGTAATGAATAAAAAGTTAAAGGTTGGTGACAAAGATCAAACGTATCTATGGCACTGCGTATGGGACACATTAATGAGAAACGCGTAAAACAACTCATAAAAATGGAGCTATCTCGGCCTTTGATTTTCAATCATTTGGCACGTGTGAATCATGTCTCATCGGTAAGATGACTCGAATTTCCTTCAAAGGTGTTGGAATGCGCGCTGCTGACCTATTAGGACTCATACATACGGATGTGTGTGGACCTATGTCAATCACCGCACGAGAAGGCTATAGGTATTTCATCACTTTCACGGACGATTTAAGTAGATATGGCTATGTCTACTTAATGAAGCACAAAAGTGAATCCTTTGAGAAATTCAAGGAATACCGAGAATCGGGTACAGAACCTCATCGGGCGAAAGATTAAAACATCTGCGCTCGGATCGTGGTGGCGAGTATCTTTCTCACGAGTTTGATCAACACCTTAAGGACTGTGGGATTGCCCTACGATTAACTCCACCGGAACACCTCGGTTGAATGGTGTGTCCGAACGGAGAAATCGAACACTACTTGATATGGTTCGATCCATGATGAGTCACACCGTGTTGCCTAACTCATTATGGGGTTATGCTCTTCTGTCAGCTGCTCTAATACTTAATCGAAGTCCGTCTAAAGCTGTTGACAAGACTCCATATGAACTATGGAAGGGAACGGTCCCTAACTTGTCCTTTATACGGGTTTGGGGCTGCGAGGCTTATGTCAAGTGGAGACACGAGGATAAGCTCGGCCCGCGATCGGTCAAGACATACTTTATAGGTTATCCTAAAGGAACACTTGGTCATTACTTTTATTCGCCAACCGAACAACGTGTTTTTGTTGCGGCTAGTGCGACATTCTTAGAGAAGGAATTTCTTGAGAATGCAAAGAGTGATAGAACCTTCGACCTGTCGGAGATTCCAGAACCAAATACCGAGCAACCATTGGAGGAACCAATTCCTTCAATCCCGGCTGCGGTGAATATTCCTGAGGAACCTAGGAGGTCGGGAAGAGTCTCTATTCCTCCGGACAGATACATTGGTATGGTCGAGGAACATGACATAGATGACATTCTACTCTTAACGAGTAGTGAACCCGCAACCTATAAAGGTGCCATGACTAGTTCTGACTCAAAGCTATGGCTTGAGGCCATGCAATCCGAGATGGACTCCATGTATGAGAACAACGTATGGGATCTTGTTGACTTAACTGCTAAGGTTCGTCCCCTTCAATGCAAATGGCTTTACAAGATAAAGCATTCTGTGGAAGGTCAACAAGATATCTATAAAGCACGACTAGTTGCTAAAGGTTTCACCCAAGTGCCAGGTTTGCACTACGATGAAATTTTTGCACCCGTAGTCATGCTGCGTTCCATTCGGATTATCTTAGCGATCGCCGCTTTTCATGACTATGAAATTTGGCAGATGGATGTGAAAACCGCCTTCTTAAACGGTTTTTTGGAGGAAGAGTTGTACATGGTACAACCCGAAGGTTTCATCGATCCAGAACATCCTAAGAAAGTATGCAAGCTTAAGCGTTCCATTTATGGACTTAAGCAAGCTTCAAGGAGTTGGAATCATCGTTTCGACCAAGTGATAAAAGAAAATGGATTTACTCGATCGGTCGAGGAACCATGTCTATATATCAAGTCGAGTGGGAGCAAGATTGTCTTCCTAATATTGTATGTCGATGACATACTCCTGATTGGGAATGACATACCTCTCTTAACTTCGGTAAAAGTATGGTTGAAGAACCATTTCCAGATGAAAGATCTGGGTGAGGCACAAAGAATTTTGGGCATCCGTATCTATCGAGATAGATCACGTCGGATGTTATCTCTCGATCGGAGTCTTACATAGACAAGATCCTAGAGAGATTCAAAGATGACTAACTCCAAAGGGGTTTCTTCCTATGGCTCCAGGGGTGCATTTGAGCAAGTCTCAGGCACCAGAGACACCGGAAGAGAAAGAGCGCATGACACGGATTCCTTATGCTTCGGCTATAGGATCAATCATGTATGCCATGATATGCACACGTCCGGACGTGGCATATGCATTGAGTATGATAAGTCGATTCCAACAAAGATCCGGTGAATCACATTGGATGGATGTCAAGAACATTCTTAAGTACCTACGGAGGACTAAAGATTGGGCATTGACTTATGGAGGCGATCAAAAGCTATGCGCAACCGGTTCTGTGATGCTAGCTTCCAAACGGATCGAGATGACTCGAAATCTCGATCTGGATTCGTTTTTACTCTTAATGGCGCTGCAGTCAGTTGGAAGAGTTCCAAACAAAGTGTTACAGCAGATTCTACGACTGAGTCCGAGTACTATGCCGCGTCTGAAGCTGCAAAGGAAGCGATATGGATGCATCAATTCTTACAAGGACTATCTATAGTGCCTAGTTCGAATGACCCGATCACCATATATTGCGACAATAGAGGTGCCATCTTCCAAGCTAAGGAGCCTAAGTCTAGCAACAAGTCTAGACATGTACAACGGAAAGCTCATCTAATCCGAGATTACGTGGAGCAAAAGGAAGTAGTGATAGAAAAGATTGCTACAGATGATAATATAGCTGATCCTCTCACTAAACCATTACGACAAGATAAGCTTGAAGGGCATGTTAATTCCATGGGAATTAAACGTGTTCCTGAGTTGTAGTACTCTTTTATGGATTAGATTCATTCTTTTTGTACTCTATACGACATCATCGTTTTGATATTTATATATTTTGTTTTTCATGTGGTTTTGTACGACAATTTTGAACACCACAAAGTGAACTGAACAAACATTATATTTTTGGTCCTTAATTGCCCACGTGAGCTGATAACTCAAGGTAATTATTTTGTGACGTTGGTTGATGGTGGGTTCAACGAGCCATAAGTCAAAAGGTTGACTGACCAATCACAGAGGCGATTTATACGGATATCTCGTAGGACACAATTGTGACATCGACGTGGAGTCCTAAATGTTTTATAACATTCGGTGCCAGGTCGTGGATAGGACCTCCATGGTGATCCTAAGAGTCGATTCTTTTGACTATCGACTGTCTCTTGAGACTAAGACAGATTTTGGGTGACTTTGGTTTCTTTCTCACGGTCATCCGTAACAGGGGGCCAAGTAGATTTTTTCTGGGTCATTTCATGCTGTGCTTAGTTCGGAAGGAGTCGAGTTGAAGGAAATATTCGGCCTTTATCAGGTACTCGATATTTCTCAGGGCCACTCGAGGAGCTGTAACTGAAATGCATGGCCATGCTCGAATACGAATTCGTTTTACATTGAGTGGGAGAAATTTTAAATGAATATGAGAATCGGTTATCGCACATACACTTGTACGGACAAGTGGGAGTTTGTTGGAGCTTGTGTCCTCCAGTGAGTGCGGATAACGTCATTGCACATACACTTGTACGGACAAGTTGGAGCTTGTTGGGGCTGGTGTCCTCTACAAGTAGTGCAATAACATTTAAATCTCTAAAAGGATCAAAGGGTATACTTTTGTATTATAATCAGTTGGTCCACGTTTATCAATAACGGTTGGCTTGCTAGATAAGTTTGACGTTATTGTCATACAGATGGCGGTGATCAACTGGTCCCTAAAAGTCACACCTATAGGATACGTTTGAGAGATGTGACGGTATGAAAATACAGTCATGTTGATGCCAAAGTTGACTAAGCAGTTAGTCGGAGTTATTGACTAAACAATTAGTCAAACGCGATGTTGAGATAATTATTTAATACGGATTAAATAATAATGGCTAAAACGAATTAAACAGTTAATTCGTAAATTAAATATTAACGATTATATTTAATTGATGTATATTGAATTAATTATACAATATTGTCTTTGTCGGACATGTATTAATATTTCAACTAATCCGTGTTATTAGTTGATGTTTTAATAACCGATGACGATTTATGATAAAAGCGTGTCATATACATTTAGCATTTTACGAACCGGACCACGAGGTAAAAAATAAGAGGAAGTGGAAGCCCACTTCCCCATGAGGGCTCGGCTGGCCGAATGCAAGGAACAAAAAAGGAGAGCTTCTCCTCTTTGCAACCTAATCATTTTCATTTGTAAAATTATTAGGGTTTTGAGAACATTTCCTCTCAAAACCTAGATCTCACATCTGAAAAACTCACACATCAATTCTCTCAATATTGCAAGGCAATTAGAGAATATATTTCTAGCACAAGGGCATAGTCTCAGACGGTCTTGGGTGTATCGATTAGGAGGAAATCTACTTTGATTTCTGTTCTTAGGCCGCATCTCAAAGGACCCGAGGTTATTTCTTTACCTTTATCGTTTCTATTGCATTTTCGTTTTATGACAATAATTACATATAAAATTTGCGTTATAGTCCTATATTTTAAGGGTATTATACGGATATTACCCTACACAATTGCTAGCCAAATACAAGATTAAGCATCACCACTCTTCGCCCTATAGACCACAGACTAACGGCGCGGTAGAGGCGGCAAACAAGAATGTTGTCACAATCCTCAAGAAAATGATTGACAACTATAGAGATTGGCCAAGCAAGATACCCTTTGCCTTATGGGGGTATCGTACATCTGTCAGGACGCCCACTGGGGCTACTCCTTTCTATTTGACCTACGGCATGGAAGCTGTACAACCAGTCGAGCTAGAAATACCATCCTTGCGTATTTTACTAGAAAGTCAAATCCCGGAAGCCGATTGGAAGAGGGATAGATATGAAGAACTCATCCTCCTGGATGAACGTAGGCTGCGCGCCTTGCATAATGTCCAAACATATCAAGCACGTATCAAACGAGCTTTCAACAAAAGGGTTAGGCCAAGGAACATCAAAGAAGGAGACTTAGTGTTTAAATCGGTTAGAGCTCTCTTACCTGTTGACACACGGGGAAAATTCAAACCAAATTGGGCAGGACCATTTCTAGTCAAATCCATACTCCCAGGGGGTGCGGTTAGGATCACAGACCTAGATGGGAATGAGTTTTCAAACCCAACAAACCTTGACCAACTGAAACGATACTATGCCTAGAATAGGAATGAAAACACGCCTCGCGTAAACCCACGTGTCGCTCTTGTGGCACTAAATAAACGGCCCCTGGCCAAGCTGAATGTCACTGTGCTCTTGCATTTTGACAAATTTGTCATCCTCATATCATCAAACAAACTAAATTCGCACCTTCAGAGTAAGCAAAAGCTCATGCTTCTTTTCTAAGTTCATTACAAGCTCTTGCTTCGAACAATTATTCTTTTACATTTACTTGAACTACGCGCAAGGGTTTGATTTCGCTTTTTAAGTGAATACGTAGGCAATCCTTCACGGGATTCAACCCATTATACCTAAAATGTAAATAGAAGGACATTTGCATTGCATTTGAAATTCGACAAGAATAATAAATAGAAAATCACGACGGTTCCATAACCACTTAACCTTTTTATTTCATTCATTTTCTTCTAATAATAATACGCTACATAATAAAAAATAGAATAGGCTAGGATTCTAAAAATCCCTCCTTTTTATTACAACAGAAATAATAATAATAATAATAATCAAATAATAATAAAGAGACTTGGGCTATTCCTCCATCTTCCCCTTGCCCTTGTCATTCTTGTCATATTTCTTATCACGACCTCTAGCCGGACGCTCTTGCGCCACTTCAGACCTAATCACCAACGGCCTTTCCCGAGGTCTAGCTTTTCCATTCTTGCCAATCACCATTTCCGCGACAGAGAAGCGAGTCTTTGGTTTCTTCGAAGGATGAATGACTTGAAACCCGGCTTCTTCTTCTCCCTCTGTCAGATGCTTCTCTTTCTCTTTCTCTCCCTCGCGCACCTTGTAGTCGATGGGCTCACGCTTCCTCAACTTCTCGCGCTCTTCCGGAGTTATAGCCATTCTCCACCTCAGATAGGAATCCGACACCCATAAATCATTGGCGGAGAAATTCAAGAACCACATATTTCTTTGGGCCCATTTGATAGCCCACTCTCTTCGGCTCTCTGTAGTAAGCGCCATAGCAGTCTGCGGGACGGTATCAAGCCTCGGAATCGTCTGTTTCAACCCAACTTGCCTCATCAGCTTTTCCGGAAAGATGCATACCATAAACTCCAATCCAGGAATGCGCACCGACCTAGTGGAATCCAAAGAAGACACTCCAGTGACGGACTTGAGGTGCCACCATGGAACGACCCACCTGATCAACGGGCCATCATCACTCTTCAGCTTGTTCTTCCAATAATCACAGACTCGGGTGAACTCCACCATGTACAGTCGCGTCCTCATCGCGATCGAACGGGCATGATAGGAAAGTGCATGAACTGGGGGCTCGATCAATCGGAGCCGCTCCATAAGCCAAACCTACCAAAAGCAGGTATTAGACATCGAAAAAAAAAAAGACGAAAAAAAAAAAAAAAAAAAAAAGGTGTCTTTTACCTGCAAGATGACGGGACTCCCCAAGAACGGCAGATCACGGTTGGATTTCCTATTATCCAAACCCAATATAATCTCTCCTAAGCATAAGCAAGTGGGCTCCTACGCACTCCATCTGCTCAACAAGGCCCAGTAAGTCGGGATCACCTCTCAAGTCTTCTTCAACATGCCCTTGGAAGACATACACATGCAACAAGCAAAAGCCAAATGCCCTCCGCCTAGCAACATGAGAAACGGTGGGGTCGGCCCTACTGATGAATCGATCTATGAAGTCCAACATTCTCACACCTTTTGAGGTAACTAGACGGTCCACCTCAAGTCTAGTCAACCCGAGCAAGTCTCTAAATTTGCTTTTGTACCCTTGAGAAGTGGAAGGAATGGCGGGCAAATGTTCGGGTCCCATCCACCAATAGCGACAATCTCTTCAGAAAGGGGCAAATGTCACCTCCAGGGAACGCAAAAACATGGTAATTTGGGTCCCAATAGTCAAGGCAAGCATCCAAGAACGGTTTCACAACCTTGATGAGTTTCAAACTCAACAACGATCGAAAGTTATAAGAACCCATATCATGCTTCTCCATATTTGAAAACTCGTTGGTCCATTCCTTCAAGCGGATCTCTAAAGTATTCACGATGAGAAAATTTATTTTGAAGGGTTTTGTGTAATTAGACGAAGAATAGACGGAAAATTTGTGTGAATAAAAGCTCCATCGACGCTTCTATTTATACTAATTGCTGTTTCCAAAAATCCGTCAGAACGGAACAACCTGGGAACAGGCGCAGCACCTCCTGCGCCTCTTCAAAGGGACGCAGCTCATGCTGCGCCTCTTCCCGAGCTTCACTTCTGTAATTTTCCGCGTTGGATCTTTCCTAATTCCATAACGAATAATTTCCTATTCCTACAGGTTATTATTTTGGTAAATACGGGAAATTACCATGTTTCAGGTTTCCTAAACTCGCGGGCACGCATTTCGAGGCGACATCGATATTTCTGCCATTATATTACGCTTGTATATGTTCATTTTAGGAAATAAATTTCATTTTCATTTTAGGAAATAATTTTCATTTTAAATTTCAACTTGTAAATATTAATTTCTATTCTTTAATTTCATTTCTAAACTTATAGATTTCTATTTTTTCTTTTTTTAGGGGGTAACCCTCCCTACCGTCCGGTCATTTCCTAAGAAATTTTTGCATTTTTGCATTTTTCGCGTTCTTTTGAGTCTCTCATTTTGCGCTAATTAAGGCCATATGTATATAAAAATGTATGCTTTGCGTGTTTTTTCTATGTAAATTTCGGCAGCATGACGGCGTAAACCGTCATCTACCAAACCTGTTCGAACCTAACCTGTAGACACAAGCAACACAACCCAGCAGCAAAGGCACTCAGGCCATCGTATATATACCAAACGGAGGAAATGTACAAACTGGGGGCTCGAGCCCCAAACAAAGTCCAAAAATATTCAAAATGATAGTCCCAATGTACAAATGTACAAGACACAGCCAACAAACAAAAAAGCTACACAAAACTACTGTTGGGCGCCCTCCAACTCTGCAACTCTCGCCAAGAGAGCGGCGATCTCGGCATCCCGAACCTCGAGCTCCCTCAACACGCGAGCTGTCTCCTCCCGAGACTGGGTCAACTCTCGCTCCAACTCGCGGTCACCTTGTAAACAAGAAAATTGGCTCATGTCAATCAATTCAAGCAAAATCAGAAAATCAAACAAAAAGAAAAATCAAAAAGGAAATAGGTGTAAGGTTCATACCTGACGACCTCGACCGCTGACAAGTGCCTCGACGGCAGTAGCTCGCAACCGGTTGGCCACCCTCCACAGCGCCACAAACCGAGACGGCGCAACCTGCATTTTCAAAAAGAAATTCTCAATAATTGAACAAACTCAATCAAGTGTGTTCTTACACAAAGGATATACGATTAGAGGCTCACCCTCCGAATCGATCTTGCCCGATCGTCCGAGGCCGGCGTCCAGCCAGATCCGTCACGGCTACGTCAAAGTCACGCAGCTCGGAGATCGTCGTCCTCCCCATCGCGTCGGTGTACTCGAGGGTCTCGGGGTACTCTGGGGCTCGATGCCCGCCGCCTCGACCTCCTACAAAGACAAATGGTTCTCATCAATCGATGATCTTTCATCATGATTCTCAAAAATCAAATCAAAAGAAAAATAAAAGATACTCACCACCACCGGTCGACGCCGCCTCTCCGTAAAGGAACGCCGAGTAGTCCTCGCCAGGAAGAAGAAGGTCGTCACCACTGGCACCAGCCCAAGTCCGCCTCCCTCTCGGCCTCGAAGGCTCCTAAACATCGTCCTGGGAGGATCGACGGGAACCGTCAACACGCCCCGCGAGCACCGACGAGCCAAGCGCTCGCCCAAGTACCACACACGACCCATCGACGTCCTCAACAGCCAGTCGGCCCGAGCTCCTAGGGTCAAGGACCTCGGCCACGAAAGGAGGCGCTCCAGCGTACTCCGCCCAAGGTCGGGCACCCACTGAGACAAGATAAAAAGGATCATTCCTACGATCAATTAAAAGCAAATATAAGGAGCAAAAGCAAATATAAGTGGGATACTCACGCTACTCAGCTGAAGAGCGTTCACGTCCTGCCGGTAGACGTTGTGAGAAGAACGCTTGCTCTTCGTCCGACACATCACCCAATCCCTCACCACGGGATAGGCCCTCTCCAACGGCTCCGTCCTCTTGGGCGCGAGACTCGGGAAGTAGGAGTACACCCACGCCTGCAAAAGCAAAATAATCAATGACGATCTTTCGTAATAAAGAAAGGAATTTACTTTGGTCTAAAGGTAGGTTCATACCTCCGGCGAGTAGTCCGTCCGACAAAGACCAGGAGAAGTCCCCTTCTCCATCAACTCCGGACGAACCATGGCCCTCATAAAACGGATGAGGACCGCGAAACCAGCAGTGACCCAGTCCCAACGTCCTAGGGAACTTAGGTCAGAAAGGAAGGGAAGAAGCTTCGTCGACAGCCTCTCGCCCTTGTCTCCGAGGTAAATCGAAGACAGAAACCACTGAGAGCCACGAGGCAGCCCTCCGCTCACCAGACAGGGGAGCGGGAGCCGTCTCCCTCCCATCAATCGTCACCGGCCGACGGGGTCTTCCCCGCAAAGTAGTCTCGAACGTAAGAAATGGGTATCAAACCCAAGATCGTGAATGACCTTCGGCGACAAGTTCCAACCGATCAATCTCCTCGCCTCGGCCGAGTCCGCCCTCATGGCGCCTCTCCGCCACACCACCTCCTCGGTCTCGCACGGGACCGAAAATCATGCCGTAATCCTCCAAAGTGACTCCCACCTCACCAAAAGGCATGTGAAACGTGGAAGTCGTATCCCAGAATCGGTCCAAGAAAGCACGGACCAGGCTAAGGTTAACCTGCAACTTCCTCTTCGCGATATCCCTCCGGACACGAACGAAAGGACCGAATGCTCCACGCTCGATCATGGCCCTCTCCTCCGCCGATAGCCGCTCGTAGTGCTCTATCGCTGTCGTGTAACCCGAGAACGACCTGATGTTCCCGGCCTCCTATTATGAACTCTTCACCGTCCTGTAAGACAGGTGACCCTCTGCACCCACACCAGTGCCTGCTCTCCCAAGTCTCGGCCACGCAGAGCTCCTCTCGGTGACGACCTCCTCGTCCGACGTTGGCCCGTCTCGGGGCCTCCTCCTCCTCAACGGCCTCCTCCTCGTGAAGCTCGTCTCCGGCGACCATCACCGCGGCGGTGAAGGCCTCGCTCTAAAGCCTCCTCGACAAGAGGCAGCGTCGATCTCCATGGGAGCTCTCCCAGAAGTAGAAGCCTCATCACCTGCAACATTAAAGCAAATTCAGGCCGCGTCACATGACGACAAGCCTTGGTTAAGGGATTTTCGAGCCTTCGGAAGCCCTGAAACCGCTCTATTTTCGCCATCCTTGGCCATATTCCCACCAACCCGATCACTCATGTGATAAATTGGGTCAAGTCAAGCCTAATTCGAAACCTAGTTCCGGGTTCGAGTCGAAAATTCGGACATTTTCGCTATAATGGCGATTATGCCCTAGAAAAGTGTCCCAAAAAGTCATGTCACAAACCAAAATTCCGAGATGGTAGAAAGTTTACCCATCATTCAAGGATCTCAAATATCAAGTTTCATTACAAATGGGCAATCCTAAGACTATTTTCGAAGCAATTTACGGTTCAGCTGTAAAACCGTCTCAAATTTCACTCAAAGGCTCAAAACTTGATGAAAATTCGAAACAAATACATGGTTGTGTTCCTAACACTACCTACTATCCATTTCTAGTGTCAATTTGACAAAGCAAATTCATTTGGGGGAAAAGCCCCAAATTTTCGAGCAAATGGGTCACAAACCCTAAATTTTTCGGCTCAAAATTGGACAAATGTAGAAGATTAATGCAAGATTGAGACACATACCTCGATTAGTCATCGTTAATGCAAGCTTTTGAATCAAACCTTGCCGGAAATGGTGAATATTTGAGAAAGAAATGTGTGATTTATGTTTCGAATAAAAATGAATAAAGCCTCCTGATTTTCGCGTTTTTACGCAGGAAAGCCAATTTAGGGAATAGACGCAAAGACGCGCCGCGCTCTTTCAAGAGACGCGCTCTTCTTGCGCCTCTTCCTTTTGTTCCCTCCATACGGATTTTCAAAAATCCGTTATGAATTCGTTATTTGTGGGCCCATCTTTGGTGCACCTCTTCCCCGATGTTATTTTCATTCTTTTGGTCCGTTTGACGATTTTCTTTCGTTCCGGCCCGCGTTCCCAAGCCCGCAGCAGACTGTTGCGTATTATTTATTCCTTCACAGAATTCGACGCACCTTCATTATGTCTCAAGCGAGAGTAAGCGGATATACTTTCCCTCTCATGACAAGAAGAATCAATTCCCAATCGTGTCTCTAGCGAGAGTAAGCGGACGTATTGTCTCTCTCAAGACGTAAGGACTGACGATCTACCTAAGCAGATTTCCTCCCAGCAGTTCCCGCCTGTGTCCTGCTACTCGCAATTATTTCTCGAAGACTACCCAAGCAGTTTTCTCTCAGCAGCTCCCGCTTGTGTCCTGCTACTCGCAATTATTTCTCGAAGACTACCCAAGCAGTTTTCTCTCAGCAGCTCCCGCCTGTGTCCTGCTACTCACAATATTTCTTGTTTCCCCACGGAGTGCGACAAGGGTGTCGTTCTCCAGAAGTTCCCAAACCCAAAGCCTTCTTTCTTAGGTTCGTAGACCCGAAATTAGGACTTTTTTAACTATAGGATCCCAATCCTTTTAGGTTCATAAGCCTTCAAATTCCCAAACCAATAGAGTTCCTATACCCAAGCTTTATTTACCCTTAAGTTGAACTTACCTTAGGCCTCGTTCCCGCCGATGCTTTCCTTTAGGGTCCCACACCCTAGCACCAATCCTTATATATCCTTTAGGTCTCAACCTTAGCTCCTACGCACCCCCGGAAGCATCTCGAGGAAGAAGTCTCAGGTATGGTCTCTTCTTATGGCTGGCGAGCCTCCTTACGTAGTCTAATGGACTTTAAACGACCATCCCCGATAGTCGACAGACTCTAAAATGTTCCCGACGACAGGTCCTTGGTTCAGACCCCTTGAGCCGCCTCGCGTCGCCATAGTCGTCAGGTTGTAATGTTCGATTGACCTGATGGCTATACTTTGACTTTCGCCTTGTCCAAGCCTCAGTCAAAGTGGGGGCTCTGTAGATACCTCATTTCTGCACCTCCCGCAAACCACCCGGTGATGATTGGGCCGCATGTTTGGTACGCGGAACGATTTGTGACAATTCGTAAGATTATCGTCAAGTGATTGCTCAAATATTAATGTCTACCTCTTAGTTGTCATCTACGTCCCGATACGGTCGTTTTGACATAAATTAGAGTACATTCGGTCCGGGCCTAAAACCGTCTCCATTTTCTCGATAATCTGTTAAATCCCGAGTCGAATGTTCGGAATGTTCCTGGATATTTCTATTCCATATTTCATAAATTTTATCTTTTAAGTAAGCAATTTCCCGTAATATTCACAAAAGATATTAAGGAAAACCGGATTATTTCCGTCCTACCATAACTCAAACACGGAAATCTTTCTTCAAATAGAGGAAACCACTTGGGAACAGACGCAGCAGGGTGCTCCGCTCTTCCAAGAGACGCAGTGATCGCTGCGCCCTTCCTGACCCTTTTCTCGCATGTTTCTCGTATCTTTTTCATATCTTTCCGAGATTCACTTCCAAAGAGTCTCCGAAACCCTAATTCCTTCACGTGATTAGTATAAATAGGAGCCTTCGCTCCTCATATTTCTCACGCGAGTGTCCGCCCTTCTCTTCTCCCTTTGCATTCTAGACTTTGTTCTTACTTTTTGGCGTCTACGTGCTTGAACTTTCGACCACGTAAGCTCGGATCCTTCTGAGTACCAGCCTCCCCGTTTGCATGACCGACCAATTTGACCAACTACACCAATAATCAACTTAATTAACTTAATCGTTTTCCTCTTACGAGGACACTTTCTTTGCATTCGCGTCGAGCATCACTAATCGATATCCTAGTCCTTCTCGTTTCGTCAACATGTAAGTCTGAGGGTGTAAATCTCTCTTTTTATTTATTGTATTTACTTATTGTATCATCAATTGTAAGGTTTATGTCGAAAATACCATTAAAACCGATTTCTAAAACCATGCTTTAAAACCTCTTTTTACGGATTTCCAGTAGATAACCGTCGAGAAAGGACGCAAAGAATCGCTGCGCGCCTCTTGAAGGAGCGCGCTTCTGCTGCGCCTCTTCGTGAGGCCGCCGCAGATTCTGCTTCCTTTCTTCTTCGTTAATCTCATTATTCGTTCCAAAATTCTTTTATTTGTTTCGTTTATTCGTTAATTCTTCGTTAGGATAACATATAATTCACATGTATATTGTAATCATCATCATTAATATGTTTTAATCATCACAAATCCGACTTAAATCCCTAATAATCTCATATTTGCGGGTTTTCGTCATTAAATTCAATTCCGGGTTGTAGAGATTCAATTTGTTCATATTGGGTTTCTGGAATTCGTCTTTGATATAGTTTTCATCTGTTTATTCACATATTCATCGCATATTCGTCATTAATCTATCATATCTAACCTAATTAATTGATTTAATTCGTTTGACTCATTAATATTTTTCACTTCTGTCATTATTCCATCTTGTAATTAATTCGTTCAATCCGTCTTATTCATGTTTTACTGTTTTCATGACCCATTCATATGTTAAATAACCTATTAATCACTTTCATCCGAGTAAATAATATCAATTAATCATTAAAATCACCAATTAACATTAACGGCTTGCAATTACGGCTTCACAGCCAGAACTGAGCCAAGGAACAGACGCAGTGTCTGCTGCGCCTATTCCAAAGGACGCAGCTCTGCTGCGCCTGTTCATGGCTGAGTTCTGTCCCTGAACTCCGTTTCTGCCTTGACGTAGTTTAATTAACGTACGTATTAACTAACTATTATCCGTAATATCACGCTAATTCCTATTCGTTTATTTTATTCTTTTACCTCTTTTTCTCAAATTATCCGTTTTAAAGGTATTTTCGACATAAATCGCCTAATCCAATGTAATTAATGTAATTTTCATTATCGTAATTTATAATTATTGTATTTCTTTTATTGTTTGTATGTTTTCACATGTAAATGAGCATTAAATCCTACTTCGACCCAATTGTATGCTAACTACGTGTTAACCGACTTAGTATTAATTCTCACATGCTAGGATTAAAACTTGGATGTTGCATTGCATGCATATAGCCGACGATATATCGAGTACGAATAAATTCCCTAATCATTAGTAGAGGCCGCTATCGAGGCGGGCGGGATTAGGTGTTCGATCAAAAGAGCTTCCTAATACGTACCCTCACCCCTTACTCCAGATATCTGTGAACACCCGTGTTCATTGGCATCCACGAGAGTCATTCTATACATAGAATGCTAAAGGTAACGATTGCTTAGTGTTCATGTCTCTACTTTGTGTCTTGACATGACACGAGGTACTCGAACGGTTCCAATTTCCCATAAAAATTGGTGGCGACTCCATACAAAATGCAAACGCTTGTTTCCCAAGCGCCCCCGTGGCCCCCGTTGTCCACAATCGCCAACAGGCTCGCGCCTCTTATGGCTACCTGATGCAGGATTTGTTTCCCTTCCAGCATTTGTCTAGGACGATCCCGACTTCGGTAACCCGAATAAGGATGGATTAGATGACGAATCTGCTCATTTTACCTCACATTTGCAAAACGTCTTACTAAGACAAATGGATCACGTTATGCACCATAAACCTAATTTGGTAAATGGATGTTTTATTTCCGTCTTGCATGCAAATCAACATTAAATCAAACTCGACATCAAATACTTGATACTTTGATTAAACAAACCGACATAGAAAGCTCACATGTTAGGTTCAAACTAGTGGATGTGCATTCATGCATATACCCGTTTTATCAATTTTTGCATTTAACCAACCAAGATCGATCGAGAGAGGTCGCTACTCACAAGGGATTGGGTGTCCGATTAAAGGGCTTCCCAATATGTACCTTCACCTCTTACTCAGAAACTTTGGATAGTGGATGACCTTATCCAGGGCGTACGAGAGTCATTCTAGAGATAGGATGCTAAAGAGGGACGATTCCTTATCTTTAGTACCTATGTCAAACACCGCTTTTTATCTTGGTTGACCTAGGTATAAAGTGGATTCGAACAGATTCCAAGCATCCCACAAATGCTTGGTGGCAACTCCGAACATCTCTCGCATCATTTCGAGACCCTTGCCGAGACGAAACCGACCGATCTAAAACAATCCGGTCGAAAGCATTTTCTACGCCGCCGAGCGTGGCTTTCAAAAAGACCGCTGTCGTGTCCACAGATCGGATGGGCATCCGCAGGTGGGCTATGTCCACACCAATATCCACCCCTTTACCATCTTTCTAGGCAAGGGATCCTTGATCCCAAGAGTTCTTTGCTTGATTGGGCGGATAGGAAACTATTGTTTCCTCAATCTTCTAGAGATTAAGAAGGAGATGCCCGGGAAACTACGGAGATTGAGGACGTTGTTGATGATGAGGATGGGGAAGGTAATGAGTCTAGCCATGATGATGATGATGAAGAGCAAGGTTCAAGTGAAAGTGAAGAAGAAGAGGATGATGATGATGATGCCTCCGGGTCCATGGAGGGAGATAGTGATGAAATCAGTGAAAGTTGATGGTTGACAAAGCATGAAGGAGGACGACACAAGTGCGAGGTTGATGGCTTATGCTATCATTTCGACCTATTCCATTGTGAGTCTCATACCTCTCCTTTTGCTTTGTTTTTATCTCTTGTTTATAATGTTGACTTGACCTGTATAACTTATATAATATTTAGCTTTGAGCCTTTAGAGAGTCATTTTGGACTCTTTGATGGATGAGAGTTTTGAGTCCTAGCACCACCAAAAGAGTCACAACTCGGTAACATTGAGGTGACTATCGTTTTTTGCTCCCACCGTAAAGAATCCAAAATGACAACTTACTTTTCATGCATTGCATTTGCATGCTTGTGAATAAACTTCCCTCTTTTGCACTAGAGATACTGTTTTTTTAGGTTTTGGGAATTTCATTCATAAGAAACCCGGGTTAATTTAAATTAGCTCTCTGAACAATAGAAAGCATTCATCATATAGTTTAATTTAGTTTGCATCATACGTAAATACTTATCATTTGTAAATATCTCACATGTAGTTTGCATTTAATGTAGAATTCATGCATTTCATTTAGTTTCATGCATTTGAATAATTCCCTACCGTCTTGTCCATTAAGAACAATCCCCATACTAGTGTGAGGATGGGGAATTCTAACATCTACACTTATTTCAAAAAATGATAAAAATTTTAAAATTTTAAAAAATCCAAAAACATGTTCTTTCCTTTGTAGTGTAGAATTGTATATATTATATATGTTTGTTTGTTTGTCACTCTTATCATATTGGGTCGACTATGCCACATTCGAGGCATGAAGGAAATAGAAGACCGCATGGTATGATCTTTCCAAATCTCCTTCCTCCTTTTTTTATAGATGTTAATGACAATGTGGCTATATTTTGAATGATGCGGTACAAACCAATGTGTTTCTAAGAGTTTGCATTTAGTTTACATGGCATATTAGTTAATAGTAGCATTTGCATTAGAGTTGTATATATGATAGTTGCATCATAGCATGTAGTTACATTTTAGAAAAATTTTGTGAAAATGTCTATTTGGGAAGCTTGACAAGTGTATATAAGGCCCTTGTAGATAATTTTTCTCATTGAGACTTTGTTTGCTAGAATACTCTCAAGACACCCTAGGATATGTCATACTAGTATCCTTTGACCCATGGACTAAGGCCTATTCAAGAGTGCCTTGTGGTGTGATAACTCCTTGGCTACCGTTTATTATAAGGTGACCCTTGATGCGATGCGACTGTCCTTACACTTCTATCATTATATTTTGTCAACAAAAAAAAGGAATGGGCACAAAAATGTTAAATTGAGTTCAAGCTATCAATGTCAAATGTTTGCAATTGTATCAAATGAAATGAGGAGCAAAAATAGACTCCTATGCTTATAATAGAAGTACCCTTGCTTCAAATGGGGTTATTTTGAAAAATGTTCAAAGAAATGCAAAAAGTTGAAAATGCCAAACATCAGAGAATGGCATGTTCTTAATTGTCAAATGCTACAAAAATGGGGGGAAAATAAACCCAAAAGCAAATTACTATCAATGAAACTCATGTATTTTGAAACCATTTTATCCTTTTATGAACCTATTTGGTTGCATGGTGGAGACGGGACAACCCTTCTTCTTGTCTAGGCAGGAGGGGGAATTCTGCGATCCTACAGTGTTTTCTAACACCATAGGGACTTGGATCTTGACAAAAGCATTTAGAAATTGTGGATAAAGGTAACCTAGTTTAAAACAACTTGGAGGTGACTTGTTTGTATCCTCTTGGACTTAGTAACTAGGAGAACCAATATCTATAAAGGAGTGTGTGCCCTTGAATTGCTTCCCTTGTATGTGATTTCCGCCACTTAAATGAGGATAGCGGCTATTCTTTTTGTAGATGCATCCCTTACTTGTTTTTATGTGCTTAAATGTTAGGATGCCTCGACATTTAGGTAAGCCCCACCTTGCCTTGCAAGAAGGCGTCTTACCTTATATATGTCTTGTTGTGAGTTGAAGGGGCAGAGTGAGACCCGCTAATTGTCTCACATCGGCAAGTAGTATTAATAAAGGTCATAGTTTTAGTCACCTCTTTACTCGGGACGAGCAAAGGTTTGGTGTGGGGATATTTGATGTGACTCATATTTGCACACTTTTAGTCCCCGAACTAGCCTCGTTCATATGCTTTCTTGCATGCATTAGGGTTGTTTCTTATCTTTAGCTTCCTACTTTGCATATTATTTGAGGTTTTGTGTCCTTGGTAAGAGAGGAATGCTAACCTTGCATATATGGAGCAAAATGGAGCTAAATGGATCGCATTTAACGACCAAGCAATAAAGAGGAGACCAATACTAAAGGCCAAAGTCAATAAAACAAGTATTTGGGCAATGATAAAGGACCCGCAAGGCTCCTCAACTATCCCCACGGATCTTGAAGCAGCAAGATGAAGAAGAAGCCACACTGGCCTATTAGACGGGTGTCCCTAGCTCAGCCCGAGCGTCCTAATGATCAAGACGGGCGTCCCAAAGACACATCCTGAGCATACCACAAGCAGGATGGGCCAATTCCTTTATATCATGGGCGTCCAACAGGGTTAGGTCGAGCGGCTCCTTAGGGACTTGCAAGGCGTTAATCTTCATCTTAAGGACTTAATCGTCATTTAAGGCCTTAGTTACCCGAATACTTGTACTTAGTATAAATACCCTATTGTATTAGGGGATTAATCATCATGTTTTATTAGAAGCTTTAATCAATTCTTAATCATATTTTAGTATTAATCAAATTATATTAGACAATTAAATCTTAATCAAACCTTAATCATTCAAGTGTTCTTAGATTTACTTGGGTAATTTGAAGACTATTTGGGTTTATTGGAGAATTGACAACTCTTCATCATTCATCAAGTTTTCTTCTATTATTCTTTGCTTATTATTTGGATCATGTAAAGTTGGTACAATTCCTTTTATCCTTTACTTAATTATTGTTTATTGCTTTACTCATCCATCATGTTTAGCTTTGTTAATATGATTGACACCTTTATTAGCATGTTTACCATGATCATGAGTGAGTAGTCTCCTAACTAGGGTTAATGGGGGATTAGGGGAATTAATCATGGGATAGATCTTAACTTAATAAGTTCATATGATTGCTTGCTTGTTGTAGTTTCAACTTATGCACATGTTATCCTTGATGAAATGCTTGATTGACAACCTAGCATGAATCTTTTATCCATTCAACAAGACTTCTAAGATATAAACCAACTCAGGGCTTGTTAGACCATGAATATAATTGAATAGGAAGAAATTAAGTCGACTTGTAGGTGTTGTAAAATCTTGACCGACTCGGCTCCGAGACCCAAACCTTCCTAGGAATTGTAAGATATAAACTAACTCGATTCCACTACAACAATAATTTGCTTGCATCTATGAAACTTATTTATGAGATTTCACCATGATTCCCTTATGAACCCATGACACCCTAGTGCCTTAATCAATTGTTTACAAACTCTATTTACTTACTTTACTTTACTTTAATTTGTTTACATTTACTTTGTTAAGTAGTTTAGATTGCAAACCTCAAACTTAACCCAAATTGTGACACCCTAAGACATAACTCTCTACAACCGATAAATAAATACAATATCCATCCCTTGGGATCCGACTTTTACTTGCCACTCTACTAAGATTAGTTAGTTGAGATTATAAATATTGTTTTGATTGGTAAGCTTAGACGACAAAGTTTGAACCGAATCACAGCGTAGCATGCCTAAAGAGAGTCCGAAAGAATAAGCTAAAGATAAAGAAAAGGGTGTTACCATGGAGCCTAAAGGGAATTCTGTGAGGCGTTGTTTCATGGGTCAAGGCTATGGTCACAAAGCAAATGAGTGCCTTCACAAGCGAGCTTTAACAGCTCAAGAATTGTACGATATGATTCCCGTGTTTGTCACACCAGCGGAGAAGACGGATCAGGGAGACGATGAAGCTAACCACGAAGAACGCATTGTTTATGATGTAGATCCGCAGAGTGAGGAAGAGTGCCTGGTACTTCATAATCTACATGTGGAATCGAGTTCGGTAGAGGCCGGAAAGATAGAACAAATCTTCCATACTCTGTGCAAGGTACATAACAAAATATGCAATCTTACTATCGACTGTGGTTCATGTACAAATATGGTATGGAGGGCTTTGATTGATGAATTTAAATTGCAAACTAGAGACCGAGATAAGCGATATAAGCTGCACTGGTTGAATGGGGATCACGGGATTCAAGTAAAGAAACAGTCTTTGATTTCATTGAACTTAGGACCCTACAATGACGAGTTATGGTGTGAAGTGATTCCAATGAATGCATGCCACATTCTATTGGGCAGACCTTGGCAGTTTGATCGGAAAGTGGAACACAAAGGGAGGTCTAATATGGATAGCGTGACGAAGGGTAATGTAACTTACAATCTGAAACCTATGCCACCTAATAAGATTAAAGAGTCGAAATTAAATAAGGGCATCATGTTTACCGAGGCTCAGGAAGTAGAGGAAATTCTCGCTCGAGGCGAACAAGCGTATGTGTTAGTTGTCCGAGAGTTGGATTCTATTGGTGAGAGTAGTAGCCATAAAGAATAGGGATTACTGGACCAGTTTATGGATGTATTTCCCGAGGAGTTACCACATGGGTTACCTCCTTTACGTGGAATTGAACATCAAATGGACTTGTTTTCGGGGGCAGTATTGCCAAATAAGGCTGTCTATAGGTGTAATCCTGAGGAGGAAAACGAATTAAAGAGACAAGTCCAGGAATTGATAGATATAGGCCATTTAAAGGAAAGTTTGAGTCCGTATGCAGTACCTGCTATATTAGTGCCGAAAAAGGAGGGAACTGGGAGGTTGCGTATTGACAGTAGAGCGGTGAATAACATTATTATTAAATACCGCTTTCATATGCCAAGACTTAATGATATGCTTGACAAACTTTCTGGTTCGTGCGCTTTTTTTAAACTTGATTTGAGGAGTGGTTATCATCAGATGAGGATTCGAGAGGGAGATGAGTGGAAGACCGCATTCAAAATGAAACATGGGTTATATGAATGGATCGTGATGCCATTTGGTCTATGTAACGAAGTATTAAGGCCTTTCCTTAACAACTTTTTGGTAGTTTATCTCGACGATATTCTGGTGTGTATAGTAAGACTAAAGAAGAGCACAAGGAACATCTTAGGGTCGTGTTCTAGATAATAAGGAAACAGAAGTTGTTTGGTAAGCTTGAGAAGTGCACGTTTATGGTGCCGAGTGTGGTATTTCTTGGTTACATTGTGGGCAAAGATGAAGTAAGTATGGACTCATCCAAGGTCGATGTTATTTAAGCCTGGCCGGTTCCTAAGTCTATAACAAAAGTGCAAAGTTTCCATGGTTTGGCTTCATTCTATAGACGATTTATCCAAGGGTTTATTTAGATTATGGCTCCAATTCCAGAGCTAATCAAGAGATGAGAGTTTGTTTGGACGACAATTGCCCAAAGGCGTTTGAAGAGGTGAAGAAGAAACTGTGTTCAGGACCTATTTTAGCGATGCCCGACTTTGATAAGCTGTTTGAATTCGAGTGTGATGTGAGTGGCGTTAGGATATGTGTCGTGTTGGTGTAAGAGAAGAGGCATATTGCATATAGTAGTGAGAAGTTGAATGGTGTGAAGTTGAACCACTCGACATATCACAAAGAATTCTACGCGATTGTTAGAGCATTGGATCACTGGAGTTATTACCTGTGCCCAAATCCGTTCATACTGCATTCTGACCATGAGGCTCATAAACACATTCTCAGTCAGCAGAATTTGAATCCGCAGCATGCTAAGTGATTCCAATTTTTTCAATCATTCACATTTTCATCCAAGTACAAGACGGGAAGCTCAATTATTGTTGCTGATGCGTTGTCCTGAAGACATCGTTTGTTGATTGAGTTAGATGCAAGAATACTTGGGTTTGAGCACATTAAGGAGTTGAATAAATCTGATCCGGAGTTCTCAAAAGAAATTATCGAGCCAACGGGTTATATTCTATTCAAGATGGTTACTTAGTCCGAGGTAATCGATTATGAATTCGTAATGGATCAATTCGGGAGTTGTTGGTTCATGAAGCTCATGGAGGAGCTATTACTGGGCATTTTAGTGTGAATAAAACTAATGAATTCTAGGTGAACACTTCTAATGTGTAAGAAATCGTAGCAAAGTGTGTGGTATGTCAGAAAATAGATAAGGGTTGTATACGCCTCTGCCCGTACCTATACAACCATGGAACGAGTTGAGCATGGATTTCATGTGAGGGTTGGCGAGAACTTAGAGGGGAAAGGATTCAAGTATGGTGGTTGTTCATCGATTCTCTAAGATGGCACATTTCATTCCATGCCATAAGAACGATGATGCTACCAAAGTGGCTAATTTATACTATCGACGGATTGTGAGACGGTATGGAATACCTCTTACAATTATCTCAGATAGAGATGTTGAGTTTCTTAGTTACTTCTGGAAAACGTTATGGCGTTTGATGGGGACTAAGCTACTTTTCAGTACTTATCACCATCCACAAACAGATGGTCAGACTGAAGTGACTAATCAAACTCTAGGAAGCTTATTGCGAGGGTTGGTTAGCAAAAGCACAAAGGACTAGGACATTAAGCTAGCTCACGTTGAGTTCGCTTATAATCGTACACTATCGCTGGCTATGGGAAGAGCTCCATTCGAGATTGTCTATGGCGTGAATCCATACTTACCTATAGGTTTGGTTCCCATTCCGAAGAAAGATGTGTTGATTTTCGAGGCTGGGGAAAGAAAAGCAGCGTTTCTTCTAGTTTGTGAGCAGGTTAGAGCTCAAATCGAGAAAGAAAATACTAAATACAAAGAGAAGGCCAATAAGCATCGAAAATAACCTATCTTCAAGGTTGGTGATCTTATATGGTTGCATTAATGAAAAGAGAGATTTCAATCCAAGCGAAAGAATAAATTGATGCCAAGAGCAGATGGTCCATTCAAGATACTCGAATGTTATGGCCCTAATGCCTATAAACAAGAGTTACCGAGTGAATATGGTAGAGTAAGTGCGACTTTCAATGTGGAAGATTTGTCACCGTATCTCGACGACGAAAATTTGAGGTCAAATTCTCAAAAAGAGGAAGAGAATGATGCGGGAGCATTGGAAGATAGCGAAAATGAAGTACTCATTAGTGAAAATATAACTAAAATAAAAGAAAGTTTCAAAATGGGTTCGAGTTATGTGACGGTGCTGAAATGGGAGTGCAACAACGGAGGAAGCAGTGAAGGCACGGTTCCCTAGACCGTGTAGGAGCACGGATTTTCAGCCGTGTAAGGAGACACGACTTCCTAAATCGTAATGGATTAGCTATTAGTTTAATTTACTGTTTTCGAATAAAGTTAGAAAACTTTGTATTTCGTAATCCTAGTAGTATTCTTAGCTTCTAAAAATCTGTTTGTAGTAGTTTATTATTTAATAAGTTTTTTAGTTAGATTAGGAAAGAGTTAGATAGCTTAATTAGGCAGCTAAGGTATTAGAGTTAAAGTTATATTTCTGACATCAAGTAGGACTATAAATAAGGACTGGTTGTGGCCTTATTTTTCAGATTATTCAGATTTCAATAAAGTTTACAATTTGTAAGCAAAATCAAATTAATCTTACGAGATTAATTTAGGACTATTTCTTGCGAGGTTGAGTTATAGCATATTAAGCTATAACTCGCGAGGTTAGAACAAGATTTAGCTATTTATATCCCTTACTTTCGGTTTTGCAATCATCATATTCACACAATAACATACAAACACATTTTACAACAATAACACAATCAACAATTCCACTGCGTGTTTACAAGTTCTAGATTCGTTCATTCTAAAGCTACGTGTTTTACATCACAAATGTAAAAGACTTATTAAATGTGAAAAGTTCTATGTAAAACTGCACAATAAACACGTTTCATTGAAACAAATATATATTTGAAATATCTTATACATAAACATATTTTTTATTTATATTAGGAAAAGTTTGATAATCATTGCCAATTTCTTTAGTACCCGTCCGTTGAACGGGCAACATTCATAGTCTTTATTATTTTTATATTACATCATTATGAGAGCCTGTAATAATTCAGCGTAGAGGTTCCATCAAGTCCTTTGTTTTTGTAGGAGATTGTTAATTCTTTTACCGTGGTTTCGCGGTACCGTGGAGGATTTGCATATGAGAGAAGTTCTTTGATGGGTCCGTAAACTCTAGTAGATGGCTGAATGCTGGTGGTGAAAAAAGATGCCACTGAAATCCTTGGACCTTTTGTGTTTGAGAGGGCTCTATGTTCCACACTTTTGAACTTATCATTAGTCACCAGCTGCAGCAAAATATGAATCAAAGTATCTAGCTTAATACACAGTACATTATACATATGATTTGTTTGGATTAGGACCCAATTTTATACAATCTGATCTGGGTCATTTGATCCTCTTTATTTAACATGATATATTAGTTCGGAAAGAGTGACGAGTATTTTAGAAACTAAATCCTAACTTTCCGACGATTTACATAAAAGATAGATAGTCGTATGATTTACCTGTAAAAGATCTCCGATATTAATCACAAGAGCTCCGGGTGTAGGAGGAACATCAAACCATTGATCTTGGTGGTGGACTTGGAGGCCACCAACTTTATCTTGCAATAGCACGGTTAAAAAGTCACCATCTGAATGTTTAGGTGATCCCATAGTCAAATGTGGTTGTGGACAAGCTGGATAGTAATGCCCCAAAACTTGAAGCCCTTCACTACAGCCAAGCTTATTTAAATGGTCACGCCCTAGTTCCAGTGTCTCTGAAATTAGCTCAAACAAGGTCTTTCCTAGCATCATGACTTGATTTGAGTACTGCATAAGTATCTCTCTGCATTTCAACATTTCAACAGGTACATAACTCTTAGTAAGTACACCCGGACTGCAATACTACGGTTTTATGTGTTGTTGGGTACTCTATCGAGTAGGGCTTACTCTTTCGAGTAAGTGAGTGTTGCGTGCGAGACAGTGTACTGCTGATGGGTACTCGATCGAGTAAGTGGGGTACTTGATCGAGTAGGGGGCACTCGATCGAGTAAATAAATTACTCGATCAAGTAAGTGTGTTTTTACGGGTTATTTGCCGGGTTTTGATATCAACGCGAGAAGGTTATAAAAACATATTTCGTCATTTCTTTTTCACTCTTACTTCATTCTAAACTTTTCACAAGAGAACACAAGTTATGTAGCTTTTTCTTCTTACTTTGCTATCAAATCCTAAGGTCTAGAGTCGTCGGATCGTCGTGTTCTTTACGTCGTTGAGACCGTTGTATTGTGGGTAAGATTCTTGTACAGTCTTTATGTTGTTTCATTGATTTTGGTTGAAACCCTAATTGGGTAAATTGGGGGTTTTGGGAGTATTGTGTTTATTAGATGATGATTGTATGATTGTATGTTTGATAGGATGTGATTTCATTGAAGAACGATTTTGATTAGCTGATTGTGACGATCTTGGTGATTGCTTTTCCAGGTAGGGTTTCCCTCCTCGATTATTGGTTACATAAGTGTTGATGATGATTGTGTTTATTGTTGATCTATAACATGATGGTTTTTGTGTTGGAGTTGTTGTTGCATAATTGTTGTTGTTTGTCTGTGGATCTCGAGGTGCGTCCTCGGTTGAGTGGAGTCACTTGCGGGAGTGGCTTCACGCCCTTGATTCGCCCTCTGTGGAACCCGCCACGGAAGGGGATGTGCACATTAATGAACTTGGGTTATCACTCGGATGAGATCAGCGAGGCTTAGGTGGGTACGGCTGCGGTCCCCCACTGGTGGTGTGGAATACCTGTTGCGATGGGTATTCTGGCAGGACTACACACTTTAGTGTATAGTCAGGTGTGTGGAGTTGTGACGGAGTTTGGGGTAACGTGTGTGCTGTATTTTATACATTGTGTTTTGTGTAATTAGTAACTGATCTCGTTTAAATGTTTTAAAAACTGTGGTGATCCATTCGGGGGTGGTGAGCAGTTGTCTAGTAGGTATACTATGGATGCGTGCGGGATTAGCAGGGGATGGAGTCGCCACGATTTTGATAGTAGTCTTCCGCTGTGTTATCATGAGAACTTTTGTTACTTTAGTTGTAGTTTGGTTTTAAAACAGTTGTACTTTACTTTACAGTTGGCTGCAACAAAACTGGGATAGTGACTTGAGCACGGTTTGGGAGAAGCTTTGCAAGGGTCGCTTTCATCCTTCCTCTTTTGTTCAAACAAGTTCTAAAACACTTTTGGGAGCTACCAAGAGCATGTGTTCGGTCCATTCAAACGGCCAAGAGGTCCTTGTAACCATAAATAAGACTTTAGAACAATCCAAAAGGAAGGTTGTAACTTTTTATGCATTTTTCTTTATGTCATTTTCTTGTAAGAATGTGTAAGGTCATGTGAGGCCTAGAGGACCGCTTTTTATGCTTAGGACCGCTTTTTATGCTTAGATTTCAGCTCATTTGTGAGCCCTTAGATCTTATTAGCTTTTAAGGGTCAAGATTGTATGGCTTGTTGTATAAAAGCCAAGGTTTGGGACTTGTAATTTTCAGATTTGAGTGAATTAAAGAATGAGTAAGAAACCAAGTGTTTTCTTCATCAAAACCTATTCTTTGCTTAGTGCTTGAATAGTCCTCTTTCCTTAGTGCTTGAGGTTGGACGAGTCCTTTACTTAATGTTGGGATTAGTTTTGGTTTTAATCTATTGTTGTGCGTTCGGATTAAAGCATATCTTGTTCAATTTATGTCCATCAAAAGATATTTGTTGAATGCAAAACCTGACTCAAGTAAATTGTTTTTTTTTTCTTTCATATTTTCAGCAAGAATTGAACAGTCATTTCGACCATTTAATTCCTCTTTGTCCGTCCAAATTTTCGTCCTTATTTCACAATCAGACAGCTCGTTGCACTGTCCAGTTTCGAGTCTTTGTCCAAAAACTCGAGTCCTAGAGGTTTCACTTCAATTGGTTATCAGAGCTTTGGTTATAACACAATTCCATCTTGTATTAGTCTTGGGTTGGATAATCCTTTTTGCGAGTTCATTGTATCCTAACTACAACAATGAGTGAAGGGAGGTTATCAAAACCTTGGTTTGTTGTTTGAAAAAAAATCTGTTTTTATTAAGGTGTGCCATTCGGTTTTTCCATTAGAAATCAGTAGCAATAGAGTATGTTCCTCATGTTCCATGCTCAAAGATTGAGCCTTGTGACCTTGGTTCCACTTCCAAGTCCTTACAAGCAACTAAGGTGAAGTTTCAAGCCCAAATAAGAAGGCTTAAAGGTGATGTGCCTACAAGGAGTGCAACCGGTTGTCACAGAGTTCCGAGGGAACCAAAACCACCAGATTTGAGTCGTGGGGAGCACCACTTGCTCCGTGATTGTCCTAAGTAGTCCTCTCCCACCCTCAGAGGCAAAGGTAAAACACCATTACTTCCTTATTTTAATGGTGAAAACAGTAGAGCCTTTGTGTCGTGGTTATATGAGGTTGAATGCTATTTTAGGAGCAAGTATTTTTCGGAGGAAAGGAAGCTTGAGTTGGTTGTGTCTTGTTTAAAGGGTAGTACTTTGTTTTGGTATAATGCTCTTAATTTTTCAAGGATGGAGAAAGGGAAGGGTAAAATTAGGTCTTGGTTTAAACATGAAAAGAACATGAGACTAAAGTTTCTACCTTGCTCTACCATGAATGAATTATGGGCTAAACTTAAAACCCTTAAACAAAATTCCTTGGGTGTTCATGAGTATGCTAAATTATTTGAGGAATTACACTTTGTGTGTGTCAATGAAGTTAATCATTTAAAAAAAAATCAGATTTTTTCTTGGCTTGAAATCTGAAATTGCTCGGAAAATTAACTTAGAAATGGTGCATTCATATGGAGAATTGCTTTGGTTGGCTTTGTATGTTGAGGACTTAGCTAAGGGGGGCAGATTAGAGGCCATCAAAATAGTTGGGGAGGAGGATGTAGGTGATGTTCTTGCACCCAAAAAGGAGGAGGAACCAGTACCTACACACTCTACACAAGTCCTTGTTGAGAAAGAGCATGTGGTTGAACTTGTTGCTTGCTCAAGCATCTACTTGAGTCCATTAGAACTATCCATAAACAAGACGTTGCAGCAACCCCTAAGCCTTAAGATAGATAATTTCCTAAGATCCTTTGAGGGTGAGATGTGTTGGGATTCAGGCAAAGGTGAAGCAAGGGGAGGAGCTCGGGTTGTCCCATACTTAAGTGTGTCAAATCTTAACTCCTGCACCAAGTCTGATTTGTGTTTCGAAACCAACATCTTGGAAGGTATAACTTGTCAAAAACTTGATCCTTACTTTCATTTTTATATGTTGATAAGGTTGCAAGTTAGTCTTGTTCAATTGGGTGCGATTTCATACACAATTCTGGTCTATGATCCGGGAGGAAGTCATGAGAATGTCGAGAATGTCGAGAATTTGAGGGCAAATTCTTTTGAATAAAGGAAGTTTTCAACAAAAGTCGTCGCATTGTGATTCATTTTTAAGCCAAAAGAAAAAGTCCAAGGAATGGATCACAATTGAATGCATTTCATCGCTTTTTGAAGTGTCATTCCAGCGGGCCTGATTTCTAAGCTTTATATCTCAAGTTATACTCATGAAGACCCTTTGATTCTTATGTCATTGGAAAGCTTAAGGTCTTAACTAGATCATGGATTTTGAATCACCACAATATCAATTCTGTAGCTTGAGATGTGGGCTATGCAAACAGCCTATGCGTTTCTGGACAACTTCTGACCCATCAGCATTAAACGTTGAATAACTCAAGATTTACTCAATGTCTAAGGTTGATTCTTTTTGGAGGTGAAATTTACTCCCTTAGATTTCAAATGAGCTATCATGGGCCCTGATATTCATCCTCAGCTAAGAGATATGCCCCTTACAAGATGCAAATGGTTTTCTGAGATGCTCTCCAAACCCAGTTTTGAACCTTCACCAAAATCGAGGTCTAACTCCAATTCCGTCTAAGAACACATGGTATTTTCCAGACTAGGACTCTTCCATGATGAGTTTAAAGCCTTTTTGTCTAAGAGCTTATATTTTGAAAGGAATTAAATCAGTTGTAAAGAGAAGCAACAAAACCGTGATAGTGACTTGGGCACGGTTTGGGAGAAGCTTTGCAAGGGTCGCTTTCATCCTTCCTCTTTTGTTCAAAAAAGTTCTAAAACACTTTTGGGAGCTACCAAGAGCATGTGTTCGGTCCATTAAAGCTGCCAAGAGGTCCTTGTAACAATAAATAAGACTTTAGAACAATCCAAAAGGAATGTTGTAACTTTTTATGCATTTTTCTTTATGTCATTTTCTTGTAAGAATGTGTAAGGTCATGTGAGGCCTAGAGGACCATTTTTTATGCTTAGATTTCAGCTCATTTGTGAGCCCTTAGATCCTATTAGCTTTTAAGGGTCAAGATTGTATGGCTTGTTGTATAAAAGCCAAGGTTTGGGACTTGTAATTTTCAGATTTGAGTGAATTAAAGAATGAGTAAGAAACCAAGTGTTTTCTTCATCAAAACCTATTCTTTGCTTAGTGCTTGAATAGTCCTCTTTACTTAGTGCTTGAGGTTGGACGAGTCCTTTACTTAGTGTTGGGATTAGTCTTAGTTTTAATCTATTGTTGTGTGTTCGGATTAAAACATATCTTTTTCAATTTACGTCCATCAAAAGGTATTTGTTGAATGCAAAACCGGACACAAGTAAATTGTTTTTTTTTCTTTCATATTTTCAGAAAGAATTGAACAGTCATTTCGACCGTTTAATTCCTCTTTGTCCGTCCAAATTTCAGTCCTTATTTCACAATCAGACAGTTCGTTGCACTGTCCAGTTTCGAGTCTTTGTCCAAAAACTCGAGTTCTAGAGGTTTCACTTCACTTTGTTATGTAATCACTTAAACTTATCTATTAAAATATGTTCTTTTTTGGTCTATTTGATATTCATTGCCTCGCGTAACCGAGATGGTAGCACTTTCATGCATTGGGTGGTCTTGGTATGGCACCTTGGTGTATGGGGGGTGTTACACGGACAACCGGACTCAGGGGCATTTCTAGGACTTTAGTAATGGGGTTTCGAGTTTTGACGTATTTCACACGAAAATAAAAATAAAAATAATATGGCAATTTATTAATTAAACTAGAATAATCAAACAAAAAAGAAGTGAAATGTAATTAAGGATACTCGGACCCACATCCTTTTAATCTATAAAATATAATTAAAAGGCTACCCTAAAATGAAATATTAACGCCACCTAGACAAAGCCACGTAAGATCCAAAAAGCCACCTAGATTAAAATTTAAAGTGACGTGGCATATTTAAATGTGATGTTGCATAATTTTAATGTGACATGGATTATCAATTTATTATTATATGACATTAATTTAAATTATTTATCTATAAATTAATTTAATTCACTTATATCTATAATATGAAAGGATATTATCATTATTCTTAAATTAATTTTTTATATTAAATATATTGTCTTTCAAAATTTATATAAGTCTTACAAATTTACATCAAATTTCATAATTTATAATTAAAATTGAAATTTTAATTGAAATTTTTTTAATAAAACACGTTAAGGAATTAATTAAACCTTTTCATATTACTAAACACTCACCATTATTAATATTTTCCTATTTAATTCATTGTTTTTAAATTTTTTGTAATAAAATCTGTTAATAAATTAATTAAACATCTTCATATTACTGAACAACCACCATTATTAACATTTTCTAATTTAATTTTTTTTTAATTAAACATGGTAATAAATTGATTAAAACTCTTCATAATACTTAACACAAACCAAATTAATAAAACGTTTTTCCTATTTAATTAATTTTTGTAATATAATATGTTAATAATTTTGATTAAAACTCCTTATATTACTCAACACCCATAATTTTCATTAATATTTTATCCTATTTAATTCATCTTTTGAGGTCCTCGGCAATCAATTATCTAATTTAATGATACCACAAAATAAATTAAAAATTAAATTAAAATATGGGAACTTATGGTTGTGTAATGACTATAAAACCTACAATACCTATAATAGTTTCTATTCACTTTATTTATTTAAAATATGCCCATTTGTCATGAGTTTCTAAGTTGTGGATTGTATTTTATGGTTTAATTTACTTATTTGATTATATTGATTAAATTGAGTATTATTGTTGTTGTTGTTGTTGTTGTTGTTGTTGTGTCCAGTAAAGTATATTTTAATTTGTTATGTTATTGATTTTATGAATCGTTTGCTTTATATTTGAATTCATGTTTTCCAGCTGGTTTAATTTAAGTGACTTACATACGACAATGTTTTGATTCGTTTATCAAGTTTTTGTCAGGGTGATGTTTTATCTTTTGGTCAATGTATTTTTTATGTAACTTTAAAGCACAATGAAACATATGTGAATGCAGATAAGGCAAACCATCAAGTGGGTAATCTGAAGAGGGAAGAAATACAAAATGCACGAAACTGAGGTAAAATTAAAGATAAAAAAAAAGTAAGGTAGAAACTGATAAGTAATGGATGATTGTTGATCTCAAAATAGAAGTATTATAATATTTCTTTTAATTTGTTATTGAACGTATATTGTGGTGTAATTTTACTATTATACTTTTCCGATCAACCTTTTTGAATTTGTAATTTTGTATTCACGAATATAACCATCTCTAACATATATTTTTCTTTTTCATTTTATATGAACTATTATCAAGGCATGTAATAAAAATAAGCGGAAGTGAACCTTCGGGTAAATATTAAATAGTATGATTTCTAAATTCTACTTCGTATGTTTTTAAGTTTATGTATTTTTTTGTCAAAATAGGAATAATACATAAACTTACTCACATAATTTCCTAAAAAAAATCTCACTCTCATAATTAATGATAAATAAATAAGTACAAATAATTGAATGAAAAATCTTTTAAATTTCACAATTTACTTTTTGAACCATCATGACAATAATTAATCATTTTAATTATGTCATTTCCTTTTCCAATTTATTTTTCTCCAACTCCCACCTTTTAATTCTTTTTCTATAAAATTTACTTTACTTTTTTAAGTGGTTTATGCTTTTTAAACTATTATAAGATGATCCTTGATCTCAAAATGAAGATCTTATAATATTTCTTTAATTTTGTTATTAAGCTTATATTGTTGTATAATTTTACTATTATGCTTTCTCGATCAACCTATTTGAATTTGTATTTTTAGATTCATGAGTATAATCATCTCTAACATATATTTTTCTCTTTCATTTCATATGAACTATTATCAAGGCATGTACTAAAAGGAAGCGTATTAAAAGGAAGCGAAAGTGAACCTTCAGATAAAAATTAAACAGTATGATTTCTAAATTCTAATCCGTATATTTTTAAGTTTATGTATTTTTTTTTTTCAAAACCGGAAGAGATTATTTTATAGTCTTTAATACTATTTTTATTTTTATATAGGATCGTGGACATAAGTATAACAAGAGATGGATCAAATTCTTGAAATAGTAATAAGGAACTTAAAAAATTTTATGAACCTTTTGGAATTCGGATTTAGGGAATATAGTTTTTTAGATTATTGAGTACTTGAAATGAAATTTTAATTCGTAATACATGGAGTAGATAGTAGATATCGACCATACCGTTGAATCGTAACTAATATTTTTCTATCGATATACTAAATATTTTTCAGATGTAAATAATATTTGAAGAGGTCTGGAAATAATTTGGAGATAACTATACTGAGGTTTTGAGTTTACAACCTTATAAGACGTCATTGAAGATTTTTCCATACGGATGATTTCAAACTTTAATATTTAAAAAACCCACTTTATTATATTGCGGAATAAACACACGTATATATAATGAGTCGTCTTTGTCATTACTTTGTTGTCAATTTTCTCAAAATTAGTAGCTACCACATTGTTACTTGTAGGATTCGATTTAAAAAAATAAACCAAAGTTGTCAAAGAAATAAGGTATTAACAAACTAATTTTTATGTATTTCAAGACTGTATATTTTTAAATGGATCAACAACTAATTGCTCGAACAAATATTAACAATACGATAAAAATGTCAAAACTAAAACAGATAAACCCGTGAATTTCACGGATCACAAACCTAATTGTCATATCAAAGAATTAACCAATGCAACACTAAGCATTACTAATATTTTCGTTCTGCAAAATATAGATATTACGTTTCGATAGGGGTTAAGTTGAACCCATGAAATTTCCCCATTGAAAATGCAAATGTCGGACTATTGCAGGGTAACATTTTGGAGAATTTTTTAGATAGTATTAAAGTTGTCAAAGTCCTCAACAACAGGTTTATTGGAGTATGTGCAAGTGACCGGTTCATCTCAACAGAAAGTCAATTCGTTATAAGAGGAAAAGTCTCCTCACTCTAATCCTACCCATGTGGGGACAATACAAAAACACACACATGTGAAAGACCATAACAAAAACTTTAATGACAATCATATAAATACAATCGAGAGTCTAGTATGTAATTCTCCATTCAACTTCAAATGATAGTTATCTTTTTTGTACACTATGCATAAGTAAGAAGAATTTTCTTATTTTCTCTAAATATATAAGATAATATATTCATGTGATATCTTATTTTATTCGTCTTTAGAAGTACATTTAACATATCAAACTTTTATAATTTTTACAAATGTGTAACTAAAGATATTTACAAAGTAAAACTCGCGTTGGCAAACGCGAAAAACTGATAAGTACCATTTGGAATTGAATAGAGAAAGTACTATATATGCTTCCGAAAACTATGAAGAGTCAAACTCAAGTTAGATTTTCCAAAGTACTACCACCCCGACTTTTTTTTACGCGTTCTGTAAAATAGTCTTTTGACACACTTTTCAACATGTACTTCCTCCCATCCAAACCAAATGTTACATTTGACTTTATTACGCTGGCTGAGGCACGTTTTGAAACATAAATATATTTAGGTACACATAATTTAAAATTATAAAAACTTGATATTCTTATATCATTCATGAGGATGAATCAAACAAGATCTCACATGACTATGTTTTCTCTTATACATTACTAATAATACCATTTAGGAACTGAATTTAGGATGTCTAAGAAAATGCGAGTGTCTATCGATAAATTAGACATCCTATTATGAGTTATTTTATGGAAATGATTTTTTTATAAGACATTAGTACAAGGAAATTCAAGTTTCATTTATTCTCATAGATTTTGATTTGGAGTAACCAAGCCTAACATGACCATAAAAAATTTATAACAAAATAAGTCGTCTGGAAGTTATTTATGACGATTCTTATAAATTTTTTATTATAAGCAAATTCTTATTTATGACCATAGTAAGTTACCTCCAGATAAATGTGACCATTGATTGATAAAAGTTAATAAACGTGATCCTTGTGGTCAATTGTTCACTTTCTTATAATAAAACTTATGGTAAAGTCGGAAAATGATCACATTTTATAATATAATTATCGCTTTTTTTAACAAAATGATAAAATCTCTATTATTATTATAGAATCAAAGGGAGTAAGAGGAAATGGGAACGGACCTATTACATGCAGGCAGTTCCTGTGGATTAGGAGGATATGGAGCCATGAAACAAGAAAAGGAGTCCCTCCAATTAGTTGCCGGCCCACTATACAAATCAAAGTTGCTGTTATATACAAACTTCCTAGAGACATCTCTAGTGTAGAAACATTTCTTGACCTCATCATCTTGCTCAAAAAACCGTCGTACACCCTCCAGCATTTCTTGCAAAATGGTTTCCGATATCCCATGGTTCACCACTTGGAAAAATCCCCATGTTTCGAGAGCATCTTGAATCATCTTAACCACGTCCCTTCGCTTCAAATTGTTTTCAATCCCGCTAAGGTCTATGGTCGGAATGGTGGCGATTTTTTCAACTGTTGTACTACGTGGATAATCATTATTTGGGTGGATGAATATAGAAGGGATGGTCGATACACCGGCATCTACCAGCCCTTTGACGCCTGCTTTCGTCTCATCAAACGCTCTTAATTGCGTTAGGCGATCGCCGGTAGCAGAGTACATCTTTGGATATATTGATTGTATATTCGTATAGCAAGAGCTGAAATATGCAAGTTTAACCTTTTTTTTTTTTTTCAAAATATAAATTGCAACTTGCAATAGTGCAATTGACCTACATTTTATAAAGAAAAGACATAAATACACTCTCAAAATATACTGGAACACTCTATTTTATATGTAATGACAATACTACCCTTATGTCATTTTCCTTATTCCCTCCACACACCTATTTTCACCCCATTTTATTTAAATATACCTAATATATAATAGAGAAATGGGGTGAAAACTTATGTATAGAGGGAGTATTAAGGATCTTAAACCATAAATTTAAGGTTATTTTTGTCAATTATATATAAATAAAATATCCTATTACATGTCAATAGAATGTCAAAGTACATTTACGAGTGCATTTATGTGTTCCCTTACTAAAATATAAATGTGCCACCCGTCGTTGTCAGATTTACAGCTTATTGATATTTAATTTGAGTGATTCCCAAAACACAAAGCAAAGTAACAAAGTCTTTCTTATTATTGTAATGATTGTGATACAGCGAAATCCACGCTTCAGACTTTTTATTATTGTGCCCACCTCACCCTTCACATATTAGTAATTTCTTTGTTGGGTAATTAATAATTACAACCTTATATATATTACTTTTCTAAAATTACTATCTTATAAAAAAAAGTGCTAAACTTACTACCTTACAAAGCATAAATGCATACAAACTGCTACCAAATTCACTTTCGGTTACTTAAAAGAGAATATTCCGACACAATTTAAATTTCCCCCCTAAAATTTTAATTTTTTGACCAAAATACATCTCTTCTAATTTATCTTACTTTTACTCACCTCTCTTCCCTCCTATATTCTGATTTCCCCTTCTTTTACCATCTTCTTCCTCTGCATCTTTCTTTTTCTTCAACCTTACCCCCTCATCCTTCAAGACTGAGAAATAACAATGACTATGTTTTAAGCAAAAAAAAAAAACCATTATTCAGAGGATTGTCCCCAAATCATTTTGGAATTAAGGCTCCGATGTTGTTGTTATTCAAAGCACTGTCCTGAACACATCTACATCATCTTGTCTTGAACATCAACAACAATAATCAGCAACATTAACAAGAAAAACAACAAAAATTTAGGACCCTAGTTCAAAATTAGGGTTTTAATTTGAATGAGGTAGCAATGTAGCAAGAAAAATTAGGAGATTTAATTCAAATATTTAATAAAAATGAAGTTAGGGTTTCAAATTATAAAACTCAAAAACAATAACAGGGTTCTACTTCAATCATATTACTAAAAAAAAGTATTAAAAATAAATTAATCTTGATTACATACTTTGTTAGGTTCACAGAGGAGAAATCGATGAAATAGATTGATAGAGATGAATTAAATTAAAAAGAAGGAATGTGAAGAGAGGAGATAAAAGTAAGAGAAATAATTGAGTGTGTTTACTGAAATTTTGAGGTTGACTATGTATTTAACTGAAGGGTATTTTCGTCATTAAGCATAAAAAATAACCGAAAAGTGAATTTGGTAGCAATTTGTATGCACTTATGCTTTGTAAGGTAGTAAATTTAAAACTTTTTTTTATAAGGTAGTAATTTTAAAAAAGTGTTGATATAAGGCTGTAATTATTAATTTACCCTTTGTTTGATTATATCATCTAGCCCCAAATTTATATATACTAGTTGGTTGCACCGCGCGCGATGCGCGCGGTACCCCAAGATATACGATTTTTGCCTTTTGAATGTTTTGGAATGTTTAATTATAAATTTGTTTTAATCGATTTTATGATACGTAGTTTTAAATAGAATAAGCTATCTTGGCTGCATTTGGCATTCGAATAGTAGCATTATATTCATTGCTTGTAAATATTGGTACATTGCATTAATCTAACATGTACATCTGAATAAAAGCTGCATAAACATTTCCGTATGCAGATATTTCTTCTCCATTAGCTTCATAATCTGCTGCATTTCTGAGAACAATAGATACCGGTACATATTCTACATTTCTTGCTTCGAAGTACTGTCGATCATATTCAGTGGCAATCCACAGGTATGGTTGGTATCTCTGAAGTTCTGTAGATGCTGTGGTTTGGAAATTGGCGCGACCTCGATTTACTTTCTCAAAAATTTTAGAAAACTTGAAAGCAGAAATGCATTCGTCAGTTGAAGACCCAAACTCGATTATAACAACTCTTGCAAACTCATCTTCATTTGTCTCCCAAACAATCCTGATTTGTTTTACTAAGTATCCAAGGCTTCTCAGGGTATGTTTTACTATTGTGAAGCTTTTGCAAACATACTTGCCATTTTCATAATGGCCAGGTGCATTTGCTAAAACATAGGAAAATGGTTTAATATAGGTGATAGACATAATATTTGTGTGGTAGTGTATGTTTTTTGTCTCTGGTAAAGCGTTGGAATGGTTGTTTAGATATGAATATTTATAGGCAAATGCTTCGTATATTGTTAGCTTTTAACTTAGGCATTGAAATTGTATATAATTTGTATATATTCTGCTACGTGTTGTATAGTAGGGTTTCTGTTTCCTTTTTATTGGAAATTGTTATGTATTGACAGGCATGGTGCTTACTTTTGGTTGTGCAGATGGAATCTGGTCGTCCTTTAGTGCAATACTGTCTGGCCATATCAGTAAAGCATTTGCTGCAAATTTTAATTTGTTCTAAATCAATTCTATTAAATCTGTTTTTGTAAATGAGTAATTGTATAAGTAAAATATGTTTATTGTTTAACATTGTTGATGAATACATACTTAGTTCATTTTATTTTGTAATTCCATATTTTTCAATTCAAATTGCTATATTTATGTAGCTATACATATTAATATCATCATCTTCGGCCATCTCTTTTCCTTGTTTTTTCAATGCGTACGGGACCTTTATACAGGTTGGTTTACACCCAAAGTACTCTGAATCTCGCCTTGTAGCTATCCAAAGATATGGCCCTTGTTCTGGCCTGTAAGTTACATAATAGTCTTCTCTGCCACGCCCTACTTGTTCGAATTTTTCTGCTAATTTGAATGCCAACTTGCAGGATGTATCATCTTCACCAAACTCAAGTCGGACAATTCCATTGAAATGTCTCGCTTGTGGGGTAATATCCGTATAAAACCCTTAAATTTTAGGACTATAACGTAAATTTAACATGCGATTTATGGTCATAAACGAAAAACAATAGAGAAACGATAAAGAACAAGAATCAACCTCGGGTCCTTTGTAATGCGGCCTAAGAACAGAAATCAAAGTAGATTTCCTCCTAATCGTTGCACCCAAGACCGTCTGAGACTATGCCCCTTGTGCTAGAAATACTCTCTAATTGACTTGCAATATTGAGAGAGTTTTGTGTGAATTTTGCTAGATGTGAGATCTAGGTTTTTCAGAGAAGAATGCTCTCAAAACCTAATTTTCTTTCAAATGAATGAGTTAGGGCAAAAGGAGAGAGAGCCTCTCCTTTTGTTTTGATCGTCCAAACCGTGAGCCAAAGGGGAGGGAGTGGGCTTTCACTTCCTCCTTATTTTTTAGCTCGTGATCCGACTCAAAATGCTAAAATGTATATGACGGGATTTTTATTATAAATCGTCATCGGTTATCGGTTATTAAAATATCAACCAGTAACATGACTCAGTCGATATATTAATACTTGTCCGACAATGACAATATTGTATAATTAATTAATTCAATATACATTAATTAAATATAACCGTTTATATTTAATTTACGAATTAACCGCTTAATTCGTCTTAGCCATTATTATTTAATCCGTATTAAATAATTATCTCAACATCGCGTTTGACTAATTATTAGTCAATAACTCTGACTAACTGCTTAGTCATATTAGGCATCAACATGACTGTATTTTCATACCGTCACATCTCTCAAACGTATCCTATAGGTGTGACTTTTAGGGACCAGTTGATCACCGCCATCAGTATGACAATAACGTCAAACTTATCTAGCAAGCCAACCGTTATTGATAAACGTGGACCAACTGATAATAATAAAAAAGTATACCCTTTGATCCTTTTAGAGATTTAAATGTTATTGCACTAACTGTAGAGGACACCAGCCCCAACAAGCTCCCACTTGTCCGTACAAGTGTATGTGTAATAACGTTATCCGCACTAACCGGAGGACACAAATCAACAAACTCCCACTTGTCCGTACAAGTGTATGTGCGATAACCGATTCTCATATCCATTTAAAATTTCTCCCACTCAATGTAAAACAATTTGCGATCCGGATCCGCAAAGGTCGTATTTTACAATCGATCCAGTATCATGAGTGGTTTCCCGACTAGAGAGTAACTTAACTGATAAAACGAATTCGTATTCGAGCATGGCCATGCATTTCGATTCTGACTCCTCGAGTGGCCCTGAGAAATATCGAGTACCCGATAAAGGCTGAATATTTCCTTCAACTCGACTCCTTCCGATCTAAGCACAAACATGAAATGACCCGAAAAAAATCTACTTGGCCCCCCGTTACGGATGACCGTGAGAAAGAAACCAAAGTCACCCAAAATCTGCCTTAGTCTCAAGAGACAGTCGATAGTCAAAAGAATCGACTCTTAGGATCACCATGGAGGTCACGACCTGGCACCGAATGTTATAAAACATTTAGGACTCCACGTCGATGTCACAATTGTGTCCTACGAGATATCCGTATAACTCGCCTCTGTGATTGGTCAGTCAACCTTTTGACTTATGGCTCGTTGAACCCACCATCAACCAACGTCACAAAATAATCGCTAGAGTTATCAGCTCACGTGGGCAATTAAGGACCAAAAATATAATGTTTGTTCAGTTCACTTTGTGGTGTTCAAAATTGTCGTACAAATCCACATGAAAAAAAAAATATATAAATATCAAAACGATGATGTCGTATAGAGTACACAAGAAAATGAATCTAATCCATAAAAGAGTACTACAACTCAGGAACACGTTTAATTCCCATGGAATTAACATGCCCTTCATACTTATCTTGTCGTAATGGTTTAGTGAGAGGATCTGCTATATTATCATCTGTAGCAATCTTTTCTATCACTACCTCCTTTTGCTCCACGTAATCTCGGATTAGATGAGCTTTCCGTTGTACATGTCTAGACTTGTTGCTAGACTTAGGCTCCTTAGCCTAGAAGATGGCACCTCTATTGTCACAATAGATGGTGATCGGGTCATTCGAACTAGGCACTACAGATAGTCCTTGTAAGAATTGACGCATCCATATCGCTTCCTTTGCAGCTTCAGACGCGGCATAGTACTCGGACTCAGTCGTAGAATCTGCTGTAACACTTTGTTTGGAACTCTTCCAGCTGACTGCAGCGCCATTAAGAGTAAAAACGAATCCAGACTGAGATTTCGAGTCATCTCGATCCGTTTGGAAGCTAGCATCTGCACAGAACCGGTTGCGCATAGCTTTTGATCGCCTCCATAAGTCAATGCCCAATCTTTAGTCCTCCGTAGGTACTTAAGAATGTTCTTGACAACCATCCAATGTGATTCACCTGGATGCTGTTGGAATCGACTTGTCATACTCAATGCATATGCCACGTCCGGACGTGTGCATATCATGGCATACATGATTGATCCTATAGCCGAGGCATAAGGAATCCGTGTCATGCGCTCTTTCTCTTCCGGCGTCTCTGGTGCCTGAGACTTGCTCAAATGCACCCCTGGAGCCATAGGAAGAAACCCCTTTTTGGAGTTAGTCATGCTGAATCTCTCTAGTATCTTGTCTATATAAGACTCCCGAGAGAGATAACATCCGACGTGATCTATCTCGATAGATACGGATGCCCAAAATTCTTTGTGCCTCACCCAGATCTTTCATCTGGAAATGGTTCTTCAACCATACTTTTACCGAAGTTAAGAGAGGTATGTCATTCCCAATCAGGAGTATGTCATCGACATACAATATTAGGAAGACAATCTTGCTCCCACTCGACTTGATATATAGACATGGTTCCTCGACCGATCGAGTAAATCCATTTTCTTTTATCACTTGGTCGAAACGATGATTCCAACTCCTAGAAGCTTGCTTAAGTCCATAAATGGAACGCTTAAGCTTGCACACTTTATTAGGATGTTCAGGATCGATGAAATCTTCGGGTTGTACCATGTACAACTCTTCCTCCAAAAAACCGTTTAAGAAGGCGGTTTTCACATCCATCTGCCAAATTTCATAGTCATGAAAAGCGGCAATCGCTAAGATAATCCGAATGGAACGCAGCATGACTACGGGTGCAAATATTTCATCGTAGTGCAAACCTGGCACTTGGGTGAAACCTTTAGCAACTAGTCGTACTTTATAAATATCTTGTTGACCTTCCACAGAATGCTTTATCTTGTAAAGCCATTTGCATTGAAGGGGACGAACCATAGCAGGTAAGTCAACAAGATCCCACACGTTGTTCTCATACATGGAGTCCATCTCGGATTGCATGGCTTCAAGCCATAGCTTTGAGTCAGAACTAGTCATGGCACCTTTATAGGTTGCGGGTTCACTACTCGTTAAGAGTAGAATGTCATCTATGTCATGTTCCTCGACCATACCAATGTATCTGTCCGGAGGAATAGAGACTCTTCCCGACCTCCTAGGTTCCTCAGAATATTAACATGAGCGGGGATTGAAGGAACTTGTTCCTCCAATGGTTGCTCGGTATTTGGTTCTGGAATCTCCGAAGCGATTCGAAGGTTCTATTACTCTTTGCATTCTCGAGAAATTCCTTCTCTAAGAATGTCGCACTTGCCGCAACAAATACACGTTGTTCGGTTGGCGAATAAAAGTAATGACCAAGTGTTCCTTTAGGATAACCTATAAAGTATGTCTTGACCGATCGCGAGCCGAGCTTATCCTCGTGTCTCCACTTGACATAAGCCTCGCAGCCCCAAACCCGTATAAAGGACAAGTTAGGGACCGTTCCCTTCCATAGTTTATATGGAGTCTTGTCAACAGCTTTAGACGGACTTCGGTTAAGTATTAGAGCAGCTGACAGAAGAGCATAACCCCACAATGAGTCAGGCAACACGGTGTGACTCATCATGGATCGAACCATATCAAGTAGTGTTCGATTTCTCCGTTCGGACACACCATTCAGCTGAGGTGTTCCAGGTGGTGTTAACTCGCCACCACGATCTGAACGTAGTGTTTTAATCTTTCTACCCAGTTGGTTCTGTACCCGATTCTGGTATTCTTTGAATTTCTCAAAGGACTCACTTTTGTGCTTCATTAAGTAGACATAGCCATATCTACTTAAATCATCCGTGAAAGTGATGAAATACCTATAGCCTTCTCGTGCGGTGATTGACATAGGTCCACACACATCCATATGTATGAGTCCTAATAGGTCAGCAGCGCGCATTCCAACACCTTTGAAGGAAATTCGAGTCATCTTACCAATGAGACATGATTTATACGTGCCAAATGATTGAAAATCAAAGGCCGAGATAGCTCCATTCTTTATGAGCTGTTTTACGCGTTTCTCATTAATGTGTCCCATATGGCAGTGCCATAGATACGTTTGATCTTTGTCACCAACCTTTAACTTCTTATTCATTACGTGTAATATTTCGGTGGTCTGATCTAAAACATAAATTCCATTCATGGAGACTGCCTTGCCATAAATCATATCGTGTAATGAGAAAATGCAAGTATTATTCTCTATTACAAATGAAAAACCAAGTTTGTCAAGTGCAGAAACTGAAATAATGTTTTTAGAAAGACTGGGTACATAATAGCAGTTATATAAAAATAACTCAAATCCGCTAGGAAGCTGGATCACGTATGTTCCCCTCGAGACGGCAGCCACTCGTGCTCCATTCCCGACACGCAGGTCCACCTCACCCTTTACGAGGGGTTCGATGTTTGAGCCCCCGCACATGATTACACGGATGAGAACCACAACCAGTATCTAGTACCCAAGTTCCGTAACTTGCGTGGTTAATCTCAATCATATGAATAAAAGTAGAGGAAGAAGAAGACATACCAACAGGTTTAACGCGACCTGCTTTTATGTCCTCATGGTAAACAGGACATGTACGCCTCCAATGCCCAATCTTGTGGCAATGATGGCATTCCATGTTATCGGTCTTGCTCTTTGTCGCGCCTGATGAGGTGCTCGACTCACCAGGCCCACTCTTACCTGATCCCGACTTCTTAAACTTCGGTTTACCTACTGCTAGGCCTGGCTAAACTTTGCCCTTTCCCTTGCCCTTGTTTGACACAACGAGAACATCCTGTTTCAGGCTCCCACTAAACTTCATGTCCTTCTCGGTCTGTACGAGAAGGGAGTGTAGTTCATGAGGACTTTTCTTCAAATCATTCATATAGTAATTCGCTCTAAAGAGCGCAAAACCATCATGGAGTGAAAGAAGCATGCGGTCAATAACGATGTTCTCGCTGATTTTACAATCAAGCGCCTCCAGTTTCTCGACATTCTCAATCATGCTGAGAATGTGTGTGCTAACCGGTTGGCCCTTCTGGAGTTTCGCATCAAAGAAGCGAGTGGTATGCTCATAGGTCACGATTCTCGGTGCTTTCGAGAATTCCTTAGTGAGCGTGGTGAAAATCTTGTTTGCACCTTGGGCTATGAAGCGTTTCTGCAAATTGGGTTCCATTGCAAAAATGAGTACGTTCTTTACCGCACCCTCTTCCATGGCGAAATCGTTATACTTGTCGATCTCGTTAATTCCAGCCGTGGGGCCTGGGTTTGGCGGGATGGGCTCGATCGATATTTGAGCTTCCGTCGGCGGCGGCGCATTCCGTAATGCCGCCTCCCGGTCCCCGGGTTTGATCCATCATTCTTGATCGAGTAGACGATTCATCTGATTCATGAAGGTCCGAAGCCAGGACTCTCGGTCCAATGTGACACTTGGCATTGGGTCGTCTGCACGGCCAGCCATTATGTTATTAGCAGTTTAAATTATCGTGATCTACACTGAAAAAGAAAGGAAAAACAAAACGAAATAAGCAACTCATCAAGGTGATTTAATTCTATTTAAAATTCATTTTAATGTGTAGACTCATTGCACTTGCATAATTGATCTCCCTCAAGAATAATACAAGTGATCCCAAGACTCAATTTCCGTAAATTGATAAGCCAACTGTTTAGCTAGTTCTACTGTTATAACTCTTGGTCGATAGATTTCCGTAAATCCTATCTATAGTCCACCATAATCACAGGATCGTACGAGTGACCATAGTGTTGAGATAAAATAGGTCAATCAGTTCCAACTTACCCGACGTAGAAGGGGTCATATTATGCCTACCGACGAAGAAGGGATTCATTGGAGTTTGACCTATAAAGACTATTCTCAATTTTTGGTTATACGAGGAAGATCCCATCAACTTAGTTTTAATTCATTTTAAGTGAACGAATAACTAGCATTACGTGAATGAATTAACTTAAGTGATGGCTTAAAATTGATCGTGTGACATGAGAATGTCATAGAAAACTAACGCGTGACCTCTATATGAGTCAGTTTTCATGCAAATATTAGGTGGTTTGGTTTTAGGCGGAATATGATGCAAATTATCGTTACAATAAAATAAATAAAAGAATGCAAAACGTAAATAAAAATTCCTAGTGTGGCCTATCCTAGTAAAAAGAACATAATACAACTTTGGAATCCACCGTTGGACCCGAGAAGGTTGTCTTGATGTTCCATCTTTGTCCATGCAGTGGGAGTGAGCATCCGATCTCCATCTTTGGTCTTCTCAAAATTACAATTAAAATTTACAAAAATAAACCTATTTACATTCTAAATTAAAACTGTAATTACAAGGAAAAATCAAAATGGAGATGCGAGATTTCAAAATACAACCAAGACCGTGTTCCATCATTACGGTAACACGTTCTACTAAGGCCACACTAAGTTACAACCGTTTGTAAAAATTAAATACGTAATTAAAACAATCAAGGCATTCAAAATAACGATAAATAATAATGCATCAACTAAAATAAAATTTATTCAGGACATAATTCCGTAATTATGTTAAATTTATCCAAACCACCTTTAATGATTAAAATTATGTGACAAAACCGCTTTAATCAACTTAATTTTAATCCATGATCATCCGTTACTTTAAATCGCTTTAAAATAACTAAATGGTACGTGAGTGAACCGTTTCACTATCAAGCGAGTGCAAAAATCCGTATTGTTTACACAAAACATGGCCGGAAAAAAAAAATTGAAATACGAAATTTTTTTTTTCTTCACGGCTGAACCGTGAACAGTGCAGCAAAAAAAACCAGCAGCTCAAAAAAACGTGAGCATCAACAATCATCAAAAATCGATTTGATAAAACCAATTGCAATTTAACCTAATCCGTATAGAATTGAAACTACAATTGATATAACTTTAACATATTGCAATAATTATCGTTTAAAATAACAATATGTAAAGAACAAATTGAAAACAAAACATCGTCTGATCAGACAAAAGCCAAAAGGCACGGTTTCCAAAGCACAAAAAACAGGCCGTGCAAAAAAAAATCTGCCGAGACAAAAACAGCCGCACGGTTTTTTTTTTTTTTATGCAAAAAAAAAATTATCGATTCAAATTCGTTTGATGAAAATCACAAAGAAAAATTTACGTGGCCTCGCTCTGATACCACTTGTGGGGTAATATCCGTATAAAACCCTTAAATTTTAGGACTATAACGTAAATTTAACATGCGATTTATGGTCATAAACGAAAAACAATAGAGAAACGATAAAGAACAAGAATCAACCTCGGGTCCTTTGTAATGCGGCCTAAGAACAGAAATCAAAGTAGATTTCCTCCTAATCGTTGCACCCAAGACCGTCTGAGACTATGCCCCTTGTTCTAGAAATACTCTCTAATTGACTTGCAATATTGAGAGAGTTTTGTGTGAATTTTGCTAGATGTGAGATCTAGGTTTTTCAGAGAAGAATGCTCTCAAAACCTAATTTTCTTTCAAATGAATGAGTTAGGGCAAAAGGAGAGAGAGCCTCTCCTTTTGTTTTGATCGTCCAAACCGTGAGCCAAAGGGGAGGGAGTGGGCTTTCACTTCCTCCTTATTTTTTAGCTCGTGATCCGACTCAAAATGCTAAAATGTATATGACAGGATTTTTATTATAAATCGTCATCGGTTATCGGTTATTAAAATATCAACCAGTAACATGACTCAGTCGATATATTAATACTTGTCCGACAATGACAATATTGTATAATTAATTAATTCAATATACATTAATTAAATATAACCGTTTATATTTAATTTACGAATTAACCGCTTAATTCGTCTTAGCCATTATTATTTAATCCGTATTAAATAATTATCTCAACATCGCGTTTGACTAATTATTAGTCAATAACTCTGACTAACTGCTTAGTCATATTAGGCATCAACATGACTGTATTTTCATACCGTCACATCTCTCAAACGTATCCTATAAGTGTGACTTTTAGGGACCAGTTGATCACCGCCATCAGTATGACAATAACGTCAAACTTATCTAGCAAGCCAACCGTTATTGATAAACGTGGACCAACTGATAATAATACAAAAGTATACCCTTTGATCCTTTTAGAGATTTAAATGTTATTGCACTAACTGTAGAGGACACCAGCCCCAACATCGCTGCTGTGGAAGTCGTAGTGCAGATTCCTTCAATGTTGTATCCCTGGCTGTTTAGGATGTTAGCGAGATTGCTGAGATTTCGTGGGACGTATATGCCTCTGTCTATTTTCCCAGGAACATTCGCTAAGATGCAGGTGTATGGGTATACAAAGACATTGGCCATTTCTGTGTTTGCAGGCTCTTTTTTGTGGTGTTTTATCTGTGGTTTTGATTCGTTGGATATGATTTCTGTTGTAAACTTGGTGCTTTAATATAGTGGTAGATTTATCAGTGTTGTTTAATATTCTATTGGGAATTTATATAGCCATTTATTGATTCATTGGCTGTTCATTTGCAGTTTTTATTCAATGGTATTCCTTATTAATTGCATTGTAACTTCTGTATTCGTTGCATCTGAATGGTTAGCAATTTGTATACTGAAATTATTGCTTCAATTGAAACTGCATATTCATTGTTAATTTGTGTCCATATGTTTATATTCTTCGTTAATGTGAAATTGGTAATTCATTGATAATTCGTGTTTAATGGTCTGCATCCTTTGCTTTTGGTTAATTAATGGTTATTGAATTAGCTATAGTTCACCGGCGGAGATAGAATCCTTTTTTTTTTCCAGATTGATACTGTCATATAAGTATTGCAGCTACTTTAAATGACTAATATGAAATCTCAACAATTAAATTGTAAACTGTTGATGGTTGTTGTTGTTGACATGAAAGATTTTCTTTTGAGGTTACATTTTTTTTGTTTGGGTCAAGTTTGCGAAATTATCTTCTCGAACAAATTCAGTGGATAGTTAAATTTCAGAACAAGAATTACATAGACATTAGAATTGAAATTGGAATATTGCAATAGGAATTACATAGACATTAGACAGTTACATTTCATTGAACACAAGAAGAGTGTGAGAATATGCGGTGTTAGCTTCTCCATCTACGAGTATTGTAGCTTGATCTCTTACATAATCTGGTACGGGTACATAGTCAACAGTTTCTGGACGGATATACTGATTATCCCTTGCTGTGGCCACCCATAGGTATGGTTGGACATCAGCGTTGTTGCTGTTAGACCAGCTATTATAACCATGGTTAGCCTTATCAAACATCTTAGCAAGCTTAAAGGCATAAATGCTATGTTGTATTGTACTCCCGAACTCCACAATCAGCACTCCCATAAACTCATTTGCAGCCCAGACTGGCTTAACCTTTGTTACTAAGTATCCTAGGTTGATCAAGGTATTTCTGAGTTTGGTAAAACTTTTACAGACTCTTTGTCCTTTGTGATAATGGCTTGGTGCATTGACTAAAATACATGAATATGGTTTTGCAAGATTGGTAGTCATTGCAGATTTTTCTGGGGGCTAGGATGTTGTTGTAAGTTTAAATTTAAGGAAGATGTATTGATTTGTTTGTTGTGCGGATAAAAGATGAGTTCTGCAGATTTATAAAGACCTTTTTTTTCGGGGTTTAAAAAAAATAGATTTAGTATAAATTTTTCCTTTGGTACATGTACAGGTGAAAGATTAAAGCCCTTACTTTCTTTTGAGACAACCTGTGCAAAAGTACTGATTAGGCCAATGCATGTAGAATGCGACTACCAAAGCTTTTTTTTATCCTTGGATTCCATACACTTTAATTTTTTTGATTAAAGTTGATGCTGGTCTTTGTTGGCCTGATTTGGCAGTTTGTATAATCAACATTTTCTGATAGGGGATAGACAGAACAATGGCATTGGCTGTCAATTGTATATCTGTAATTGATTAGACTCTACATCTTTTAGTTTACCGAGATTCCTGTCTAAATTTACTGATGTTTTAGTATGGACAATTCCATTTGTTTTTTTTTTTGGCTGTTTTATAATTATGGTTGATTTATTTGGTATTTGTAATATCATCTGAATTGTAATAATTTGTTATCTTTTGCGAATTCGTTTGTAAAATAGCTATGTTCGTTCATGGATAGTCATTTATAATTATGCGGCATTGTACCTTATTTGGCATTTTTGCAAGGGGAACGTTGTAAATGCGGTAGAGTGTGGCGTAAGACGATTTCTTTTGTTATAGAACACATGATTAACTGCTAAACTTCATTTGCCGAAAGCATGTTTTACATATTTATTTTCAAAAACTTCGCCACTTTTCTACCTTGCAGGAGATAACTAATTCTACGTACTAATGTTGCAATTTCTTCAAAATCTGGCTATGCAACAAAACCCCTGCTAAACTTATTAAACTATTTTGGGAGATGTTTGATTAAGTTAGAGAGACTTCTTTGAGCACCCACTTTAGGAATTGAGCGCGAGATAGCGAATTATCAGGCACAACTTGTATGTAAATTGGCTTAGTTTGCACCTTCTTCTCAACCTGGATAAGGCATTCTTCTTTTTCCTGCATTATATAGAGTGTAAATATTGTTCTCTTACCAAAAAGATATGCTTCTTTTAGTGTTCGTATGTTTAAATGTAAATGCATTTCTTTCGAAAGATATTTAGGATAATGGGCAACACCTTTGGAAGCATTGAGTATAGGGTTGATGCACTGATCTGAAGTATTTTTTCTGAATTCTTATAGTTAGCAGTGAAGCAATAAGTTCCTGTGCTATCTACTACAACAAAGATGAACTTCATCCTGCAGTTATCAGAGGACAGCCATGTTATTTTTGGATGTTTCAGTTTGATGCAAGTGTATGTAAACGATGCTTTACCTCGGTGATGAAATGACGTTCTCTGTAAAACAGAAAGTGCATGTATATCCTTCTCCCATGCTTTCATAACAGCCTGACCCACATTTGCTACAGCCAAGGTAGAAGTGGATATCTTTCACTCAAATTCATCACTTTGCACATAGCCGTGTGTTTTTCCTCTTGGAGTGTATCATTTACCTTAGAGGTAAGATAAATGAATGTTATTAATCAGGTATAATTGCAGAGTTAGAGAATATCTATTTATACATTTCCTAATGCTATTTGGTGTACAGACATTAGTCAATAAATGTCAAGTTCTCATTTTTTACAATTATAAGATTTGCTTACGTTTTTCTTAAGGAGGCTGTCTATTGTAGTTACAACACGATCATTGCTCGGATTGCGCACTTCAAATATTTGTTGATGCTTTGCAGTTAGACTTTGTATGTTTGCTTTCCTCCTTTAAATTTTGAAGAAATGGTTAGATATATTAAACTTTAACGCGCTTTATGTGCGAAGTCACGTGGGAAACCTTACCAGTCACGTAGTGCATTAGCCTCCTGGCCTTCTGGTTCAATAGATATATATGTTGAATGAGTAGTTGTAAGCGAGAAGCCTGCATTTTTACGACATGTGGTTTAAAATAAGGTTCTAAAAAGGTCATATATTTGAAAAAAAATAAATCAGTTTGCTTTAATATGCACACCCTTTCTGTAGGATGACCTCACAGCTGCAAAGTTAACCACGGGAAATGATTGTGTAATGCACTGCAAAGCCTTGCATTGCTCGATAGCCAGTTTTTCCCAGGCCGTTATAAGCATTATTTGTTGAGAACTACACATGTCGTCAAGAAATTGGACTTTAAAAAATGTAGTTCAAACAAGTAATATTTAATCTGAATTCACTTTGTTTAAAGACAATTTACGTATGGGCTAACCTTTGATCAATGATCATAACTTCACAGATATTCTCATAGTGGCTATTTTCACAAGGAATTTTGCAGGTATTGTCTACGTATACAACAACTCCTAGAACATCTTCAATTTGTAGAGATTTGCGATTAGAAATTAATCTATTGAAGATATTAATTTGTTTCCAATCTTTTATGCATGAATTAATCTATTTTGCAAAACTTATATAATATAATAAATCCTTACCATACTTATGATGAAGCTCTACAGACCTTGGAATAGACGCTATTAAAATGAAGTCAAGTCTCAGTGGATGTTGAGGCTCTGAAATAGGCAGTACAAAGGTATCCTGAGTGAAAATTAGTTCATATATTTCCTTATCTGGATCTTCCCATTCGTCAGCAGGCATCAACTTGAGTTTAAAATTGGAAATTTCATACGACAGGTCATCCTGCATAATATCTTTGAAAACTTCTAGGTCTTCGTCACACGATCTGATCGAACTTGATTCCTGCAAAGATTTAGATAATCTTATTAACGTTGGTGCCTTATTTTTGTGTAGTGGAATATTTTCTGGTATTAATTAACATTTGTGCCTTCTTAGATATATTTAGTTTTTGGGGCAGTTTGGTTTGGTTTTCAACCTATTATGGCAAAATAAATTTTTCAGAATGTTTTTGACTGTGGTACAACTATTTGGTTTTGTCTGTGTTCATTCAGATTTCCTGCAAACAATACTGGACCTGAATTGTTTTTTTTTAGCAGTTTTTTGGCCTGAAAATAACATTTACCAAGAATATACGTACTTAAATAATTACCTTTTCATCTTCAAACCTGAATATTTGATAGTCTAGTTCAGAGCCAGCCATTCCTTTGTGCACATTTGTCTTCTCAATGACATTGAGTTTAATCGAACATCGTCTTGTTTTACCCACAAGTTCTTTTGCTGAACTGCTGATAGGCTTCATACCATCTGTAAAACCATTGTACATATATTTATATTAGTTAAATGCTATAATTAAAATTGGAATTTGTGATTGAATTAGCTTTCATTGTGTAGATTATTGTTAAACCTGGTAGGTTGACTGTATGTTCTTGTACAGTTATATGAATAGATTACTTGAAGTTTCTATTTAAATAGACTCTTTATAGTGCTGCTCTGTTACACATATGTTTCTATAAGCATGGTCTTGTGTACTTAGTATCTTCAAGCCATCCCTTGGATATTGTTTGCTTGCAATCTTAGTTAAAGTTACTTTTATCTAGAAATGTTGTCATTTCAATGGCAATAGTACACTTATACAAACTAAACATGATGTCAGGCATTTTGTTTTTTCAGTTGAGTTTCAACTTACCATTAGAATATCTCATTTGCAAGTTTGGTACATTCTTGAATTTTAAAGTTTGGTGTTAAACTTAAAAATGTTGTTCTTACTTTATTTCAGAGTAGTTAATTTGTAATGTCTGTTTTGGCTCAATTTTTTTACTACATTGTTTGATTTATCTACTTAGGTTGTTTAGCTCTACATTCACCAATTGTCAATCTTGTTTGTTGTTCTAGCTGAACATACGAAAAAACAGGCTGATATATTCGATTAATTCATAGAATAATACAATTAGATTTAATTGAACCTTGTCTCATTGATTTGATACAGCATAATTTGACAAACATTAGTTATAATCTATTGTTCGATTATTAAACCGTAGATTTGATTTCTGAAATCCACCACATTTGCATCAGTCTGTTTGCAATGTCAAAGTTTAGACTGGAGAGATTTTCTGGAGCACCCAGTAGAGCTTTCTGTATCTGGCAAGAGCTGATGATGGTCTGACTAGGATGTATACTGGATTATCCCTAACCTGTCTTTCAATTTGGAGCAGGTATTCCTCTTTTTCCTGCATGAATATTTGTTACTTTGTTGTTGATTTACTATTAGCCTGTAATATACCATCTTATTTGTGAAGAATTATTTACGCTTAATAAATCTGGAAATTGTAATGGTTCTATGTATATTTGCGGTTGAACTTTGATATCTAACAATCGTATTTTCATTTGTCGTTAAAAATACATTTGGATGCTGCTAAATTACCTGTGGAGTCATTGAGTACAAAATAGCTGCTTCAACTTCTAGAAGTATCTTTGCATTTTCATTATAGGCCGTGAAAAAGGAACTGCCTGTTTTGTCTGCAGCGTCAAATGTAATCTGCAATCTGTTTACACTTTTTAAAAATATATATTGTGCACAAGTTAATGCATTGTACTGACGACCTCCATACGCGAAGCTGTTATTTACCTTGGAGTGGAAATGACACCTACTTTCAAGCAGCTGCTGTTTGGGCTAAAAATAGCACAATGAGGAGGGCCCACTTAATAAAATAAAAGATATGGGAGGAGTGATAAGGAGGAAGGAAGCCCGCGGTTGGAGGAAGGGGAAACGGGCTCAAGGGAGATCAGAAGCCCATCAGAAGGCGTCCGGATTAAGGAAAGAGGTGTCTGGGAGAAGTTAGGGAGATCAGGGAGAATTGGAAAGGGAGTCCGGGTTTGGAAAGAGTCCTTATGGAAATTATATTCCCTTTCCATATTCAAGGTAGGGCATATCTAGGGTTCTTACCTTATAAATAGCCAAAGGAGCAAATCAAGAAGGCATTCACTCAACACACTCGTATTCATACATCAACATTCAAGATCACATCTCGACATAGAAAATACGTTCATCCAAGATCTTGCAGGCCTGATACCTAGGGCCAGCAGGATTAACTTTGTGCCACAATTGTAATCACCCTCCAATTCATATAGTGCAATACTTGGCAGGGTACCGTCCCTCCCGCGGTTGTTCCCACATTGGGTTTTCCGCGTCACCAAAATCTAACGTGCCAATTTACATTACGCGCTTTATTTTTCTATTTGCTTACTGACGTACGAACGATCATACAAACAACCAACGAATAAGACTACATTGACCCTAATCAATCGACTTGGGTAAAAATACCTAAACAGTTTGGCGCCAACCGTGGGGCATTGTGGTCGTCAATCGTTGATATTCTAGATACACAATGGATAAACAAGCATCTGAAGCCGTGTCAGGGAGCAGACAACCATCGCCACCACCATCTACTCAAAATCCAACATCAACAGTGGCTACACAAGCTCCCGAACACACCTCAAGAATCATACCCACAGCGAAAACCTCTCTACCTCCCAAGGCTCCTGCTGTCACAGCTCTGGCTAGATCAGATAAAGGAACAGGGAGCTCAGGCCTCCCACCGCCACCTAGTCCTACACAAATCTTACTCACTGGCGTAGAAAATCTTCAGAAAGAAATGGAAAACATGAGAGAAGACCAAAGGAAAGCGGATGCTGAAGCAAGAAGGAGAGACAGAGAGCTCTGGGCACAGATTGATGTCCTAAAACAATGATCTGCCACCCCATGAGCGGGGCGGTGAAGGAAGATCGACACGGGGAGCATCGGGCGGCGGCGATACCAAATTGAACTAATAACAAGAGTGGATTTGGCTACGATGCATCAAATGGAAGAATAACCCCACGAGGGTTGGGATATCTCACACGGACAACAAATGGCCAAATGAGTGGGGACACAAGCGGCGAGTGGCACCCCGTCGTCAACCCCGCAACAATCGGTCAGACACCTGGAGTAGGATCCGAGTCAAACCAACAAGTGAACTGGCAGCAGGGGACAATCGTTACTGCAACCCCTCCGTCGCTGAGTCAATCGAACCTTCAAGAGCTCGGATCGGGAGGAAATATGTTAAATCAACGAGACGATTGACAAAGAGCGGACCCATTGACTAGTATAACTAATCGCCAGATTGGAGCTAAAGGAGATAATTGAGCGGTCCCAGGCGCCACCGCCACTCGAAAAAGCATTAGATTAGACAAAGCTATGCCGACTCACCCTTCGTGGACACCATATCTATCACACCATGCCAAAGGGATTCACAAATCCAAACATGCCTCTCTTCGACTTGGCACAATGCATCCCTTTGATCATATAAGCCAAGACAAACAAAAATGATGACGGTAACAACTATAGGGCAAGTCAAAGAGGCTTGCATGTGCAAAGGGTTCGGTCCACCCTAACAGACCCAAGACTTCGATGGTTTGTAAGTCCGCCCAACAGTCGATATCTACATTTGCTTTGAATTGGTGAACGCATTTACGCAATGATTCAAAGCGGCGAGAAAGCCACGAAGCACGCAAGAGATCATGTAGAATCGTCCGGGCGGGAGAGAGCGTTGGAGAATACAATACTAGGTTTAACAATGAGAAGGTAGCGATTCGAGAGTGTGATGTCTCAACAAAGCGAGAAGCCTTGAAGAGGCCTCCACCACGACTCCGACCTATACAAGCGACTAACCATGCATCCATGCCATAGTTTCGAGGCGGTGCGGGAGAAAGCGGCGGCAATCGATTTGAGGAAGATGTCCTAGCCGAGCCACCTTATTAAGCACGCCCGATTTTCTAGTACCTCGGTAGTGGAGAAATCGGGAAGAAAAGCAAACCACCAAAGAAGAAGGATGAGAGTCAGACCATATGGAAGAGGAGTCAACAGAATCGAAGAAAATCGCTACTCCCAACTCGGCGGAATATAGATTCGTTACGGAATAGGGGAATTTTGAAGGCACTCGGGAGATGGGAGAGGGAGTCGGTGGCCCAACCCACCGGTGGAGAACAAGCATGGAGAAAGGATAGCAAGAAGAAGTGTGAGTTCCACCGTGATATTGGGCACAACACCGAGGATTGCTATACATTACGAAGAGAGATTAAGCGCCTGTATGAACAAGGAAAGCTGAGCCACCTATTACCACGTGGGGGCAAGCGGCAAGATAAGGTAGGCTCATGAAGCTTGACGACGCACCCACATGCACCAAAATCATAAACGTGATAACAAAGTGCCCAAACTTAAGCGGTGACATATTCAAGCTAAGAGACGTGCTACGAGACCAAAGGAGATAGGCCACCAATTCGTGCGAGAATTTCTCACGGTGACACCAATGCCAGCTTTGATGAAGGAGATACATACGATGAGCGAGAACATCATGGCGCACTTATTATCACCTTATCAATGGCCAATTACACAGTAAGAAAGGTCTTGGTAGATACAGGAAGCTCGGTCAACCTAATCATGCTGAAAACTATATAAAACATGGGATTCAGCGAGAAGGATTTGTAGAATAAGACTATTCCTCTGGTAGGCTTCAGTGGAGAAACAGCTAGCTCACTAGGCGAGATAGTCATCCCTACCTATGTGGGAGGAGTCAACAAGCAAGTCAGGTACCTGGTCATAGACGACCCCTCTACTTACAACGTCATCTTGGGAAGACCATGGTTGCACCAGATGAAAGCAGTCCCCTCAACATACCACCAGTGCATAAAGTTCCCCACACCATGGGGAGTAGAAACAATAAGAGGAGATCAGGAGGAAGCTAGAGGCTGCTATAAGAAGGCACTCAAGTGCACTACCAACCCTCCCACATAACAATTACAGAAGCAGCCTATCCAGGACGAATACATCGAACCTCCAGCAGAAGATCTGGATCAAATCAACCTGGACAAGCTGCACCTAGAAAGAACCGTGCTCATTGGAGCAGGATGCACAGGAAGCTTGAGACAGCAACTAGTCAAGTTATTACAGGATAACATGGATTGTTTTGCATGGTCACACGATGACATGATAGGAATAGATCCGTCCATCATAACGCATAAGCTTAGTGTGGACCCAAAGTGTAAACCCATCCAGCAGAGAAGAAGAAAGTTTGCAGCAGAAAGAAATAAGGTGATCAACCAGGAAGTAGATAGCCTGCTGGCAGCGAAGAAAATAAGAGAAGTAAAATATCCAGAATGGCTGTCTAACGTAGTAGTGGTGCCTAAGAAGAATGGGAAGTGGAGAGTATGTGTGGACTTCACAGATCTCAACAAAGCATGCCCTAAAGATCCCTTCCCGCTGCCTCATATTGACGCAATGGTAGATGCAACAGCTGGACATGAGATGTTGACATTCCTGGACGCATGGAGTGGATACAATCAGATCAAGATGGATCCTACAGATTAAGAGAAGACGGCATTTATGTCTGAAAGAGGAATATATTGCTACAACGTCATGCCATTCGGCCTAAAGAACGCAGGCTCCACATATCAGAGCCTGGTTAACCGCATGTTCAAAGAGCAGATAGGAAGAACAATGGACGTGTATATTGATGACATGATGGTGAAATCAGAGAAGACCAAAGATCACATGCGACATCTGGCAGAAACATTCGGCACCCTCAGGGAATACAAAATGAAGCTAAATCCAACTAAATGCACCTTCGGAGTATCTTCTGGCAAATTCTTAGGCTATATTGTAACTCAAAGAGGGATAGAGGCCAAAGATCGAGCGGTCAAAGCCATCTTGCACTGAGTCACCGAGAAGCCTAAAGATGTTCAAAGACTAGGCGAAAAAGTAGCAGCCCTGAACAGGTTCATTTCAAGATCTTCAGATAAATGCAGGCTGTTTTACGACATACTAAGGAAAAGCCAGAAGTTTGAATGGACCTCAGAGCACGAACAAGCCTTCAGAGAGCAGAAGCAATACCTCAGCATCCCGCCGCTGATGTCTAAACCGAATCCAGGGGAACCACTATTCCTATACCTAGCCGTCACAGAAGTGGCAGTAAGTGTCGTCTTGGTCAGAGAGCAAGAAAAGGAGCAGAAGCCAGTATACTACGTGAGCAAGTCTCTGCTGCCGGCAGAGACCAGGTACACATCTCTTGAAAAGTTAGTACTAGCATTGGTAGTAGCATCTCGCAAACTGCGCCCCTATTTTGAGTCCCACATCATACATGTCGTGACCAACTACCCGCTAAAAGCTATCGTGAGGAAGCCTGAACTGTCAGGCAGAATGTCAAAATGGTCCGTACACCTCAGTGGGTACGATATCCAATATGACCCCAGAACAGCAATCAAATTACAAGCACTGGCCGACTTCGTATCAAACTTCAGCCAAGCCATCCAGAATCTGGCAGATACAGAGATCCTCATCTTAGAAGGAAGCAAGGAGACAGAAGTCTGGCAGATGCATATCGACGGAGCCTCCAACCAAAGGGGGGCAAGCGTAGGACTAATCCTGCGGTCACCACAGGGAGACCTGATAGCGCAAGCAGTAAGATGTGAATTCAAGGCAACCAACAATGAAACAGAGTATGAGGCCTTGATATTAGGAATGAAGCTAGCTTTGGAGTTAGGGGCCAGGCACCTGCTCATATCCAGTGACTCTCTATTAATAGTCAACCATGTGAATGATGAGTTTATAGCCAGAGATTCGAAGATGATTACATACCTAAAAGTAGTGAAGGAGTTAAAACAGAAATTCGAAACTTGCAAGCTTAAGCAGATCGCCAGAGATCAGAATGTGGAGGCAGACGCCTTAGCAACTTTGGGGGCAACATTTAAACCAACAGAGCTATCCAGCATTCCAATAGCACACATGCTGGAGCCTTCTATCCAGAAGGCAGACGAAATAGACAGAGGTGAACTGGAGGATCCACGGAGCGAGAAAGAAATCCAGGCAGTTACAGAGGAAGGTGAGAACTCACAGTCAAACAGGCAGACGCCTAACCAAATAGCCGAACAAGCAGGCAACTGGCGCACACCTTACCTAGACTGGCTGCGCCATAACAAGCTACCAGATGACAAGAAGGAAGTGAGAGCTTTCAAAGTGAAGGCCTCCAGATTCATACTTATTGATGATATATTGTTCAGAAAATCGCTAGAAGGCCCCTACCTACGGTGCCTGGACAAGGAAGAAGCACAGACTGTGTTGCATGCTCTCCACAGTAGCGAATGTGGAAACCATGCAGGGGGCAGGAGTCTGGCAAATAAAGCCCTCAGACATGGATACTATTGGCCTACAATGAAGGTAGATACAGCAGAATACGCACGAAAATGTGACGCCTGCTAGCGCTCAGCACCAATGATCCATCAGCCAGCAGAGCCCCTGCACCCTATCATTTCTCCCTTGCCATTCATGGCATGGGGCATGGATATAGTAGGCCCTCTACCACGGGCCACAAGAAATAGAACCTGGATGCTAGCAATGACAGATTACTTCTCTAAGTGGATAGAGGCAGAAGCATTCACGGAGGTAAAAGATAAACAGGTCATTTCGTTCATAAAACAAAACATCATTTCCAGATTTGGTATCCCATCATAAATCATATGTGACAATGGCTCACAATTCATCTCAAACGGTACCGAGGATCTTGTGCCGGTGGAGCATCACCTTAAAAAGTCGCACCTAGGACTCCAAAGTCCAACGGATAAGTCAATCCGGCAACAAAATCATCATGGATAATCTAAGAAGGAGGTTACGGGAGTTAGGAGGAAAGTGGGCGGATGAATTGCCACTAGTGTTATGGTCGGGCGACAGAACGACGTCAAAGATAGCAACAGTCAAACACCCTTGACTGGTGTTTGGCGCGAGAAATAGTCATTCCGTCGAAGTTCTAGTTCCCACTCACAGGTATGAAAATATGACAGGGGAACTGAACAACGCAGAGATGACCAGAAGCCTGGACACAATTGACAAGCTGCGAGCAAACGCAAAAATCCGTCTAGCTGCCTACAAACAGTCAATGGCTAGGAATTATAACAAGAATGTGAAAGTCAGGCTCCTGGAGGTAGGAGACCTGGTTCTCCGAGAGGTGTTTCAAAACACCAAGAATCGAAAAGCAGGCAAATTCGCCTACAAATGGGAAGGACCATACCAGTTAGAAGGATTTGTTGGCCATGGTGCATACAGACTGATGACTATGGACGGTCAAATCATACAACGCCCATGGAACATACTTCACCTGAAGAGACATTACTTTTGATAATAAGTAGACTCTAGCTTTCAGAATGATGTACTATGAAAAGCCAAATCACCTTTTAAAGTTAAAATAAAAATCCGGTAGTAGGCATACTGCCAATTTCACTTTTATTTCTGGTGTCTCTAGTTATTTTTAAGACTTTAAACTGCTATTAGATGGTGTGGTCTGGCAGCGTCCTGGGACCAAAATTGCTCTGGTACCCCATGAGATGACGACAGGTACTTCACATCATTTAATAGATTTTCTTATTTTCAGGCTTCTCTGAGTACATCACTTTGAATTCTGGTATTTTTATGGTACTTTGAAAGGATGTCTAGCAGGACTGTCAACTGCCAACGCGGGGTGACAAGGCACACGACACTCCAACATGCCTAACCTATTTTCTCCACAAGGAGCACCCTCACCAGGTGGACTGTGGAACATACGAAAGGGAGCCTGGTTGACAGCTGAATACGCTTATCCAGCTACCCCTGATACCACCCCCTAGACGTAGCTCGCACTAATCGCAATTAATCAGGGCCCAAGCATGCATGCACACGAACATGGAACGTAGAGATATCTGCGCTACCAGAATCCTGCAGCGTCTCCATCGGTCCTAGAATGACGATAAACTTGCCTCAATGACGCCCCTGTCGGCTTTAAACGTGATGAACAAACATTGCATCATGAACAAGTTTAAGTAGTCCAAAATCACAGATATCGCCTAAATCACCATCCGGTGACACGGCAAGACTAAGTCGGATCGACCTTTTTCAGTGACCAGGCTGGTCTAAATCAGCCTCATAGGTTGACACGGCCACTCCTCCTTACATTGCGGCATACGCCTAAATCAGCCATCAGGCTGACACGGCAGCTAGCTGAGTTAGAACGTCAGCCTTTTCAGGTTGACAGGACTCGCCTAAATCAGTCAGGCAGGCTGATACGACAAATTTCCTAAAAACAGGGAAAATAAATAACTAGCACACGATATGTAAGCTAAAACCTTGCCAAACTATGACAAGGGGCATTTCAAAACATGGCCAAAATACGGCCCCAAGTTTAACCGCCACCTTGGCGGAGCACCACCGAAAGAGTTTTAAAACTTACAAAGTCTGCCACCTCTGGGCCAGACTGCCATAAAGTTCATCAAAACATAAAAATATTTAATTATCGGTCACATTAATGACCTCCACCTCTGGCATCTCCTCTGCCTGCTGACCCCCTGTTTCAGGTTTCCGCACCAGCTTGCACATCCTTAGCTACCATAGCTTCCTGAGCTCCGTCAGATCATCGGGACATCCCACTCCATCCCAGACTTGCTCGGCCAAGTGCGGAAGAATTCACCTCCCCAACTTCGCATCAAGACACTCGGATCGGGTTGGGTGGGGTAGAGCATCTCCACTGCTTCTCCTCTTCCTCTATAGCCTGCTGGGTAGGAGCCTCCGCAAGGGCAGCATGCATCCCGCTGATCTTTCCCCGCCAGGTAGCATAGGCAACAACATTGGTGGCCAGTGAGATCAGCTCACTGATCTTCTCATCAGAGCGCTTGAGGGAGTCAGAGAAAGTGTTACACACCGCCTGAGTGCGCGCCTGCTGATCAGCCCCCTCCTTCAGCTTCTTCTTGGTGACAACAAGCTCAGTCTTCAGCTCCACTACACGCTCCTTCAGATCAGCCTGCTGCTGCGCCAGATTAGCAATAGTCCCCTTCAGCTCCTGGTTCTTGGCGCTGGTAGCACGACTGGTTGTCTGCACTATGTTAATCATCTTCCTATTATAGAGTGTAGACTGAAGAGTCTGGGGCAGGAAAATTCAGAAGTCAGCAAGGAAGTCGAGAGATAAAATCTAAACAAGAAAAGACAAACGGGTAGAGGACGAAGAATATTTATCATGAAGGCATTGTGTACGTCATTCTCAGCCATCTCCTCTGGGGAGAACTCTGAGAACGTCTCCTCAACAGGAGGGAAGAGCAGCTGGTCAATCTCCGGCCAATACGGCACCTTGTCCACATTCCCAAAGCCCTCTGGGAAATGAGCAATGATGCCTCCACTAGACGAAGCACAAGGACTGGCAAGTGGAGTAGGCGGATGGCGAGATAACGAATCGACCTCCAAGGGTTCACGTACAGCAGAACTGGAAACTGTGGGAGGAGTCTGGAAGGAGGTAGTAGGAGCACTCCTCTTGGAGGCAGAGGCCACATCAGGGCTGGCAGAAAGTCTCTTTCTTTTGGCACTTTGGAGGATGATTTCCAACTGATCAACTTTTGAACCTGCAAGCACATATAGTCTCAGACGACAGAATGCTTAAAACCTCAAGCAGAAACAGCATGCAAATGAAGGCGGTTGTAGAAGCCTTACCAGAAGACATACTGTGAGCTGACTGAGGAGGATTGGAGGAGGAAGCAGGTGAAAAACCAGGAAGCAGATCTGGAAACTTTCTCTCAGATTCAGAGATGCTGAACAATTTGCTGCAGGCAGGGATCTTGGCACCAATACGGGTAAGGTCACAGGGGCTTGCGCGAAGACGATGAAGTAAGCTAGTAAGCAGCAAGATAAAATAAATCAGGTGACAGGAAGGCTACTTACTCGAAGTAAGAACCCATTTCTCGAAAATATAATCAGTAGGAGGCTGGATTGAGTCCTTCCTCATGATAGGCTATCGCACACATATGCAAAAATAATATTTATACCCTACCAAAATAAATGAATGTAGTACGTAGGGGTCGAACCCAAAGGAGACGGGAGTTTATAATTTAGTTGTTATGGATTGAATTTTTATCTCGGTAGGTTAATGGTTGATTGATTGGCTTGGTTTGATGTGATGATAAAACAATAATAAAGAAAATGTCTAGGGAGGTCGGGTCACACATGCTAATTATGTAAATGCTCATGTCAAGTTACAAAGTTTATTTTACGATAAATGTTTAGGCTTAAAGACACCCACCTTACGATATTAGTGTCAACCATAGACCGGGTCCTAGAGAAACTCTCGTCCATGACTAGGTCGTCCTACTACACATGCTTTGTCTAATTCAATTCCGTGCCTCTCGACTTTTAGAATGAATGAACAAACTTAATCAATGAATAAGGCCTTTAAACATAGATTAAACGTGACGATGCAAACATGTGAGAGAAATAATTTATCAATTTAACTTAGCCTCATTTTAACATTTACAATTTACTTAGTCATGCATGGTTTCCCTTACTCCTTAGACAAATGCAACTACTCTAACATGGTGGAAATGTAAACTACACTAATGATAATTAAAATGATAAACATAATGAAAATGTAAATAGAATTACCTTGAAATGGGAATGGAAATAGAAATAGAAGAACAATGAAACTAGAACAACTTGAAATATAACTTGGAATCAAACTGGAAATGGAATTGTAATGTAATTGCTAAAATGAAATGTAAACAAACTAAACTAAACTAAGCTAACCTAAACTAACTACTAAAATTTAGAGAGAATTTAGATGGAAAAATATGTAGAAAGATGGTGTGTAGTGTGTGAGATTAGCATCTCTTATATAGGAAATAAGGGAGTAAACTTTGTAGAAGAATCCCAAAATGTCATCCTAAACACACTCTTAATTTTCCTTCAATTCTTGAGTAATTGCCAAAAGTAATACCATGCAAATTCTTAATGCCTCTTTAATCACATGGTTAAATATGATATTAGCATCCAAAGCTTTTCTTAGCATCCAATATTTTCCACCATAATTTGGGCTTGACTTGCATATTGACTTTGCTTGCATTTTTATTTTGATCCAACACTTTCTTCATGCAAAATCCATGCACTTCCAACACTTAGTCCAATCTTGCTCTCATACTTAGCCTTGCTTCTAGTGTTAGCACATTTTATAGTACTTTAGCTCATTTAGCTCATTTTCCTACAAAACACACCTGAACACACAATTGCACTAGAAACACAATATTAGCTTAAAAACACTTTGATAAGTGCTAAATGATATATAAAATCAAACTAATATAAGGGATTAAAATGTATAAAATATGCACTTATCAAACTCCCCCAAGCTAAGTCCTTGCTTGTCCTCAAGCAAGATCATCCCAACATTGCAAATCCCAAGCAGCTAACAAGCAATTGATTCAAATCCCGAAAACACATGGGCATAAGGATAAGCAAAATCATGGATGAGATTTACATGGCCGCGTAGCGTGGATGACTTCAAGTAAAATTTTCGGCTCTTGCATGATCTTTTGACTTTCGGACTCTCACGATCCACTCATAACTCAATTTTGTGTAAAAGGACATTTTGTGATTAATCACTCAACAATCCTCGACTCATGAGAGTGTGCCCGCAATCTAATATGGTAATCAATTCAAAACTCTAAGACAAAACAATCAAATGCAAGCATGTAAAGAAGCCAAGGGTAAGAAGAAGGTAAATAAACATGGGCAAGAAAGGGGAACGAATGAGTTATGGTAATGTGGAGCTAAGTCAAGCTAGCAACTACTAAAATGTAAAGGTGCTCAATCCCAATTACAACCCAATTTGCAATTTAATCATAAGTAAACTCTCCAAAGTATATGAATAATGTATGAGAATTTCTCACATCAACTTCTTCTTCTCTTTTTTCTTTTTTCAATTCATACTTCTTTTTTCATTTTCTTTCATGCTTTTTTTTCATTTCTTTTTCTCAACTTTTTTTTTCTTTTTTTGATTTTTTTTCATTTCAATTCATCATCACTTTTTCTTCTTTTCTTTCTTGAGCATTAAGACCAAGCTTACATGATTGTCCAAACTTTGAAACAAATCCCAATTGAGCACCCAAACAAGGACAAACAAAGCTACTAGCTCAACAAGGGTAGACAATTTCAATGATGTAGCTAGGGATAAATTTTGTGAAGGGGTCAAAAAGGCTAAATTTATCATGTGAATGGCTCCAAAATGCTTTAACAAATGAATGCATGCTTAACAAAAGATGAAATAAAGACCATACTTGTGCGTTTTGATGTAACACACAACATAAGGAGACCTACACTCACCTAAGAGAGACCGGATATGGATGCGTCGGTCTAAAGAAGGCTCTACCTTACCATTTTGTGGCTTGCCAAAAGTCAAGATCAAGCTTACTTGGTCCAAAATCCATCTTCCACCTACTATGTCAAGACATCCCCATGCATGCTATATCCCGTCAAAAGTAGCGAATCAAGAGTTATCAAGCCAAAAATGGGACAAACAAGAGGGCATAAGTAGGACAAGGAAAGAATTAGAAGCAAATATTCACACAAATTTTTCAAAAATTCTCACTAAATCGATACTAACTAAATGCAAACTAACTAATATGCGAATGCAATCTCCCCCCAAGCTAAACACAACATTGTCCTCAATGTGCCAACAATTAAATTACTCAACTAAACCACAAAAATGGTTCAAAGCACATAAACAAGAACGATAAGAGGTCATATTTAATGGGTTGCGAGAAATAAACTAAAGTGCAAAACAAAGAAAACTTACTAGACTAACGAGCCTCCCCCAAGCTAGCATAAACATTGGGAGATTCCTCCATTTAGCAGCTCATCAAAAAAATGGGTCAAAATTCCGGTGGGTACTTTGTCTTTGATGCTAATAGAGGTTTTCGGAGGTGATTTGATTGGGAAATGAAGAAAAATGGAGAGAAGGAGTACCGTCCTCTGCTTTTGAAGCATATAGAAAAGATTTAGCATATCCCGTATTTTACGAAAACGCGCAAAAAGGAAGAAATTCACGACCCCGATCGGGGTGGTCAACCCCGATCGGGGTTGACCGTTGAATTTTTTTTTTTTTTTTTTTTTGAAAAAAAAAACGTAATGTTACGACCCCGAACGGGGTTACAACATGGGGTAGTATGCTATCCTTCAAAATGCCTCTTCTCCTCTTCAAACACCTACAAATCACAACTCAAAATAGCTAATTAGTCTAATATTTATTCCTAATTTTAATAAAACATGAAATTGCATAAAAAGTGAAATAAAAACAAACTAGTTTTTTACTAATGGATCCTCCATCGTCCTCTAAAAAGCACGTCAATGCCCTTAGAAGTAAATCATATACCTGTGCATGAGCAATACACAAACATATATAAACAATTGATAAAATATAAGTATGAAAGATCAAAGGCAAGAAAGGATTAATCTTATCAAATTGTCCATGAGAGATTTCAAATAGAACCACCGTACTCCACTCGTCAGCAAGAAAAGGAGCATCATGCTTAAGACCATAAAAATAATCGTTAGTGCAGAAATTATAATTATAATCGGTCTCAAATTGGTGGTATGAAAACTTTAAGTGGTAGGACTCGTCGAAAATGGGGGGTTCATCCCACTTAACCTCTATTTTAGCATCATTAAGTCCTTCATCAACCTTAAAAAGGTCAACCACATCCTCCACGAAAGGATTTTCAAAGGAGTCTAAGGTCTCGTGTAAAACCTCATCTATTTCATTATATTCAAGCTCGGCATCGTCCATGGTAAGTGTGTTATCTACTACAAGGACAATGGCATCAACATGAGTCTCTAAATTATCAATTGGAATGATATTAGGGGGACTTTTAAAATAAAAAGTCGAACTATCGTCATCATCCAATAATTCAAAATCATTAGATTGAAAAGACTCACATTGGGGAGGTAAAACGGCAAAATGAGAAAAGATAGGCTCACGTGGTCTCGGTTTCTCTTGAGAATTTTTTTCCAAACGAGCCTGTAACACTTTAAGCTCCTCTTCGATGCGCCAATAATGGAATTGGCATGATACCTCCCGCAATTGACTTTGGCTAGCCATGAAATCAAAGAAATCCCAAAGTTCTAGCCCCATCATGTAGTAGACACTCCCATTACTCAAGTTTAGAGCTATTTTCCGGTTCTCAAAATTCATTCCATTAAGCGTGAATTGAACCATGTAATCCCCATCAAGGACATGTCCAAGAGAGAGGAGACTATCGCAAAAATGGTTGAATCGGGCAAGATAGTCATGAAAAGGCTCATCTTGGAGTTGTGGGATGAATTCGTAACTCATTATGTAAGGCCAATAGCTTTATCACCTACAAAAATAGGCACTAAAACTACAAGAAAACCGTGAGATGATCCCAAGGAACAAGTATTCCTCGAGACAAAATAAAATAAGATAACATTCAACAACTAATTAGCAAACAAAACCGTCTCCCCGGCAACGGCGCCAAAATTTGATAGGCTATCGCACACATATGCAAAAATAATATTTATACCCTAGCAAAACAAATGAATGTAGTACGTAGGGGTCGAACCCAAAGGAGACGGGAGTTTATAATTTAGTTGTTATGGATTGAATTTTTATCTCGGTAGGTTAATGGTTGATTGATTGGCTTGGTTTGATGTGATGATAAAAAAAATAATAAAGAAAATGTCTAGGGAGGTCGGGTAACACATGCTAATTATGTAAATGCTCATGTCAAGTTACAAAGTTTATTTTACGATAAATGTTTAGGCTTAAAGACACCCACCTTACGATATTAGTGTCAACCATAGACCGGGTCCTAGAGAAACTCTCGTCCATGACTAGGTCGTCCTACTACACATGCTTTGTCTAATTCAATTCCGTGCCTCTCGACTTTTAGAATGAATGAACAAACTTAATCAATGAATAAGGCCTTTAAACATAGATTAAACGTGACGATGCAAACATGTGATAGAAATAATTTATCAATTTAACTTAGCCTCATTTTAACATTTACAATTTACTTAGTCATGCATGGTTTCCCTTACTCCTTAGACAAATGCAACTACTCTAACATGGTGGAAATGTAAACTACACTAATGATAATTAAAATGATAAACATAATGAAAATGTAAATAGAATTACCTTGAAATGGGAATGGAAATAGAAATAGAAGAACAATGAAACTAGAACAAACTTGAAATATAACTTGGAATCAAACTGGAAATGGAATTGTAATGTAATTGCTAAAATGAAATGTAAACAAACTAAACTAAACTAAGCTAACCTAAACTAACTACTAAAATTTAGAGAGAATTTAGATGGAAAAATATGTAGAAAGATGGTGTGTAGTGTGTGAGATTAGCATCTCTTATATAGGAAATAAGGGAGTAAACTTTGTAGAGGAATCCCAAAATGTCATCCTAAACACACTCTTAATTTTCCTTCAATTCTTGAGTAATTGCCAAAAGGAATCTCCATACAAATTCTTAATGCCTCTTTAATCACATGGTTAAATGTGATATTAGCATCCAAAGCTTTTCTTAGCATCCAATATTTTCCACCATAATTTGGACTTTGAATTTGGGCTTGACTTGCATATTGACTTTGCTTGCATTTTCATTTTGATCCAACACTTTCTTCATGCAAAATCCATGCACTTCCAACACTTAGTCCAATCTTGCTCTCATACTTAGCCTTGCTTCTAGTGTTAGCACATTTTATAGTACTTTAGCTCATTTAGCTCATTTTCCTACAAAACACACCTGAACACACAATTGCACTAGAAACACAATATTAGCTTAAAAACACTTTGATAAGTGCTAAATGATATATAAAATCAAACTAATATAAGGGATTAAAATGTATAAAATATGCACTTATCACCTCACGTAGAAGAAGTCCTCAAACCATTTATCATCACGAGATTTTGACGCGTGTTTGAAGGGAGCCTCTCCATGGCCCCGGAATGAGAACTGACCCCTGCCCAGGGATCTGATGCTGTACATATGGGCTAGATCACCCAGAGTGATATGTTTACCAGTGTTCTGACCGGCGGCCAGAGAATAGAGAAGAACTCTCCAAATGGCAGCAGAAATTTGCGCCATGGCAAAGTTGTTGGTAAAGATGAAGTCTTGAACAAGTTTAGGAAAAGGAAAACGAGGCCGTATCTAAATGGGTACAGATAAACGCCAACCCACCCTGGATGGAGGGCGTCGGCTTTTTGCCCCGCTTCAGGGATAGCGATGTCAACCCCGTCACCAAGACCAAGCAGATTCTTGATCATGGGAATGTCGGCCGGAGTTAAAGCGGAATCACAGTCGTGGGGATGTTTAAAAAGTCCCCGAGAAGGAAAGGTTGGGTCAAGATTACGGTCGGAGGGTGTGGAGGTTGATGAGGACTGTCGAGTTTTACCCATGGTGGAGAGAGAAAATGGAAATTAAAAGAAGATAAGAGGAAGGATTACCTGATGAAGGAGACGGAGGAAGACGAGCAGTGAAGCCGGTGAAGAAGAAAGAAGAAGGAAGGTTGTGGGTTTAAGAGAGAGGAATATTTTTTGAAATAATTTGGGATTAATGAGAGTGGAAAATGGACGTTGGAGTTATAAAGAGGAGAGAGGGAGTTGGGTGCGAGAAAAGAGGAATAGGGTGGCTGAAATGATGGATTGCATGGGAAGAAGTGTAAAAGACGGCTTAGGGTTTTTAGCGTTTGGTTACGTAAATTCCTTGCTCGATACCTGAAAGCGTACTTCACAAGAAATTTGGGGCAAACTGTTTGGGCTAAAAATAGCACAATGAGGAGGGCCCACTTAATAAAATAAAAGCTATGGGAGGAGTGATAAGGAGGAATGAAGCCCGCGGTTGGAGAAAGGGGAAACGGGCTCAAGGGAGATCAGGAGCCCATCAGAAGGTGTCCGGATTAAGGAAAGAGGTGTCAGGGAGAAGTTAGGGAGAAGTTAGGGAGATCAGGGAGAATTGGAAAGGGAGTCCGGGTTTGGAAAGAGTCCTTATGGAAATTATATTCCCTTTTCATATTCAAGGTAGGGCATATCTAGGGTTCTTACCCTATAAATAGCCAAAGGAGCAAATCAAGAAGGCATTCACTCAACACACCCGTATTCATACATCAACATTCAAGATCACATCTCGACATAGAAAATACGTTCATCCAAGATCTTGCAGGCCTGATACCTAGGGCCAGCAGGATTAAATTTGTGCCACAATTGTAATCACCCTCCAATTCATATAGTGCAATACTTGGCAGGGTACCGTCCCTCCGGCGGTTGTTCCCACATTGGGTTTTCCGCGTCACCAAAATCTAACATGCCAATTTACATTACGCGCTTTATTTTTCTATTTGCTTACTGACGTACGAACGATCATACAAACAACCAATGAATAAGACTACATTGACCCTAATCAATCGACTTGGGTAAAAATACCTAAACAGCTGCTACATGTGTATGTTATGTCTATGGCCTTGTCATTGATTCTTCCGTAGTTGCTACATCCAAGATATAATTGTAGTTTACTAATGTCAAAATTAGTAAGGTCCACCTTTAACCAGTGTTCTTCCTCTTGGAGAGTCTCAGTTACCTGTTTAGTTTTGTACAACTTTGTTTATATTCAACAACAAAAAATAACCGTGAAGTTATGTATGATGATTATTTGCCAAGATGATTGCATACCTTTTTTTGGAACAAATCTACCATTGTAATAATTTTGCGCCCTTCTTCTGGATAGAGCACATCTAAGAGTTGTTATTTCTTAGTATTCAGTAGTTCTTAATGTGTTTCTCCCCTGACATTTAAGTTAGATTAGTCCAACGCAGCTGAGAATGGAGTCTGAAGTATGTTATTGTGCCAGCTCTTACCATGCATTTAACAAAGCAGCCTTGTTCCCTATTGGAGATAGGTTAACTACTGTTTCTTCTGTTGTCGAAAGTGAGAACCCTAGAAGTTCAGCTTAATTAGATGTGTGTTTCATATAGTTTGTTAAAAATTGGTTTCGACTTGAATTCTCTGTGTAAGTATTGAAATCACCTTTTCTGTAAGCTGCACGTAGTGATGTAAATGCCACTACTGGAAAGGATGTTGCTAGTGAACACAGATTCCGACATTCTTCAATATCCATGCCTTCCCAGGCTGTGACTGTCATCAACTGCTCGGAGCTACATGTTTAAAATGCAGTTAAATAGGATGTTTTATTAAAAAATGAACCCAACACTAAAGACCATGAATAGAGTATCTAACAAATGCACATACCTTTGATCAACAATAAATACCTCACAAACATTCCAATGTTGGCCATTTGATTTAGGTACTTGACAATTGGGATTTACATACATAAGTATTCCCAATACATCTGCAAATTGAAATAACTTATTTATTTATTGGCTTCAAATTCAAACTGCTATATAAAATTAACGAAATTTTGGGTATAAACTCTACGAATTAATCGGGCCTTACCATATCTCTCATTCATTTGGATGAGCCTTGGAATGGATGCAATAAATTGGTAGTTGGTTTGGTTCTCAGGTTGTTCATCGAAAATAGGTTGAACTACAGTTAGGGTGTTGAATGACAACTGATACGCTTGATCAACTACGGTTTCGCAATCTTCACCAAGCAGGGCTATGATGGTGGGATTGTAAATTTCGTAGTTCATGTTATTAACTATAATATCTTTATACATTTGTATCTCTTCATTGTGCAGGACACATTGCAAATTAGTTCCCTGTAGTAGTAAGAGCAGTTCTTTAAATGCAAAGCTTTACTATTTTGTTAAATTTCAGTCTATTTCTGCAGTTAAGCAATACTGGTGTTTTTGAAAAGATATGTATATGACTTGAACTAACTTAACTTCTGTTGGTGCAGTGTATTATTTTGAATTTTAATATTTGCAGATAAGTTTTTTCCAAAATTGAAACATTAATTTAAGAATTTACCTCGTCATCTTCAAATGTTATAGTTTCATACTCCAATTTGTTGTTTTGCAGCATAGAATGGATGCTTTGTTTGTCAATAACCTTCAATTTGATAGAATATAATCCAGCATGACCTGCAGCCTCCCTAGCAAGTTTCCTGAAAGAGGTCATTTGAATCTGTTATATTTAGGTTAATACTATTTTTATAGAGCAATGAATTGTGGGGTTTTTTAGAGCATTATGCAGGCATATATTTTGGCTCCCTTTGCGATTGCTTGTTTAGTGGTCATAGAATTTGTAAGTAAATAGGGGCCTCACTTGTATAACTGTATACGTATAAGCAACATCAACATCATTATGTTCTACTGTATTATGGTACAACAGTACTGTTTGTATGTTTGAAGAAGTATCAGAGTGGGTGTCTGTTTGGCAGGTTTTGACAGTTTAATATCATCTGTTTATTATTTTTAAATGCCTTCATTACATATCATAGTATAATGCTTTTTTAATTTTTTTGGTACATTAATGATGTCTGTTGCGGGTTTTTTTACGCTTGATTTGTATTCCTTTATTTCTATTCACTTTTTGTGTAGTATGTATAGTTGATTATGCAAATTCTATCGCCAGTTTAAAGCAAACTAAGGTACTACTTATTTGTCTGGTTTACACTTGAGTTAATAAACCAACAAACTGAAGTCCTGTTAACACAATACATTCGAAATTTAGATTTTTTTAAAGGCTATGAAGTCCAACATAATTTTATTCATCTTGTGCTCTAAAGAAGCTGCTGGTCTACTTGTTACTTGTAGATAACTACATATTTGACATGGTTGTCCTTCTTGTGCTTCAGTATGATCAGCTTAGATTCTGAGCCGTTCCATTCATCTGACCTTTGCCATTTGTGGTTGACAGTTGCCAAGTTTTTCTAGTTATTTGTTTCTAAAAGGAGTAAAATGTGAAGCAATCATTTCTGCACTGGACGGGTGCTTCAAAATGGATAGCAGCTTCTACTTAGAACACATTTCTAGTTGAGCGAGATTTGTTTGATCACCCACTTTAGCACTCCATTCCTTGAGAGTGCTGCTGCAGGCCCTACTTGAAGATAAATTGTAGTTGCCCGGATTCGAGTTTCAGCATATGTTAGGTATTGTTGCTTTTCCTGCAGTCATCATTTTTGGGCCAGTTAATATCTACGCACATAAGTTTTGGATATTAGATTAGTTAACTAACACATATGGCAACTCACCGGCTCCGGTATGTCGTATATTTCCTCAACCTTTTTTCCTAGTAGTTTATCGGAATCGACATTAAACGTAGTAAACATGAATGATCCTGTTATGTCAATTGCTTCAAATGTGATGGTCATCCTGTGTTCACGATTTTGGAAAATATTATATAAGCTTTGTGTTTCCCATATATATTTTTGGCAGGGTAATTTGGTTAATTAATTTGTTCATTACCTAGGTATGGAGTTGACACTTTGCCTCATGCATGTTTCGCAGTTGTAGGTGACATTGTTTTCTTTCTTGCTTGCTGTACCACAATGACTACACCCGAGGTAGAAGCGTATGTCTTTTCGATCAAATTCAGGAATGGATATATGTAGCCAGTGACGTTCGTCTTGCAATGTAGCTGGAGCCTGTGTTTACCATTCAATTTCCAAAAATCAACAATTAGTTTTTGGCCTTAAGCCAAAAAGGTGCTTTAATATGTATAATTCACTAATTTCCATTGAAAACATCTGGACATGTATTTCCTTCACCTGATTAGATGCCAATGCAACATTATTTTACATTGGGTAGAATTTTTGGCCCTCATTTGATTGGAAATGCATACCTTTTTAGACCGCAAGTTTTTAATGGTTGTGGGTACACGCTTTCTTTCAGGTTGACGAGTTTCGATGACTTGTTGATGTTTAGTAGATACTGCTGCCTTATTTGCATTGTTCCTAATTTCACCCATAAAACAGATCATATTTATGTAACGTGATTAACCAGTTTAACTGCTTACACATAAAGATTATTAAGCCTACCAAGCACGAAGGTTTTCTGCCTTATCTCCATCAGGATTGAACTTGATAAATGTTGCTGAAGTAGTTGCAACTGAGAAGCCTATTAAATTAACATCAACAGAATAGTTATTTGTAGTATTGAGTTTGCAATAATTGTGAAGAATGTTAACCATAGATGTGATTGTATACCTTTGTGATAGGAGGGCTTTAGACAAGTGAAACCAACCACTGGGAATGTGCCAACCAATTCTTTAAGCTGCTCGCATTCTCTAGTTGTAATCTCGGCCCAAGCTGTTATGATTATGGGCTGTTCTGTGCTGCATGAGTTAGGTTTCTTCATCAGCTGATGAATTTGCCAATTTGAACCGAAATTTCAGCTCTATTATGTAAGTGTTCATCTGGTTTTATCTAACCTGGGATCCATCACAACTAATTTACGTACAGGTAAGGCTGCTCCATCTGGATGTGGCACCTCTCGCAGTACTTCAACATGGATTAGTATAGCGAGAATATCTACACATTATTCATTATTTAGCAGGTTAATATTCAATTGGTACGTAAGTTAGTAAACACAAGAGGAGGGTTAAATCTATATCAAGATACTGAACTACCAGCAGTAAGGGAAATATTTACTTCCGTATCTATCATCAGCTGTCACAATTCTGGGTATTGTAGCTATGCTTATGTAGTCTGGACCTGCAGGTGGTTTGCAACCTTCAACCGGGGTAATGACGGTTTGAGCACCAAAACTTAGTTGATATGGATGGTCAGTATCGCGACGATACTTTTCAGGCATTAGTTTGATCTTTGCATTGCAAATGTCATATTCCATTTTATCGTAAATTATATTTTCATACGCTGCTATTTCATCTTCATACAGCGTAGTTCTTATCCTTCCACCCTGTGTTAATTAGACCATAATTACAATGTCTATCATTTGCAATGTAGAATCTACAACAATTGGAAATTAAAAAAAATGACTTATCTGAGAAGTAGACAACCTAAATTGAAGCTGTTTGAGTTTTTCCAAAATCATAATAAATTATAATCAACTTTTTTACGGACTTATACAGCAAGGTATTTATAATCTCAAATACTAACATTGATATTGCCTTACTTACATCATTTGACATATCATCTGAGTTTTCACTATAAGTAAAATTAACTTTCAAAATTACCTCTTCATCCTGAAAAACAATTCTCTGATAATTTAGTCCTTTGCTTTTTGGGCGAAATTTGTGTGTTGCTCTTCTCATTAACTTTCAAGCGAATTGAATGTGGCCCGACCTTGTCATTTAAGTCCTTCACCATTTTTTTCTCAGGCTTCATATTTCCTGCAAAAAAAAATAAGCTGCTTAGTAAGACATTAAGCCTGGTAAAGCTGAGTCTGACATCATTTTATTTTATAATCCAAACATGTTTCATTTAGAAGCTTTTATCATCCCTATATTATGAATATTATACATCAATGATTTCTATATTCTCTGATGATGAGGTAGTTTGCTGTCTGCCAGTATATAATTGCTTACCAATCTTTTTTCTTGTGGTTTAAGATTATATGAATATTGTTGTTACTCTTTTTTTCTGGTTGTCTGGAATTTGTTTGAATGTATACTTCATTTTTTAACTATGTGCAGTAAGGTTTTTCTACATTCAGTCTGATTGCGTGTTGCCAACGAAATGAAGTACCAGACCATTCCCTATTTGCTGCTGAGTTGCCTGCCTACTGTTCAAAAGTATGGCTGGTTTTACTTTGCCATAATCTTACTGTTGAAAGCACATATTCCTCTGAATTTCTCTTGTTTTGGATAGGTAAGTATCGTTTTAAATCTATAGGCCATACTTTCAACAGTGTAATGTCATTTTATAGTACTCTTGTACTATTTGTTCACTTTGATAGATGACAATGACAATTCTATAAGGCTATAAATTTAGATAATGAAGTACAACCTATTATATTTTAATATTTATATTATAAAATTACAAGGTGAAAGTACTTTTTGGTTTTGGGTGGGAATATTAGTCTATTTTTTAATTGAAATGTAATTTTTCAAATTATCTTTGGGTAAACTATTTTAGGCTTGTAACCTAACTCAATATGCATATTTCCGCGCCCAAAAAAGACCATAGAAACTCAAAGCAGATTGCTCTTTAGTAGGTACTTGTAGCAAAGTTTCATTGCACTTTTTGTAATAGCACTGTTTGTTTGCATAGGCATAAGGCAAACCTATATGGCTCTTTTCTTGCCAAACAACTGATAATGAAACCTTCATTTTTTAAACCAAAATACACAAAGTTTGGCCTGTGTTTGCCTTACAATTATAAATCCTGAAACAACATTTATACACTTCTAAAATATATTAACATTACTTCCTAAACTCCAAAAACCATCTGCAACCAAAGCTGTAAGCAAAAGCCTAGGCCTTTCTGCAAAGCAAATAAGGACATTTCTTTCCTTTCTTGGCTGTTAAATGTCATTTTGTGATTTGTGAACGCCTAAGTAATACGGATTGGCCTTATTTCGATGTGCCTGCAACCTGTAAATAGGCACCATTTAAAATTCGTCATCGGCTGTTGGTACCGCGGACATATATATATATATATATATGTCAACTTAGCATTTACAATGTAGAAGCATAATAAAGTCTGTATCATTACCTGACAATATTCTCTAAACCCTGCTCTTCTGAGTACCTCAAATGAAACTACATTCCGCACCAAATTTCCATTAACATCACCTACGGATGGATTGTGCAGCATTTTCAAGTCTTTAGCTGAACGTGCTCGTGATAATGCTACATATAACTGTCCATGTGAAAAGCAAGATCTAGGTAGGTACACACCTACGCGTTGCAAAGTCTGCCCCTGTGCTTTATTTATTGTCATAGCAAAGCTTAACTTAATAGGAAACTGCTTTCTCTGGAAATTGATTGGAAATCTAGAATTCTTGGACGGTTTCAGTGTAATCCTAGGAAGGAAAACACGCTCTCCTTTATAATATCCAGTTGAAATTTCACACTCAATCATATTTGGGAAAAACCGCTTGCATATGAGGCGCGTACCATTGCATAGACCCGCTGCAGAATCCAAATTGCGCAATAATATCACTGGAGAATCTTCCTTCAAAATTAATTCATGTGGTGTCATTCCAGCAGGGCATAGAGAGTTTAGAAATTCAGCTGGATATACGTTTGAGTTGTCGTCTACAACGCTATCAAAACTATGGTAAATGTGCTTTGTCCCCGGAAATTAATCAATAAGCATGGTGTTTATAGAGTCTACATCAACATTCCTTGGAGTTAAAATGGCTCGGTCGTTGAAAATTATAGGGGTTAAAGTGGTTTCCTTAATCTCTGGGAAGACATTGTCAATCAAGGTTTGTTCTGGTTGTTCATCCTTTTTTTTTCAAGGATCAGTTGTTGCGGTAGTGACAATAAACTGCTTTCTTCTGTTTGCAACTCTCCATTGCCTAACTTCAGTAAAAAATCTGAAAATTTAGGGTCTTCCTTTGCCCTTATATTCTCCGTTAACTGAAATTTGGTTAGTTGTTGCCATATAGGAGAACTGACAATGCTGGCTTCAACTGCTTCCTGCTGGGTACGCCTTGGAAGAACAGGAAGAACTTGAAGAAAGTCTCCTCCAAAAACTATTACTTTGCCACCAAATAACTCGGAACTATTGCATACATCTTGAAATAGCATATTTACAGCCTCAATATTCTCCCTTTTTGCCATTGAAGCTTCATCCCAAATGATTAAGGCAGCTTCCCTAATTAGGCACGCTAACCCTCCTTGTTTCGGTACATCGCACGTTAAAGTCTCTTCAGTATCAAGAGGGATTTTAAACCTGGAATGGGTTGTTCGGCCAGTTGGCAAATTTGAAGCAGCTATTCCAGAGGTTGCTGTTGGTAAGCATATTTGACCCATTGAACGGACCTTTGCATACAATGCTCCATACAAGAAAGTCTTTCCAGTCCGACCTGGTCCATCTATGAAAAATGCACCTCCTTTTGCAGCCTTTACATGTTCAATGATTGCCTTATACGCAGTGCGTTGCTTAACATTTAACTGTTTTCGAGAAGCAAGCTGTAAAAAGGGCACTGGAGCGTTCAAAGCGTCACTGATATCCCTTGTACACTGTAATATTGCTTGTTGTTCAAAGTGTAAATGGTCCAATCCAAACTGGGTAAACGTCTTCCTCATCCCCTCCAAAAACTGCTCTACCTTCCCTGCTGTTAGCTGCAAGACCTTTGCAGGATCCCCAGGGAACTGTTTCCGGAAATCGTCCGAGAGTGGTTTGTAATATTTTTCCCAGAACTCAGCAGGATTGTTTGGGCAGCTGAAAATAAGTATAGTTGCAAACAGTCTCCTAAGAGCATTTGGCATCTCAACTTGAACAGCTTCATCCATGCACATATCTGCAGCATTATCTTCTTCAAGAATTCCTCTTTTTAACGCTGCTTCTTGAAATGACACGCAGCAAATACCGTCCACTGTTTTCAGATCTTCAAATGACCTAGGGCCTCTAACGTGCGCCAGAAGCAACCTTAAGTAATAACACTCACCTTCTCCTAGGGAAGCGTGCGCAACCCTTCCCACCACGACTCCACGATCCCTTGGCTTCCAAATTTTCTTCTTATCATTCCATACAAAATGCTCTGGAAAATCACTGTAGAGATATTGTTTCCCTCCTTCTAGGCTTGAATTTGCCAGGAAAAATATAGTAAGCATAGTTTTGGCTCTTGCTTCACCATCAACGACGTCTGCCAGCTCTTCATTCTCTGAAAACCTGACCATCTGACCATTGGGTGTGTGAACCGGCAAAGGCTGTACAGGTGGGTATGTATCAAATAGGTTGAAACCAAAAATACGCCAGGCAGCCTCTGGAGGTGAAACCCACCTACCAGATTGATACATTTCAATTTCATCCACCAACATAGAAGCAGTACCATCCGCAACTTTGAATAGGATTCGATCATGACCTTTGTATACATATTTATACAGGTACTTGACTGCATTAATAGTAGAGCAGACCTCTACATTTAAGTGACAATCAAACATGGCAAGTAAATAAGGGTTGTAAGGAACCACAGATCGGTTATCAAGCTTGCCTTTTCTGACAACAACTTTTTCACCAGTATCCCTACGCTTATATAATGGATATGAGTCCTTGCCATTTATGGTGAAGTCTCGAAAGTTTTTCGGATAATTTTTCTCGCATATTTTTTACTTATCTTTAATCTTCATACATGCGCATTTTGGGAAAGCAGCGCCACATGGCCCATGCATCATATGTTTTAATACAACTGCTCTTAAGTGAGGGTTATCATTTGAAGGTATTTCTGGTGATACAAATCTATCAAACATTTCAGGTGCAGTAATTTTGTATGTAGGTTTGAGAATAATGAGAAAGTGCGCATGTGGTAAGCCACGCTTTTGGAACTCAACTACATTAATCATAGCTGCAACTTCCCCAAAGATCTGTTTTTCCTTAATCTGCTTCCTAAGCATTGTTAGCTTTGCATGAAATACCCTAGCTACCAGATCTGGCCTATTATGTGCTTCTTCCCCAGGCGACAATTCTGCTTTTATTTCTGGCCAGTTAGGATTGCACGTCATAGTTATAAAGAGATCAGGTTTCCCATATTTTTGCACAAGTGCCATTGCATTTAAATATCTTCTCCTCATATCTCTTGGCCCTCCTAGGAAGGAAGGCGGAAGTACTATCCTCTTCCCTACATTACTTGCACTGTTTTCTCCAAGCTGCAATGTATCTAGAATCCCTTGATACAGGTCTGCTCTTATAGTATCCTGATTCAATCGTAAAAAGTCTAGCCGTGTATTTTCAATCTTCACATACATATCTGCTATGTATTGCTGAAAGATCCTGCCTCCTCTCAGTAGGAAGTTACCTGGCCTGATCTGGAACTTGTATGCGTAATATTCCCGACAAGAAACACGCTTATCTGCTTTTGTATGCCTCCTAGCAGCATCTGCAACATGTTCATCAATATATCATAAAACTGAAAGGACTTAAACGTATTCTTTAAATTTGCAAGCTATGCGACAAATGTACGGTTACCAAATAGCATGTCCCAAAAGAGGAACTTACTTGCTATTTCTGCCTCAATAAGAGATTCAGGCATGTCATTAGTAACTGCAGACATCGGAAATGAAGTATTTAATTCCGCATTAAATGTTGGGCTGGTAATGTTTTTCAAACCTTGGTGCCATCCGCTATCTCCCTTTAGAAATAGTAGTGGATACTGTAGAGGATCATAACACCCATAAAAATGCTGAATTCTATGGTTGTGTGAACCTCTTCCATATGCAATAATATGAGGGCTTTGATTCCCCTGCATAGCTGTATTATCTGGCCACACTGCTGCTACTTCATCAGATGTAGGTGCATTATATACACGTTGATCGTTGGCTGGATCAGTACTCAAAACTATTCTCGTATTTTCAGTGACCTCTATTTCTTGGAGTGATCTAAAGAACTTTCCATATGGATTAGCATCCATAATTCCCATTAGAAGAGTGACCATCTGTTCATTCAAATTAGAAAACAAGCGCAAGCGATTTTCCTTTTCATACTGGCCGTCATAGAAATATAGCTGCAAGTACCTAGGAATATTATCCATGGGTATTAAATCTGGCAAATTATGATAAACCTGGCCCTGTGCTTTGAAGACATATATCCCTTTGTAAGTTTCTGCTCCAAAGTTCCCCCCCAAAGAACTGAAAGCAAAAAGGTTATTATATAACCTGGAAAATGTCTGGAAATGCTTTGACTGTTCATCCCGTGCAGTATATAACTGAAGCAATTCTTCAGGATATTCATTCATCGCCAATTTAATTTCTCCGTTGCAGCAACATAGGCCGTTTGATTCAAACTCAAATTTCTTTGCTCCGTAATAAGCACAATAGGTTGGTGGTTTTAATTTGACAGGTTCAAATGGCACAGGCTTCCCACCCAAAGCATCCGGCATTTCTGTCAAATTAAGCAGTTAAGTTGTAGAAATTTTGCACTGGACTTTAAAGATTTATATGTCAGATATATTGCCACTTTTTTACTTTTTTTGGTAGCACGTCCTCTCTTTCGCCCTTTATCTGCATTTTCGATTGTCAGGTCTTCTGAAACATCTGTCCGCCTTGATCTATATGGTTGTACTGTTATTTCCTGTGGTACTGCAGACTGTTGGCCTGCAGTTTGGTAAAATATGCAAGTTATATATACGGCGAGTAATTTTAACCAAACGCACCGATAAAATGCATCAATTAAAAACCTTTTTGACGCCTAAGCTGTCGTTTGGTAGTCGCAGGAGCATTTTCGGTACGGTTTGTATTAGCAGTAAACTGTGACTGGCTGATCATTTCTTGAAGGTCGTTTGTTGAATTGCCTCTGTGTCTTTTCCCAGTTGGCCTTCCTCTCCTAACTTTTGTTATATTTACATCGACCGGCACGTTCCCTGGAATGTTTAGCTGTTATATCAGTTCCAATCACCTTTTAACAAGGCATGTAATATTTTAACCTGTCCTGACTTGCATCAGCTACTCCCTTGAATGTTCAGATATGTCTCTTCAGATTTGTATTTTCTGAAAACAACTTAACAACTTATGATTAGAATTCAACAGGGAACTTCAGTTTTAATTTTGCATTTAATTTGTGTTTTTCATGCATTAACATTTTTAATTTGGTCGTAAACATGGCCATTGAAAGACCACCAACACACTTTTGTGTGGAAATTGTTTTATTTTTTGTGGTATAAAGCTTAATCGCCAGATCAATAACCTGTTTGAGCACGATCACCCATTTGCCACGAGGTATTAATTCTAGTTCTCCAGTTTGACGGATCAACGACCGCCGCGCCTACCTGCCATAAATTAAGCATAATTTCAATTACACATAGACACCACAGTGTTGTATAGTCGTTCCTCACGTGTCTAATATTTGACATTTAAAACAATCGGTACTACTCATCAACAATTCCGTTAATTTAGCTGCCCAATCAAGAAAGGTGCAGCTAATTATAGTTGGATATAATCCTTCTTTATATCAGCCAAATCTTGCCATGTCAAAGTTCAGCTGCCAACAGACGTGTAAATTAACAATGTACCTTAACAGCCAAAATCAGTATTATCAATTACAAAATAAAACGATTGACACTACAAGGAAAAACAACATTCATGATTCCATACATTTAAAACTGGTACCAATACAAAGGGTTCTTATCAATCTTAGATCAATTCAAATGAATAGCCTAGACCGGTTGCCCTACATGATACCCAAAAACATCAAGAATGACCAATTACTGGGTAATCCTTGTTAGGCCCAAAATCTGGATATGGGCTGACTTGGGGCAGCAGGCCTGGAAGCGTTATGGGATGCAGGATATCAGGGAGTCAGGGTGCCAGCGTCAGCAAGCAGCGTAGAATATGGGCTTTGGTCCACGCGGGAGAAGCTTAGGAGAGTCCAACATCTTGCGAGATCCGAGGAAGGAAAGTCCTACCCAATGTCAAATTAGGGATAACTTGGAGGGAAAGCAAGAAACCCTAGCCCAACGAGCTTCCCTATATAAAGAGCCTCGATGAAAAGAAGAAGGATCATCAGAAAACACAAGAACTACACCCTAGCATTCATAGCAAGCATACGAACTGTATTTTCCTCTTGAATTATAGTGAAAATATTGGTGGGATTCCGTCTCCCCCCGCGGTTGTTTCCCACATCGGGTTTTCCGCGTCACCAAAATTGCTTGTGTTCTTTATTTACATTGCTCATACAGGATAACACACGACCATCATTCAAATCATAACATAGACCTAACTCTAAGACCGCTTTAACCCTAAATTGGTAGAAATTTACCAAAACAGTTTGGCGCCCACCGTGGGGCATAGTGGTCGTCTTCGTTAGTCGATCTACTCAACACCAAAACATGTCCGGACACAAAGAAACAACCTCGAGCAACGTCGGCGGTGCACCAACAACACAGTGTCGCCCCCTTGGCGAAGAACACGATACCATCTCCCTCGGCGGCGGCGTGCGGCGTCTGAACTCGGGTAAACTCACCACTGCTGCTCAGATACCAGCAGCCAAACAAAGTCGGAGTTCCCAGGTAGCAGCAAACCCATCTTCGGGAAGGGCTCAGACTAGAGATTCAGGAGTCGCTCGAGAGACAAGCAGTCATTCGGACGGAAAAGGAGCACAACCTGGCAAAGATTCGGGCTCCTCCGAGTCCCACCAAAGATCATGATAAGCGGGTTGGACACGTTAGCCAGGACCATCAGGACTATGCAGAGCGAAAATAGAAGCATGAGATCCCAGATGGAAGAGGACAACAATCTCCTCCAAGCGCAGATCAACGAGTTAAGGAACCAGGCCGCTAGTTCGACCCCTCGGATGGATGAAGATAGATCCGGAGGGCCGCCAGAAGAAAGCGGGGATCGAAGGCAGACACGGGTATTACCACGCGAAGTAGCACTCAGGCTAGACATGGATGGAACACCACAACCAAGAGGAGGCCTGATCCCGACAGGACTGGGGGCATTAACACCAGACGAGGAACCAGCACGCCAAGAGCCTACACCCACATCAGGTGCGGTGGGACAGCAGAGAAGCAGGGCTACAGTTGCAGTCCCAATAACCAGGATACCAGTTACGAATCAAGTTGAATATACCTGGGAAGGCACTCCGGCGGCAGCAACATCGCAGGCACATCAAACAGAAGCCCTAGAACAGCAGAACTTCGCACGAGGAGCAGAACGTCAGTTACAGGGGCATCTGCGACCCACCGGGAGAGAGACATACATAGAACAGCAGTACCAGGAACTACGGAGCCTTCTCCGGAGGGTCCCAGGAATGTCTTTGCCTATGGAGATGGCTGCACCAGAAAGCTATGCTGACTCACCATTCACTGACGATATAGCTACAGTGGCCTTACCAAAAGGATTTAGCGTCCCAACGATGACCCTCTTCGATGGAACCACAGACCCCTGTGATCATATCAGTCAATTCAAGCAGACGATGATGGTTACTACCGCCACGGGAGCCTCAAAGGAGGCATGTATGTGTAAAGGATTCGGTTCAACCTTAACCGGAGCAGCATTACAATGGTTCGTTGGCTTGCCTAACGGGACCATAAGTTCATTCGCCGATCTGGTCAACGCTTTCAACCAACAGTTCTCCAGCAGCCGGAGAACACCCAAGCAGCCAATTGATCTATACAGGATCGTGCAGGAGATAGGTGAGTCAATCAAAGACTACGTCACTAGGTTCTATGCGGAAAAAGTCTCAATACGAGGCTGTAATATGTCCACTGCCATCAACGCCCTCAGGCAGGGCTTGGATAAGGAATCAAACCTCTACAAAGAATTAACGATGTATCCTTGTGAGAGATTCGAGGAAGCCCAGCAGAGAGCTACTGCAGCGTTAAGGTTGGAGGAAGATATACAGGCTAGAAAGGGTATAACAAACATCGACAAGACAAGCAGGAAATTCGCACCAGAAAAGAAAGACGACAGAGCTAAGCCGTGGAAATGACCCAATGTCGTGAGAATAGCGTAAAAACTCAAAGAAATTGACGATTCTCCGTATCCTCCTAAGCTATCTGAATACGGATTCAACACCGGAATGGAAGGATTGCTGAAAGCACTGAGGAACTTGGGTGATCAGGTAAGGTGGCCGAAACCTCCCACTCAGGACCGACCCAACGACGATAGAGACAGCAGCAAAAGATGCAAATGGCACCAGGACATAGGTCACAGAACAGAAGATTTCTACAAGTTGCGGAGGGAGGTGAAGTTCCAGGTACGCAAGGGAATCTTGGACCACCTGTTATCGCGTGGGAGCAAGCAGGATAGAAGAGAAGCAGCAAATCAAGTGCTTCCTTCTGCTCCACCCATATGCACGAAGATTATTAACGTGATAACAGGTGGATCTGAGCTAGCAGGTTTGACATATTCCGCTGCCAAGAGGAAAGCCACCGGGAGCAAAGGGGGTCATCCAGAAACTTCGTACAGAGTAAGCCAGAGCAATTTACCCCCGGTAACTTTCGATGAAACCGACATGGAAAGCGGCGCGAGAGCGAAGATGACGATGCCCTAACTATAACGTTATCCATTGGCAATTGCACCGTACGGAAAGCATTGGTAGATACAGGGAGCTCTGTGAACCTTATCATGCTCGAAACCCTCAAAACCATGGGTTTCGATAAATAAAACCTGATAAAAAAATCTGTGCCCCTGGTGGGATTCAGTGGGGAGACCGCGCATTCAGTAGGTGAGATAACCATCCCAACGTATATTGAAGGAGTTAATAAACTAGTAAGATACCTAGTCATCGAAGGTCCAACCACCTACAACGTGATACTAGGAAGACCGTGGCTGCATCAGATGAAGGCAGTGCCTTCAACATATCCTCAGTGTCTCAAGTTCCCAACACCATGGGGCACGGTTACGGTAAAAGGAGATCAAGAGGAATCCAGAAACTGTTATACCCAAGCCCTCAAGGCTACAACCAAGATCCCCTCATAGCAATTCTGATGCACGGGGCACCTCGACGAATACAAGGAGCCTCCTCGGAGGAGCCGGACCGGATACACTGGACGAGGAACACACCGGATAGGACAGTGTTGATTGGGGCAACTTGCGATGAGGAGGAGCGCGCAACCTACCGATTCAATTTCTCAAGAACAACATGGAATGCTTCGCCTGGTCCCACAATGATATGGTGGGTATAGACCCATCCGTTATTTCGCATAAATTAAGCGTGAACCCAAGCTGCACCCCAGTACAGCAGAAGAGAAGAAAATTCGCGGCAGAAAGAAATGAGGTCATTAACAAAGAAGTAGATAGTCTCCTGGCAGCAGATAAAATTAGAGAAGTCAGTTACCCTGAGTGGCTCTCTAACGTAGTAGTGGTGCCCAAGAAGAACGGCAAATAGAGGGTGTGCGTAGACTTCACAGATCTAAACAAAGCTTGTCCCAAAGATCCCTTCCCACTGCCACATATCGATGCAATGGTGGACGCTACTGCAGGACACGAGGTACTCACTTTCCTCGATGCCTGGAGCGGTTACAATCAAATCAAGATGCATCCACAAGATCAAGATAAAACAGCATTCATGTCGGAAAGAGGCATATATTGTTACAAGGTCATGCCCTTTGGCCTAAAGAACGCCGGGTCCACCTATCAACGGTTGGTAAATAAAATGTTCAAGCAACAAATAGGAAAGACCATGGAAGTATACATTGACGACATGATGGTGAAATCTAAAAAAGTAGAAATGCACATGGAGCACTTGGCAGATACCTTCAAGACGTTAAGGGAATTTAAAATGAAACTTAATCCATCCAAGTGCTCGTTTGGGGTATCTTCAGGAAAATTCCTAGGATATATGGTGACCCAGAGGGGAATTGAGGCAAGCAAAGAGCAGATAAGAGCAATACTCCAGCTGGAATCACCCCATAAGCCAAAAGATGTGCAGAGGCTAGCAGGGAAGGTGGCGGCCCTAAATAGGTTCATATCAAGGGCCTCAGATAGGTGCAAGCTGTTCTATGATATATTGAGGAAGAGTCAGAAATTCGAATGGACTGAAGAGCATGAAAAAGCATTCGCAGAACTTAAAAGCTACCTAAGCACGCCACCACTACTCGCGAAACCTGAGCAAGAGGAACCACTATTTTTGTATCTGTCAGTCACGGAAGCAGCCGTAAGCGCAGTCCTGGTCAAAGAACAGGAAGGAGTGCAGTATCCCGTGTATTACATTAGCAAGTTTCTGCTCCCTGCAGAGACCAGGTACACTTCCTTTGAAAAACTAGCATTGGCTTTGGTTACCGCTTCTTATAAACTGCGGCCGTACTTTGAATCTCACACCATCCATGTCATAACTAATTACCCGCTAAAGACTATTATGAGGAAGCCCGAACTTTCGTAGTAGAATGACTAAATGGTCGGTACATCTTAGTGGCTATGACTTGCAATTTGAACCCGAACGGCGATAAAATCCCAAGCCCCGCGATTTCGTCTCGACTTCGCCCCGCCACCCGTAGGGAGGCGGAAGAAGGAATGCTTGGCAATAACAGAAATCGGGATGGTGAAATCTGGACCTTGTACATTGATGGAGCCTCAAATGCAAGAGGGGCCAGGCGTAGGTCCTGTCCTTCGATCTCCTAAAGGAGACATGATAGTGCAAGCCATTAGGTGTGAGTTCAAGGCAACCAACAACGGCCGAGTATGAAGCTCTTATACTTGGGATGCAGATGGCGTCAGGGCTCAAGGTGAGAAACCTGAGGGTATACAGTGACTCCTTACTTGTGGTAAATCATGTAAACAACGAGTATGTAGCGCGTGATCCAAAGATGATAGCTTACTTGAAAATAGCCACAGAGCGAAAGTCAAAATTCAGAACCTTCAAGATAACTCGGTGCCGCGGGAGCGAACGTGGAGGCGGACACTCGGCCACGTTGGGATCCACCTTCCACCAGAAACTATCAAACATACCGATTACTCATGTGTTGACCCCAACCATCCAGGGAGAGCCGGATCGAAACCAACGAAAGAGGATGTACACATGCGGTGTGCACAAGGAGCTAGGACGCCGGGGTTTCCGCAGGGGGACCGCAAGATGCGATTGGAGGGTTCCATACCTAAATTGGCTAAGGGATGGGACACTCCCCAAGACAAAAGGAAGCGCAAAGTTTCAGGATAAAAGCTTCCGGATACATCGGGATTGATAATATTCTCTTCAGAAATCATTGGCGGGACCATGCCTCGGTGCTTAGGCAAAGAGGAAGTCGAAACGTGCTTCGAAAGATGTGCACACGGAGAGTGCGGGAATCACGCCGAGGACGAAGTCTGTCAAACAAAATTTTAAGACAAGGGTATTTCGGCCCACCATGCGTGCGACGCGATGAATCATGCTAAACGCCTGCGAGTCGTGTCAAAAGGCGGCTCCAAGAATCCACCACCAAACCAGAGAACCAATGCATCCGATTATCTCTCCATGGCCATTTATGATGTGGGGCATGGACATAGTGGGTAAGCCCCAGGGCTCCGAGGAAACAGAGTATATGCTAGCTATGACCGATTACTTCTCAAAATGGATTGAAGCAGAAGCAATGACAGAGGTAAAGGAGCAACAGGTGATCTCTTTCATAAAACGCAACATCATAAGCAGATTTGGGATACCATCCGAGATCATATGCGATAATGGGTCCCAGTTCATATCAGACAACACCGAGGGCTTCTGTGCAAGATGGAACATAACACTGAGAAAATCAGCCCCCAGATATCCACAAACCAACGGCCAAGCCGAGTCCAGCAATAAAATCATTGTGGAGAACCTCAGAAAACGGTTGGAGGAGTTGGGGGGAAAATGGGCAGATGAACTACCACTGGTACTCTGGTCGGATAGAACAACACATAAAATGGCAACAGGTCAAACTCCGTTTAGCCTTGTATACGGAGCGGAGGCAGTGATACCTTCGGAAGTTCTGGTACCCACGCACATATATGGTCATCGATCGGCGGAAGAACAAAGTCGAAATGGCCAGAAGTCTGGATACAGTTGATGAGCTACGAGAAAGTGCCTACATACATATGACATCGTATAAGCAATCTGTCGCAAGGACGTACAACAAAAATGTCAAGATAAGGACCCTTGAAGTGGGGGACCTTGTACTCAGAAGGGTATTCGAAAATACCAAGAACCACAAAGCAGGCAAATTTGCCTACAAATAGGAAGGGCCATATCAGGTCGAAAGCGTTGTCAAGAATGGGGCATACAGGTTGATGACCATGCACGGTGAAATCCTGGATAAACCCTAGAACATCCGTCACTTGAAACGGTACTTTGTCTGACAAAGTGCCAAAGCTTTAGTGTACAAAGGACCTTTCGAAAGTCCGTGAAGCAAAAAAAAAAAGGGTGGGGGTTAGTGTATGCTTTAGGTGTTAGTATTTTACACAAAATTTTTTTTCTTTTAGTTTTTCTTTTTTTTTTAGTCAGAAAGAGTCGTTTTTAAACCAAGTAGTATAGGCTGTGGCTTCCTGGATCCAGGTGTTGTCCTGGAACACCATGAGACAGCACCAGGTAATTTGCACTACTTTGGACTCTATAACGCTTCTACGAAGAAAGGCTTTGGTACTAATGTTGGTTACTTATCAGATGAGGCACACTTTGAGGGTCCAGCCCCTGCCATGTGAGGCTAGGAAGATGTTTATCTTAAGTCAAGCCACATGGAGAGCATACGCCGAGGTAGCGCGCAGGGTTCGGCATACTAAGACCACCCATACCTTAACGTTAACTCAGTAATTCCATAGCTAGCTATGTCGTAGATCAATGGGTGCACGCACAGATTTCAAACGTCTGGAACCACAAGGAACGCAACATTCCTTGTTAGTCAGAAACATTCAATGGAGGTAAGCTCTAAATCAGCTAACCCTAGTGATAAGATATTTTACGTCATGGGTAAAATATGTTATCAAAAGCCTGTCGCCAGAAACAGGAGCTGCGCACCTGGAGCCAGGTCAGCTTCCTAGGTATATCTATGTGGAAACAAAACTCCAGAAATCAATGGCAAAATGCAAGTATAACAAAAGTAGGGCCTAGAAACCAGGGCCCAGAGCTACTTTAAGTTAGGGCACCTGCTACCTTTAGCAGGCGTCATCAAAAGTTCAAAACACAGTACACCTAGGCACAAAACGGACCAAAACAAGAAAGAAAATAGTTTTTTACAAAACTTGCGCCACACAGGGCCAAGTCCCCAGATAATTTGAAATAAAATTTAAGAGAGGTCAATCCTCTCGATAACTGCTTCCTGACCATTGCTCTGCCCCCCATGCTCTGTTTGCTTCTCCGTTGCAGGTGCCTGAACAGTCTCAGGAGTTGCAGAGGCACCATCACCAGCCTCCCCAGCCAGGATCTCCTCGACAGTCCCAGATATGGCTCCAGAAATATCCATGGCTGTGTAATCAGGCTCCGGATTGGCGGCTTGATCGATCGGAGGGAACAGGGCGCTCAGGTCCATGCCATTGGGAAATGCACGAGCAAACTCTGCCAGCTCCTCCTCCAGGTTCCAGGACGTGTGCCTCCCCTCAGTATAAGCACGGATGCAGTCGATCCGCCCCTCAAAAGCAGTGTAGGCACCCACATTTTTGGCTAGCTCAGCCATCTCTTCAGCACGGGCCTCTGCCTTAGTCAACCCGGCAGTCAGAACACAGTTGGCCTCCTGGGTCCTCGCCAGCTGATCTTTAGCTACCTCCTTCTCTTTTAGAGCGCTGAGTCGCTCCTTCAACTTAACACAGGTAGCTGTGAGCTCCTTGTTCTTCCCCACGGAGACCAGACATTCAAGCTTGGCTCTCTGCAGAATCTTACGAAGGTAGAGGGAAGATTGGAGAGCCTGCAGTAAAAAGCACGTTAGTCATGAAAGCACAGGGGCAAAGGAAGAAGAAAAGCAGTGAAAGGAGGCTCACCGAGCAACGGTGTTCTGCGGCCCGGTCGGTCATTTCCTGGGGGCGGTCGAGTCAAACGCCTTTGAGCAAGTGGGGTCGAAGCCTTTCTAGTGCGGGCCAAGATGGTGGCACGGTCGGCGTCCCCAAACTCGGCGGGAGGCGTAGAAGCAGCTCGTCAGTATGAACGGGGGACCCAGGTGCGCGTGATATTGGGGTGACTTCAATGGGTTCTAGAGAAGGCCTAGAGGAGGACCTTCTTCTTGAGGAGGCAGGGGAGTAAGAGGAATCAGCAGTTCTCTTCCTGGCATGGCGCATCAGGATCTCGGAGGCAGACGGTCTAGCACTTCCTGCAGGGGCACAAGAATACAGAGGGTCAGAATAGAGAATCAGTGGGGGCAAGAAATTCCAAGAGATTGAAGGGTGTTTACCAGAAGACATAGTTTCCTCGGTAGCAGAGTCGGCTAGGCCAGAGAGCAAAAGGGGAAACAGCATGCGGTCCTCGGGGATGGAAAAGAGCTTGGCAATAGAAATATCCTCGTCCTCGGATTTCTCAGGGTTCGTGAGTTCTGCATCAGATCAAAGAGTAAGAACAGTAAGTGACAAGTACAATAAAAAATGGATATGCAAAGTATACTTACTCTTGGCAAAAATCCAGCGCTCGAACAAATAATCAGCATGAATGGGGAGAGAATCAAGCTTGACATAGAAAAAGTCCTCGTACCACCCGTCGTCCTTCCCTTTAGCGACCGATTGGAGGAAGTTTTCAGTCTTCTCCACGGCCCTGAAAGTATATTGGCCGTGCCCCAGTGACCGACACTCAAACCTATGGGCCAGATCTGATAACCCTATCTCAGTGCCCAGGCTGTTGTTCAGGGCCACGGTGGACAAAAGGATCCTCCATGCATAAGGGGCGATTTGGGCCATGGGTAGGGAGTTCAAGCGAATGAACTCCTGAATCATCAGGGGAAAAGGGAATCTAAGGCCAAGGGCGAAGGGATAAGTATACAGACAGATCCACTCAGCGCGGAAGGCATCTGCTTTCTGACCAGGTTTGGGGATGAGGATCACCACGTCATCACCCAGCCCCAGTAGAGCTTTGATCCTAGGTATATCCTCTTGGGTTAGGTGGGAGTCGCCAGAATGTGATCTTTTGAGGACTCCCTGTGAAGGGAAGTCATCGTCTTCGAGGTCGATAGTGGTGGAAGAGGATGATGTTAATCGAGTCTTAGCCATGGTAAACGAGGAGAGAGAAGCGAAAGCATCTGAGAGGGCGGATGAAGGCGGCGCTGGCAGGGAAAGGACGTTGACGAAGAAGGGATTTGGGGAGACGGAAAGTTGAAGGTTTTGAGGAGGCGAAATGATGATGAAAGAGAAAATGGTGGGCGGATGAGATTAAATAGGAGGGGTAGTTGGGGTTTTCAGAAATGCAAATTGAAATGGAGTATGCGAGAAGTCACTCAATGATACACTGCAATTTCCCGCTCAAATAATTAGGGTTGCACTTTTCGCAGAAAATTGGGGGCAAACTGTTAGGCCCAAAATCTGGATATGGGCTGACTTGGGGCAGCAGGCCTGGAAGCGTTATGGGATGCAGGATATCAGGTAGTCAGGGTACCAGCGTCAGCAAGCAGTGTAGAATATGGGCTTTGGTCCACGCGGGAGAAGCTTATGAGAGTCCAACATCTTGCGAGATCCGAGGAAGGAAAGTCCTACCCAATGTCAAATTAGGGATAACTTGGAGGGAAATCAAGAAACCCTAGCCCAACGAGCTTCCCTATATAAAGAGCCTCGATGCAAAGAAGAAGGATCATCAGAAAACACAAGAACTACACCCTAGCATTCATAGCAAGCATACGAACTGTATTTTCCTCTCGAATTATAGTGAAAATATTGGTGGGATTCCGTCTCCCCCCGCGGTTGTTTCCCACATCGGGTTTTCCGCGTCACCAAAATTGCTTGTGTTCTTTGTTTACATTGCTCATACAGGATAACACACGACCATCATTCAAATCTTAACATAGACCTATCTCTAAGACCGCTTTAACCCTAAATTGGTAGAAATTTACCAAAACAATCCTACCTGGTCTAACAATCAAATGTTAGCCCACTTTATTAGATATAATACATACATTTAAAAAAGCTACAACTTAGTAAGGGTTTTCTATGTTTCGCTTGCCAGCGCCTGCCATCCCAAAACCCCATTCAAAAAGCCTGCCACCATCATTGGACATTGTTTTGCTTACTACAGCTATTCCTAAACTTGATAGGCTTTGCTGCGACTTTCCCTTTTTTTTTTGGGAGGCGGTGGTAATGTAAAGCCAGCACGTATTCCATTGGCTTTTCCTTCAGGAGTCTTACACTCAGACGCAATAAAAAGAGGCAATGCTTCCAGATCAGAGGCTACGCAAATCTGGTTTTCCTGCACAGAGCGGTACCTACCACGCTGAAAGCCACACTGGATCTGAGAATACCTCATCCTGCTGAAGTTTGCATCTTTAACAGTGAAGCCATAGACTGATTGAAAATAAAGAAGGACTTTCTTAGCCAAGTTTTGCCTTGCTTTGTCAACAGTTTCCATACTGTCGCCAATGAAATACTTTTCTCTAGAAGGATGCTTTGGCCAAGTCACTGTGAAACAGCAGACATAACGGCCATTTGGCTGGAGTAGAAAGTCCAGAGCATCCACAGTTACCTCATATTCAACCACCACTTGGAGCCAGATGCCCCAAAGGTCCGCAGTCACCATTTTAGATAACGTAGCCGGCACCTTTATTGTTTTTACTCAGCACGGGCGTCCAACTCAGCCTTAGATGGTCCCCATTCAGCACATTGTAGATCCTCCCGCCTTCGCTTATAAAAATCACAACAGGCCTTATAAATTCCACGCCTTTCCAAATTGACATCGTCAACAACTATCTGTTTTTTCTGAACCAGGTAGTCCACAGCCTGTTCAGCTGCGTCTTCCTCAGATTCAAGCATTGTTCCTTTTTTTTCACCTTTAAAGAAACAGGCCGCAGGACCTAAAGCCCTTTGCAGGACTAAGTTAGCCTGATTGAGTTGGACATCCGTAATCAGAAATAGGTTCAAAGCCAACCAAGTACTTTTACGATCGAGACAATAAAAAGCACGAAAGAAATTCTCGTACTCCTTTCCTTTTATCGGCCATCTTCAAAAAAACCTGTACATCCATGTCATCAATTCCTACTTAAAACCACATCATGCAGCATGCTCTAACTTAAACCTGATGTGTATGCAAACACCAGCTCCTATAACCAACTAACCGAGTTCTTGAAAAGACAAGCTACTTGTACAGGCACAAAGACAACAGGTAAATTCATAATCATAACCAATATACTCATAATATACATATCAACTCAAACATGGTTAACATAATTTCACAAATGAGTGTGTACACACCAAAACACGGATCCTATATGCAACAATTATAAGCGGAGCAACACCCTATTAAGCTAATTTAAACATGCATGGATAAACTCCTTAAAACATAAATTTCACGTGTAAGAAATTAGCCATCTTCAGTAATTATACCTCTGCAGATATGCTGTTTGTTTGCTCCTAATTATTTCCTGCAACACAAAGACAACAAACCGAGCAACAAATACATTACGGATAAATTTGTAATTTGAAGTAAGAATCTTAAATTTAACCAACAAATTGATAAACCTCTTAATAACTGTAAAATGAGCCGCTCATTTTCTCACCCGGTAATGCTCGTTTATAACCTTCTCGAATGTAAGCACCACCACAACTTGCTCTTTGAATTCAAGTACAATGACATCACAAGACCTTACCTTCTTACTTAATACACATGCTTATCCATGTAGCTAACCTACCTTAACACGGTTAAGTCCTTTCACCTTACCTCTCTCAGTTTGTATTAGTACGCCACACTTCTGACCCCAGACAATCCCCTCTAAGATACTAATGATGAACCCCATAGCACCATACCGTTTCTGAAATGCCCCCACCCATGTACCCTTTTTCTTTGGGATTAAGATATATACTAATAATCATGTTTAAACACGAATTTGGCGATTTAAACACGCTCGGTCATAATGAATCATATAGCCTTTTTAACCCTAATCTTATTATAAGATATTAGCGCGTAAACCCGTAACAAACCATGTAATTGTTATAAGCTTTTACGTTTTTTAAAAGTCCCATTAGTCATGTTAAGCAATCATCAACACATTTGCCTTTTTTTGTGGGGACTTGTTTACGACTATATATAGTACATGGTTTTGAAACCGCGTCTTAAATGAGGTTGTCGGCCACGTGTTAAATGAGCCCGTCGTTTGTAAAATAATTTAACCGTTCAATTATAAAAGTTCCAATTTTCAACGCTTCTAATCCAAATAAAGATAAAGTTTTTTTAGCAATTTAATAAAGAAATGTTGTACGATACGATACGATGCTCTCGCTTGTCAATTTAAGTTGCCATAACCCTGTTTTCGCATTCAATTCAGTTAATAATTTGACCCATATGTGTATAATGTTTTTTTAAAGCACCTAAGAAATCCTCCCAAAAATACTAATTAATTAAATTGCTAACTGTCGTACGTAACCGTTTAGATAATAATATAAAAGACGGAGCAATCATTAATGTCAAGATGTGCTAACGGGCCAAGAAGTCCAAACCACGAATTCATGCAAAAATATGTGTATAATGGGTCTAATCTATGTGTGTAAACAAGGGCCTTACTCTGCTCTGATAAGGGCCAAAGTACAAGAAAATAATACAATAGCAACTGAATTTCCGTAAGAACAGGCCGGGCAAACAACCAAGACACTAAAACAACTAAGCCCACCCAAATGTACGCAACAGCAAAAGCAAAGAAACAACCCAACACACAAACCCAACCCAAGGCAATAAAATATGAATAAATTTCAACTATTCACATTACTATTCCTCACAATAGTAACTCCTCTTATCCTCTTTTATATAAGGGGAGGATATATATATATATATATATATATATATGTATATATATATATATATATATATATATACATATATATATATATATATATATACATATATATATATATATATATATATATATATATATATATATATATATATATATATATATATATATATATATATATACATATATATATATATATATATATATATATATATATATATATATAGAGAGAGAGAGAGAGAGAGAGAGTAAAGTTCTTATAAGTCCCTTATATGTTTTGAGTCCCTAAGTCTTCACTATAGCCCTTGGATCATCCAATATGGATGGTGGAGATTGAAACCAAAAAGCACCATTAACACTAATTTATCACTCTCTCTCCTACCCATTTTAATTAATCACTAACAACATAATTAAACACTAATGCACTACATATACTTTCCACTCACCCACTTCTCTCTCATCTCACACATTTCTCTACTCTTCTCTTTCAAAACCCCAAAAAATCAAAAACCCAAGAAAAAAAAACCCAAAAAACCAAACAAATAAAAAATCCAAATAAATCATTTACTCATCTATTTCTCATTCACCACCCACCTACCACCACCCACCCAACACCACCACCGTCGCCAACCCCGCCACCACCACCGCCGCCGCCGCCACCACCACGATGTTTTTTTTTTTTTTTTTTTGTAAAATGATGTTTGGGTGTTTTTTTTTGTTTTTTTTTTCGCAAATATCGTCTTGCTATACAATCTTGTTTCAAATTTGTGAGTTTCTTTTATTTTGATCTTAGATTTACTAAAATAGATCAAATATTATTTTCATTGACCCGGTTTCTTTTTCTTCATTTGCGTTTTTTTTTTCCTATTTTGATTCATTGCCCCGTTTTTTTCTTCATTTGCGTTTTTTTTTCAATTTTGATATTTGATATTTGTTATTTTTCAAATTTTCAAATATAAATGACTTAAAATGGTTATAGTTACATCGTCATGTACTAAAATTACAACCTAAATAAACTGAAATTAAACTTTTATGGACTAAAATTACACTTTTGTGGACTAAAATTACACTTTTGTAGACTAAAGTTGCACATTTGAGGATTAAAGTTACATATTTGTGGACTAAAATTACACTTTTATGGACTAAAATTACACTTTTATGGACTAAAATTACACTTCCGTGGACTAAAATTACACTTTTGTGGACTAAAATTACACTTTTGTGGACTAAAATTACACTTTCGTGGACTAAATTTACACTTTTATGGACTAAAATTACATTTTTCTGGACTAAAATTACTCTTTTGTGGACTAAAATTACACTCATAAGTCATAAAATGATAAAAGATGTAGACTATCAATGTACTAAAGTTACACATTTGTGGACTAAAATTACACTTTTGTTGACTAAAATTACACTCATAAGTCATAAAATGATAAAATATGCACACTATCAAATATCAATGTACTAAAGTTACATATTTGTGGACTAAAATTAGACTTTTGTTGACTAAAATTACACTCATAAAATGATAAAAGATACATACTATCAATTTACTAAAGTTACACTTTAGTAGACAATGATTAAAAATTGCTCAATCTTAATGACTTGAAATAAATGAATTGTGTCACTTTAGTCCAAACTATATATTTTTACTCCGAATTTAGTCGTAAATAGTGTATTTTTAGTCTAAATTTTGTCGTAAATAGTGTATTTTCAGTCCAAAATGTATCGTAAATAGTGTATTTTCAGTCCAAAATTGTATTTTTTTTGTCTAAATTTAGTCGTAAATAGTGTTTTTTTGGTCCAAATTGTGTAATTTTAATCCAAATTTGTATAACTTTAGTCCAAATTGTGTAAATTACTAATAAATCCATTAGTTAGTCCAAATTGTCCAAATTGTGCAACTTTAGTCTATTGAGAATGTAATTTTAGTCCATTGAGAATGTAATTTTAGTCCATTGAGAGTGAAACTTTAGTAATTGAGAGGGTAAACTTAGTAGAGATAAGTGTAATTTTAGGTAACAAAACTGTAATTGTAAAAGAGAAAAGTGTAATTTTAAGCAACAAAAGTGTAATTGTACAGACAAAAGTGTAATTTTAAGCAACAAAAGTGTAATTTTACCTAACAAAAGTGTAATTTTAACAGAAAAAAGTGGAATTTTACAGAAAAAAGTGTAATTTTAACAGAAAAAAGCGTAATTTTAAAAGAAAAAAGTGTAATTTTAACAGAAAAAATGTGTAATTTGAACAGAAAAAGTGTAATTTTATAGTCGTTCCTCACGTGTCTAATATTTGACATTTAAAACAATCGGTACTACTCATCAACAATTCCGTTAATTTAGTTGCACAATCAAGAAAGGTGTAGCTAATTATAGTTGGATATAATCCTTCTTTATATCAGCCAAATCTTGCCATGTCAAAGTTCAGCTGCCAACAGACGTGTAAATTAACAATGTACCTTAACAGCTAAAATCAGTATTATCAATTACAAAATAAAACCATTGACACTACAAGGCAAAACAACATTCATGATTCCATACATTTAAAACTGGTACCAATACAAAAGGTTCTTATCAATCTTAGATCAATTCAAATGAATAGCCTAGACTGGTTGCCCTACATGATACCCAAAAACATCATGAATGACCAATTACTGGGTAATCCTACCTGGTCTAACAATCAAATGTTAGCCCACTTTATTAGATATAATACATACATTTAAAAATGCTACAACTTAGTAAGGGTTTTCTATGTTTCGCTTGCCAGCGCCTGCCATCCCAAAACCCCATTTAAAAAGCCTGCCACCATCATTGGACATTGTTTTGCCTACTACAGCTATTCCTAAACTTGATAGGCTTTGCTGCAGCTCTCCCTTTTTTTTGGGAGGCGGTGGTAATGTAAAGCCAGCACGTATTCCCTTGGCTTGTCCTTCAGGAGTCTTACACTCAGACGCAATAAAAAGAGGCACTGCTTCCAGATCAGAGGCTACGCAAATCTGGTTTTCCTGCACAGAGTGGTACCTACCACGCTGAAAGCCACACTGGTTCTGAGAATACCTCATCCTGTTGAAGTTTGCATATTTAACAGTGAAGCCATAGACTGACTGAAAATAAAGAAAGACTTTCTTAGCCAAGCTTTGCCTTGCTTTGTCAACAGTTTCCATACTGTCGCCAATGAAATACTTTTCTCTAGAAGGATGCTTTGGCCAAGTCACTGTGAAACAGCAGACATAAAGGCCATTTGGCTGGAGCAGAAAGTCCAGAGCATCCACAGTTACCTCATATTCAACCACCACTTGGAGCCAGATGCCCCAAAGGTCCGCAGTCACCATTTTAGGTAACGTAGCCGGCACCTTTATTGTTTTTTGTACACGGGCGTCCAACTCAGCCTTAGATGGTCCCCATTCAGCACATTGTAGATCCTCCCGCCTTCGCTTATAAAAATCACAACAGGCCTTATAAATTCCACGCCTTTCCAAGTTGACATCGTCAACAACTATCTGTTTTTTCTAAACCAGGTAGTCCACAGCCTGTTCGGCTGCGTCTTCCTCAGATTCAAGCATTGTTCCTTTTTTTTCACCTTTAAAGAAACAGGCCGCAGGACCTAAAGCCCTTCGCAGAACTAAGTTAGCCTGATTGAGTTGGACATCTGCGGGGCTGTAAATAGGTTCAGGCCAACCAAGTACTTTTACGGCATCAGACAATAAAGCACAGAAAGAAATTCTGTACTCCTTCCTTTTATCGGCCATCTTCAAAAAAACCTGTACATCCATGTCATCAATTCCTACTTAAAACCACATCATGCAGCATGCTTTAACTTAAACCTGATGTGTATGCAAACACCAGCTCCTATAACCAACTAACCGAGTTCTTGAAAAGACAAGCTACTTGTACAGGCACAAAGACAACAGGTAAATTCATAGTCATAACCAATATACTCATAATATACATATCACTGGAACATGGTTAACATAATTTCACAATGAGCTGTGTACACACCAAAACACGGATCCTATATGCAACAATTATAAGCGGAGCAACACCTTATTAAGCTAATTTAAACATGCATGGATAAACTCCTTGAAACATAAATTTCACGTGTAAGAAATTAGCCATCTTCAGTAGTTATACCTCTGCAGTATGCCTGTTTCAGCTGCTCCGGAATTATTTTTCTACAACACAAAGACAACAACTGAGCAACAAATACATTACGGATAAATTTTTAATTTGAAGTAAGAATCTTAAATTTAACCAGCAAATTCAGAAGTAAACCTCTTAATAACTGTAAAATGAGCCGCTAATTTTCTCACCCGAGTAATGCTCGTTTTATAACCTTCTGAACAGAAGCACCAGCCACAACTTGCTACTGTTGAATTTAAGTACAATGACATCACAAGACCTTACCTTCTTACTTGATACACATGCTTATCCATGTAGCTAACCTACCTTAACACGGTTAAGTCCTTTCACCTTACCTCCCTCACTTTGTATTAGTACGCCACACTTCTGACCCCACACAATCCCCCCTAAGATACTAATGATGAACCCCATAGCACCATACCGTTTCTGAAATGCCCCCACCCATGTACCCTTTTTCTTTGGGATTAAGATATATACTAATAATCATGTTTAAACACGAATTTGGCGATTTAAACACGCCCGGTCGTAATGAATCATATAACCTCTTTAACCCTAATCTTATTATAAGATATTAGCGCGCAAACCCGTAACAAACCATGTAATTGTTATAAGCTTTTACGTTTTTTAAAAGTCTCATTAGTCATGTTAAGCAATCATCAACACATTTGCCTTTTTTTTTGGTGGGGACTTGTTTAGGACTGTATATAGTACATGGTTTTGAAACCGCGACTTAAATGAGGTTGTCGGCCACGTGTTAAATGAGCCCGTCGTTTGTAAAATAATTTAACCGTTTAATTATAAAGTTCCAATTTCCTACGCTTCTAATCCAAATAAAGATAAAGTTTTTTTAGCAATTTAATAAAGAAATGTTGTACGATACGATACGATGCTCTCGCTTGTCAATTTAAGTTGCCATAACCCTGTTTTCGCATTCAATTAAGTTAATAATTTGACCCATATGTGTATAATGATTTTTTAAAGCACCTAAGAAATCCTCCCAAAAATATTAATTAATTAAATTGCTAACTGTCGTACGTAATCGTTTAGATAATAATATAAGAGACGGAGCAATCATCAATGTCAAGATGTGCTAACGGGCCAAGAAGTCCAAACCACGAATTCATGCAAAAATATGTGTATAATGGGTCTAATCTATGTGTGTAAACAAGGGCCTTACTCTACTGTGATAAGGGCCAAAGTACAAGAAAACAATACAATAGCAACTGAATTTCCGTAAGAACAAGCCGGGCAAACAACCAAGACACTAAAACAACTAAGCCCACCCAAATGTACGCAACAGCAAAAGCAAAGAAACAACCCAACACACAAACCCAACCCAAAGCAATAAAATATGAATAAATTTCAACTATTCACATTACTATTACTCACAATAGTAACTCCCCTTATCCTCTTTTATATAAGGGGAGGATATATATATATATATATATATATATATATATATATATATATATATATATATATATATATATATATATATATATATATATATATATATATATATATATAGGCAAGTTCAAATGAGTCCACCTAAAATGGTGAGTCCACTAAGTCCTAATCCTAGCCATTGATCTTCTAAGATTGATGGTTGAGATTTTAAAATTTTAAGATGAAAACTTTATTGTTTTATAAATGGAACTTTAATTTATAAGTGTAACTTTAATTCTTTATAATTATAACTTTAATATTTAAGGTTATTTTATAAATAAAAATTTAGATTTATGTTATAAAATTTTATTTTAAATATATAAAATTGATTTTTGAATGTCACTTTAGTGTTTTATGGGTGAAACATTAATTAAAAAAATTGAAACTTTAATGTTTTTAGACAATTTCTAATATAGAAATTTGAATTTATTTAATTTTACTATTTTATAACTGTAATTTTAATGTTTTACGAGTGAAATTTTAATGAAAAAAAAATTAAAACTTTAATTTTTTTAGCCAATTTCTAATATTAAAATTTGAATTTATTTAATTTTACAGATTTAGAAATATAACTTTAATAATTTACGAGTAAAACTTTAGTACCAAAAATTAAAACTTTAATTTTTTTAAACAATTTCTTATCTAAAAATTTGAATTTATTAAATTTTGCCGATTTATAAATTCTAGTAAATATGATGTAACTTTAATGTTTTAGGATTGTAAATTTATTCATAATTTTTGGAACTTTATTTTTTTTAGGATTACAACTTTATACTAATTAGACTTTATGTAATTTAAGTCCTTGGCAAGTATTATTGGTTCATATAATGAGTGTAACTTTAGTACGTATAAGTGTAATTTTAGTCCATATGCGTTGTAACTTTAATACATGCCGCTGAAACTTTATATTAATAATCACCCACAACCACCGCTACTTTCAGCAACCACCACAACGTCACCCTGCAACCGCTGCTACCACCAAGCACTACCATTCGAAAAAACAAAAAACAGAAAGGCTGCAACAAAAAAAAGGGAGAAATAGAGTGGCGGCAGCCACAACCGAAAACAACCACCACAAAAAAAAATAACCATCATAGATCTGGAAAGAAAAAATGGCTGTAAAAAAAAAAGGAGGGATAGAGTGGCGGCAGCTACAACCGCGGCCAAAAAAAAACAAGAGAAGAAAGAGTGGCGGTAGCCACAACCACGACCAACACCCCACATGACCCACCAAAACACCTTGACAACCACCAATGAAATCTGAAAAAAAATGGGAGGAATAGAGGCGGTGAGCGGCGAGAACACCATTACCCACCGCATCTCCAACCGCCACCACCAACAACAACTTTTTCAGATCTGCAAAAAAAAAAAAAAGGAAGAGGAAGAAGCAGCCTCGGGTGGTGGCTGAGGGAGGCAGAAAATAGGCGGGAAAGAGAAAAGGTGGTGCGGGGTCGGGAGGAGGGACGGTGGTGTCGGCGTCAGAAGGAGGGACGGTGGTGGCGACGGGGTGGGAGGAGGAAAAGGAGAGAAGAGGGATTTAGAGGTTTAGAGAGAGAAGTGGAAGGGAGGGAGGTGAGTGAGTGAATGAATGAAATTAGGGTTTGTTTGGTTTTATATGGATTTTTATTTTCAGAATTAATCTTAGCCCTTGATCTTGTTATAATCTAATGTCTAAGATTAAGACTCATGGACTCACCTAAGGAAGGTGGACTCATTTGATCCTAATTCTATATACATATATATATATATATATATATATATATATATATATATATATATATATATATATATATATATATATATATATATATATATATATATATATATATATATATATATAGTAAAGTTCTTATAAGTCCCTTATATGTTTTGAGTCCCTAAGTCTTCACTATAGCCCTTGGTTCATCCAATATGGATGGTGGAGATTGAAACCAAAAAGCACCATTAACACTAATTTATCACTCTCTCTCCTACCCATTTTAATTAATCACTAACAGCATAATTAAACACTAATGCACTACATATACTTTCCACTCACCCACTTCTCTCTCATCTCACACATTTCACTACTCTTCTCTTTCAAAACCCCAAAAAATAAAAAAAAACCCCAAAAAATCAAAAACCCAAGAAAAAAAAACCCAAAAAACCAAACAAATAAAAAACCCAAAAAATCCAAATAAATCATTTACTCATCTATTTCTCATTCACCACCCACCTACCACCACCCACCCGACACCACCACCGTCGCCAACCCCGCCACCACCACCACCGCCGCCGCCACCACCACGATGTTTTTTTTTTTTTTTTTTTTTTTTTTTTGTAAAATGATGTTTGGGTGTTTTTTTTTTTCGCAAATATCGTCTTGCTATACAATCTTGTTTCAAATTTGTGAGTTTCTTTTATTTTGATCTTAGATTTACTAAAATAGATCAAATATTATTTTCATTGACCCGTTTTTTTCTTCATTTGCGTTTTTTTTTCCTATTTTGATTCATTGCCCTGTTTTTTTCTTCATTTGCGTTTTTTTTTTCAATTTTGATATTTGATATTTATTATTTTTCAAATTTTCATATATAAATGACTTAAAATGATTATAGTTACATCGTCATGTACTAAAATTACAACCTCAATAAACTGAAATTACACTTTTATGGACTAAAATTACACTTTTGTGGACTAAAATTACACTTTTGTAGACTAAAGTTGCACATTTGAGGATTAAAGTTACGTATTTGTGGACTAAAATTACACTTTTATGGACTAAAATTACACTTTCGTGGACTAAAATTACACTTTTATGGACTAAAATTAAACTTCCGTGGACTAAAATTACACTTTTATGAACTAAAATTACACTTCCGTGGACTAAATTACACTTTTGTGGACTAAAATTACACTTTTGTGGACTAAAATTACACTTTCGTGGACTAAATTTACACTTTCGTGGACTAAAATTACACTTTTCTGGACTAAAATTACTCTTTTGTGGACTAAAATTACACTCATAAGTCATAAAATGATAAAAGATGCAGACTATCAATGTACTAAAGTTACACATTTGTGGACTAAAATTACACTTTTGTTGACTAAAATTACACTCATAAGTCATAAAATGATAAAATATGCACATTATCAATGTACTAAAGTTACATATTTGTGGACTAAAATTAGACTTTTGTTGACTAAAATTACACTCATAAAATGATAAAAGATACATACTATCAATTTACAAAAGTTACACTTTAGTAGACAATGATTGAAAATTGCTCAATCTCAATGACTTAAAATAAATGAATTGTGTCAGTTTAGTCCAAACTATATATTTTTACTCCGAATTTAGTCGTAAATAGTGTATTTTTGTTGTAAATAGTGTATTTTCAGTCCAAAATGTATCGTAAATAGTGTATTTTCAGTCCAAAATTGTATTTTTTTTGTCTAAATTTAGTCGTAAATAGTGTTTTTTTAGTCCAAATTGTGTAATTTTAATCCAAATTTGGATAACTTTAGTCCAAATTGTGTAAATTACTAATAAATCCATTAGTTAGTCCAAATTGTGCAACTTTAGTCTATTGAGAATGTAATTTTAGTCCATTGAGAATGTAATTTTAGTCCATTGAGAGTGAAACTTTAGTAATTGAGAGGGTAAACTTAGTAGAGATAAGTGTAATTTTAGGTAACAAAAGTGTAATTGTAAAAGAGAAAAGTGTAATTTTAAGCAACAAAAGTGTAATTGTACAGACAAAAGTGTAATTTTAAGCAACAAAGGTGTAATTTTAGCTAACAAAAGTGTAATTGTAACAGACAAAAGTGTAATTTTAAGCAACAAAAGTGTAATTTTACCTAACAAAAATGTAATTTTAACAGAAAAAAGTGGAATTTTACAGAAAAAAGTGTAATTTTAACAGAAAAATGTGTAATTTTAAAAGAAAAAAGTGTAATTTTAAGAGAAAAAATGAGTAATTTGAACAGAAAAAAGTGCAATTTTAACAGGAAAAAGTGTAATTTTAATAGATCCTAACTCACACAATACCAAGACAAAATTTTAAATACGAAAATTTGCAAATACAAACAAGACGGATATTAACAAGGCGAGATTTGTAAAATATAAAACTAGACAATATAATAATAAGACGATATTTTAAATACCAAATCTGAAAAAAAAATATAACACCCACAACATTAAAGATCTAAAACTTTAATATTTGAAGGTTGTACAATTTTTTTTTAAAAAAAAAAACAAGATCCAACAATACTAGACCTAAAATAATAAAACCAACATTAAAAATAAAAATAAAATACCAAAATAAACCAACAATACTAGACCTAAAAAAATAAAAAACCAAAATAAAACCAACATACCTAAAATAATATTAGATCTAAAATTTTAAATAAAAACGAAAACACAAACACGAAATTTTAACAAAAAAAAAAACAAAAAAAACGAAACACAAACAGACGCAATAATATCCGGAAAAAAAAAAAAATTTTAACAAAAACAAACAGACCCAATAATATTAACAAAAACGAAATTTTAACAAAAACGAAATTTTAACAAAAACAAACAGACCCAATAATATTAAAAAAACGAAATTTTCACAAAAACGAAATTTTAACGAAAACAAACAGACCCAAAAACAAACACGAAATTTTAACAAAAAAAACGAAACACAAACAGACCCAATAAAAAAAAAAAAAAAACCAGATCTGAAAAACGCGAATGAAGGTGGAGACGAAAATGGTAGGATGCTTGCGTTGGTGGATGGAAATGGTGCGTGAAGGAGGGTGGCGCGCGAAAGTGGTGGGCCGATGGCGGCCGTGAGGTGTGGTGGAGCCGTGGAGGGAATGTCGTGGTAGGTCGTGGGTGGGTTGTTGGCGGCGGGAAGGGCCGGTGGGTGGGTTGTTGGCGGCGGGAAGGGAAATGGTGGCACCGGGGTGGGAGGTGGTGGCGGTCGGTGGGTTGGGAAGAAGTGGTGGGTTGGTGAACCGGTGAGGTGAGGATGAGTGTTGGTTTTTTTTTTTTGTTTTTTTTGTTGGGAATTATAGAGAGAATGTGGTATAGAGAGAGAGATGAGTGGTGTGGGATAATGATTTAATAAGGGAGATGAGAGAAAGAGGAGTGTTTAATTAGATAGGTTAGTGATTAATTAGTTAGAGTATGAGAGAGGGTGTAATTAAACACAATTTTGGCCTTTCAATCTCAGCCCCTTATTTTCGAGATCTAATTCACGTGGTACCCTCGAACTATTTCATTTTTCACGTGGTACCCAACTTTTTAAGTTTATGCACATGGTACCCCTGAAGTAATATTTTTTGGAGTTCCATAACCAAATATGTAACATTCGTTAAATTATGCTGACGTGGAAAGTTTATTTGGTGTTTAACTTTGCGAGGAAAATGGTGTGTACGCGTTACCCCTAAAATTTTGTGTTTTGCACATGGTAACATATTTTGTACTAAACAAATTTAATGTTTGATTATATAGCAACATATTTCTTCTTCATAAGCATTTTAATTTACACTATTCTTGTCCAAAATGTAATAGCTTTAAGCATTTTCTTTTGCGATTGAATTATTTTTCGAAAAGGTTTGGCATTATATATTCATGGGATAGTTGTGAATTAAATCTGTCATTAGTTCCCGATAATTTTGTGAATATATAATAGAGAATGTTGACATAATTTGTTAAAAATGAGCTTTTATTTCTAAAGCTTAATTTTCTAAAGTTATTTTCAAAAGCTAAAATTACCAAATTATTGCTTCCATTTTTAAAGGTAAAAAGATGGTTTTTGAGTTTTTAAGAAACTACTTATAAGCTTTAAATAGTGGCTTGTTTGGCCAATTTGTGTTTTTAGTCAAAAAAACAATTTGAAAAAATAGGTTAAACACACACATAATGCCAAACCTTTTTTTTTTAAAAGAACAATTCAATCACAAAAGAAAATGCCTAAGACTATTACATTTTGGACAAGAATAGTGTAAATTAAAGTGATTATGAAGAAGTGATATGTTGCATTATAAGTCAACATTATAATTGTTGTCTTGTTATTGTGTTGTTGTTTTTGTACAAAATAGGGTACCATGTGAAAACCATAAATTTTTAGGGGTACCATCTGCACACCACTTTCCCTCCCAAACTTAATTACCAACAAAATTTTACACGTCAGCATCATTTAACGGATGTTACAGATTTGGTTACGGTACTCCAAAAAATATTACCTCGGGGGTACCATGTGCATAAACTTAATAAGTTGGGTACCACGTGAAAAATGAAAAAATTCGAGGGTACCACGTGAATTTTCCGATATATATATACACTAGGTGGTATCCTGCGCTTCGCGCGCCTGTTTTAAAATTTTATTATTATAATTGAAGAAAATAACATAATTTATATATGACTTTTAATATTTTTACTTATTGTTCCGGGTGTAATTCCAGAACAGTTATTTGTCACCACCCGTGCTTGTAGAATGACGTCCTTAGTTGAATCCTCCTTGCGGTCTCCTGAAACGATGAACAAACTGAGGGCTCGGCTTTGGGCCGAGCGAACTCACTCCGACGCTCAAGTCAGTAACTTAGAGAGGTAAGTTGTTGTTACTTAGCAAAGTGCGTATTGTAGAGAGATAAGGAGGATATTACCAGATGAATAGTGATTCTTAGGTTAAATTGTGGATCCTTTACTCAATGAGAGTAGAGGAGTATTTATAGACTTTCACCTTTTGTCACGTAGTGGCCAAGTGGCCAAGTGGCTAGCAGGTGGAAAGACTGATCTACCCTCGGCCGAGGGACCCATGGCAGGCCGACGGGCCCTGTTGGCTCACCGCCGAGGGGTCTTGGATATGAGTTCGCGGATGTGTGCCCCGGCTGGCTGGTTGCCCCGGCCGGGACCCAAGAAACAGGCCGACAGGCCTCGTCGGTTAGGCTGTCTAAGCCGTTGACTTGCTGCGGATATCTTTGACCTTGCTCAATGTGTTGACTTGGTCAGCGGGTGCAGAATATGCCCCATCACTTATAAATAAAAATAAATTAATTTTTCTCAAATTTAATTTTTTTAAGTTTAACTTCAATGTTTTAAAATAAAATACATACTCCCTCTTATTCAGCCTATAGTTCCCCTTTCTCTAATATATGTGAGGAGTATTATAATGAAAGGGGAACATTAGGCTGAATAGGAGGGAGTACAATTTTAGTTAAAACTAATAAGTGATAATTAGTTATGCATGATCAACATTTATAAATTATCTTGTGACTGATCAAATATCATATTGATTAAAATAAAATTTATTCGAATAATGCAACAATCAACATTAAGTTATCAAATTATATTATTTAATGATACGTTATGTTCAAAATCAATTAATATTTGTTCAAAATGATGTGAATATAATTTTATGTAATTTTTAATTTTTTATGTTTAACGTGTGATATTTATGTATCAAACATATAGAGTTCAAACTCAACTTATTCAAATGTTTTTTTTTAAAGAAAAGAACATTTCATTAATAGAACGCCATATGGCACTTACAAATGATATGAATAATCGAAAACCAATCTAATAGAAACCAAAGAAAACTATTTTTCTTATAAACTAGGGATCTCAAAACATGATCTGAAAAATCGGCTCGTCCTATTATCGCTATCTTCAAGTAGCTTTTGAGGGGATCCTTCGTTTGATTGAGATAAAATTTACCTCTGACTGGTTCCAAAGATCGTTCACAAATCACTTTCACCCTTTGAAAGAACACGCTACAAACCAGCAACGAACTATTCTTGACTATATTACTGATGAGACTAAACCCACGAATAAATGGAAAACCCCCGAAATAAGGGACGGAAAAACAGATCTCACCAAAAGTGTAACACCCCCATACTCCAAGTGCCTTACCAGGACCACTCAGGTATAAGGATGCCACCATCTCGGTTACCCGAGGCATGATAATCATAAGACAATGAAGAAACATACTTAATTAAATAAGTTTAAGTGATTACATTACAAAACCAACTGAAGCAAAATACAACTGTTCTCAAACTATAAACCAACTGAAAGGAACTGTCCTAACAAACACAAATGGAAGACTAAAGACTCGACATGTGATGACTCCATCCCCACTAGATCCCACGCGTATCCAAGATATACCGCTAAATCAACCGCTCACCACCCCCGAATGGATCACCACAGTTTTTAAAACATTTAAACGGGGTCAGTACTAATCACACAATCAACATAGATAACAATAATAAGATAAACGGACAGCTGAACTGTCACACACACACACACACACACCACCAACTCCCATCATCTCAATACTGACTGTCCACTGGACCAGCCCTGCCAGTAGGGGACCGCAGCCGTTCCCACCTAAGCCCCGCTCATCATACCGAGCGATAACCCTGTCCCATTAATGTGCACATCCCCTTCCGTGGCGGGTTCCACGAAGGGCGAAACTAGGGCGTGATGTCACTCCCGCAAGTGACCCCACTCAGCCGAGAACGCATCTCGAGAACCATCAACAACCAATCACAATCTCAATCACAATCACAATCATCATATCAAACAACTAACTACAGCACACCACCAATATCCCATTATGAGACTAATACTGAGTAGGAAATCCTACCTGGAAAGCAACACAATCATCAGACGATCTAGCAGCTGTCTCAAAACCTCTCCTTTACAAATCCTTCTCCTATCACATAATCACATAATCACATAATCACAATCTAACCTTAACAAATCATAAAAACCCCCAATCCCAAAATTAGGGTTTAACCAAATCAAAGGAAAGACAATAAAAAGGGTACGTAGATCTTACCCTCGACGCAAGGAATCCAACGATATAAACAACGACAAGAATCGACCGTCCGAACTCCGGAATTGCTAAGAATGCGATTAGGAAGATGAACTCGATCGCTTTCTCTCTTAAACGGGGTTTTAGGTTTTGCAAAAGTGATTTAAAACAATGACGATTATGTTTAAATACCTTAATCGCATAATTAACAAAACCCGAGAAAACTCCCCGTAAACCGGACACTCGATCGAGTACCCAAGGTACTCGATCGAGTACCCCTTACTCGATCGAGTGCCCCACTACTCGATCGAGTACCCAACAGTCGAAACTATTTTATTTCGCAACTTACCCTTACTCGACAGAGTAAGGCCTACTCGATAGAGTACCCAAAGACTTATAAATACGGAGTATTACAGTCTTCCCTCCTTAAAAGAACTTCGTCCCCGAAGTTCAACCCATACATAAAAACAACCATACTGACTCGACCAAGACACAACAACTTAGCTAAGGACTCAAGAACTCGACCGAACATAGAACATGAACTCTTAACCCCCATTCTACCATCTATGTTTACTTCCACAACATGACTCACTATATCGTATCTACCACATATATATCTCTCACGACACCAACTCCATACATAATCAACTACCATCCTCTAATGCTGCTAGCTCCATAATATCATCAACTATCAAACCCAATACTAAGACACTCATAGACATCAAACGGAATGTTACATTCTACCACCCTTAAAAGGAACTTCGTCCTCGAAGTTTACTCAGACTCATAACATCATCCTCCAACCACAACACTATATAAAATATTCTCATCCTCCGAAGCATCACCCTACTACAAGCACGGCCATGGCCTTTTATAAGTATTATCCACAAAACAAATCCCTCCTTTACGCTACGCTAACACTCTACTTCCAATTATATTACCGCATGCACCACAATGAAAAATGTTACGTCCTCGTAACTCACTAATACTAAATCCTTAGCTATATTTCATTACCCTCTTTACCACTATATGTCAAAGATAACCGTTTATAAACCAAACACTCACTATTCTTATATCCAAGGCTCCCGTACATAAACATTTCTCATTTCTCAACTCATTCGGCATAGCACCTAACCTATACCATAAACTCGTAGCAAGTCGCCATACCCACTCTTCATTATTACTGCCAAACCAACATACCTCGCTATGTAAAGCACTTATCTTCCAGAAGCATAACTCCCGATCCACACTCGTTACGTATACTCACACTAGATCCTCAAGTTCTTTCCTTCATTACCGCAAAACTCATACACAACTTAACATGACACTAATTCCCAATACCCTACACTCACTGTCTCAACAAAAGATTTTGAACCACCTGCATCTTTCGGGTCATTACCACACATGTCCTACGACTCACTTGCCATTACCATGTCTCAAACCTTAACTAGAACAAGATCATAATTATTGTAACAACCTCTCACAACCGTGTCCCATTAACAGAATGTCACTATACCATGACAACAACGAAAACATATACAACTCTCTTTATATTAAACTCTACCCTCCTTCTCAAACCAAACTTGTAAGAAACATTAGCAAACAAAACAATAGTCTATTTGTCCAAATCAAACTCACAGAAACAACAACAAATAAAACAACAATCTATGTATGATGGTATGTATTTTGAAACTCGAATCATAATCATCCCGTCTACTCCACCACAACCGTGACGGCATCACAACACCGCCACCAACGACCACACCGTAGTGCGAAAATACCCGTATCACAAAGACTATGTACCGTGCCCGGATCACCACCCGAAGCACCACAACCACACCGATAGACATCACAATCGCATACAATTCCCATAAACACCGACTCAAAGATAACTTCTCGGACAAGAAAAACTTACTCAAATCCACTTTATTAAGTCACCACGCAACATATTATATGGATACACAGATAAGCATCTCATGAACATCATCTCTACCACTTCATGGAATACACATGTGTTATTAATACACCTAAAATTATAACTAGCCATGTCAATTAATCAAATTATTACCTTTTTGGGTATCATTCAATTAAATTACCGTGTCCAACATATATATTACAGAACATTCATAAAACAACTTTATAATTATCACACCATACCACTTCTTGTGAGGTCAGAACCTCACACAAACATTTACACATATCATAGACCCGTAATCACAACCAACTAGTCAATCCTGACCACGTAAGTTACCACTCGATAAAGGTTACCTGTCGCCCGAGTTTAACTCATATGCCCCTCATAACATATTCCCCCATTCGCACAACCATCACTTCCTGCCAAATATAATCCATACCTTTACTATTCAACTATTAGCATCCGCCTCATCTAACCACATCTTATACCCTCTCACAATCATACACAACAATCAGGTCCCTACCAAATCAGCCTCTTTAGAATTGCTACCTTTCTAATATACCATCACTCTTAACCACTAATGATAACACCACAATGCCACCACTGCTCGTATATCAAACCTCTTACACTCATATCAAAATAACATGGTTTTTCTCCTATTTTTGGTTAACATTCCAAATAACGAACAAAGAAACCCATCCACAAAATTACCTCAACATTATTCCCAATACTATCTTATTTGTATTGTCATCCAACTCTCCACCAAATATCTCGTATCGTGCCAATACTCCACCAACTTCCTACTCCCTTAATTCCTCGAAACTCATTATCAATCATGTTGTCCTTAAGCTCCTATATAACCTTCAGCTAACATCCTCGTGATACTATCACACATTTCGATGATTCCTTACCTTTATATCACATAACTCCGGTGAACATTTTCCTCAACTTACTTTTATCCTTCTTTTCTCTTTACACTCAATAATACCAATTTAATAGCTCAACTCCTTATTACTTCTATCTAACCCTTTAGTGCACCAATTACCTTCTCATCGCTCCAAAACTCAAATCCCATTATTTTATATCGATATCATCTCCCTCTTTCTTACCACAAATATTCTCTTATTATGTCATCAATCACCCTTGCCACTAATCCATCCATAGAATCAATGTTTACTTTTTCAACAATTGCATCTCCTTCTTACATCTCTAGAAATCAAAATTCCTTTCATACCGCTAATTGCCCAAGGAAAACCCACAATAGTTTCATCTCTTAAAAAGCCAAATCTCCACCCCGCGACATGTCTCCACAAAGTTCACTATATACCACTCTTCTCAACCCCCTTTAAAACGAACTTTCATTATGTATATTCTTAACCCACACGGCTCTTAACTACCTCCCTTCATAATTCTTTACACATCTCAAGTTGTCACTATCCATATCCTTACTCTCAATCCTTTCATTCTCACGTTCCTTAGACTCACATCATCCATTGCCCACATTCACTTACTTTTACGTTACTCAACACACACTCATATCACTCATCTCATTTCATCTCAGAAAACATGCTCTATGTCTCAATTAAGCCATAACAATCTTCCTTTTCTTTTTCCACTATTTATTACAACCACGTATAACTCATGTCCTCCCACCGAACTCATTCTCACCACAGGTGTCACTCACTACACCACAAGATTGGGTAACTTACGCGTCAAGACCAACATACATGTAAAACAATGCATAAAGAAGCAAATTAATAACTTAGAATTAAACATAATATGCAACGAAGTCAAAAGATAAGCATATGACCCAAAACAAGGGTCACTAGATCGAGTACAGGCCACTCGATCGAGTAAGGGACTTACTCGATCGAGTAGGTCAAGATCAGAAGCACGTAAAACAAATCACCAGGGCTACTCGATCGAGTAACTAACGTACTCGATCGAGTGCCCCTTACTCGATCGAGTACCGAGGATACTCGATCGAGTACCCCAATTCTCAAGACTGTCCAGTTTTTAAAACAGCCATAACTCACTCATTTCTTGGTCGTTTTGGGCGTGTAACCTATCGTTAGAATCGTAAGAGGACAAGCTATCACCTCCAATTGGAATCACATCAAAATCATTTATAAATCTCAAGTTATAACAGTTTAAAGACAACCTCTTTATAATCGAAAAACACAACTACTTGATTTTACTTCCAAACAACTTAAACAACAACCAAGCAAACAAAACCAGTCCAAAACTCATAAAACCAGTATTCATAATCATATGTTACTACTTTCAAAAGCCAAACAACAACATTCATCATGCACATAACTTATCTAACTTGCCAATTATGACTTACCCACATGTTTTTATTCTATCACTTTTCGTAAACAAAATCACAAATACATGACATCAAGTCCCCTATTCACATGTTACTACCACGATGATTCATCTTTTCCACTAATTCATCCATCATACCACATATTTATCCACCATATTCGTTCAACATATTCACTCAGCACATGTTCAATTCACACTCCCAACCTTCTGTACTTTTACTCAACACGACAACAACAACATGTAGACTTACACATCGCTTTATATATATATATATATATAGACAAAACACTTTTCCCTAACATAACTATAACATGCCAAATTACATGTATCAATCATTATACTTTCATGCTTTACAATCCACCAACATATAATTCACGTCATCATCATCAATTCATGCAACATACTACTACATAGATACACACAAAGACACAATATGCACATAACGATCCCGACACTTATCCCATGGTGACCGGTTCAAAATTGTAGGGCGAGTTCGCGACTTTAGGACGTCTCCCAAGTCTTTGCATTAGCTCCTACAACCTTTACCCGGGTTCATTTTAATTGACTCCTATGTTCATTAAGTTCATTGGTTACGGGTTCGGATCGTCGCTCGATACCATTTGTAACACCCCCATACTCCAAGTGCCTTACCAGGACCACTCAGGTATAAGGATGCCACCATCTCGGTTACCCGAGGCATGATAATCATAAGACAATGAAGAAACATACTTAATTAAATAAGTTTAAGTGATTACATTACAAAACCAACTGAAGCAAAATACAACTGTTCTCAAACTATAAACCAACCGAAAGGAACTGTCCTAACAAACACAAATGGAAGACTAAAGACTCTGACATGTGATGACTCCATCCCCAACTAGATCCCACGCGTATCCAAGATATACCTGCCAAGCAACTGCTCACCACCCCGAATGGATCACCACAGTTTTTAAAACATTTAAACGGGTCAAGACTAATCACACAATCAACATAGATAACAATAATAAGATAAACGGACAAATGAACTGTCACACACACGCACACACACACCACCAACTCCCATCATCTCAATACGACCCCCACCGGACCAGCCACCGCCATGGGGGACCGCAGCTGTTCCCACCTAAGCCTCGCTCATCATACCGAGCGATAACCCTGTCCATTAATGTGCACATCCCCTTCCGTGGCGGGTTCCACGAAGGGCGAAACTAGGCGTGAAGTCACTCCCGCATGTGACCCCCACTCGAGAACGCATCTCGAGAACCATCAACAACCAATCACAATCTCAATCACAATCACAATCATCATATCAAACAACTAACTACAAAGACACCACCAATATCCCATTATGGGACTAATACCGAGTAGGAAATCCTACCCGGAAAGCAACACAATCATCGACGATCTAGCAAAATTCTCAAAACCTCTCCTTTACAAATCCTTCTCCTATCACATAATCACATAATCACATAATCACAATCTAACCTTAACAAATCATAAAAACCCCCAATCCCAAAATTAGGGTTTAACCAAATCAAAGGAAAGACAATAAAAAGGGTACGTAGATCTTACCCTCGACGCAAGGAATCCAACGATATAAACAACGACAAGAACCGACCGTCGAACTCCGGAATTGCTAAGAATGCGATTAGGAAGATGAATCGACGCTTTCTCTCTTAAACGGGGTTTTAGGTTTTGCAAAAGTGATTTAAAACAATGACGATTATGTTTAAATACCTTAATCGCATAATTAACAAAACCCGAGAAAAACTCCCCGTAAAACCGGACACTCGATCGAGTACCCAAGGTACTCGATCGAGTACCCCCCCTACTCGATCGAGTGCCCCAGCTACTCGATCGAGTACCCAACAGGTCAGAAACTATTTTATTTCGCAACTTACCCTTACTCGACAGAGTAAGGCCTACTCGATAGAGTACCCAAAGACTTATAAATACGGAGTATTACAAAAAGAGAGACTATTATTGAAAAGAATATAGATATGCATACTATTGATTGAAAAATAAAGCAATTTTGGGGATTACCATCGATTGATGATCGATAGGAGCCCCGTATAATTGATGGATGCTAGGGTTTTTAGAGAGAGTTTTTTTTAGAGAGAAGTAGGTTTCTTAACTCGACAATGAGGGTTCTTGTATACAGGCCTTTTCTTAACTTTTCATTTCTTTAACTTATTCAAATGTTTTGATTGTATTTTGGATGTGTTATGTGTCAAACATATATGTATATATATATATATATATATATATATATATATATATATATATATATCAGAATTGCACCTTTTGTATTTTTAAACAACTATATATAAATGACGTTTAAGAATTTCCTTATAAATAAATAAAATAGGTTAATCTTTCTCAAATACTATATTTTGAGGTTTAACTTCAAAGTATTTAAACTAAAAGTAATATTTAGTTAGTCATAATCAATATTTATACATGACGTATATATATATTTTAATGGAAGATATTAAAGAAAAATGTAACGTTTTTTCTACTTTTTCATGTCGTTTATAATACTACTCCCTCCTATATTCACTATTTTCTTCCCGATTTCCTTAAACGGGTTATTCAGGTTTTCTTCCCCTTTCTTATTTTGGAAACTTTTACTCTTATTTTATTCATCCCTCTCTCCTATTACCAAACCCCACTCAATTTTTACTCTTATTTTATTCATCCCTCTCTCCTATCACCAAACCCCACCTAACTCACAATTTCTTATTTAATTCCTAATTATTCATTTCTCTCTCTCTAATCCACAAACCCCACCATCTTCCTTTATTCATTCTTTAATTATCTCCTAAAATCTTGTGCCCACATCAAAGGGGAAGAAAACACCGAATAGGAGGGAGTATATTATTTAATAATCATTACTGTTGTTTTGATTATTCAAATGCACTCACGATCACTGTTCATACATACTCGTACACATACTCATTATCACACTATTTAAACCTATCAAAATCTCATATGTATTCAATTTCTTGTAATATATATTTTTTCATTCCCACAAAAAAATGTATCTCTTAATAGTTTTGTTTAAATTATGTTTTTAAGAAATACAATGACTCTTCCAAATATGTAGTTTTCTTTATAACTTTATTAAAATGTCTTTTTACGTAAACATAAAATATTATGAAAGACTCACTTTAATCATTTCTGCAAATCAAAATTTTTTCAATAATATAATGAAAATTATACCCAATTTGATGCATTTTCCGCAATGAACGTAATTATTTGCATTTTAGAATTTTTATGAAAATAGTTTTTTTAATAAATTTAGAATGAAATCACCGTATTTATTTAATGTAATTTTATAATAAAACTAGTTGTTAGGCCCGTGCGTTGCACGGTTCTTTTTGCGGTTTTCTTTGATGGTCGAATTTATATTCGGTCATATATTGAATTGGATTTTTACTCACTTGACCAAATAATAACCAAACAATAAGTCTAAATGTTTTACGGATTTGGCCAGTAGTATTCCCTACCGATATGAGAGTAGTTTTTATCGGAGTGGTGAAGATAATTTAATGGGACCAGTTTATAAAATAAAACTGTATCAATTATCTATAATTTAATACGTAGTTATTCCGTAATAATTTTAAGACGATTAGTGTCGGTCTCAAATGAAAACTTGTATTACCACCTTAGACTCTGTGAGGTGTGAGTACCCAAAAATTAAATAAAAAACTTAGACTTACGTGTCCTAGAAAATGTAAAAAGAAAACCTCTTCAACCTCATCTCCTTCTCTGTTTCATCCTCTTTCTGTCCCAAATTACATTCTAATTGAAATCCTTCAAGCCCTTAAAATATTCCCATAATGTAATTGCTATAAAAAATTGAACCTCATTAATAAATGGTTAAGGTGCTAAGAAGAAAATGTGTACAGGAAACCTCGTTCTCATGGTCGATCTGGTGGTAATCGGTCTTTCGGTGCATTGGTTTCGGGAGCGGCGGCGGAGAGATGCGATTAGGGCACTGTATGACCACTGACAACGACGCTCTTCTCATTCAAGGAAATAAGGGATTTGAATGAAGTTAATCCTTAACCGGTATGCTTTGCATTTGTTGATAATATTTAAGTTTGTTTAATTGCTCCATTATTTTAGGAATGATTGTATATATATATATATATATATATATATATATATATATATATATATATATATATATATATATATATTTTTTTTTTCTTCATTTTCGGAGGTGATTGTTTATGATTTTGGATTAATTGAGCTCGTGACTGACGATCCTATTATCTAATTGCTTGGGTAATGTAACTAAACAACTCTTGAAGGCAGCTATTAAAATAAGATACTGTCGAACTAATTTAATAACGTATTTGCAAAGGAGTTAGGAAAACACACTGTAATGAACGACAATCACACAGCTCTATATGTCTAATTTAGAGTAGGTAAGTTCGAGAAGACCTCCTTGTACACTATATTCTTGGTATGGCCTTTGTGTGTTTATGTAGAGTCGTCAATGAAGAACCGTAATCCTCTCGGAGATGTTGTTCTCGAGGCAGCTACATATAATTGTCCATGACAAAAAATCGGTTTAGGTAAGTACACCCCCACGCTAGATAGAGATTGACCTTGACTCTTGTTTATAGTCATTGCATAACATGGCTTTAGCGGATATTGTCTTCTCTTTAAAACGAAGGGAATCTTAGAATCTGTGGATGTCATCACTATCCTCGGAATTAAGACCAGCGTCCTAATGTTAGAGCCTGTTATGATTCTTGCTTCTACTATGAATTTTCCCGTCCGTGTAATTACCAGACGTGTACCATTACATAGTCCTTGCGACAGATTGATATTCCGTAATAGAATCACTGGCATCCCCCTTTTTAATTTAAGCTCATGATTTGGTAAACCTTGTAGATGCAAGTTATTCAAATATTCTGTCGGATAAGCCGTAAACTGTTCGTCACTATCCATTGAAGAAGCACATATCTCATCACAACTCTTATATATATCATATTTTCCCGGGATCAGGTTAGTCATGTAGTTATTTACTATGTCTGCTGTCTCATTCAGAGGAGTAAGAATCGCCCTTGCCCGTAGGTAATCATCATCTTGACTGTTAAGTGGGAATTGTGGGTAAATCTCATTTACCACATCTTTCACCTCAACCGGCCCTCCTCTGTGCAGGTACTCCGGTGGTATATGTATCCACGTAGCCTCATCTTCTTCGCCTTCCCTTTTCGCCTTCAACGTTCCGTCACCCATAGCTAACAACCATTCATTAAACCTCTTGTTCTCTTCTGATGAATCTGTGTTACGTACCCTCATACTTGTTCTTAGAAGAAACACGGTACATGACTTCCAGATGTACGACCTGTTTATCGACGCTCGGACTATATCTTGTCTACCCCCCTTTTGCACTATCGGTAAAACTTGTCTAAAATCACCACCAAGTACGACCGCTACTCCCCCGAACAGCTTTGTAGCTGCGTCAGGGTTCTTATAACTTAATATATCCCTCATTGTACGGTCAACTGCTTCAAAAACGTGCATGTGGTCCATTGGCGCCTCATCCCATATTATTAGAGAAGTTTGCCTTAGTGGGTCAGCTAGTTGACTATTTTGTTTAACATTGCATGTGGACTCCTCAAACAGTTCGATTGGGATGTCAAATCGACTATGTGTTATTCTTCCTCCCGGTACCAGCAAGGCTGTAATACCTGCAGTGAGTTAACATAGTTTCTTAAATATGGATTATGCAGACCTGATTGTATGATCTTCAAGAGAGACATTGGTGTTATATGGCTAGTATTTACCTGAAGATGCTACATTGAGCACAATCTTGCCCTCAGCTCGTAGCCTTTCTGAGATGGTCCCGTATAAAAATGTCTTCCTAGTCCCTCCGTGTCCATATACGAAGATAAACTTTTCTGTTTTCTGTTCCACAGCTTTTATTACCTCTTCAAACACATCTGCATTGGTATCGGTAAAACAGAATTGCGTAACTATATTGTTTATAAAATTCATCACTGAATAAATCCAACTTGACTCCTTGGAAGTCGTTTAAGCTTACCTAGTTCCTCTTTATTTAGTTGTTTTACTCTCGACATCCATTGCTCTTATTGTTGTTGTTTATCATACATCTTTTCACCCCTGATTAGTTTGTTCTCCATTCCTGCGATGTCTTCTTTCTTCGGTTGAGGCATATCCCTTATATCTTTCAATCGTTTTCCATACTTCATGAGTATTTTATCTAGCTCGATCAGTGTGTATGTTTTCCTTGCTTCATCAGTGAGTATCAGCATCGGATCCCCAAACATCTTTCTTTTCTTCCTTTCGATGTCCTCGGACATTATGAGGTAGTTGGATTCCCATAGTTTATTAACATCTGTGACCTCACAAAACAAAACCATCGTGATGAATAATTCCCTAAGTTGCGATGGCATTTCCCACTTATTTGCTTCCCTCATTGTGTCATCCCACTCTTTGTCATTATTTAAAAGCCCACGAGCATAACACGCGTCCTTGAAAGTGGGATATAGTGTTTGACCGATGGTTCTTAGATCCTCAAAGCTTTGTGCTCCCTTTACAATGTTCAATAGAAGTCGAATGTAGTATCTTTCACCTGCAGTTGGGTAGACATAGGCCATTCTTCCTATGCACATCCCTTGCTTTGGATTGTGCCATCCGTCACCCCAAACATACTGAGTTGGGAATTCTGCATAGGTCAGGGTTCTTGCATCTTGGCATTCAACATTTTTTTTCATCCATGTAGTTAACATTGTGTCGACGTTGCTTTTTTTATGAATCACCACTTGAAGTACGTCATGATCCATTGTTCTTACTGCTTGTTCACCTTTCAGGTGCACAGGAAGCCTCATCACTGTCGGGTATCGCTCCTGAATCTCAAATTCAAAAATTCTCCAAGCAGCCTCTGACGCAGAGAGGTACCTGCAATCCAGGTATGCTTTCACCTCATCTTGAGAATCATCTTTAATCATGAAAGTTGCCTTATCTGGGCCCTTGGAAATGTACTTGAAGAGATACTTTATTGCTTTGGCAGTGTTACACCATTCCACATTGATGTGGGCATCAAACATCAGCAATAGTCCTGGGTTATAGGGTACTATGGACCGGTTGTCTAGTTGATGTACACCTTTTTTAATAAACCTACATATAAAAGGCAAACGGTGAACAAATTGAGTCCCTGCGATTATCCGTTTTCAATTAATTACATTAGAGATACCGTCTTAAGTTCCATTTCTAGGTTTGTTAGTAAACCTTTTCGCCACTGAACCAGGTATTATTAAGGATTAATAGAAGTTAATTGCCCTTGTAAGTACCTGTTGTTTTGTGGTCTTCGATATACTGGGTAACCATTGTTATCCAATGTTGTGTCCTCGTTGAATGATTTGAGGTAATTCTTGCTACACTTGTCGTTTACCATACACGGGCATTTGGGATTGGCCTTGCCGCATGGACCATGTACCATAAACTTTGAAACGGCTTCATATAATTGAGGGTGTTTCGTGCTATCTGGTATCTCTGCATGAATGATGTTGTCAATGAACTCGGTATTGAACTCAATGCCGTCTCTTTTCAACCATAGTAGGATATGAGCATGTACTAAACCCCTCTTTTGAAACTCAATTGTATAGACATCTGCAAATATCTACCATGTTACATGACTACTAATTTATTGTGAAAGTGGTTATATGGAAAAGTATATAATACTGTTACCTGCTATAGTTGCACCAAAGTATTCATCTTTCTTTAAACAATGCATTAGCTGTTTTAGCTTCAACCTGAACACCCTAGCTACAATGTCCGGTCTGTCTTCTACTTTTTGTCCAGGAATGAGCTGTAACATAGCTTCTATCTCTGGGCACTTTGGGTTAGCTGTAAATGTTATGAATAAATGGGGATTCCCATACCATCTTGGTAATATTGTTGCATATATCTTGGTCCTCCGGTAAAGGAAGGTGGTAAATATACTCTTTTCCCGACTGCATAACCCATACAATCACCCTTAGCCACTGCATCACACAGGTTGCTAAGTATGTCACATCGCAACTTATCTTGGTTATTTTTAATGTACCATAACCTTTCGGACTCAATGGCACAACAACTATCTACTAAAAATTGCTGGAATAACCTTCCCCCACATAATAGAGTGGAACCTTCCGAATTCCTCAGTTGCACCCTGTATGCATAGTATTCTCTCATGGTTACATTCTTTCTTTTTCCTCCTTGACCTTGATCAATGTAAGGGATCTCTGTATGGTAACTATCCTCGCCATAGGGGAATAACAATGGATATTGTAGGGCCATGTAAGATGGATGTAGCTCGCTTATCCTCTGCAGTCCGTGGGTCTTGTGTTCAATGATTATGTCTTTCCCCTTCATTTGGTCTCCAGGAGAGTCTACAATTAAAGCCGCTATTTCTGATGCTGTTGGGGTGTTGTAGGCTTTATCCCTGTGATTTCGTGTGCCTAATAGGCGTATTGATAGACGTTTATTACTCTGTTCCTTTAATCTTTCTTGTGCCATACGAAATGTTTTAGTTAGAGGATTAACTTTGTCAAGCATATCCTTTAATTTAGCAAGTATTTCAGTATCTAATTTAGGACTTCCCTCAGATTTGCCTACTGCCTTTTCTCGCATGCCTATTTCAGATGAACTGTCGTATACATATAATTGAGCATATGATGGGTCCTGGTCATCAGGTGGTAGTAGGGAACCAATACGATGTAGAACCTGCCCGCTTATTCGGAATACATAAGGTCCAGTGTTCGTGTTTACTGAATGGTCAATCTTAGCCCCCATAGAAGTAAATGCGTAACATGAATTATAAACCCGAATAAGCTCTTTGAATTTTGAACACTCACTATCATCAGTAGAGGACATTAGTCTTTTTAAGTATTCTGGTGCCTCCTTAATCTTCCGTAATTCTTCCTTTCCGTCTCTGCAACACATGTTAAATCTTGTATTATATCTATTACTGGTTTTTTTCAGTCGCTCGTTGAACCACATTAATGCCTTACACTTCGGACATTCATACTCAGGTTCCCCCAAATATAGATATTCAAACTTTCTCTTCCTTGTACCTGAAACGAAAAGTAACAATAGCCTTAATAATATAGTCTTAATAGTTCCTAGATTGAATTCTTGGTGTCCCAACTCCCAGTAATGTCCTAGTGACTTAATTATTATAATCATAATTAGGTAGGTACTGTTATCCACTAATCCCAAAAGTGCATGAAAAAAATACTTTATGCATAAATATTTAATAAAAACATACTTGTGGAGTATAATTTTTGCATAAAGCCGGCCCAAGCCAAGTTTTAACCTTTTTATTTGTGGGTTTTCATGGAGACATGGAGTACAATCCTTTGAAAATATTGTGATTACCCTTAGTCTTAAGGGTGAATTACTTGAATTGCATGATTAGTTGAGACTTGAGGATAAGCCGGAATCCCCTTATCAATCTAGGACACTTGAGTTAGTTGTTGTCACACTAATTCTTATTTTATCACAAATCTAAATTAGCGAGTCGGCTAATTTATTACCAAATTAAAAACAATCATACCTAATCCATTGATGCAAAGCATGTTATCACAAAGGTATTTAAGCGTACCCGGGTGTGGAACTGTTTGTTCCTGTGTTGAGGTAGAGGGAATATCTACATCATGTGTTGCATGGTTGTCTCCCATTCGTCTTTGGTGTGTCTGTTCTATGCTTATTCGTTTCTGTATTCTTTCTTGTCTCCTTTTTTTTTGGTAAAGGTAAAAAATATATTGATAGAGTACCAAAATACATCAACTATATTCGTCTGACCCAAGCATCAGACATAACAAAACCGAAACATAATTACATGAGTTTTCCTATCCACATAAGGTCCCTTCTAGCTAGCTTGCCTTTGAGCTGTTGCTTAATTTTGGTCCTGATTTCGTATTAAATCATTGTCACACAACCTTCCGGCCTTAGCATTTTCATCTCATGCCTGCATCCATTCCTTTGCCTCCACACATGGTAAGTAACAGCATTCAGAATGCTGTTCAGAATACCTACCTTCAATCTAGACAATCTAGCATTCCATACATGATCCCTGGTATCAGGCATCACAACTCCAACCCATGTCTGAATACGCACCATGATTTCTTTACTATACGGGCAGTTAAAGAACAGGTGTTGGCTAGTTTCCTCCTCATTTCCACAGAGACAGCAGAAATGGTCACTGCTGATATTAAGGCGAAAAAGCTTGTCTTTGGTGTTAAGGCCCTTATGCTGATTCATCCAAGCAATCATTTCATGTTTAGGGACGGTCCACTTATTCCAAACTTGATGATGCCATGCCACTTCAGGGGCTGCCTGTTGCAGCCAGGAATAACCTTTTCCAACTGAATACTCTTTACCAGGTAGCAAGTTCCATTCATTCTGATCATAGGCAGTCTGCATTTCAGTCCTTAGCTTGCACACCTTCTTCCAAGTCCAGCTAACATCATTAGGACACTGATACTCCCCCCACCCATTCCTTCTTAAGTAGGTGCTATGAATCCATTGAACCCAGAGCTTGTTAGGGTGAGCATGGATCCACCAGATAAGTTTACCAACTGCAGCTTTATTCCATAGACACTCATTCTTCAGACCCAAACCTCCTTGCTTCTTCCCTGTACAAATTTTAGACCAGGCTACTGTAGGAGTTTTGGTAAATTCTGATCCCCCACTCCATAGGAAATTCCTACAGATAGCTTCAATCTTAGCAATGACACCCTTTGGAAGAATAAATAGGGACGCCCAGTATGTATGGAGAGACTTGAAAACAGCTTTTACCAGGACCAATCTCCCAGCATAGGACAATTTTTTGGTGCCCAACATTCTGATTCTTTCTAAAACCTTATCAATGAGAGGTTGGCAATCCTTAATGCTCAATTTAGAGGGTTTGATAGGCACCCCTAAATATTTGAATGCCAAAGTGCCTTCAATACACCCAGACACTTGTACTATTTCTCTTCTAATATCAGCATTCACCCCATTGAAGTACACATTAGACTTACCTTTACTCATCTGCAAACCTGATGCTTTAGAGAAAGTAGAGAAGGTTCTGAGAAGGATCATGATGGACTCCACATCCCCTTTACAGAGAAGTAAAAGATCATCAGCAAACATCAGGCTACTTAGCTTCATATTTTTGCAAAGAGGATGGAATTTGAAGTTCATAGTAGAAGTTGTGTATGCTAGAAGCCTAGTAAGGTATTCCATACATATAGTGAATAGTAGAGGAGACAGTGGGTCTCCTTGCCTCAACCCCCTTTGGCCCTTAAACCACCCAAAAGAATCACCATTCAGGGACAAAGTGTAGCTAGCTGAGGTGACACACTCCTTGATGAGATTGAGAAATTGATTGGGAAAATTAAGCTCAGTCATCACTTGAAACAAAAACTCTCATTCTACTGAGTCATAAGCCTTTTGTAAGTCTATCTTAAATAGACATCTTGGGGAAACTGTTTTCCTTCCATATAGCCTTACCAAGTCTTGACAAATGAGAATATTCTCCATAATACTTCGTCCTTGGATAAAACCTCCTTGGGTGAGAGAAATGAGATGAGGAAGGACTTTGGCCAATCTGGAGCACAAAAGTTTGGATATACACTTGTATACCACATTACAGCAGGCAATGGGACGAAATTGCATTACAGAGGTAGGATTGGTTACCATGGGAATTAGGGTAATGCTTGTAGCATTCAACTGCTTCAACAGTTTGCCATTCCTGAAAAATTCATGTATAGCCTCACAAAAGTCCACCCCTATCAAATCCCAGCTAGCTTTAAAGAATTGGCTTGAATAACCATCAGGCCCAGGAGCCGTGTCAGTTGGAATGCTAAAAAGGATCTCTTTAATCTCATCATTAGTTACAGGAGCCAGCAATTGTTGAGAGTGGATCATATCATATTTGTTCCCATGTTCCATTGCTGTCTTGATAACACTCACAGTGGTATTGCTCCTTCCCAGCAGATTAGTATAGAAATGAATGAAGCTCTCCTGAATACCATGGGGTGTCACATGAATATCTCCTTTCTGATCAGCAATTTGGAGCACCTGATTTTGTCTTCTCCTGGTTTTGAGAAGGCCATGAAAGTATGCTGAGTTAGTGTCCCCCATCAAGATTCCAGTTAAGCTTGGCTTTTTGTTGTAAAAAATCCTGCTGAGCCTCAGCAAGCTTTCTGTACTCCTCCCTTAACTGACATTCTTGCTGAATGAGCATCTGGTCCTGGGGCCTGACACCTAGCTCCTGTTGAATCTGAGTTAATTTGGTAAGGGCTATATCAGCACCCCTCTCAATATCAGAAAATTGGGACTCATTCAAATTCTTCAAGTAAGGCTTCAGATTTCTCAACTTCCCAACCAATTCAAACATTTTAGTGCCCTTCTTACTAGTCTGCCACCCCTCTTGAACCACTGTACTGAAGTTAGCTGTCTTGCACCACATATTGAAAAATTTAAAAGGCCTGACCTTTGTATTCTGATGCTCCCCATTCCTGACCAAACACGGTGTATGATCAAAAAGCCCTTCAGGGAGAAAGTTAGCAACCATATCAGGGAATCTATCTTGCCATTCCTGGTTAATAAGCCATCTATCAAGTTTACTGTACACTCTATCTTCAGGGCACTGCTTATTATTCCAAGTATAGTAAGCCCCCAAAGAAGGACTATCCATTAATTCACATTGATGAATACAATTTAGGAAAGGCTCAAAGATCAGCTCTAGAAAAAGCTCCCCAATCCTCTCATCCGCACTTAACACACAAATTGAAATCACCAACCACACCCAAGGACCCCGTATGCTGCTAGCAATCCTACTTAGATTGGTCCAAAGGGACTCCCTCCTTATTACCATTAAAAGCATAGACAATCGTCCAATAAAAACTCACATTATCAGTCTGAGTAGTGATCTGCATATGAATATACTGAGAGTCATATTCAATAAACTGAACATTGCAAAGATTGGCTTGCCAAAGGATCCAAATACGCCCTCCAGGATGATAGGCAGTATTTGTAGAAATACTCCAGTTATTAAAAATAGCCATAGCTTTATTCATGTTAGTTGGTTTTACCTTGGTTTCTATCAATCCAAAAACACCAGCATTATTATCTAAAAGAAATTTATTAATGACTAACTGCTTATTCCTCCTATTCATACCTCGGACATTCCAAAAACCAAGGCTTAACATTAATTATTTGTAGGAGTTGAGTGACCCTCCTTCTCTATCCGTTCTGGCCGTTACACACTCTATACTACAGGATTATCAGGGGGGACCTGATTTTCATCCGTATGTACTGCAGTAATTTGTTCTATAACCGGAGCTTCATCTGATCTCAAGCATGGCACTCTTGGAGTAACCAGCAGGCTATCTTGAGGAGGAGTAGTCTTTGGTGCAACCACTGGTCTCCATATCTGTTTGACTGGTTTCACAGTTGGAACAGGTTTCACAATTTTCCTACTAGTAATTCTGCAATGTTCCTCTTCATGTCCCAACCTCTTACACCCCTTGCACGTGACTGGTTTCCATTCGTACTCTATGTCAATCTCAGTCATTTGTTGCTTCTCATCCACCACCTTAAGAGTCTTAGGGAACCTTTGATTCACTTGGACTTCCACCATAACCCTAGCATAGCCCAATCTTGCTTTTATGTCTGTAGCATTATCATTCTGTATGTATGATCCAATGGCTCCTGCTAGTTTAGGTAGACTCTGTCCCCAGAATTTCAAAGGCAGCTTATGAAGCCTCACCCATGTTGGAACACTCTTAACCTCCTCTTTCTTAAGTGGTATAACCTCCTTCCAAGGCTTGATGATGACTGGTTTGCTATCAAACAGGTAATGACCAGCCTTCAAAGACTCTCCCGCATTTCTTTCGTTTGAAAACGAACCAGAAAAATTCCATTGGGCATAAAGGATATCTTGTCAATGCTATGTTTGTGCCATATGCGTCGTAAATATCCTTCTAAAATTGCCATGGGAGGATTAGCACCTAATACAAAGCCATAAATGGCCTGCTTCCAGTATTCTACTTCCTCACACACATCCTCATTAGTAATATGAACTATAGGATAATCAACAGTTTCATTAATTATGGTATTCTTCTTACCATGCACGTGAGTCCATTCTCCTTGCGTTTCCATCGTTTGAGAGACGTCCTTGTTAATCTGAATAGGTTCATCATCCTCATCAATGGTCTCAACGATGACCTCTTCATCATCCAACTTGAATGGAGGAATGCCTACTAAATCTTGCATACTAGCATGTTTCTTGGCCTCCTCTTCATTAGGTTTTTGTGAAGACTTACTCGAAACAGAAGATTGTTGTTTCTTCCCTTTCGACGTTAACCCCTTCCTCTTAGTGATGTTACGCAGTTTTGCTGCAGATTTAGAGGCAGAATTCTTTGCCATTAGTGCAAGCAAATTCGCCCTCGAAATCGCCTGTGCAGTCGCTAGAGAGGATTAGGGTTTTTTTTGTATCTTTCTTGTCTCCTTGATTGGGGATCCATCGTTGATATTAGAACTTTTTGTTGTCTGATTTTCTTAGTTGACCTTTACTATGTATATACATATATATATGTATATACATATATATATGTATATATATATATATGTATATATATATATATATATGTATATATATATATATACATATATATATATATACATATATATATATATGTAGAGTTAGGTTCTTGTAAGTTTTGTTTCTTATGGTGAGTTGTGAGTTTGTGCTTGGAAATCTCAGCCACTAGAATATATTAGAGATGAATGGCCAACATCTAATCTTACCTGTCATATAAAATCACTGTCATTTACTTATTTTCTCTTTTTTCTAGTGCTACTTTTTTTTTTTTTACTTTAATTTTTTTATCTCCTTTTTTTACCTCGTGTTATTATGTTTTTTTTTTACAACTTTGATTTTTTTTTTCCTCTTATGTTTTTCTCTAATTTTCTCATTATGTTTCCGTTTTTTCTTTTTCTTTTTGTACTAGATTTTTTTTAATTGAATTTTTTTTACTCTTATTTTTTTTAACTCGTGTTATTGTGCTGTTATTGTGCTTTTTTTTACTTTGATTTGTTTTACGACTTTGATTTCTTTCTCTTTTTTTTTACCACATGTTATTGTGCTGTTATTGTTATTCCGCTATTATTGTGATGTTATTCTGCTGTTACTTTGATTTTTTTATGACTTTGATTTTTTCCCCTTCTTTTTACCACGTGTTATTGTTTTGTTATTCTACTGTTATTCTGCTGTTATTGTGATGTTATTCAGGTGTCACTCTGATTTTTTTACTACTTTTGATTTTTTTACTTTTTTCTACCACATCTTATTGTGCTGTTATTCTGGTGTTATTGTGATGTTATTCCGGTGTCACTTTGATTTTTTTTACTCTTTTTTTTTCCCGTGTTATTGTACTGTTATTGTAGTTTTATCCGTGTGTTATTGGAGTATTATTCTGGTGTTATTATTGTGTTATTGTAGTGTCATTGTTATCTTCTGCAACTTCAATTTTCAATAACAGCGCTAGTGACTGAATTCAAACATATCATACACTAGTGATTGAATCAATCTCCATTGAACACCACAATCATCACCATTCATTTACAAGTTTCAAATCTAAATCTCTAAAGATCTACCTAAACGACCTCCAATCTACTAAATGAGTGCTTAACCAATCAATATTTGTGTTGTGCTATAGCCGAACCAATCAAAATTGGTGTAATGATGAATCCCTCTCCGCTGTAGCCGACAAATCAATATAGCCGAATAATAACACATAAAATTCCTTGCACCATGTTAACACTAAGGATACCATGCAATTTTCTTCTCCAATTGAAATGTGGTCTCTGGTGGTGCTAATAGTACATATGTATGTATATTTGCAAATTCTGCAAGGTCAAGTTTAGAATGTAATCTTTGTTTCATTCTTTTGCTTTTCACAACATAAGTTGTAAATTTTACATCAGGTAGCCAAGCAGATTAAAATTGAGTTTGAGATTTCGTGATTCTATTACTGTTAAACAAATCATTTGCCTTATCGTATATTTGTATCAATTCATGTGTAGTTAATAGTTAATACCTGCAAATGAACATAATGAAGGCCGGTATGTTTCGATGAATGCTTACATAGTTTATATAACGGGTACAAGTCGTACAACGAATTTCAACAACGAATTTTTATCATCCTTTGGGGGGCTTCGCCCAAATTACTCGTACTTATGAAATAAATACATATACTGAGCTTATCATCAGCTATGAACAATTAAATTACAATTTTGTTAGATTACTCATTTGCCTAGAACATCAAAGCTGTCATTGATCTTCTCGTCAAAGCTGTCTACCATGTCGCCGTCGTAAACCCGTTGTTCGGTTAATTCAGTTTTTTTAATGGTCCGGTTGATTGTGTTCAAGAAGAAGATGATTGTAGTGGTGATAAGGATCTAGATTGTAATGGTGAATTGGTTATTTTTCGGAAGGTTAAGAAAAAAGGGAAGGATAAGATTCGGTTTCTTTTGTTTAATTGCCGACGTTTTGATGGCAGAGGCTTGAGAAGAAGGAATGTCAGGATTTATTTTATTTTTTTAATTCAATCTCATGCGTTAATTTTTCATGATCTAATGGCTGAGATTTGTGAGCACACAAACTCATAACTCACCGTAAAAACAAAACTCACGAGAACCCGCCTATATATATATATATATATATATATATATATATATATATATATATATATATATATATATATATATATATATATATATATATATATATATATTACTATATATATATGAGGAGGATTATGTGTCCTACCATGATCGAAACTGTATAAAATAATACCTTTTTTACTCTGAGGTAGTAAAGGAGACGCTTCTCTAACCTATTCCTATTCATGTTAAAGAACCTAATACTTAACCGGTCAGGTATGGTGTAACCTTTTTTTACCATAGTCCATAATAATAATTACCTTCTAATATTTAGTACATATTAGTATTGTATTCCATTTAGGACGTTCAAGGTGTAATATTTTTAAATAAAGTTCATGATAATAATTACCATCCATTATTATTAGGTAGCTTTCCATTTCAGTCACTTTGATAGGAACACAATCAATGAGTGTCTTCCACGCAATACTCTAACTTTGCCTGAGTATACTATTTTTTTTTTGGTTCGTTTTTCAAGGAACCATTTGTCTGAATAGACTATTTTCTATTATACTTTTTTCTTTAGCTAACACTCTTATTTTGATCTCCTTGCAGATCTGTAGACAGAAAGAAAGTAGATCTATAGACAGAAAGAAAGTGAGGGTATCCGACAAATATATAAATTTGCCGATATAGAAAGTAAAAATAGTAATGATTAATTTCAGTTAAACATTGGCTGATGATGCTGGCTTAATGAGGAACTAATTTGTAATACTCATCCACAGTTACTTGCAAATAATTTTCGAAAGCCTACCAGCGCTAGAAGTTAACTCTAGTGGAGTTTACACTCAGCAAACTGCAAGATTACAGGAGCTTGTGGACTTTATTCAGTCTCAGGTATTGGCTTCTTAGTAACCTTACAAGCCTGCTTCATACTAATTAGATCAAATTTTGATGCACTTCTATGGTTGTATTATTTGTATATTATTGGTATCCCTTGTGCTCTAGCTGTGAATTTAGTGTCTTTAAATGTTCCTAGCTCCAATATTTGTTGTCTCTTCTCCAATCTATATATGTTTCATTGTATTGCACGAGCTTGCCAAAGTAGAATTAGAAAACCTTGGATAACAAAGTTGAATTAGCTCAAAGTCGAGGGCATTTTAGTCTAATTCTTGTGTGTGTGTGTATATAGGTTGAAAATTTTCAGAGTCCTATTTGATAACTTTTTCTGCCTAGCTTTGAATCTTGTAAATATGTTAAAATGTCCAAGAGATTTCTAGGGTTATGCTCTTTCATGTACATGATTTACTTAATCATGGACATGCTTTCCCATTGTCTGAATATGCTATTTTATATTATACTTTTTACCTTAGCTAGCACTCTTATTTTGATCTACATGTAGATCTGTATTATTGTTTACATATCTGTATGCACAATCTGTATGTTTGTGCTTAAATTGTGTGTGGCTTTAACAATTAGCATTTCGTATGAAATAGAAAATAGAACTGGTAATAATACTGAACTTTAACATTATAAAACCAAAGAGAATAACATATTAATAAGTTTCGAAAGAAAAATGAGTATATCCAACTGATATATAAATAAGCTGAAATAGAAAGAAAAAATTGTAATGATACTGAACTTTAACATTACAAAACTAAAGAGAACAATCAACTAATAAGTTTTGAGAGAAATTAACTATATCCTAATGATACTAAATCTGATATATTATCGACTTTGAGAGTAGTTTATGTTGAAGGCTTCCTGGCTCTGGTCTTCGCATTACCTTTCGTTTTACTGAGTCAAAGGAACAATCAAACAAATCATCAATACCATAACCAGTATAGGAAGATAACACGTAATTGAGTATAAAAAATACAAACCTTCTTTTATTTTGGTCTGTAAGTAGTGTCTCTTTCTCGCCTGGTTCATGATCGTTTAACTCACTAAATAGAACCACAGAATTGCGACGCTTTCTTCCGCTCGTAGTCCTCGCCTTTTGGTTTATAAGTAGTGTCTCTTCTTCATCTGGTTCAAGATCGTTTAACTCATCTAATAGAACCAATGAATTGCGACGCTTTTTGCCGCTTGTAGTTTTTGCCTTTCCCTTTGCTTTACTGAAGTAATAAAGTATTTACAAAAACCTTTAATACTCAAACAACAATCAATATAAATAAATAACGTAGATGACAGATACAATGAGAACGAATAATACAATGGGAATGAATAGTACAGACATCGTGCGTTGGATTTCAAGTAGCGTCTCTTCTTCATCTGATTCCTTTTCGTTTAAATCATCTAATATAACCACGGAATTGCGACGCTTTCTGCCACTCGTAGTCTTCGCCTTACCCTTTGCTTTACTAAAGCAATAAAGTATTTATACAAATCTTTAGTACCCTGACAATAGTCAATAAAAATAGATAACAAATACAATGGGAAAGGATAATACAGACCTTGTTGTGCGTTGGATTACATGAAGCGCCTCTTCTTCAGTTGATTCTTTTTCGGATAGTTCATCTAATATGACCACTGAGTTTCGACCTTTTTTGACACTTGTTAGACTGCTAGATGATGCTTCATTGACCTATATATGTTTAACGGTTATGTTGTGAATATAGGAGGGATCATGGATGTCAATAAACATGAAGAACTTTACTGTACCTCGATTACAGGATTTTCTGCAATGTTAAGTCCGTCGGGTCCGTGATTGGAAGCTTGGATTTTAATTTTGAACATAAACTCTTTGCTAACAAAAGTATTTTGTATCAGTTTTGGGACTGGGTTAAAATCCTCATCGTCTTCATCCTAGTTGGATTATGAATATCAGAAATTGTTTAAAATGTATATATAGAACAAATAATAGTGGTAGCATCCATGGTAATAGGAAAGAGGTGAACTGAAACCTCAATTGGTTGAGCATCATATAAAGTGACGGCGTCTTGTCCGATAAGCCTTCTTGCGTCAGTGTCAAAAACTACAAAAGTAGCCTTACAATTTTGATCTTCAACTTTCAGGTCAATCCAATATCTGGTAGAAGAAAGGAAATAAGACAGGTATATTAAGGATTCCAAGGATGTCCAATGTTTTTTTTTTTTTTTTTAAATCTGGAAGTTAGCTACCTAATTGTTTGAGTTTCAATTGTTTTATGGCATTTGGAGCACCACAAATCTGATTCTATCTTCCTTCGTGTAGGTTTATTGGTACAACCAAAACATGAGGTATAGTGCCAAAGTCTTTCAGTGCCAATATCTTTCACTTTAGCAACACAATAACATATGAGGTCCTGCATATACAAGTAAAGGATTAGATTAAGCTGTAGAATGAGTGAGTCTTTTTTTCACATTCATGAGTAATATATATTTATATTACCTGTTGATAATCTGTCTTGTAATATTCCACGATGCTTGATATATCTTTGTTCATAAATTGTTGGGAGTGTTCTTCTAATTTGTACTCCCCGGTATCTCCCCTAATAATAAAAGTTGTACAGTGAGTAATGTTTAAATCCACGCATTTATATGGGTAGAGAAATGTGAGATTTAAATTTCGAAATTACTTGAGAGATGCTCTGAAGGTATTCACTTCCGGGATGTCTAGATTCATGTATATCCTACATGCTGATGATGTTGATACGCTATATTTAGTAATTGAATAGGGATCCTCACCTCTGCAGTCTTTCACCAAAAGAGAAGTAACAATTATTATATTTGGTTGGTCATAGCCATTGTATTTTTCCTTAAGTGCAAGGAAGTCAGCAACACACTGATCCCATAATGAGATTCTTGTGCTTTGTCTCCTTTATGGAGTAAAAACAAAGTATATAATTAAAGAGATGATGTTCCAAATAAAATCAGAGCATTTAAATAAGTAAATTTCATATAACACCATAATAAAACGTACCCCTCGTTTTTGATATCAACAGTAACATAACTTCCTTTAGTTACTTTTTTTTTAATTCGTCCTTTACCACCACTCCAATCAAATCTATGCGTATTAAAAATTATTGTTAGTGACACGTATAAAAGAGAACTTTCACTGAGAACATATACGTCTTTAAAAGGAACTTTTACTGAGAATCTACTAACCTGTGAGAACTGTATGAATTTCTCTTCTCTGATCAAGGTTGTTGAAGTGGATAAAATCAAATCTATGATGAGGTATAGTCGTATCCTGATCTTCAAAAACTTTGATAAATGTGGAAAAGTAAAATCTAATCATGATCTTACTGTCGCTGACTATTAGATAGTCTTTTAGGTTCGCGACAATATCAAAGTTTTTGATGATGTGTATTTTTCCATCAACTACTTTTGACCGGAATCGATCCGTCCACATTTTAGGTGCAATAATTGCGTAAATATAATCACCCTATATAATAAATAAATAAATAAATTATTAGGGTGGAATGAATTTAAAAAAAGAAATCAAACAAAAAACAGCTAAATGGGGACAAAGTAAACGTGAGAATTAGCTCAACACACATTGTATGGAACAATGGATTTGTTCAGTGTGATTTTATTCAAGTGAAGTAATTAACTTTCACGTCATTAGAGAAAAGTACCTCCTCGTCGATCAAAACCATAGAAACGTGGAATAGTTCCTTATTATTATATGGATTGTATACATGACGTAACCGAGAGACCCTGACTTTGATTTTCCAAGCTTTAGCGGACTCCTCATCATTTGGTCTCACTTTCAATTCATTGATGGTAGAATAAGTCCTGGGAATAGGACATATTGCATGAGATTAGTAACATAGGAAAATTAAGCAAAGACTACCCATAAAACCAAAGGTATAAAACGATAGTGAAGCATATGTTACCTGTAAGCCATGAAAATCAAAGTAATATAATAATAATATAAATAAAAACAATTAATTTTTTTTATGGCGACGATAACAATAAATCTAGGAACTTCAAAACAGTATATTATGTCCGTGTTGTTGGAAGGGTATTTATATAGCATGTAAATCGAGTTTGTATGGAACTCAGAGAAATAAAATAGCATGTAAATTGAAATTGTATAGGACATTGAGAACTGAGTTTGTATAGAAGAATTACAAACTGTATAGGACATTGAGAATTGAGTAAACTCTATCTCCTATGTCTATCAACGTACGTGGTTGAGGAGAAATAGGACAAAACTATGCAAAGTTATTAGGAATAGGTAAAATGTTTACTATATCAGCATTAGCATGTAAATTGAATTTGTATAGGACATTGAGAATTAAGTTTGTATAGAAGAATTACAAACTGTATAGGACATTGAGAATTGAGTAAACTCTATCTCCTATGTCTATCAACGTACGTGGTTGAGGAGAAATAGGACAAAACTATGCAAACTTATTAGGAATAGGTAAAATGTTTACTATATCAGCATTATGATTTAATATTATTTTAATTGTAGTATAGGACATTGAGAATTGAGTTTGTATAGAAGAATTACAAACTGTATAGGACATTGAGAATTGAGTAAACTTTATCTCCTATGTCTATCAACGTACGTGGTTGAGGAGAAATAGGACAAAACTATGCAAACTTATTAGGAATAGGTAAAATGTTTACTATATCAGCATTAGCATGTAAATTGAATTTGTATAGGACATTGAGAATTGAGTTTGTATAGAAGAATTACAAACTGTATAGGACATTGAGAATTGAGTAAACTCTATCTCCTATGTCTATCAACGTACGTGGTTGAGGAGAAATAGGACAAAACTATGCAAACTTATTAGGAATAGGTAAAATGTTTACTATATCAACATTAGGATTTAATATTATTTTAATTGTAGGTGTTTCTAAAAAGTTGGAGACTACCACGTCGCTCGAAAAAAACCTCAAATATATATTTATATTGATTGATTTATTAAACTATAATTAATATTTTGCTGAGATTTATACAGCATTTGTTAAATTTATATTTAATGCTCAGCTGTAATTAATACTTGTATTTATGGCTGGGTTGACACGTGGCGCATCTACAGCGCTTCAACCCAGTTTTATATATATACTAGGTAGTATCCCGCATTTCGCGCGACCTGTTTTTAAATTTTATAATTATAGTTAAAGAAAAATACAGTAATATAATTCATATATGACCTGTATTATTTTTATACTTATAAATAAAAAAAAAATTATTTTTTCTCAAGTTTAATTTTTTTATGTTTAAGTACAATGTTTTAAAATAAAATACATATAATTTTTTTTTGAGGGGTCATGACTAAAATAAAATACATATAATTTTAACTAAACCTAATACATGATAATTAATTATGCATGATCAAGGTTTTATAAATAAATTTGTGTATGATCAAATATCATATTAATTAAAATAAAATTTATTTGAATAATGCAATAATCAGCATTAAGTTCTCAAATTATATTATTTCATGATACGTTATGTTCCAAATCAGCTAATATTTGTTCAATATGATGTGAATATAATTTTATACAATTTTTTATTTTTTTCCGTATAACATGTGATATTTATGCATCAAACATATATGATCCAAACTCATTTTTTTAAAATGTTTTGATTGTGTCGTGTCTTGCATGTGTTATATGTCAAACATATCTATAAGAAATATTGACCTTTTGTGTTTTTTAGCAAATATTTATAACGATATTAAGAGTTTATCTCCTAATAAATTAGATTGAACTTTTTCGAATATTAAATTTTAAGGTTTAACTTCAAAGTTTTTAAAAGATAACATATAAAATATTTAACTAAAAGTAATATTTAGTTAGTAATAATTAATATTTTATACTTGATGCATACATATTTAGTTAAATATATTAAGGGAAAATGTAATTTGTTTTCTACTTTTCATGTCATTTATAATACTCCCTCCTATTCAATATAAACTTCTCTATTTCCTTTTCCGTCTATTCACAATAACTTCCCTATTTCCTTTTTTTGGTAAGTGTTTGTGTGGTCCAAATTTAATTGTATGGTAGGGTAGTGTATTTGTGTGGTACAAATTTATTTATATGGTGGGTAGTTTGTTTTCTTAAATTTTGTGTCAAAATAAAAGAGGAAGTTTATTGTGAATAGAAGGGAGTACTATATTACTTAATAATCATTACTTTTGTTTTTATTATTCAAATGCACTCGCGTTCACTGTGTACATACATACTCGTTATCACATTATTAAAACCTCTCAAATCCCATATATATTCGATTTCTCACAATATAATTTTTTTCATTTCCACACTATAAAAATATTATCTCTTAGTAGTTTTCTTAAATTTACGTTTTAAATAAATACAATGACTCTTCCAAATATATTTTTCTTAATGGATTTAATGCTCTAATCTTTATAAATTTCTCAAAATATTTTTTTTACGTAAATGTACAAGATTGTGAGTTACTCATCTCCGCCTACAAAATATTTCAATTAATATTATCAAAATTAGACTCAATTGAAAACATTTTTCGCAATGAACGTAATTATTTACTTTTTAGAATTTTTATCAAAATATTTTTTTATTAAATTTTGAATCAAATCACCGTAATTACATAATTTAATTTTAAAATAAAACTTATTAAGCTATAATTAATTCTGCTGAGATTTTTTATACATCATTTATTATGTTCATATTAAATGATTAGCTCAGAATTAAAGTCCATCATTAAGGTTGTATAGGACACGTGGCGCATCCACAAACGTTTTTTTCAACCCATTATATATATATATATATATATATATATATATATATATATATATATATATATATATATATATATATATTTGGGATCCCGTGAGAATCCCTTATATAATGAGAACTGTGAGAACCATTCACAATCGTTAGATCTAAAAACAAATGTAGCGCTGAGATTAAATCAGTTAAGTCCCCAAAATTTCCAATCCCGCACCCTTCTTACTTTGTCATTTTGCAAAATCTCTTTCTCACTCCTTTTCTTCTCTCTCTCTCTCTCTCTCTCTCTCTCTCTCTCTCTCTCTCTCTCTCTCTCTCTCTCTCTCTCTCTCTCTCTCTTTGATTATCAATGTTCAACGAGCTCGCGACGACATTAATGGCGGACGACCTTTTGGCGACTTACCCCCTCCTTCATACCACCACCCTCCTCCTCCTCAACAGCAAGAACAAAAAAGCTCAAGAAATCAGTGAATATCCATGAAGTTAACCCTAGTATTTCCGATACTCCAATTCATTCCCAATTGTTCCTCTCAGAAACGCTCTTAAACGGTCCAATCCTCCTTTTGATTCCGCTCCTAAAGATTCTCGTAAATTTCTTTTCTTTACTTGTTTTAATTATGTTATTACTTTTGATTTGTTTTACTGTGTATAGTAGTAAAAGTCAATTGGGATCAAATCTTGCTTATAATTAGTGTTTCTGGATTGATTGAATTAGTTCCCGATTGTTAATTTGGTAAAAGAACGAGTTAGTTGAGCATTTTTAAGTTGAAATATAAATTGAAATTAAGAGAAGTAATGGCAGCATGGAATTATATTTGTGTTTTCGAGCTTTCGAGCTTTCGAGTTTTAAATAGTGTTTGATGTTAATATTCTTAGCTTTGCGGGAAATATCTTAGAAGACAAGGCGAGAATTAACTAGTTTAATTAGTTTACTCTTCGATTATCACAGTTTTGAAGAATTATGATAATTGCATATAATGAAATGCTTATAGTGAATGACCAATATGCTACTTCATATAATTGAAAATGTTTGCATACGCCTTTTGTATGCATACAGTTGAACTCTTTTTTAGACTCAATCTGGTTTCCATAAATTATTCTATTGTATTCACTCTAGTTACTTAATATTCTTTCATAAATGGACAAGGATTTTACAACGCTTCAAAGTCGTGATTGCTGGCGGAAGTCACCGTGCTACATTCGTTGCAGCAGCATAAGGTGCTTCAGCTATGCTTTAAGATGATCAAGAATATTTGTGCGAAGAGATCGATGCTAGATTGTTGTTCTGGAACGGTAACTCAAACAAAATGACTCGAGACAAACTTCTGGCAATAGGAGCTGCGTAGCTTTTTACTTATACCACTAAGAACATAGTTCACTTGCTTTCGTACTTGGATTAGTTGTATATATAATGACTGTTGGTCAGAATGTTAGGTTATGCTTATGGTTCCTTTGAATTGTCTTTGCTTCGATGGAGAAATGGACGTGATTTCACATACTCGAGCCTAAAAATATACGTGGTATCTTCATATGTATAGGCCTCATTAAGAAATTAAAACAATATCTTTGTAAAACTTAAGTTGTTGAAAATAATATTCTAATTTTTTTAAAATTCACGAATGAGATAATATTAGATCTATTATCTTGTGTAAGATTGTTGTATGAAGGAACAAACATTATTGTTATCATCGTCAAATGACTTTCCAATATACTGTTGTACACGTGTTTTAGTGCAAAAAAAAAAAAAACATTTTTGATGTAGAAGCAGTTTAAGGCCTCTTATAATCTCTTTTTATGACCATCTTTATTTTAATCGGATGTGAAAGTCATCTTAAATTAAACGGAAATTTCCCATGGTACCCTCTAACTTTGACAGATTACACATGGTACCCCTCATTTTAAGTTTCTACATATGGTACCCCTGTCTTTACCTTTTTCCTTCCCAGAATACCCTTTGATAAAATTCTGTCATCACTCCGTTACTTATTTGACTAATGACCCATTCTTTTTGTTATTTAGTACACTAATCACTCATATTATACATTAAACTAACTCTAATATCTAAATTCTAAAACCACCCACTATCATCATCATCATCTCCTTAACTGCCGACCCCCCCCCCCCCTCATTGGCCACAACATCACCACAACGCCGACACCACCACACCGGCGCCACCATACTAGTCCCACCATTGCCGCCTCTCTCCTCTTTCCCTCCCACCAATTCGTACTCCCCACCGTCCCTCCTCCTTATGTGCCGCCCACCTCGCGACACCACGCTCCCCCCTCCCCCCGTCACCCCTCCCACCACGTTGTCCCCTAACCCAACAACCAACACAAACCCTAAAACCCCAAATCTCAAATAAAACAATTGAATACTTACAAAATGAAAAATAAAAATATGAATGTGATCTTGAATTTGTAATCAACTAGGTTTGGCGTTAGTGTGGTGGCGTCGACGTGCTGGGAGGGGCGATGGTGGGGGGAGCGTCGCGTCGCAGGGTGGGCGGCATAGAGGGAGGAGGGACGTGGGGAATAAGAAAGAAGAAGAATGGATTGGTGGGAGGGAAGAGGAGAGAGGCGGCAGTAGTGGGACTGGTATAGTGGCGCCGCCGTGGTGGTACCGTCGTGGTCAACAAGGGCGGGGCAGGTGGCGGGACAGGTGGCGGCAGTTAAGATGAAGATAATTATGGTGGGTGGTTGGGGATTTAGATGCTAAAGTTAGTTTAGTGTATATAATATTAGGAATTAGTGTATTAAATTAAAAAAAAGAGGGTTATTAGTGAGATAAGTAACGGAGTGATGACGGAAGTTTGATAAAGGGTATTTTGGAAAGGAAAAAGGTAAATACAGGGGTATCATGTGTAGAAACTTAAAATGAAGGATACCATGTGTAATCTGTCAAAGTTCGAGGGTACCATGGGAAAAAACCGTAAATTAAAAGACGGTCTTAAACAAAAAAGGGAAAAATTGAAAAAATAATGTAACTTTTTAACGTCCTATAAGAATGGTAAGAGTTTTGGGTGCAATAGCCTTATCAGTGCATGAAATAGCGAAATAGCCTTGTAGGCGCATGAAAAAGCAATATATGTGCATTAAACAACCTTATACATGCATGAAATATGTAAATTCTCGTTGTTACAATAAAATAAGCTAAGTGACAGTATTGTTGCAGCCTATCCCAACCCTAAACCCTCTCATTTTAAGGGATAGGGTTGCCTTTTTTTACCCTTGTCCTTATAATAAGGGAAAGGGTTTAGAGTTGGATTGGGCGGCTTCCCTAACCATAAACTCTTTGTCGTCCTAAATTTTAGGATATTCGACCCCCTCGTTTAATCTTATTTCCCCTCGAAAAGGGTTCTCTCTCCCCCTCTAGGGTATCTTTTGGTTTTGCTCCCATTCGAATGACAATGGTGAGGGAAAGGGTTTAGGGTTGGATTAGGTAGATCTGCGGTAGCGGTCCGCCTAATCCAACCTTAAACCTTTTTCCGTCCCGTTTTAGGATACCCGATCCTTGTCGTTTGTTCCAATAATAATGGTGAGGGTTTAGGGTGCAATAGACTTATGAATGCATGAAGTAGCCTTGTGCATGCATCAAAAAGCAATCTATGTGCATTAACCAATCCTGTATATGCATGAAATAAGCTGCCTTTTTTACGCTAATAACTGTTGGGTTTGGGGTGCAATAGACTTATGAATGCATGGAGTAGCCTTGTAAATGCATCAAAAAGCAATTTATGTGCATTAAACAAGCCTGTATATGCATGATATAAGTTCCCTTTCTGATGCTAATTACTGTTGGGTTTGGGGTGAAATAGACTTATGAATGCATGGAGTAGCCTTGTAGATGCATCAAAAAGCAATCTATGTGCATTAAACAACCGTGTATATGCATGATATAAACTGCCTTTCTGATGCTAATTACTTTGACAGAGTTCTGGGTGTAATATCCTTATCAGTGTATGAAGTAGCCTTGTAGATGCATGAAAAAGCAATATATATGCATTAAACAACCTTATACATGCATAAAATATATTTCAATATCTTCCTAAATATGAGTGCGGAGATGTATAAATCAGGCTCCCTTGCCAACGTTGAAGCCTATGCACTATTTGCAGCAACGGAGTTCATATGGTTTCTGACTTATAGGAGATGGTTTGGCTTCGCATTGGCCTGTATTCTGGGCGTTGTTTGCCCTTAGCTGAGTTACCACTCATCAAGTATGACCATGTACTTACTACACTTCTAATGTTCCACAATATTTATCAATATATGATGAAAAATGCTTGAAAATCCTGGCTAAGAACTAAGAAAATCCCACTAAAAAAATAAATAGCTTTTTCAATGCGTAAAGGAGGTAGCGCACTAATGCGGTCCTTGCTAGTCCCCTACATCGACTACTGAATATGAAAATATGACACTAAATTTGCCTCTATTATTATCAAGAAAATATCAATAAGACACAATTCTGACATAAAATCTGGAATACTAATGCGTACAGATATCAAAATCCACCGTATGAGCCTCTGGATGCTCTTCACCCATTCTCTCACATGCAATCTGATGGACATAATTTTTTTTGTTCTTATCTGCAACGATTTCAGCAAAAGAAGCGACATTTTTAGAGCGTTCATAATATTCATAAGTGGTAGAGTTTCCCAGTGATAGCGAATCCATACAGTTATGCTAAATTCCTTCTTTGTCTAAGCAGCCATCAAAATCAACTACGACTGGTTTATTTCGGGATCTTATGTTCATAATCTGTGACATCACAAACAAAATAAATACCAACAACAATCATTTTGAGATTCAACAAATATAAAGAAAGTACCTATCTAATTACACTTAGTATGGGGATTTAACCCTCGACGAGTGACATTCTACAACTAATGTGTTGGTAAAGCCAATATGGGAATTGAACCCACATCTTGTGCATTCTACAATGCTCTCTCATTTGAACTAATTGGCTTTTAAATTAAGTAAAATGAGAATATTCTTAATATGCGCCAATGCGCGATGTCAAAGAAATTATAAACTGATAACTTTGCTTACCTATATCCGGAAGAACAAGTTGAGAGAGCTACTGTTAATTTTCTCAATGGACCTAAGTAGTCCTGATCATGGTCTAGATTATCAAATAAAAGGCGTAATAGATGCATCAATTGACAACGAAAAGCTTTTGGAAAAGGCGTTTCACTCACATTAGATAAGCAGGCATGAAGAGAATAAGTTAGATTTCCAAAGAAATGGCAATTACACATCATTCAGATGCACTAAAAATAATACTAGCAGGCGTAAGTTATCCCAAATAATTCACTCTTCTAAATAATACAAGCAGACATAAGTTATTCAAAGTTCACTCAGAGACACATCCTAAATAGAATTGCAATCGTTGTTTTCTACATAGAATAAAGAGTTCTAATACTGTTTGGACACTCAGTACAAACAAGATTGTTTCATCGGTAAGCAATTGAGCCTGCAAATGGGAGACAAGAGTAACATTCTACTTTTTCTCTATGGCTTGCAACATTCTCAAAACATGAGAGTGTAGTGAATGTGAGCTACCCCCTCCGTCCTAATTATTTGTTTACTTTTTATAGTCACGGTGAGGTGTATTTTAATTAAAGGTAAAGAAATGATTGGGACGAAGGGAAAATTTATTATGGATTCCTTACATAATCCTAAATGTTAAGAAAGGAGAACAACAAATGAATGTTTCATTCAATCATTCCTAATGAAATTCCGCGATCAGCTAACAATAAAAAGCTTTTGGAGAGTCATGACACTGCAAATCAGATGAGAAGGCATGCCATTAAGCAAGTACACTTTAAACATTCTTAATCAAATTTATTAATATGTATACATAAATAAGCATAGGTGCATAAAAATATTCAGTAGATACACGAAAATAACCACTACATACACGAAAATAACCGATTAAATTTCTCAATGAACAAAGAGAGAAAGTTGTGCATTTCTTCATGCCAATCTAGGAGCTTGCTAATATTAACAGAAAACTAAACAACACTTACAAAGAATCTAGGTCAAAATCATATTAGGACAAAATTAGGACTAATAACTACAAACAACGATGGAAAGCCTAATTTTCCAGATTTTACTTTCTACGAAACCCTAATTGAATGCATATCACGCAATAATTTAATGTTGCATCAATTTCGATTGAAAACGAAATCAATCAAAGAAATTTTGAATAAACTCATTGTACTACTACAATAATACGAAAATGATATCATCTAGAATACAAAATTGAATAAATATGAACAAGAACTTACCTTTATTTACGGTGGCGACAGAGAAATTTCGGTGGTCAATGTTACCTTCTGTTTTATTAAACTCACTACTTAGGGTATCGGGTACAAGTAAAGACCTATTCTCGAGTCGGTTTTGAGTCGTCTTGATGTCGGGTTTGTTGGGGCCTCGGGATGGTTGTTTAAGAGGAAGTTTTAAGTTGGCTTAATGTTATTTAAAGACGGGAATGATGGTTGGACGGGAGTAGTAGCGAGTCCTCTGTTTGGGTTGGTTTCGGCGTAGACTCGTTAAGGTCGTATGCCTCTTAGGAGTCGAGTTATCACATGAAAATCGTACCACTAGTTAGTTTGATAATGGTTAATGTATTCGTAATGTTTTCAGAGTGTTTTGCTACCGTCGCGGCGTCGCCGTAGTCCTCTGTGCTGGCTGGCCGTGGGTGGTACTGTAGTGTTGGGTTGGGTGTTGCTGTTTTTGGCAATTACTGATCGTGGAGGTGTGGATGTCGGGTAAGCGTGGTTGTCGTACGTCCATGGTTGTGTAGTGTTTGGTGACTTGGGGTGTAGTTTATGCGGGTGGCAGGGAGTATTGTTGATGGTGAACTTACGTAGTATATTAAGTAAAAATGATGATATGATGATGTTCATGATTGGCAACTAAGGAGGGAGATTGGTGATGTAGTAAAAATGATGATGTTCATGATTGGTGATGTACTAATTAATTAGAGATGATGATTAATCTAATTTGGTCAAAGACAATATTCTTTAGGTAGTTTGATTAACATTAATTGTAAAGAGTAGCTGATTGATAATTTAGTTATTAATTAATATATGTTATAATTGTAGGATCCGACTTTGTAGAGAATCACTAATCACTTGGTTTGAGCACTCAGATTTGCTAAAAGGTAGGAATTTCCTACTCAACTCGGGTTTATTGTTAAGTGAATGAATATTTAATTGTGACGGTGGATGAGATTAATGTTAATATTGTGATTTATTACTGGAGACGGAGTATATGTGTAGTTGTTGACAGAGCAGTATGACAGGATTGTTATTGAGTTTTTGTTGTTGGTTATATTTGGTATGAAGAGTTGATTATTCAGTTGAGCATAACACAGAGGGTGTTACTGCCAGTTGTGCATAGCGATTAATCGTTACTGCCAGATGTGCATAGTAAGTAATTACTACTGCCAGAGATAGTTGTGTATAGTAAGTTATTACTACTACCAGTTGTGCATAGTACGGAGGGTACTACTGCCAGTTGAGCATGGTATGAGAGTAACACTGCCTGTTGAGTTGGGCATGGCATGGTGTTAAGGGGGTTGTGCTACTGCCAGTGAGATTGTTGAGTTGGTTACGGTATCGTTGGATGAGTTGGCAATGACTGGATATTGGTTGGTTGTGTTTTATATTAAATAATTATTGTTGTTTAGTTTATTCCTACCCAACCTCGTGGTTGACTGTGTATTCGTGAACACCTGTGATGAACCATAATGGGGAGCAGATTTGACAGGTACTAAAGATTAGCTGACTTGGGAGCTATGGGATGCGTGTGGACTTGGCCAATCTACCTAGAAGTCTAGACCACATAGAAGATTTTATCACTTTATTTATTTTCCGCTGCGAGTTGTATTTATTTTATATTAAGTTTAGTTGGTTAATTTGTAAAAAACATGTAATCATTAAGTTTTAATTTAAAGTACTTTGGTGAGTTGGACTTTGTTATTCACTACCTCGGGAAACCGAGATGGTAACAGTTCTATTTATTTGGGAATGTCTGGTTAAAGGCTCCTGAATAAATGGGGGTGTTACAAAGTGGTATCAGAGCAAAACGATCCTCAGGCTTAACCAATAAACAATAAATGAACATAGGACGTGTCTAATAAAATGAACCCGGATAGAAACTGTTAGGAGCCAATTTAAGGCTTGGGATGAGTTAGGGGCCCCCTCACACCAAACTTCTGGCCCTTTCAGTTTTGAACCGGTTACCTTGAGAGATATCAAAGAGTGGGGTAATTTAAAATGAATATTGTTTATTTTGTCGTAGGAGTTTTGGTTGCTTTGTTTGAATATTGTTTTCATTGATGACTGAGTTTACGGGACGCAACCTTGATTTTTAAGGGGAGTGGAATGGATGAAATGAGGAGTTGATGTTGAATTGTTTTGATCTTAAGCATGAAAATAATTACAAATTGATATTGATTATGTGGTTGGACGTTGTGTGATAGTAGAATCATGTCTAGTGATATGCGGTTGTGTGAATCCCAAAGCCATGTTTTTTGCAATATATTATGAAATGATTAAAGTTGTGATATGAATGCTTTAGAGTAGATAGTAGTTATGCGTGAAATTTTATTGACCAAGTTGTGTTGTTATAAGGGTAGGAGGGTGTTAATGAAAGCTTGTGACCTAGTAAAAAGGGACCTAGAGCTGAATCTTATTCCGTCATATTTTACCTTTAATTGATGTAGTTGCCATTTGAACTCCGTTTATCGTCCAAGGATGCAATTTTTATGACTGATAACCAATGAATTAGCTTACCAATTCCGTTGGTCTCATGTTTAAAAGTTTTACGGTTTGGGAGAAAGAAATAATTTAGTGGATAGTGGTCAGAATATTCTTGTACAGTTAAGTTTTCGACAAACGATTTTGTAAAAATTCTCATTTTATTTGTACTTAAGATTTTTGCGTAATTACAACCCCACTGTTTAAATGATTCAAATATGTTTTCAAATTGATAAGCCACGTTGCAAGGTAAATTTTTGACAATTAATAGTGATTTTTACAAGTTAACCCAAGGTTTTGACAAATTGCTGATCAGTTTTTGTTTCGACCCACTGAATTGTAAAAATCTTTATAAAATGATTATTCGAGATTTGGGCTTAATTCTTTTTCTAATGATTTGAAAACTCTTTATATTTTCTGGAAAGTATAAAAACTCAACGTAGAATATAACGGTTATTTAATGGTGATTTTTGAAACTTACAGCTTGACTTTGATTTCCGAAAAAACGCGAGTTTACCAAAAGTTTAATATAAATGTTTTGTCGATTCCTAACCTATGATAATTGGGAGGTAGGAGTGATGATAGCAGGACCTAAAGAGGGGTGAGAAAGGATAGAATTGACCAAACCTTGTTTTGTAAGTATAGTGTATTTAAAAATGTTGAGCCATCTTTACTCGGGTAGAAACTTACGTTGTCTTGTTTTACTTTTATAGAACCATGCCTCCAAAGAGATCTACACCTACACCCTCTACCATGTCCCAAGAGGAGATTGACCGTTTGATATCCATGAATGAGGCTTTGATTGCGGCACTGAAAGCTAAGGGGTCGGTCCAGGATCTGGCAAAGATGAGTGCTAGTATCGCAAGGCACAACCCAACGAAATATGACGGATTAGGGGAACCATCTTTACTTGGGGATTGGCATAGAGAGTTTGATAACCTTTTTGAGTTGCTAGGATGTCCTGCGGAGTTGCAAGTAGATCAAGCTGCTTACTATTTGAGAGGAAAAATGGGTTTGTGGTGGAATCGTAGTAAGGAAGTCTTAAGGGAAGCTTAGAGGGAGAGTGATGAACCTTTTATCACTTCGAAGGATTTCAAGGAGAATATGAGAGCTGTATTTGTACCAGAATATATTAGGAGCAAGATGAGAGCTGAATTTGATTCTTTCAAGATGACTGAGGAGATGACAGTAGAGACTTATTATAACAGGTTTATGGAATTGTCAGAATATATAGCTGATTTGAATTTTAGTGATGAGATGTTGGAACTCAGATTTGAAAAGGGATTAACAACCACTATTAAGAAGAGGCTTGTAGCTGGTCAACAAGTACCATGGATGATGTTTATCAACGAGCTGGCCACGCAGAGAGGATTGCAGATATGTTAAAGGAAGAGAGGAGGGAGAAGGAGGAGAAGAAGGAAAAGAGTGAGAAGAGAAAGGCTGAGTCATCAAGTGAGGTAGTTTGGGGTAGTAAGAAAAACAATACTCAATCTAAACATTTTTCACCCGGAGGGTTTAGTTATAGTGGAAGTGCAACACGAAGTGGAGAAGGAGGCTCAGGTCAGATTCCAGTTCGAGGATGGAGATGTTTTAACTGTAATAAAATGGGGCATAAAGCTTTTGAATGCAGGAGTGCACCTAGGGGAAGTAATGAAAATAGGAACCAAGAGGATTATCGAACTCCAGCAACAAGTATTGGGGGCAATAGGAATCCAGGGTAATGGTGCACCCAGAGGAGCTACAACAATAGGCAAGGCAATGGAGGCGATCAGAGTAATGGTGAGAAGGCATTTGGGACAGCTAGTACAATACAAGGAAATTGGGAGAAGGGTAACTAGAATTCATTGAGAGACTTAAGAGTTTTATCATTTTAAAGTATTTAAGTTGTTACCACTTTTAATAAAGTAGTAGTCGTTCTGAAACTTCGGGACGAAGTTTATTTTTTTAGGGGGTAGAATGTGATAATACTATTATTTCGAGTTACTATAACTTTGCTAATGTGGTTTCATACGATTGTTAATCTATGCTTTATATATTATACCTGTGCGATTGTCTTTATAATATAAGTTTGTGTTGATAACATTTCTATTGGAATGGATGGAGTTAATGTTTTGAGTAGTTGGGGTGAACTTTGAGGACGAAATTCTTTTTAAGGAGGGAAGATTGTAATAACCCGTCTCATTTATAAATTAGATTAATATATTAGAGAAGTTTCGTTAATTAGATTAAGGAAATGACTGGCCCAATATTTGACTAGTTTACAAGTCGGGTTTTCGGAAATAGGTACAAAAACAAATAAAATCATACCTATTACTTAATAGTATTATTTACTAAAAGTCTAAAATCTATAACTGACCTAGCTAGTACCCAACAACCTCATTCAAGTAAGGTATATAACCCGTACAAATATAGAAATTATGAGAGAAAGAAACCCTCTTGTTTATAAAACACAATCAAGCATTCAAACCCAAAATAAGGAAAGGCAAGAAGGGAGTTGACTTGCGGCTGCAGCAACCGAGTCCAACTCGTGTCATCGTCATCTCACCATACCATCGTCATCATCGTTCTATTTTCCTACCAACTCTTATTCCGTCTTTACCGTTCTTTGATTAAACAAGGTGATGTGCTTTCTTTTATTTTTAACATAGTATATAGAGTTTGTTTGAAGTCGGAATTAAACTCGGGTTTTACCGTCTAACTTAATTAGTTTTATGGGGTGTCTTAAGGTCTGTTTTAGGGTATATCAATGGCATTGAAAGTTATTATTACATGTTACCTTCTATTTTATTAAACTCACTACTTAGGGTATCGGGTACAAGTAAAGACCTATTCTCGAGTCGGTTTTGAGTCGTCTTGATGTCGGGTTTGTTGGGGCCTCGGGATGGTTGTTTAAGAGGAAGTTTTAAGTTGGCTTAATGTTATTTAAGGACGGGAATGATGGTTGGACGGGAGTAGTAGCGAGTCCTCTGTTTGGGTTGGTTTCGGCGTAGACTCGTTAAGGTCGTATGCCTCTTAGGAGTCGAGTTATCACATGAAAATCGTACCACTAGTTAGTTTGATAATGGGTAATGTATTCGTAATGTTTTCAGAGTGTTTTGCTACCGTCGCGGCGTCGCCGTAGTCCTCTGTGCTGGCTGGCCGTGGGTGGTACTGTAGCGTTGGGTTGGGTGTTGCTGTTTTTGGCAATTACTGATCGTGGAGGTGTGGATGTCGGGTAAGCGTGGTTGTCGTATGTCCATGGTTGTGGAGTGCTTGGTGACTTGGGGTGTAGTTTATGCGGGTGGCAGGGAGTATTGTTGATGGTGAACTTACGTAGTATATTAAGTAAAAATGATGATATGATGATGTTCATGATTGGCAACTAAGGAGGGAGATTGGTGATGTAGTAAAAGTGATGATGTTCATGATTGGTGATGTACTAATTAATTAAAGATGATGATTAATCTAATTTGGTCAAAGGCAATATTCTTTAGGTAGTTTGATTAACATTAATTGTATTGAGTAGCTGATTGATAATTTAGTTATTAATTAATATATGTTATAATTGTAGGATCCGACTTTGTAGAGAATCACTATTCACTTGGTTTGAGCACTCGGATTTGATAAAAGGTAGGAATTTCCTACTCAACTCGGGTTTATTGTTAAGTGAATGAATATTTAATTGTGACGGTTGATGAGATTAATGTTAATATTGTGATTTATTACTGGAGACGGAGTATATGTGTAGTTGTTGACATAGCTGTATGACAGGATTGTTATTGAGTTTTTGTTATTGGTTATATTTGGTATGGAGAGTTGATTATTCAGTTAAGCATAACACAGAGGGTGTTACTGCCAGTTGTGCATAGCGATTAATCGTTACTGCCAGATGTGCATAGTAAGTAATTACTACTGTCAGAGATAGTTGCGCATAGTAAGTGATTACTACTGCCAGTTGTGCATAGTACGGAGGGTACTACTGCCAGTTGAGCATGGTATAAGAGTACCACTGCCAGTTGAGTTGAGCATGGCACGGTGTTAAGGGGGTTGTGCTACTGCCAGTGAGATTGTTGAGTTGGTTACGGTATCGTTGGATGAGTTGGCAATGACTGGATATTGGTTGGTTGTGTTTTATAATAAATAATTATTGTTGTTTAGTTTATTCCTACTCAACCTCGTGGTTGACTGTGTATTCGTGAACACCTGTGATGAACCATAATGGGGAGCATATTTGACAGGTACTAAAGATTAGCTGACTTGGGAGCTATGGGATGCGTGAGGACTTGGCCAATCTACCTAGAAGTCTAGACCACATAGAAGATTTTATCACTTTATTTATTTTCCACTGCGAGTTGTATTTATTTTATATTAAGTTTAGTTGGTTAATTTGTAATAAACATGTAATCATTAAGTTTTAATTTAAAGTACTTTGGTGAGTTGGACTTTGTTATTCACTACCTCGGGAAACCGAGATGGTAATAGTTCTATTTATTTGGGAATGTCTGGCTAAAGGCTCCTGAATAAATGGGGGTGTTACATAGGCCTTCTAGCATTGTCTTCCCTTTGATTCTTGGTCATTAAATTCAATCAATTTAGCTCCATTTTGCCATGAAAATGCAAGGTTCTTACTCCTTTCCTACCAAGGGATCAAAACCTCAAAGAATATGTAATACGAAAGACTAAAGATAATAAATAACACAATTATGCACTAAAAAGCATACGAACGAGGCTAATTCGGGGACTAAATATGCTCAAATATGAGTCACATCAAATATCCCCAAACCGAACCTTTGCTCGTCTCGAGTAAAGAGGTGGCAAAAACTAGGACCCTTATTCAAACTAACATACGAATATAGCCGATGTGAGACAATTAGCGGGTCTCACTCCGCCCCTTCAACTCACAACAAGACAACCATGAGGTAGGATGCCTTCTTGCAAGGCAAGGTGGGGCTTGCCAAAATGGCGACACATCCAAGCATTAAAGCACACAAGATCAAGTAATGGATGCATCTACAAAAGAATAGCCACTTTCCTCATCTAAGTGGCGGAAATTATCTAAAGGGGAAGCAATCTAAGGGTACACATTCCATTATAGATATGGTTTCTTCAAACTACTAAGCTTAGAAGGATACCAATAAATCACCTCCAAGTTGTGTCAAGCTAGGGTACCTTTGTCCTCAATTGTTAAATGCTTTCATCAAGAGTAAACTCCCTATGGTGTAAGAAATACTGGAGGATCGCGGAATTCCCCTTCTTGCCTAGACAAGAAGAAGGATTGTCCCCTCTCTACCATGCACAAAAGTGGATTCGATGGATAAAGGGATTAATAATATTTGAGTTTAATTTGGGAGTTTGCTTAGTTGTTGTTTTTCCCCCCAATTTCTTGTGGCATTAACACTTTGAGACCACTTTCTTTTTGCCATTTCTTTTGATGTGTGTCATATCAACACTTGACAATTTTCAAATTTTTGTATTTCTTTTGAACATTTTCAAAGTCACCCCATTTGTAGAGAGGGTGCTTATATTTGAAGCTCTAGGAGTCTATTTTTGCTCCTGTTTTCTTTTGATGCAATTGCAAACTTTTTCAACTTTCATTTCATTTCTTGAACTCAAATTTTTGAACAATTTTTGTGCCCATTCCCTTTGATGACAAAATGTGGTAGAACATGGATGATGGTTGCATGGTTTCAAGGTTCACCTTGGAATAAACGGTAGCCAAGGAGTTATCACACCACAAGGTACTCTTGACTAGGCCTTAATCCATGGGTCAAAGGATACTAGCATGACACATCCTAGGGTATTTTACAAGTATTCTAACAAACAAAGTCTTAAGAAGAAAAAGCATCTACAAGGGCCTTATATACACTTGTCAAGTTTCCCAAATAGACGGTTTCACAAATTTTTTCCTAAATGCAACTATATGCCATGATGCAACTAACATATATACAACCTAATGCATATGCTTCTACCAACTAGTATGCCAAATAATCTAAATGCAATCCTATAATCACATTGTTTATACCGCATCAATCAAAATAAAGCCACATAGTCATTAACATAAAGAGGAAAAAGGAGATTTGGAAAGATCATACCATGCGGTCTTCAATATCCTCATGTCTCGGATGTGGCGTAGTCGATCAATGTGAGAAAGGATGGACAAGCACAGTATATACAAAACAATATATAAAAGACTACACTACAAAGGAAATGAACATGTTTTTGGATTTTTCAATTTTCAAATTTTTATGGTTTTTATGATTTATGAAACAAAAAGACATGTTTTTGTATTTTTCAAAATTTTTCAATTTTTATCATTTTTGGAATATAAATTCCCATATCCCACTTTATTTTGGACATTGTCCTCAATGTACATGTAGGAGTAGGAATGAAAAAGAAAGTACATGTTTTTGGATTTTTGATTTTTTTTGAAATGAAGTACAAATGCAATATGATATGATATGAATGAATTCATGCTCTAACTAAATGCAATTCTATATGACATATATAACAAATGAATGCAATCTAAACTATATTATATGATGCATGGGTTTTTGTTATGGTGGAGAGCATAATTTAGATTAACTCCCAATGCATATGCATAAACTTCCCCAAACCAAAATAGACATTATTTCTAATGTCAAGAATTTTGAGGGAGTTCATGCACAAAGATGCTATGCATGAAACTATGTTTTGTCATTTTGGATTTTGAAATATGGGAACAATGAAATGAACACCTCAATGGGGCCGAGGTGTGAGTCCTCTAAATGATGCTAGGACTCCAAACTATGATTAAGATGCAAATTATATGAAAAACAAGAGAAATAGACAAACTTTAAGAGAGGTGTAGGAAACTCAAAAATTAATGTGGCATCCTCCAAAAGCTTGCTAGTCCTCAATCTTCGCCCATGGCGTCATCACTATCATCATCATCATCAACAACAACCTCCTCACTTGAGTCATCATCAACCTCCATGGATGCGGAGTCATTACCACTTTCACTTGCACTTCCCTCTTCTTCCTCTTCTTCCTCTTCTTCATTTTCACCTTCTTGTTCACCATTCTCAACAACAACCATCTCCTCTTTACCCAATCTACCACCTCTAGAAGTACTAGGAAAGAAGACTTCCTTATTCGCCCAACTAGGCAAAGGACAAGATGGATCGAGAAGTCCTTGGGTAGCAATATGTAGGAGGGGCGGATATTGTGCTTTTTAAGCATCGACTCTATCTTCATAGGCTTGTTTGTGCATTTCTTTCATCAAGAGAGTCAAGTAGTCATCTCCCGCCTTAACATTTTCGGGTTGACATTCGCGGTAGAGGAATGGGTAAAGTGGGGTGATAATAGAGGAGGATGGCTCGACAACTTCTTCCCCTTGGTATTGCATAATATCTTCGGCTTCTTCGGAGAGTGGGAGAAGGTAGTTTGGCCTATGAACATTCAATTGGCAAATCTTGCTTGGCAATGTGAAGGATTTAGCATCGTTTGTCAACCACCCAAACTTGTTATCAAGAGTATCATTCTTGACCCATTTGAATTTTTGAACCATGGTGTGCAAATCAATGATATGGCCTCCCTTTACCGGTTTATAAGTGTCATCCTTGTTGAAGTTTCGGTTAAAGTGCTTAGCCAAATAAGTTACTAATCCTCCATTAACAATAAAGGCCGTGCCTTCTTTGCCATGATCAACATTGAGCCACCTCTCAATCAAAAGTCGGAGAATGTTGTACTTTTTGGTGAACTCTCTTCCAATGTTCAAGGTTGACTCGAGAAAAATAAAGTCAAGTTCGGTGAAATGGTTCGTACCCTTCCTAGCAATCAAAGTATTCCCAACAACCTTGTGCCATACTCTTATGCCCATATGATGGACAAGAAGAGCACGACAATCATGATAAGATGTAAACTCTCTTGTGTTAATGGCCTTCCATAAGGGAGCGGGATCATACTTAGTCGGTTTCTTCGTGTAAGTCAGGTCATCACTAAGGCCAAAGATTTCACCAAACTCTCGAAAAGAAAATTTCCTATCAATATTCTCGAGACAGAATTCAATATTGGTTCGGGTCTCCACCTTGGTAACTTTTAAAGAGCTTAAGAACTCTAAGGTGAGGAAAGAGTAAGTCAAGTCTTGCATATCAAACAATGTACTCAATCCCATGGACTCGAAAAAGGTCTTGGTTTGTTCTAGGACACCCAATTTTGACAAAGTCTCTTGGCATATGAATTTGGTGGGCAAGATAGTTTTCTTAGCAAAGGAAACAAATTTCTTCCTATGAGAGTCGGAAGTGAAAATTACCTCCGGATAATCATCTAGTTGTTCAACAACCGGAGTAGTAGAAGTAGTAGCTTCCATAGAAGGATTAGACTCTTGAATTTCCAACCTTGCATTTTGAACCACCAATGCCTTTGATGCTTGAATAGCTTGAAAAGCTTGTTGTCTTTTGGAAAGGTTCTTCTTTGGGGGTGCCTTACTTCCACCTTTTGTTCTTGCCATGCTCCTTTATGTAGTAACACCGAAAATAAGCTTGATTTCTTCAAATTCCAATAAGACCCAAATCGATTTAGGATAGTTGAATATTGCCTTGTATCCTAAAAATCGACTCAAACTTTGAAGATGTTGGTGTTTTAATCACTTTTTGTTGGTAAATGAGTGATTTAATTGATTTTTTAGGAAGTGTTGGATTAATTTGGGTGATTTCATAACCCGTGTCATTTACTCTTCATTTCTCGTGGTCTTCATTGTGGGGGCACTACGAAGGCTTGGATAGCCTAGGCAATTGCTATCCCCACACTAAGGCAAAACACTACACATCAATAAACGATTGAGTCCCTCCCTCACTTCTCTCAAAATGATGAAAATATTGATCAAGGCATAGAAATATAAATCCAAAATTGACAAAAATGCAATACAATAATTAAAATGCAAGTTAGGGAGTTAGAATATTTATAAGTGGTGGTTTAGGGAGGACTCCACCAAACTCTCATCCAATAATGAGATGTCAAGGGGGCATGTTCAAGGTGTTGTTGATGTTGCTCAACACCTTGAAGAAGTAGTCGAAAGCTTGTTCATTGTCATGATAAAGATCTTCAATAGACCTTTGCACTTGTTGTTCTTCATGATGGTCTTGGGTCATAGCATTACCGATATAGGGATTGAATATCCCTTCAAACTCATCATCCCAAAGACCACATACTTCGTCTACTTGTTCCCTAAAAATGTCATGAGTTGATGAAGATAACTCTCCTTCCTTCTTGTCTTGGCCAATAAGGCCTTCTTCTTCACTTGTCGTGGGTGAGATTTTCAAGCTTTCTTTGTTGAAACTTCCTTGCCCTTTGGATGGAGCATCATCCACTTTCTTCTTCCATTGAAATGCCAACTTCTTCCTATCAACTTGCCGGCTATAGTGATCAACCATAAAGCATGGCTCATGTAATAGTGGAGCTCTCATTGTCTTGTCAAGATTGAAAGTGATTGTTTCATCTCCCACTTCAAGGGTGAGATCTCCATGTTTTACATCGATCACCGCTCCCGCGGTGTGCAAGAAAGGTCTTCCTAAAATGATAGGAATGCTGGAGTCTTCTTCCATATCAACAATAACAAAGTCCACCGGGATGAAGAACTTGCCAATTCTTACCGGCACATCTTCCCATACCCCTAAAGGTGTCTTCGTTGATCGATCCGCCATTTGAAGTGTGATATTAGTGCACTTGAGTTCTCCTATTCTTAGCCTCTTGCTTAACGAATATGGCATAACACTCACACTTGCCCCAAGGTCACATAGAGCTTTGTTGATCGTGGTGTCACCAATAGTGCATGGAATGGAGAAACTTCCCGGGTCCTTTAGTTTTGGAGGTGAACTTACTTGTACGATAGCACTACTCACTTTAGTGAAAGCAATAGTCTCAAGCTTCCGGATGGATTTCTTCTTTGTAAGAATGTCTTTCATGTACTTTGCATAGGCCGGAACATGATTGATTAATTCCGTGAATTGAATCGAGACTTCTAAGTTCTTCACAATCTCCATGAATTTTCCAAGTTGGTCATCAAACTTAGTGTGGACATGGGCCACGTCTCGGTCTGCGGATCTAGGCCGCCTACTGGTCCGCGGTCGTGGGCCACCTGCACGTCAGGCCAATCTGTGGACATGCAGCGGTCTTTTGAAAGCCACGCTCGGCGGCGTAAAAATGCTTTCGACCGGATCGCTTTATAACGGTCGGTATCGTCTCGGCAAGGGCCGCGAAACGATGTAGTTATGTTCGGAGTTGGCACCCAGCATTTCTGGGATGCCTGGAACCCGTTCGAAATCCACTTTATACCTCGGTCAAACGAAGCACAAAGCAGTGTTTGACATAGGCACTAAAGATAAGGATTCGTCCCCCTTTTAGCATTCTATGCCTAAAATGACTCTCGTGTGCCCTGGATAAGGCCATCCACTATCCAAAGGTTCTGAGTAAGGGGTGAGGGTACGTATTGGGAATCCCTTTAATCGGACATCCAATCCCGCCCGCGTTAGCGGCCTCTACTGATCGATCGTGGTTGTTTAAGTGCAAAAGTTGATAGAATGGTTAAAATGCATGAATGCGCATCCAAAAGTTTAACCTAACATGTGAGCTTTCTAAGTCGGTTTGTTAATCCAAATATCAAGCATAAGATGTCAAGTTGGATTTAGATTGATTTGCATGTGAAAACGGAAATTAAACATCCAATTACCAATATCGGTTTATGATGCTTAACACGATCCATTTATTTGAAAAAGGATGTCAAATGACAAAGTGTAAAAACGTAAGCTTGTCAATCTGATCCGTCATGTATTCGGATTAACCGTAATTGGGATCATTCTAGACAAATGCTAAAAACGAGACAGAACAGTTCCAGGCAGCCCTGTTAAGGTGGGAGCCTATTTGCGAGATAAAGGGCTCTGCCCTGGTTTTGAAAGATAGAAACAGACGGCCACTTGGGGCGCGAGCCATGAGGCGACCCAAGGGGGTGTCTCCTGGTTCTTGAAAAGGTTATTTAAACCGTATTTGTGATGAAATAATTTACAAATGTTGTTTGCATGACTCAGAATAATTACTATTATGTTAGTAATATTCCTTGTCGGATTTGCAAGTTTGAAAAGCATAATAAAATGGTAAAAGAAGAATGTTTGATTTGAACTAATTATGTTAAGTTCAATTATTTGTAATTAGTCAAGTTTGTCATCGTGCTCTGATTAAATCGACATGGTGTAAAGAACCAAGGATGATTATGAATTATGACTAATATGTTTACAAATGTAAACAAATGAGAAAAATGGTAAATAAAATAAAAGAGTGTTAAAATACCCATTGAAATGTAATTAACCAACAATATTATCGGGTCACGGAATAAACCGTCATGGTATACAGAACCAAAGATGATTTTTATAATGGTCAAAATATGTTTATCATAAAAATGAATTAAAATGGTAAATAAAAGAACAGGATTTCTTTTAAAATGTAATTAACCAATTAATATCACAGAGTCACGGATTAAACCGTCATGGTATAAGGAACCAAGGGAAATTATGATTTATGGTTAAAAAGTTTGTCATAAAGATGATTCGAAACATTTGAAATGGTAAAAACCGATTGCAAATAAGAAATGAAATAAAGAGGAAAGACGAGAACAAACACGTATGAGTCTGACCTGAGACCCACAAGAGGCGCGAGCCACCCTACATAGCAAGGAGCTTCTGTCTCAGGCCAAAACTCGGTTTTGGCTCGTCTAACCTATATTTGAATCGTGTTATGCATCATTCATGCTTATAAACTCATAAAAATGATAAAGACATGAAATAAATGAGATATTTACACCCTCAAACTTACGTGTATTGATGTTTGCGACGTAGACGACTTTAAAGACGATTTGCTCGTAGCGACTACTCACGATCAAAGAAGTTTAATAAAAAGGTGCCTTAAAAAAGGATTTAGTTTTGAAAAGATGTTGAAAAGATGTTAATTAAAACATGTTGATTAATGAGTTGAGTTGGTCGAATGGGTCGGTCGAATGCACGGCGACGGTACCAAACAATATGTGTAAGGCTTGTGTTTACGATTGGTAGGTCGTAAACACGTGTCGATTTTGTGACTTAGGAAGTCGAGTATAGAAGTTTAAGAGAGAGGTGAGGGGGCGGACGCTCGCGTGAAGTTTATGGTGTGTGATGGTGGGTATTTATAGAGAAATGTGGGATGGTAGGTCGGTTGTGTTTGCTTAGAGACTAAGCAGACACCCCATTGAGGCGCGAGCCACCCGTGACTCAATGGGGTGTACTGTCCCTTTCGCAAATTTGGATTTTGCATTTGTTCTAACCAATGTTTTGTTGGTTGTGATTTGTGGTCTTTGAGGTTTGCTTAGCCGTGTAAGCTTCCTCTTAGGTGATATTTGGGGTAGGTATTTTGTGTCTTTGACTCGGGTTTGACCCGTGTGAGTCGGGATTTGAATTTCGAGTCGGTTTTTGGCTCGATGTCGGTTTAGACTCTAAATAGGGTCATTTTAATGGAAATGACATGATGAAGACATTCATGGCATTATTTTGACATTTGAGATTTGGGTTGACTCGGGTTGACTCAGGTTGACTCGAGTTGCGGGTTTCTGAGTCGGTTTTGGGTCCGAAGATGGTTTTGACTCTAATTAGGGCCATTTTAATGGAAATGACATGATAAAGACATTCATGGCATTTATTTTTGACATTCGAGATTTGGGTTGACTCGGGTTGACTCAGGTTGACTCGAGTTGCGGGTTTCTGAGTCGGTTTTAGGTCCGAAGACGGTTTTAACTCTAAAAAGTGTTTTTTAATGCAAATGAAGTTAGAAAACTTTTGAAATCATTTTTCATATTCAAGTAGTGCATTAAACCGTATCATGTATAGCCAATCCACGCACGCATATCAAAAACACGTTATAGTCCGATCATCATCGGGTGGTTTTTTGGAAGGTGCAGATACTGGGTATCTACACCTAGGCTTAGCTTGACGACTTGGAAAAGGAAGTCTAATCACAATAGGCTCCTTCTCTTTGGCCTTTTCTTCATTCTTCTTTGAAACTTCTTAAATAGTGGGTTCTTCTTCCCCAGATTTTTGCACAACTCTTTCCTTATCACTAGTCTCCACAATGTCATCCTCAATTTGCTTTTTTGGCCCTTCATAGCTTGTACCACTCCTCAAGTGGATGGCACTCACCGATTCATGTCTTGGGGGATTACTTTGAGGTGGTAATTGCCCCTTTTGTCTTTGAGAGCTAGAAGAATCTAATTGAGTCATTTGGGTTTCCAACATTTTGGTGTGGGCTAGGATGTTGTTGATGGTGATGTCTTTTGCTTGACTATCTTTTTGCATTTGAGTGAAAAATTCTTGTTGGTTCTTTTGCATTTGGAGGACCGCTTTTTGAACATCTAAACCTTGGTCATTGGATTGATTGTATGGAGTTTGCACATGTAAGTACAACTCTTTAGCCGAGAAAAGGGTGACAACGCGCATCAGATCCTTGGAGTAGACGGTCCGCTCAGCTGGGGAATATGAATTGATTATCTTCTACAGACATCCTCGCCACCATTTGCTCGTTTGAGATCCCTCCTTGAGGCATGATGATTCGGAGAGCGGAACCCAGACCTTGCCATTGTCCGAACCGATCACTAGGCTAAAGGTGGTTTATTTTGGACTGTAGTCAAGACTCAAAAGATGTTTGAGGATAAAGGATGGGTGGCGTCTTGAAAGAGAAGCCCCCAGAGTGAGAAGGTGGGAATTTGACAAAAGGATGGATGGGCGACGTCCTAGGGAAGAAGTCCCCAGTAAAGAGGTGTAAGATTAATTTTTGCAGCTGGGTGGGCTGCTTTTGAGGATTGATGTTAATGATTGAGATTGAAATGGGTATGCAGTTGTGTCCTTGTTGGAGGACTGCCTACGTATTCGCGTGTTTGCGAAATCAAACCAGATCGTAGTTCTGAGCTGGTTATTGAGGATTGAAAATTGGAGATGTTGTGAAAGGAGTATGCGGTTGTGCCCTTGTAATAGGACTGCCCACGTATTCGCGTGTTTGCGAAATCAAACCAGATCGTAGTTCTGCATGTGTGTGCCTAAGCGAGTTGTTAGGACCTTAAAGTGTGAGGGTCACGACGGTAAATTTCGTTTGGTGACTCGAAGAATTGGTTTGAGAGAATTACCCTCGATCATGAATCGAAGAGGTCTAATTTGTAAAAATGTTCCTTATCATGTGAGCACACTAAAAAGTGGACCCGAAGGGTAGATTAGGTTTGTCCCGTTCTCGGTAGCAAAGCATTCGAGGACTCCGTATCTGGGTCAGGGTGAAAATGGCTTTGACATTATGGAATGTGGAGCTTGGTAATAATGGTTTGTTTGACAGATAAAAATCAGGAGTCGAGCGTCACGGCCGAAAATTCCGTTTGGTAACTCGAAGGTTGATTGGAGATAAATACCTCTTGATCTTGAATCGAAGAGGTGTAATTTGTGAAAAAGTTCCTTATCATTTGAGCACACCAAAAAGTGGACTCTAAGGGTAGATTAGGTATATCCCGTTCTCGATAGCAAAGAATTCGAGGACTCCGTGGGGATCGTGGTGAGAAATGGCTTCAACATTAGGGAATGTGAAGCTTGGTAATAATGGGTTTGCTTAACAGATAAAAATATGGAGCAAGAATTTTGTGGTGTTTAGGCCGAAGGGTAACGACTTGAAGTGTGGTGCGGAATAGGGTCTCTGGCTTGATGTGGCCTGAGCACGAAATGGTTGGTAAATAACATGGGATCAGAATTCCATGTCTGGACCTTAAAGGTTAAGGTGTGATATTACGAGCTTGAGGGGGAATCCTCAGAAGCCTGGATAGTTTTCCCTATAATAGTCTCTAGAAGGACTTAAGGGTGAAGCGATGTTGGTTATGATCTTGACGGGAATTCCCAGGATCCTAGATAGGTCTCCCTGTAACAGTCTGTTGAAGGACTTAGGGGTGAAACAGTTTTGGTTGAGGTTTTAGTGTTTGGTGTTTTGGACTTGTCGGCCCGGGATTTGGACTTGTTGGTCCTGGACTTTGTGTGGTTGACTCATGGGTCTTAGGCTTTGAACTTGTTGGTCCTGGACTTTGTGTGGTTGACTCATAGATCTTGGCCTTTGGACTTGTTGGTCCGGGGCTTGGTGTTTTGGACTTGTTGGTCCAAGGTTTGGACTTGTTGGTACGGGATTTTTGTGTTGGACATTTTGGTCCTGGGCTTTGGTCTTATTGGTCTTGGACTTGGTGTTTTGGACTTGTTGGTCCTGGGCTTTGGACTTTTCGGTCCTGGACTTGGTGTTTTGGACTCACTTGTCCAGGATTTTGTGTGTTGGATGCTTTCTTTGGATTTTGGCCTTTTTGGGAAAAGGGTTTCAATTATATTTTGTTTTGATTTTGGCTTGAGTCTTAGCCTTGACGTTGGGTGAGTAGCCTTTGGCTTTGGTTTTTTTTAATTTGAGCGAATTGATTTCGGCTTTGGTTATTGCTTTGGCCTTGAACTTTGGCTTTGGGCGAATGGATATAGGCTCGAATGGCTTTTGGGCTTGGGCTTTCGCTTTGGCTTTGGGTGAATGGTTATTGGCTTGGGCCTTTGATTTTGGCCTTTCGCTTTGAGTTTGGGTGAATGGCTATTGGCTTGGGCCTTGGATTTTGGCCTTTCGCTTTGGGTATTGGTTTTTAGCCGTCCTTCGTTCGAGGGAGGTAGAGGTGCAGACGGGGATGTACCCGTTGGTGAGGGGTTGATTCTTGGTGATGGGATTTTTTTGTGGGGAATAGGCTTGCCTTCCGTCATTGATCATGAACAAGGAGATGTCCTGGTGTATTAACTAGGTTTGTCGTAGGATCCCTTTGGTAGAAGCTCGTTCTAAATAGGGTGCTAGTGAAAGGTTTCTATTGCCAGACATGGAATAGGTAAAGAGAATGGACACGGAGTTTCGAGTCCTCTGCTTACTTGGTACGGAACGTCACTCGAGTGTACTCACATTGAATTGGAACATTGTTCGTTTTAAATCAATTCTCAAATCAATTCTCGTTGTCAACGGGAAATGGTAAAGGGGAGAATATATGAGAGTTGGAAATTGTGCTTTTATTTTAGATAAATAAGATGTTAGCACAGACTCGATGAATACATGTGAATCATGGGGACAACCCCCAGTTCGTCACTTAGGAATAAACGGAAAGACACTAGGATAGATGTGAGAAAGCGTAAGACTCGAACTCGGACTCGGACTCAGACTTAATCGTAGATACGGACTCCTAATCATCATGTTCCTTCTCGAAGGTCTCCTTCACAGCATCCAGTGGCTTGAATGTTTGATCTTGAGCATTGACCCACTTGAGCACTTCACTCTCGTTGTTGGGGATGATATGAGGACAATAGTCGATGAGGCTTTTATCTCTTTGTAGAAAGAGATGTTCATGAGGGTTATTTTCATCACTTGGTTGGCATAGGGATGAAGCTACCAGTTCATTGTTGTCGATCATATCTTGAAGAACATGTTTCAGCTTGAAGCATATTTCAGTGTCATGACCTTTTCCTTGATGATATTGGCAATAGGAATTGCCGTCCCAGAAACGGGTTTTCTTGCTTTCGGACGGGTCCGGTGTGGGCCCGATTGGTTGGAGCTTCCCTTCAGTCATGAGCTTTTGAAGAGCTGCGGCATAGGTTGTGTTGAGGCTGGTGAATGTCCTTTGAGAACGTTCAACCTTGCTGTTTGAGTTGAGACATTCAGGAGGATTGTCTTGACTAAGAGGTGCAATTATGATTTTGCCAGCTTCAATCATATCTTGAATGGAATGCTTGAGTTTGAAACAAGTTTTGGTGTCATGGCCCTTGCCTTGATGATATTGGCAATAGGCATTAGGGTTCCAGAAACGGGATTTCTTAGCCTCAGATGGATCCGGAGTTGGTCCAATCGGTTGCAGTAATCCTTCTGAAGTGAGTATCCCCAGAGCGGTGCCATATGTTATTCCCAGATCTGTGAATACCCTTTGATGTTTTCCCATGGTTCCCACATTGGTGTTTTTGGGGATATTTTTGTGAGTTTTGTTTTTGTTTTTGTCAATCCCAGGCGGAAGCAGGATTTGATTGTTGTCAATGGGAAGTTTTTGGGATGTTTCTTGGTATTTTGAAAGGATATTTGATGAGGTGATTTCATGTTCTTTGTTGGTAGGTTCGTGGATGTGGGAACCATCGGATGACTCCTTATTTTCAACAGCTTTTGGTTGGTGAAGGGAGGGTTGGTTTTCTCTATGGTGGTCAGGTTCATTTTCTGTACTACCAAACCTCTTCTCCAAATTAGCTACCCGAGTGTTCAAATCATCGATAGCCACTTGCAGCTTTGAGAATATGTTGTTGATGGAGACAGAGAGCATCATTATACCGCTTTGTATGCCATCCTCATCAATTGCATGAATTTCCTCATCGTCAGGAGGGCTGAGGTGAGAGAAGTCTAGGGAAGATTCCTGGATGTGTTCAGTAGGGTATTCTGGAGGGTTGTTCTTTTTGTTTGTTGAGGGAGGTAATGGTAACTCACCCTTTTCAATCATGTCAAGGATGGCACATTTTAGGGGGAGACACATTTCAGTATCGTGTCCGCGACCTTGGTGATATTGGCAAAATAGTTTTCCGTCCCATCTACGTCCTCGCTTGTTTGGTAGAGCGTCTGGGGTTGGACCAATGGGTTTGAGCTTTCCTTTGGAGATTAGCCTTTCCAAGGCTATGGCATAAGGCATACCCAAGTCAGGGAAGGACCGATGAGGTCTTCTCGTTTTGGTTTGGTCGTTGGCCAGTAGCCGGCTTTCAAGAAGCTTAACCCTTTGCTCAATATCAGAAGTGGAAAGATTCCCGGTTATCATTTTGTCCTCAACATGGGAGAGACGAGTGCTCAAGTTTTCCACGGTAGCTAGGAGTCGAAGGACCATGTTGTTGGTTTCAGCAGAAGTCATGGTAGATGATGGTTGATCAGCTTCTTGAGTTTCTGGTTGGCGATTGATGGAACCCAAGGGATTCTTATTTGACATAACGATAGGCGTTATAACTTGTCTTGGCAAGGTATTGCACAAACACAGGCAAGTGCGACACATATGTATAAAAGGCAGTCATGTCATGAAGACGCGACGGTGTGACTAGGTTACGAGTTCATTAAAGATCGTGAATGACCTCTTGTGTTTGAACTCTTGGTGCATGACTTTGAACTTAGACTTGAGTGTCGACTTCGGCATAGTGATGCCTAGACAGACGACTCTAACTCAGTTTGGATGTGTGTTGATGGCGTGACGCCATTGGACAAGACATGTACACAAACTTGACCTTTGACCCGTAATTTAGGGGAAAGATGGGTTTAATACCCGAGAGGTTTTGACTCTCCTAATTCCATAATTGGAGATGTCTCGACAATTAGGCGACACGAGCTAGACCAGAAGGTAGGCACTAACTTCTGCAGAGACTCAAAGTTATCTAGACGACTTGACTTGAAATTGACTCGAGGCTGAATCGGAAAGGTGGACTGAAATTTTCGAAAATAGAAATTTTCAAAAAGATTCATTTGTCGTTTTATGGACGGCTTCCGAAGAGTAGAGATCTCTGAAAGTCGATAAGTTGAAGAGTTGTCTTAAGTTTGTTTTCAAAAGACGGTTTGAGTTGAAATTGCGGCGACTCTGAAAACAAAGTGTTGTTTCCGAGGACGGGTTTTTGAAATTCCGAATTATGGATTTGAAAATCGAGAATTGAGGAATTTGGAATCGTCATAACAATGGCCATGAAAACAGTTAAATTTGTTTTCAAAGTTTTTAATTTTGGATTGAAAATTCGAAAACGGTTAAATTTGTATTCAAATAATTGATTTTGGATTGAAAATTTGAAAACGGTTAAATTTGTTTTCAAAAAGTTGATTTTGAATTGAAATTTGAAAACGGTTAAATTTGTTTTCAAATGGTTTGATTTTGAATTGAAATTTGAAAACAGTTAAATTTGTTTTCAAAGATTTGATTTTGAATTGAAATTTGAAAACGGTCAAATTTATTTTCAAGGATTTGATATTTGAATTGAAATTTTGAAAACGGTTAAATTTGTTTTCAAATGATTTGAAATTGGATTTGAAATCTGAAAACGGTTAAATTTGTTTTCAAGAATTTGAAATTGAATTGAAATTTGAAAACGGTTAAATTTGTTTTCAAAGATTGAGTTTTGAATTGAAATCTGAAAACGGTTAAATTGGTTTTCAAATATTTGATTTTGAATTGAAATATGAAAACGGTTAGATTTGCTTTCAAAGATTTGATTTCGAATTGAAATTTGAAAACGGTTAAATTTGTTTTCAAATGATTTGAAATTGGATTTAAAAATTTGAAAACAGTTAAATTTGTTTTCAAAGAATTGATTTTGAATTTGAAATTTGAAAACGGTTAGATTTGCTTTCAGAAAATTGAAATTGGATTGAAAATTTGAAAACGGTTAAATTTGTTTTCAAAGAATTTGAAATTGGAAATTGTGAGGATTGAATTCGTCATTACGACGGGTTAGAAAACCGTTTAACCTTTGAAAGACGGTATGCAAATCGAAATCGTGAGAATTGAAATCGTCATTACGACGGCTTAGAAAAGCCAAATTTGATTTAGAAAACGAGATTTGAAATTTGGAAAGTTGCACGGGTTGAAATCGTCATTACGACGGTTTGAAAAAAGTTTTTGTTTTAAAAAATGATTTCGAATTTTGAAAATTCGAGGGTAGAATTCGTCATTATGACGACATAAAAAGGCGCTTTGAGAATGCAACGGTTGGCAAGGGACCGAGGTTTGAAACGGCCATTACGACGACGTGAAAGGGAATTTTTGAAATGGTTTGTGAAAACCAAGGTTTGAAATGGCCATTATAACGGCATAAATAGTGCTTTTGAAATGGTTGTAAAAACCGGGTATGAAAATCGTCAGTACGACGGCCTAGAAAGGCGTGTTGAAATGGTTATAAAAACCGGGTTTGAAAATCGTCATTACGACGGCCTAGAAAGGCGTGTCGAAATGGTTGTAGAAAAATCGGGTTTGAAAATCGTCATTACGACGGCCTAAAAAGGCGTGCAACGGTCGGCAAAAGACCGAGTTTTGAAATGGCCATTATAACGGCATAAAAGGTGATTTTGAAAGTTTGAAAATGACACGGAAGGACTTATGATCAAGTAGCACATAAGCACTCATAATTTCATTATATTATGCATTATGCTGACACGGGTTTTGGCTTAAGAGGGTGGGTTACACACCAAGCGATCAAACCCTGATTTGCGAGAGGGATACCAGTCCAAACAAAATGTGTAAGGAGGGTGCCCTAGCCTCGTGCTCGAAAGTGATAAAAGCTCTTTGACGAAACAGAAATGTGTAACGTCAATGGCATGCTTGACTCAATCGGGATTCAAAACGCGGGGATGAGAAAACTCTCGCCGACGAGACGAGCCAATTGGTCTAAAAGGGTTTGGTTGTGGGCCCGGACAAGGAACCCGAATTATGACCATAATATCAATTAATGCATTTTAACCACGACCTTGTTCGAGTTTCACCTCTAAGGATCACAAAGACACAAGTGTCCTAGTAATCCCCAGCAGAGTCGCCAAACTGTGGACATGGGCCACGTCTCGGTCTGCGGATCTAGGCCACCTACTGGTCCGCGGTCGCGGGCCACCTGCACTCCAGGCCAATCTGTGGACATGCAGCGGTCTTTTGAAAGCCACGCTCGGCGGCGTAAAAATGCTTTCGACCAGATCGCTTTAGAACGGTCGGTATCGTCTCGGCAAGGGCCGCGAAACGATGTAGAGATGTTCGGAGTCGCCACCAAGCATTTGTGGGATGCCTGGAACCCGTTCGAAATCCACTTTATACCTCGGTCAAACGAAGCACAAAGCAGTGTTTGACATAGGCACTAAAGATAAAGATTCGTCCCCCTTTTAGCATTCTATGCCTAAAATGACTCTCGTGTGCCCTCTATAAGGCCATCCACTATCCAAAGGTTCTGAGTAAGGGGTGAGGGTACGTATTGGGAAGCCCTTTAATTAGACACCCAATCCCACCCGCGTTAGCGGCCTCTACTGATCGATCGTGGTTGTTTAAGTGCAAAAGTTGATAGAACGGTTAAAATGCATGAATGCGCATCCAAAAGTTTAACCTAACATGTGAGCTTTCTAAGTCGGTTTGTTAATCCAAATATCAAGCATAAGATGTCAAGTTGGATTTAGATTGACTTGCATGTGAAAACGGAAATTAAACATCCAATTACCAAATTCGGGTTATGATGCTTAACACGATCCATTTATTTGAAAAAGGATGTCAAATGACAAAGTGTAAAAACGTAAGCTTGTCAATCTGATCCGTCATGTATTCGGATTAACCGTAATCGGGATCATCCTAGACAAATGCTAAAAACGAGACAGAACAGTGGCAGGCAGCCCTGTTAAGGCGCGAGCTTATTTGCGAGATAAAGGGCTCTGCCCTGGTTTTGAAAGATGGAAACAGACGGCCACTTGGGGCGCGAGCCATGAGGCGACATGGTAAAAGGAGAATGTTTGATGAAATAATTTGCAAATGGTAAAAGGAGAATGTTTGATTTGAACTAATTATGTTAAGTTCAATTATTTGTAATTAGTCAAGTTTGTCATCGTACTCGGATTAAATCGACATGGTGTAAAGAACCAAGGATGATTACGAATTATGACTAATATGTTTACAAATGTAAACAAATGAGAAAAATGGTAAATAAAATAAAAGGGTGTTAAAATACCCATTGAAATGTAATTAACCAACAATATCATCGGGTCACGGAATAAACCGTCATGGTATAAAGAAACAAAGATGATTTTTATAATGGTCAAAATATGTTTATCATAAAAATGAATTAAAATGGTAAATAAAAGAAAAGGATTTCTTTTAAAATGTAACTAACCAATTAATATCACCGAGTCACGGATTAAACCGTCATGGTATAAGGAACCAAGGGTGATTATGATTTATGGTTAAAATGTTTGTCATAAAGATGATTCGAAACATTTGAAATGGTAAGAACCGATTGCAAATAAGAAATGAAATAAAGAGGAAAGACGAGAACAAACACGTATGAGTCTGACCTGAGACCCACAAGAGGCGCGAGCCACCATGCATAGCAAGGAGCTTCTGTCTCAGGCCAAAACTCGGTTTTAGCTCGTCTAACGTATATTTGAATCGTGTTATGCATCATTCATGCTTATAAACTCATAAAAATGATAAAGACATGAAATAAATGAGATATTTACACCCTCAAACTTACGTGTATTGATGTTTGTGACGTAGACGACTTTAGAGACGATTTGCTCGTAGCGACTACTCGCGATCAAAGAAGTTTAATAAAAAGGTGTCTTAAAAAAGGATTTAGTTTTGAAAAGATGTTGAAAAGATGTAATTAAAACATGTTGATTAATGAGTTGAGTTGGTCGAATGCACGGTGACGGTACCAAACAATATGTGTAAGGCTTGTGTTTACGATCGGTAGGTCGTAAACACGTGTCGATTTTGTGACTTAGGAAGTCGAGTATAGAAGTTTAAGAGAGAGGTGAGGGGGCGGACGCTCGTGTGAATTTTATGGTGTGTGATGGTGGGTATTAATAGAGAAATGTGGGATGGTAGGTCGGTTATGTTTGTTTAGAGACAAAGCAGACACCCCATTGAGGCGCGAGCCACCCCGTGACTCAATGGGGTGTACTGTCCCTTTCGCAAATTTGGATTTTGCATTTGTTCTAACCAATGTTTTGTTGGTTGTGATTTGTGGTCTTTGAGGTTTGCTTAGCCGTGTAAGCTTCCTCTTAGGTGATATTTGGGGTAGGTATTTTGTGTCTTTGACTCGGGTTTGACCCGTGTGAGTCGGGATTTGAATTTCGAGTCGGTTTTTGGCTCGATGTCGGTTTAGACTCTAAATAGGGTCATTTTAATGGAAATGACATGATGAAGACATTCATGGCATTATTTTGACATTTGAGATTTGGGTTGACTCGGGTTGACTCGAGTTGCGGGTTTCTGAGTCGGTTTTGGGTCCGAAGATGGTTTTGACTCTAATTAGGGTCATTTTAATGGAAATGACATGATAAAGACATTCATGGCATTTATTTTTGACATTCGAGATTTGGGTTGACTCGGGTTGACTCAGGTTGACTCGAGTTGCGGGTTTCTGAGTCGGTTTTAGGTCCGAAGACGGTTTTAACTCTAAAAAGTGTTATTTTAATGCAAATGAAGTTAGAAAACTTTTGAAAACATTTTTCATATTCGAGTAGTGCATTAAACCGTCTCATGTATAGCCAATCCACGCACGCATATCAAAAACATGTTATAGTCTGATCATCATCGGGTGGTTTTTTGGAAGGTGCAGATACCGGGTATCTACACTTAGGCTTAGCTTGACGACTTGGAAAAGGAAGTCTAATCACAATAGGCTCCTTCTCTTTGGCCTTTTCTTCATTCTTCTTTGAAACTTCTTGAATGTTGGGTTCTTCTTCCCTAGAGTTTTGCACAACTCTTTCCTTATCACTAGTCTCCACAATGTCATCCTCAATTTGCTTTTTTGGCCCTTCATAGCTTGTACCACTCCTCAAGTGGATGGCACTCACCGATTCATGTCTTGGGGGATTACTTTGAGGTGGTAATTGCCCCTTTTGTCTTTGAGAGTTAGAAGATGCTAATTGAGTCATTTGGGTTTCCAACATTTTGGTGTGGGCTAGGATGTTGTTGATGGTGATGTCTTTTGCTTGACTATCTTTTTGCATTTGAGTGAAAAATTCTTGTTGGTTCTTTTGCATTTGGAGGACCGCTTTTTGAACATCAAAACCTTGGTCATTGGATTGATTGTATGGAGTTTTATTTTGGTAACCTTGGTTTTGGTTGTAAAAGGGTCTTTGAGATTGGTTTCTCATTGGAGGTGGGGTGTATGTTGTTTGGGGATTTTTAACATTTTGGCTTTTGTATGAGAGGTTAGGATGGAATTTGGTGTTTTAATTGTAATAGTTGGAATAAGGGGTACCACTCTTGTATGCTTGGAAAGCATTCACTTGTTCCCCTACATTCACTTTGGTCATGTCCCAAAATTCCACAACTCTCACATACTCCACTTGGAATTGATGAAGATGCCACCATGGCATTTACATGTTGCTTAGGTGATTTGGAGGCTTCTTTAAGCTTAGCCATAGCCTTCTAAAACTTCAAGTTAATGGTATCAATATGAGCACTAAGTTGAGCACCCAATTGAGTAATAGAGTCCACTTCATGCTTTCCCCCTCTAGTAGCCTTCCGAGGTCTACTATATTGTGAGTTATGAACCGCCATTTCCTCAATCTTGTTCCATGTTTGATTATCGTCAACTTCGGTGAAAATACCATTTGATCCCATGTTGAGAATGTTTCGGGAGTCTTCATAAAGACCATTCCAAAATTGTTGTACCAAGAACCACTCGCTAAGTCCGTGATGAGGACATGAGCGGCAAGTTCCTTTGAATCTCTCCCAAGCTTTATACAAATATTCTTCGTCCCTTTGTTTGAACCCGGTGATTTGGGCTCTTAGCATGTTAGTCTTTTCCGGAGGATAGAACTTTTTGTAAAAAGCAAGTGCCAATTTCTTCCAAGAGTCAATACCAAGAGTAGCCTTATCAAGGCATTTTAACCATTGTTTCGCGGTACCAATCAAAAAAAAAAGAAAAAAAGAAATAAGACCCATCGAATTTGGTCTTGAGTAACTCCGGTTTGAGAAATCGCATCACAATAGTCACAAAAAGTTTCCATGTGAGAATGAGGGTCTTCACTAGGCATCCCCCCAAATTGGCTTCTTTCGACTAATTGGATAAATGCAGATTTTGCAATGAAATTACCGGTCAAATGTTGTGGTGTTGGAGTACCATTTGGTAGGTTCTCCTCGGTTCGTACGAAATGTGATGAAAATTTAGGCATTGTGGGTTGATTTTGTGGTTGATTTTGTGTTGGGTTATCCTCTCCTTCTCTTGCAAAAGGATTGATGAACTCAATAGTATTTGGTAGAATATCCACAATTTCACCAATACCTCTCAAAGTATTTCTAGCAAGTCTTCTATTGTTGGTCAAAGTTCTTTCAATTTCGGGATCAATGGGTAACAAGTTACCTTGTGATCTCCTAGACATGAAAAATATCAAACAACTCGAAAACAATTAGAACAAACCTTGAGGAGTTTTACTTCCCCAAGGTAAAGAAAGACACAACTAAAAACAATCAAAGAAAATCAAATCAAGTTAACACCGTCCCCGGCAACGGCGCCATTTTTGGTCGGTTACTTGTCGTTAAGAGTTACCTAGACCAAAACAATATTTATAACTTCACAAACTACTCTACTATTAGTAAAGAGCTAAGTAAAGGTCGGATCCCAAGGGACGGGTATTGATGTAGGATTTTCGATTGGAAATGGTCGTGTCTAAGGGTGTCACAATTTGGGTTGAGGTAGGAGATCAACTAAGCTAAATAACAATGTAATGAAAACAAGCAAGATGATTAAAATGATATGTAAACAATTGATTAAAAGCACTAGGGTGTCATGGGTTCATAGGGGATTCACGGGAGTTGATCATACAAACATGTTTTCTACTAGATGCAAGCAATTATTGTTGTGATGGGATCGAGTTAGTGTATATCTTACAATCCCTAGGAAGGTTTGGGTCCCGGAGCCGAATCGATTAGATTTTAAAACACCTACAAGTCGACTTAATCCTCCCTATCCAACTATATGCATGGTCTAATGAGACCCGAGTTGGTTTATGTCTTACAAGTCTCATTGAAAAGATAAGTGATGGGTAAAAAATGCAAGGATTCATAGGCTCGCATTTCATCAAACATAACATGTGCATAAGTTGAAATCACAACAAGCAAGCAAATTAATTATGAAAGCATATTAGATTAAGCATGAATCAATCCCCAGGTTGGTTTCCTCTAATTCCCCATTAACCCTAGTTAAGGTAACTACTCACTCATTATCAAGTTTAACATGCTAACAAGGTTGTCAATCATACTAGCAAGGCAAAACATGATGAATAAATGAAAATGATTAAAAATAATTAAAAAGGATTAAGAGAGAATTATACCTAAAGATGATTCCAAGTAATAAAGCAAAGAATAATAGAAGTACTTGATGATTGATGGAAGGTTGTCAATCCTCCAAATAAACCTCAAATAATCTTCAATTACCCAAAATAAATGATGAACAATAGAGAAATTAAGGAAAGATTAAGAAATGAGATATTAATGCTAAATTATGAGTTGATTACAAGATTAAGATGAGATTAAGAATGGATAAGAAGAACATGATAATCTAATTAGTACAATGGGGTCTTTATACTAAGGATTAGGTACATAAATTAGGGTTACTAAGGGCTTAAATGACGATTAAGATCCTTAAGAAAAGTTGAGGAAGTGCTCCTCTCGAAGGACATGCGCATATCCGTTTTCATAGTCTTCAAGAAATACGAGCGGCTTGGCTGAAGGACGGTTTGCACTGGAGAGGAATCCGAGCGGATTGGGGAAGGCGACGCTCGGCTCATCAGGCACCAAGATGAGCGTCTTGGCCACGGGACGCTCGGACTGTAGCAAGGGTGGACGCTCGTCCTGGGCACTACGACGCTCGGATTGCTGGGAAGTCACTTCTCTTCTTTTCTTTCTTCAACAATCCTCAAGGATCTTGTTGGAGATGCAAGGATCCTTTCATCATTGCCCAATTTACTTCATTATCTACATAGGCCTTCTAGCATTGTCTTCCCTTTGATGCTTGGTCATTAAATTCAATCAATTTAGCTCCATTTTGCCATGAAAATGCAAGGTTCTTACTCCTTTCCTACCAAGGGATCTAAACCTCAAAGAATATGCAAAACGAAAGACTAAAGATAATAAATGACCCAATTATGCACTAAAAAGCATAGGAACGAGGCTAATTCGGGGACTAAATATGCTCAAATATAAGTCACATCACTTCTTCCTATTATTCTAGGACGACCATTCTTGCATACCATAGGGGCGGTTATAGATGTTAGGCATGGGAGTCTTACATTCAATATTGGTGATGATACTATCACTTTTGATCTTGACAAAGCATCACGTCCTCCTGATTTAAAAGTTTCTTGTCATATGATTAATGCTCTTGATCCTACTATTCATGATTCCTTTACTTTATGTTTTGACAGGAATCCACCTGACGCGTCTACTGTTGCGTCATATCCATGGAGAAAGAAAGTGTATGAAATAGAGAAGTTGATTTATGGAGATGAACCTCCTCCTGAGATGGTTTACAGCTGTGATGAGAATGTTGACATAGAAGCCGAGTTGTATGCTTTGGAAGCTGAGATTTTCAGAGAGGAGCCAGTCAAAGTTTTTGATGAAGCTCCTATGACGGATAAAATGCCCAATCTCCTACCAAGTGATGATGACTTGAAGAACGATGAACATTGCTCATATTTTACATTAGACTTTGAGTTTGATGAGCAAGAACTTTATTTGTCATTTATTTTCTCTTGGACTTTTTATTGGTGCTACTTATGCTTGTGTGATGCGCTACTTTTTGATTTACTACTACGCGCTTTAAGTTGTATTGATTGTGATTTGTGTGCGCATTTATTTTAAGTGCAGAATTCGTGCTCGCCAGATGAGTACTCGATCGAGTGCTGGCAGGCTCGATCGAGTACCCACGTTTTTTGGGTAAGAAACGTAGCCAAACGATGATAGGATTTGCGCGGTTAATTATTTCCCCTATTTTTGCAGCTGGTTTGGGGGAATTTCTACGCTCTTACCCGGTATTCTATTCCCTTGTACCTTCCTTTATTGTATTATCTTTATTTGTTTTCCATTCCTCTTGTTAGGTGTGTCCTTTAAGTCACTGGAATTTTTTTTTGTGATTGCAATGTTGTAGGCACCACAATGAGGACACTAGGAAATTTAGGTTTGGGGGAGGAGTCTTTAATTGTGTTGTGTGCTTTTATATCAAAAATCCATAAAATTTTTAAAAACTTCAAAATGCAAAAAACATGTTTTTCTTTTGTTTTAGTCGAGTCTTGGTGAATTATATAACAATGATGTTAAATTGCATTGTTTTTGCATTTGAATCCCAAATATTTGTCCATGTACTTCGTTTTGACCCATTATTCATGAAAACAAAGCTCATAATTCAAGTCTTGACCGTATTTGACATGCCTTCTATTGATTAGATTTGACACAATTATGTTGGTAAACTACTTAAATTCTAAGGTTTATAGAGCTTCCTAGGCCAGGAACATCAATAAACTTGTTTCATTTGTCAATTAGGCTTGAGTGTGGTTTCTCCTTGTGGAATATGTAACATCAAATTACATAAGTGTGACATTGATCTCTTAATACTTTTATTTCTTTAATTTGACTAAGTACATGTGGATAGGCGATTCTTACCGTAAAAATAAGCCTTACATTACCTTTTGTTAGCCCGTTTGAACCTCGTAGCCATTTCATATCCTATTTCTAATAGCTACAATCCAAGAATTTGCCTACCTTATCGGGACAATCGCAGTTGCTTGTTTATCATGTTTATTTTACTACTATGGTTGGGATTGGGACTATTATAGTCAATTGTGGGTGTTGTAGAATTATTTAGCAATTGTGTTGTATCCTTGTGTTGGAAAAAGAAAAGAATATGAAGCAAAAAGAAAAAAAGAAAGAAAAAAATCGAAAAAGAGAATTGAAAAGAAAAGAAAAGAAATTGATTGCTTCATTAGGTTTTGTCAAGGATCGAATGGATGGCCGTTAGAGTCTAATTTATATTTGGAGAGTACTTCATTCGCTCTCATGTGTTGTAAAGTTAAGATCATTTCTCTAAGTTGGGTTCATTTGTATTTATTATCATAGATTTGGTTTTGGTTTAGCGCTGCGACTACCGTCTTAGCTCCACATATCCATAACGTGCTTTGGCACAAACTATTTCTATCCCTTTAACCCATTTGCTACCCTTATTGTCCTTGATACATGTACTTTTGTCTACATTTGGTGATTGCATATTAGTTGGGGAAATCTTTATCACATTAGATTGCATGCATGTTTCATAAGTTGAGTGAGTATTTTTACTTCTGTCTATCTTCATATATAACTCACCCTTACATACTTATGAGTGCATGAGTGAAATCCGCGAGAATCCGACTAATTTGTCTTGCAAGATCGAAAGATATTTGGCATTTTTCTATAGTATGGTAACTTGAGACTTGAGCTATGTTTTCTACTACCTGTGCCTTTGAATTTATTTTATTGGTACACTTTGGTCATTGCTTTGTTACAGATATGGATAGCTTGAGATTTGTATGTGCATCAACATTAGCTCTGAGTTGTTTATTCGCCATTTGTATGATTGCCTTTTGTAATTGTGTGATGCTTTACTTGAGGACAAGCAAAGAGATGGTTTGGGGGAGTTTGATGAGTCATAATTATATACATATTTATGCCCGCTCTTAGTTGCTTTTGATACGGTTTTCGTGCTAAATTATATCACTTACATGCCTTTTATGTTAGAACGATGATAATTTCGCTATTTCATGTTTAATGCAGGAATGATGCATTTGAGGAGCAAAGGAATGAATGGGTATCGCGGAGTTGGCATGAAGGAATACACGAAGCATTGCACGCGAATCTATAAGAATGAAGGAAGAGAAGTTAAGAAGAAAACACGAAGAAAAGAGCAAAAACGAGTGATGCCTCGATCAACTTGATCCGGGCCTGATAGAGGTGATTCGATCGAGGAAAGCCGGGCTCGATCGAGGAACGACTCAGTTATATATTTTCCGCAATTTTTCTTAGTCGGTTATGTTTTATTATATATACCTAATATCGTACCCTAGTTTATGTACGTTTTATTTTAATTCGAAAACCCTGATGAAGTTGAGACAATAACATTCACTCAAGAGTGTGCGGCCGCATTGCAAGCTAACTCACCACCTAAGCTAAAGGATCTAGGGACTTTTTCAATTCCTAGTCATATTGGTAGTGTAACTATTGATAAATCCCTTTGCGATTTAGGGGGCTAGTGTTAGTGTCATGCCGTATTCAATATGCAAAATGTTAAATATGGGTCAATTGTGTGTCACTAATATGACCTTACAAATGGCTGATAGATCTTTAAAGAAACTTATGGGTGTCTTAGAGGATGTGCCAGTTAGAGTAGGAAAGTATTTCATTCCAGTTGACTTTATCGTTATTGTAACATTCCGTTTGATGTCTATGAGTGTCTTGGTATTGGATTTGATAGTTGATGATATTATGGAGCTAGCAGCATTAGAGGAGGGTAGTTGGTTATGTATGGAGTTGGTGTCGTGAGAGAAATATATGTGGTAGATACGACATAGTGAGTCATGTTGTGGAAGTAAACATAGTTGGTGGAGTGGGTGTTAAGAGTTCATGTTCTATGTTCGGTCGAGTTCTTGAGTCCTTAGCTAAGTTGTGGTGTCTTGGTCGAGTCAGTATGGTTGTTTTTATGTATGGGTTGAACTTCGGGGACGAAGTTCTTTTTAAGGAGGGAAGACTGTAATACTCCGTATTTACAAGTCTTTGGGTACTCTATCGAGTAGGCCTTACTCTGTCGAGTAAGGGTGAGTTGCGTTTTAAAATAGTTTCTGACTTGTTGGGTACTCGATCGAGTAACGTGGGTACTCGATCGAGTAAGGGGGTACTCGATCGAGTATCTCGGGTACTCGATCGAGTGTCCGGTTTTACGGGGAGTTTTCTCGGGTTTTGTTAATTACGCGATTAAGGTATATAAGCTTTATCGTCATTATTCTAAATCACTTTTGCAAAACTTAAATTACTGTTTAAGAGAGAAAGCAAGCAAGTTCTTCATCCTAATCGCATAATTAGCAATCCCCGGAGTTTGGAAGGTCAGTTCTTAGCATTGCTTATACCGTTGAGTTCCTTGCGTCGAGGGTAAGATCTATGTACCCTTTTGTTGTATTTCCTTTATTTTGGTTAAACCCTAATTAAAAGATTTGGGGGGTTTTGTATAGTATATGATTCGGTAGCATTTATATGTCGTATGATAGGAGGAGGTTTCATAGAGGAAGCTTTTTGACTCAGCAGTAGAGACCGTCTGATTGTGTGCTTACCAGGTAGGATTTCCTACTCAGTATTAGTCCCATAATGGGATGATTGTTGATGTGTTGAGATTGATTGTTTGATATATTAATTGTATTGTGACGGCTGTGATTGTGATTGTACATTGTTGATAGATTCAGACGGTTGTTGATATTGTGATTGTAATTGGTTGCCTATGGTTCTCGAGATGCGTTCTCGGCTGAGTGGAGTCACTTGCGGGAGTGGCTTCACGCCCTGGTTTCGCCCTTCGTGGAACCCGCCACGGAAGGGGATGTGCACATTAATGAACATGGGTTTATCGCTCGGTATGAAGAGCGGGGATTTGGTGGGTACGGCTACGGTCCCCCACTGGCAGGGCTGGTCCAGTGGACAGTCGGTGATTGAGATTGTTGGGATTGGTGTGATTGTATGTGTGACGGTGTGAGTCATGTCATTTATCGGATTGTTGATATGTATATAAATTGTGTGATTAGTATTGACCTCGTTTAAATGTTTTAAAAACTGTGGTGATCCATTCGGGGTGGTGAGCGGTTGCTTGCGGTATATATCTTGGATACGCGTGGGATCTAGTCGGGGATGGAGTCATCACATACCGAGTCTTTAGTCTTCCGCGTGTTTGTTATGACATTCCTTTCGGTTGGTTTATAGTTGAGAGCGATTGTATTTTGCTTACAATTGGTTTTGTTATGTAATCACTTAACTTGTTTAATAAAGTATGTTTCTTCATTGTCTTATGATTATCATGCCTCGGGTAACCGAGATGGTAGCATCTTTATACCTGAGTGGTCCTGGTAAGGCACTTAGAGTATGGGGGTGTTACAAATGGTATCAGAGCCATGATCCTGAAACCTGTAACCAATAAATCCAATGAATATAGGGAGTCAATTAAAATGAACCCGGGGTAAAGGTTGTAGGAGCTAATGCAAAGACTTGGGAGACGTCCTAAAGTCGCGAACTCGCCCTATAATTTTGAACCGGTCACCTTGGGATACGAGTCGGGATCGCTATGTGTTTACCTTGTGTATTGTGTATCTATATAGTAATGTGTGGTATGAACCAGTGGATGTATGATTGTGGAGAATGGGGAATGTGTAGACAAAGATGGTGACGATGTGATTTTGTATATGGTTTGTTGAAAGCATGTTGCATGATAGTTGGTTTACATGTTGGTTGGAATCGTTGGAAAAGTATATGAGAATGATGAATGATATGGTAGAAAAAGAAAGTAGTTCGTATATGATGATGCGTGATGAATAATGATGTTGCAGGACGAATGGTTTATAGTGAGGCAATCCTAATAACATGTGGTTAGGGGGTGTGATAAGATTTGTTTTCGTAGTTTTGTTTGCGTAAAGCTATATATTAAGTTCTTATAATTGTCTACTATCGTATCATATGCGTTTGTTAGATGAAGTATATGATTGAACTAGATGAATTGATTGGAAAAGATGAAGTGGCAATTTCGTAAGGATATGAATTTCTTGATTATGGAAGTGTTTATGTGATGAAGTGGATTTGTAATGTTGTTGTGTTATAAAAAGTTATGAAAGTTTAAAACATGCGGGTAATACATGATTGAAAGTTGAATGTTATATGAGCATGATAGATGGTAATGTTTGGCTTTTGGTAAGTAGTAACATGAAGAATAGGGGTTCAATGATATGTGTTTTGTATAACGAATTGGATGAAAAGCATGATGGTTGTTTATAACGTGGCACTTGATAACACGAAATAGATTATTTTGTTGAGTGTATGAGGAGTCGCGCAGATTTGAATGCATAGTTGTAATCATAATGTTGAAATAATAATGAATGCATAGTACGTTGGGGTATGTGAGATAACATGCGGGTAGTATTCACGAGTCTGCATGACTCGATCGAGTGGGTTTGATTCGATCGAGTGGGTATTTGTCATTATTTTGACCAGAATCGTGTTTTTGGGCACTCGATCGAGTATGGGGTCACTCGATCGAGTAGCCGGGCTACTCGGTCGAGTAAGTCGAAATCGGGAAGGTCCGTTTGGGTTAAGTCGGGGCACTCGATCGAGCATGTTGGGCACTCGATCGAGTAGCCTCAACTCGATCGAGTAGGATCTGGTACTCGATCGAGTGGGGTCTGTGCAGGTCATATGCGTGTTTCGGGTCATATGTTTATCTTTTGACATTCGTTGCATATTATGTTTAATTCAAAGGTGTTGTATTACTTCTTTATGCATTGTTTTACGTATGCGTTGGTCTTGACGCATAAGTTACCCAATCTTGTGGTGTAGTGAGTGGCACCTGTGGTGAGTATGAGTTTGATGGGAGGGCATGAGTTATACGTGGTTGTGATAGATAGTGGAAAAAGAAAAGGAAGATCGTTATGGCTTAATTGAGACATAGAGCATGTTTTCTAAGATGAAATGAGATGAGTGATATGGTTGTGTGTTGAGTAACGTAAAAGTAAGTGAATGTGGGCAAGGGATGATGTGAGTTTATGGAACGTGAGAATGAAAAGATTGAAATGAGGGACGCAAATGGTGGCATCTTGAGATGTGTAAAGAATCATGGAGGGGGGTGGTTAGGAGTCGTGTGGGTTAAGAATATACATAGTGACAGTTCGTTTTAAAAGGGTGAGAAGAGTAGTATATAGTGAACTTTGTGGAGACATGTCGCGAGGTGGATTTGTAGACAGTGAATGAGTTTGGGAGATTTGGTTTATTAAGAGATGAAACTACTGTGTGATTTCCTTGGGTAATTAACGGTATTAAATGAATTCTGATTTCTAGAGATGTAAAAAGGGAGATGCAATTGTTTGAACATTAAACGTTGGTTCTATGGATAGAGTAGTGGCAAGTGTGAGTGATAGCATAATAAGAGAATATTTGTGATAAGAAAGAGTGAGATGATATCGATATGAAATAATTAGATGTGAGTTTTGGAGCAGTGAGAAAGTAACCGGAACACTAAAGAGTTAGGTAGAAGTGATAAGGAGTTGAATGGTTAATTGATTCTGTCGAGTGTACAAGAAAAGAATGAGGGGAGCAAAACTAGGAAAATGTTGACCGGAGTTATGTGACATAAAAGTAAGGAATCGTCGAGATGTATGATACTATCAAGAGTAAGTGAGTTAGTGATTATACAGAAATTTCAGGACAACATGATTAATCATGAGTTTCGAGGAATTAAGGGAGTAAGAAGTTGGTGGAGAATTTGCACGATAATAGATAATTGGTGGAGAGTTAGATGAAAATACGAGTAAGATAGTATTGGGAATGACGTTGATGTAATTTTGTTGGTGAATTTGATGATAGTTATTTGGAATGTTAACCGAAGATAGGAAAGAAATCGTGATGTTTAGAGATGAGTGAAAGAGGTTTGATGTCCGGACAGTGGTGGTGTTATGGTTTGTGACTAATGGTTAAGAGTGATGATATATTAGAAAGGTAGCAATTCTAAAGAGGTTGATTTGGTAGGGACCTGATTGTTGTGTATGATTGTGAGAGGGTATAAGATGTGGTTAGATGAGGCGGATGCTATTAGTTGAATAGTAAAGGTATGGTTATATTTGGCAAGAAGTGATGGTTGTGCGAATGGGGGAATATGTTATGAGGGGCATATGAGTTAAACTCGGGCGACAGGTAACCTTTATCGAGTGGTAACTTACGTGGTCAGGATTGACTAGTTGGTTGTGATTACGAGTCTATGTTATGTGTAAATGTTAGTGTGAGGTTCTGACCTCACAAGAAGTGGTATGGTGTGACAATTATAAAGTTGTTTTATGAATGTTCGGTAATATATATGTTGGACACGGTAATTTAATTGAATGATATCCAAAAAGGTAATAATTTGATTGATTTGACATGGCTAGTTATAATTTTATGTGTATTGATAACACATGTGTATTCCGTGAAATGGTAGAAATGATGTTCATGAGATGCTTATCTGTTTATCCATATAATATGTTGCGTGGTGATTTAATAAAGTCGATTTGAGTAAGTTTTTCTTGTCTGAGAAGTTATCTTTGAGTCAGTATTTATGGGAATTGTATGCAGTTGTGATGTCTATCGGTGTGGTTGTGGTGCCTCGGGTGGTGATCCGGGCACGGTACATAGTGCTGTGATGCGGGTATTTTCGCACTACGGTGTGGTTGTTGGTGGCGGTGTTGTGATGCCGTCACCGGTTATGGTGGAGTAGGCGGGATGATTATGATTCGAGTTTCGAAAGTACATACCAGTTATACATAGATTGTTGTTTTGTTTGATGTTGCTCCCTGCGAGTTTCAGTTTGTGCAGATAGACAGTTGTCTGTTGATTGATGTTTTCTTTACCAGGTTAAGTTGGGAATGAGGTAGGATATGATATGAAATAGAGTTGTATATGTTTTCGTTGTTGTCATGTTATAGTGATATTCTGTTGATGGGACACGGTTGTGAGAGGTTGTTCTGATAATTTTGATCTTGTTTTCGGATGAGACATCGGTAGACATGGTAATGGAAAATGATTCGTGGAACATGTGTTGTAATGATCTGAAAGCGGCAGGTAGTTCATAATCTTTTGTTGAGACAGTGAGTGTAGGGTGTTTGGGGAATTAGTGTCATGTTAAGTTGTGTATGAGTTTTACGGTAATGAAAGAAAGAACTTGAGGATCTAGTGTGCGTGTACGTAACGAGTACGGATCGTGAGTTATGCTTCTGGGAGATAAGTGCCTTACATAGAGAGGTATGTTGTTTGGCAGTAATAATGAAGAGTGGGTATGGTGATTTGCTACGAGTTTATGGTATAGGTTAGGTGATATGCCGAATGAGTTGAGGAATGAGAAATGTTTATGTATGGGAGCCTTGGATATAAGAATGGTGAGTGTTTGGCTTATAGACGGTTATCTTTGACATGTGGTGGTACAGAGGGTAAAGAGATATAGATATGGTTTGGGTATTAGTGAGTTACGAGGACGTAACATTTGTCTTAAGAGGAGTAGGATGCGATAAAACAGATTTTGATGGTTGTACATATGATAATATATTCGGAAGTTGAGTCTTGATGTAGAATATAAGATCGATTCGTGTTGTGGGTGATTTTATTAAAGGTCATGACTGTGCTTGTAGTAGCGTGATGTTTAGGAGTGTGAGAATATTTCACTAGTGTTGACAGTTGGATGATGAGGTTACGAGTGTGAGTAAACTTCGAGGACGAAGTTCCTTTTTAAGGGTGGTAGAATGTAACATTCCGTTTGATGTCTATGAGTGTCTTGGTATTGGATTTGATAGTTGTGATCGAGTCCATTTCGTTTCACAAATTAAGCATATGTGGTCGTTGGTCAATGGTCGATACAAAACACAATTTATACTTCACAAACAACTCTACAATTAGTAAAGAGGCAAGTAAAGGTCGGATCCCAAGGGACGGGTATTGAAATGAGAATTCTATTGTAACTAGTAGTGTCTAAGGGGTGTCACAAATTGGGTTGATGTAGAAGGTTACTAAACTAAAATAGCAATGAAAATAAACTAGCAAGATGAATAAAATAAGGGGTGTAAACAATTGATTAAAGGCACTAGGGTGTCATGGGTTCATAGGGGAATCATGGGATATGATCATACAAACATGTTCTCAAATTATAAGCAAGCAATTATTGTTGTGATGGATTGAGTTGGGTTATATCTTACAATCCTAGGAAAGTTTGGGTCCCGGAGCCGAATCGATTAGATTGTACAACACCTACAAGTCGACTTAATCTTTCCTACTCAACACATGCATGGTCTAACAAGACTCGAGTTGGGTTATGTCTTACAAGTCAAGTTGAAAGGATAGAAGATGATAGTAAATGCAAGGATTCATAGGCTTAGCATTTCATCAAATATAACATGTGCATGTATTAAGATCAAAACAAGCAAGCAAATAAGATATGAAAGCATATTAATTTAAGCATGAATCATTCCCCATGTTGGTTTCCCCTAATCACCCATTAAACCCTAGCTAAGAGACTACTCACTCATTATCATATTGATCATGCTAGAAAAGTTGTCAATCATACTAACATAATGAAACATGATGAATAAATTAAAGTAATTAGCAATAATTAAAAAGGGATTAAGAGATTATACCTACTAATGATTCCAATAATAAAGCAAGAATAATAGAAGTACTTGAATCCTAGATTGAGAGGTTGTCAATCTCCCAATAATAACCCAAATAATCTTCAATTACCCAAAATAAAGTAAGAACAAGAGAGAGATTAAAGAACTAAAACTTGGATTAAAACTTGATTAATATTTGATTACAATATTGAAGAGAGATTTGATTAATATTAACTACACTAATTATTCATAAGAAGAACATCCTCCTCTAATTAGACTAATGGGGTATTTATAGTGAAAATTAGGGAGGATGCATTAGGGTTAACTAAGGGCTAAACTAGTAATTACACTTTTTAAGTTGAGCAAGGAGACTCCGGTATTCTCCGAGAGAAGGGCTTCTCTTATCGTGGCTTGAAGAATGAAAACGTCTTTGTCATCAAATCCGTGCGGATGGGAGTCGGGACGGCCGGATCTGGGCTGGAAAATCCGAGCGGATCCTTGGGCAAGACGCTCGGATTGGCGAGGGGGAATCCGAGCGGATTCCTTTGAGGGACGCTCGGATTGGGCTTGGGCGGACGGACGGATTGTGTACAATCCGTTCGGATTGTCTGGCAGCATCTTTTCTTCTTCTTTTCTTCCCTTTTCTTCTTGAATTCCTTGGGGATTTCCTTGGGGACTCAAGGATCCTTTTCTCAACATTGCTCTTCTACTATGCTATGTACAAAGGCCTTCTAGTCTTGTCTCTCCTTGATGCTTGGTCATTGAATATGATCAATTTAGCCTTGTTTTGCCATGAAAATGCAAGATTCTTACTCCTTTCCTACCAAGGGATCAAAATCTCAAAGAAGATGCAAAACAAAGAACTAAAGATAAGAAATGACCCAAATAGGTACTAAAAAGCATGGAAACAATGGTAATTCGGGGGCTAAATATGCGCCAATTATGGTCACATCAAATATCCCCAAACCGAACCTTTGCTCGTCCCGAGTAAAGAGGTGACAAAGACTAGGACCAACACTAACCTAACCTAATAATAATAGCCGATATGAGACAATTAGCGGGTCTCACTCCGCCCCTTCAACTCACAACAAGACAACCATGAGGTAGGATGCCTTCTTGCAAGGCAAGGTGGGGCTTGCCAAAATGGCGATACATCCAAACATTAAAGCACACAAAACAAGTAATGGATGCATATACAAAAGAATAGCCACTTTCCTCATCTAAGTGGCAGAAATTACCTACAAGGGAAGCAATTCAAGGGTACACAATCCTTCATAGATGCAATTTGTTCAAACTACTAAGCCTAGAAGGATACCAATAAATCACCTCCAAAAGGTGTCAAGCTAGGGTACCTTTGTCCTCAATCGTTAAATGCTTTTGTCAAGAGTAGACTCCATATGGTGTTAGAAACACTGGAGGATCGCGGAATTCCCCCTCTTGCCTAGACAAGAAGAAGGGTCGTCCCCTCTCTACCATGCACAAAAATGGATACGATGGATAAAGGGATCGATAGATATTTGAGTTTCACTTTGGGAGTTTGCTTTTATTTTTGTTTTCCCCCCAATTTCATTGGCATTTGACATTTGAGAACACTTTCTTTGCCATTTCTTTTGATTTTTGGCATTTCAATACTTGACAACTTTTTGAATTTCTTTTTTGAACATTTTCAAAGTCACCCCAATTAGTAACGAGGGTGCCTTGTATTTGAAGCTTTAGGAGTCTATTTTGCTCCTCTTTTCTTTTGATGCATTTTTCCAAACTTTCTTTCATTTTTCATTTCATTGAACTCAAATTGATTTCTTTTTGTTTTGTGCCCATTCCCTTTGATGACAAAAATGTGGTAGAACATGGATGAATGATAGAAGTATGCATGGTTTCAAGGGTCACCTTGGAATAAACGGTAGCCAAGGAGTTATCACACCACAAGGTACTCTTGACTAGGCCTTAAACCATGGGTCAAAGGATACTAGCATGACACATCCTAGGGTGTTTTACAAGTATTCTAACAAGCAAAGTCTTAAGAATAAAAAGCATCTACTAGGGCCTATATACACTTGTCAAGCTTCCCAAATAGACGGTTTCGCAAAATTTTTCTAAACATGCAACTACATGCCATGATGCAACTAACATATAAACATCCTAATGCAAATGATTCTACCAACTAATATGCCAAATAAACTAAATGCAATCCTAAGTTCACATTGTTTTACCGCATCAATCAAAATAAAGCCACATAGTCATTAACATAAAGAGGAAAAAGGAGATTGGAAAGATCATACCATGCGGTCTTCAATATCTTCATGTCTCGGATGTGGCGTAGTCGATCAAAGTGAACAAGGATAAACAAACACAATATATACAAGACAATATATACAAAGGAAATGAACTTGTTTTTGGATTTTTCAAATTTTCAAATTTTTATGGTTTTTTGAAATTTTTCAATTTTTATGTTTTTTGAATAAAAGTTAAGTGTTAGAATTCCCATCCCCACACTAATATGGGCATTGTCCTCAATGGCCAAAATGATGGAAATTATGCAAAGATGATGCATGATTTCTATACTAAATGCAATTCTACACTAAGCTATACTACATGATGCATGGTTTTTGTTATGACGGAGAGGATAATTTAGATTACCTCCCGTTGTGTATGCATTAACTTCCCCAAACCAAATAAGACACTATTGCTAATGTCAAGGCATGGGTAAGTTCATGCACACACTATGCTATGCATGAAACTAGATTGTCATTTTGGATTTCCAAAAATGGGAACAATAAAGAACACCTCAATGGAACCGAGGTGTGAGTCCTTTGATGTTGCTAGGACTCCTCCAACAAATAGTCAAAGTTAAATAAAATACAAAGAAACAAGATACAAAGTTCTTTTCTTGAAAAATAAAGATAAAGAGGAGAGTTGAGAAAACTTCACTTGAACTAAGGTGGGTGCCTCTTGCCCGCTCCACCTAGTGATGAAGTAATCTCCTAGATATCGGCATTTAAAGAACTCGACAATTTTAGGACGCAGGGACAATCCGTGCGGATTGGGCGCAATCCGTGCGGATTCTACAACTTCAAAATTTTCAAAATCCCGCCTAGAGACGGGCGGATTCTGGGGAATCCGCTCGGATTCTTCTGAGATGGGACGGGCGGATTTCGTGCAGGACGGACGGATTTCAGTCCAGAGATTTTTCCTTGTTTTTCTTCAGCTTTGAGACGGGCGTCTTTTTCAAAAGACGGACGGATTCTGTGAGACGGGCGTCTTTCCAGAAATCCGCTCGGATTCTTTGACAGTCAAGAATTTTTGCAATTTCAGCTCAGCCCAAGACGGGCGTCTTCTCAGCAGGACGCTCGGATTTGCTGCAGACGGGCGGATTCTCAGGAATCCGCTCGGATTGGTCCTTGTGTACACGGATTCAGTTCCATCCGTGCACCAACGCATTCCCTTATCATTCTTTCTTTCTTTCTTTCAAATCTTGTGATCTTCATTGTGGGGGCACTACTAAGGCATGAATAGCCTAGGCAATTTCCATCCCCACACTAAGGTAAAGCACTACACATCAATTAAAATCATTAGTCCCTCCCTCACTTCTCTCTTACATGACAATTATTTTGATCAATGTAAAAATAAATCCAAAAATGACAAAAATGCAATACAAAAATTGAAAAGTAAGTTAGGGAGTTAGAAATATTTACAAGTGGTGGTTTAGGGAGGACTCCACCAAACTCTCATTCTTGATGAGATGTCATGAGGGCATGTTCAAGGTGTTGTTGATGTTGCTCAACACCTTGAAAAGGTAATCAAAGCTTGTTCATTGTTATGGTAGAGGTCCTCAATAGACCGTGGCCCTTGTTGTTGATCATGATCGATGGCATGCCCAATGTAGGGATTAAAGATCCCTTCAAATTCGTCGTCCCAAAGACCACAAACTTCATTGAGTTGATCATTGAAAATCTCTTGCTTAGATGGAGACAACTCTCCCAATTTCTTCTCTTGGCCAATGAGGCCATCATCTTCTTCCTTGGTTGATTTTGATGAGCTTTGCAAGCTCTCCTTGTCACAATTCACTTGCTCTTTGAATGGAGCATCTTCAACTTTCTTCCTCCATTGGAGTTCCGATTTCTTCCTTTCATCTTTCCGGCTATAATGATCAATCATGAAACATGGCTCATGCAAACGAGGAGCTCTCATAGTCTTGTCAAGATTAAAAGTTATACTTTCATCTCCCACTTCTAGAGTGAGCTCTCCATGTTTCACATCAATCACCGCACCCGCGGTGTGTAGGAAAGGTCTTCCTAAGATGATTGGAATGTTGGAATCTTCCTCCATATCAACAATGACAAAGTCCACCGGGATGAAAAACTTCCCAATTCGCACGGGGACATCTTCCCATATCCCTAATTGTGTCTTCGTCGATCTATCGGCCATTTGAAGAGTGATATTGGTGCATTTAAGCTCTCCCATTCCCAACCTTTTACTTACCGAGTACGGCATGACACTCACACTAGCCCCTAGATCACATAAGGCTTTGTTGATCGTTGTGTCGCCAATGGTACACGGTATTGAGAAGCTTCCCGGATCCTTTAACTTTGGAGGTGAACTCCCTTGAAGTATTGCACTACTCACCTTAGTGAAGGCGATAGTCTCAAGTTTCCGGATCGACTTCTTCTTTGTGAGGATATCTTTCATGTACTTTGCATAGGCCGGAACATGATTGATTAATTCCGTGAAAGGAATTGAGACTTCTAAGTTCTTCACAATTTCCATGAACTTTCCAAGTTGATCATCAAATTTGGGCTTGGCTTGACGACTTGGAAAAGGAAGTCTAATCACAATGGGCTCCTTTTCTTTGGCTTTGTCTTCATTTTTCTTTGAACTTTCTTCCTTTGATGATTCCCCTTCTTTGGGGCTTTGCACCACAACTTCATTCTCACTAGCTCTCACAATTTCATCCTCAACTTGCTTCTTCGGTGCTTCATATCTTGTACCACTTCTCAAGTGAATGGCACTAACCGTTTCATGTCTAGGGGGATTACTTTGAGGTGGTAATTGCCCCTTTTGTCTTTGTGAGCTTGAAGATGCTAGTTGGGTCAATTGTGTTTCCAACATCTTGGTGTGAGCTAGAATGTTGTTGATGGTGGTGTCTTTTGCTTGGCTATCTTTTTGCATTTGGGTGAAAAATTCTTGTTGATTCTTTTGCATTTGGAGGACCGCTTTTTGGACATCAAAACCTTGGTCATTGTGGTGATTGTATGGGTTTTGATTTTGGTAACCTTGGTTTTGATTGTAAAAGGGTCTTTGATTTTGATTTCTCATGGGTGGTGGAGTGTATGTTGTTTGAGGGTTTTGAACATTTTGGCTTTTGTATGAGAGATTTGGATGGAACTTGGTGTTTTCATTGTAAAAGTTGGAATAAGGGGTACCACTTTTGTAAGCTTGGAAAACATTAACTTGTTCGGTTGTTTCCCTACATTCACTTGAGTCATGACCCAAGGTTCCACAATTCTCACATATCCCGCTTGGGATTGATGAGGATGCCGTCATGGCATTGACATGATGCTTTGATGATTTTGAGTTTTCCTCAAGTCTAGACATAGCTTGTTCAAACTTCAAGTTGATTGTGTCAATGTGAGCACTAAGTTGAGCACCCAATTGAGTAACGGTGTCCACTTCATACTTTCCTCCTCTAGTAGCCTTGCGAGGCCTACTATATTGTGAATTATGGACCGCCATTTCCTCAATCTTGTTCCATGTTTGATTGTCATCAACTTCGGTGAACATTCCATTTGATCCCATATTGAGAATGTTCCTAGAATCTTCATATAAACCATTCCAAAATTGTTGCACTAAAAACCATTCGCTAAGTCCATGGTGAGGACATGAGCGACAAATACCTTTGAACCGCTCCCAAGCTTCATACAAAGATTCTTCATCCCTTTGCTTAAAACCCGTAATTTGAGCTCTTAGCATATTGGTCTTTTCCGGCGGGTAGAATTTTTTGTAGAAAGCTAGAGCTAGCTTCTTCCAAGAATCTATTCCAAGGGTGGCCTTATCAAGGCCCTTCAACCATTGCTTTGCGGTGCCGATTAACGAAAAAGGAAATAAGACCCATCTTATTTGGTCTTGAGTCACGCCCGTTTGAGAGATAGCTTCACAATAATCGCAAAAGGTTTCCATATGAGAATGAGGGTCCTCACTAGGCATTCCCCCGAATTGGCTCCTCTCAACTAGTTGGATGAAGGCGGACTTGGCAATAAAGTTTCCGGTAAGATGTTGTGGGGTAGGAGTACCATTTGGTAGATCCTCCTCGGTGGGTATAGAGTGTGACGAGAATTTAGGCATTGTAGGTGGATTTTGTGTGGTATTGTTTAATGGGTTTTCTTCTCCTTCTATTGCGAAAGGATTGACAAACTCACTAGTGGGTTGAACAACTTCACCAACACCTCCCAAATTCCTCCTAACAAGTCTCCTATTATTCGTCAAGGTTCTTTCGATTTCACGGTCAAAAGGTAACAAATCTCTTTGTAACCTTCTAGACATGCAAAATATCAAACAACTCGAAAACAATTAGAACAAACCTTGAGGAGTTTTACTTCCCAAGGTGAAAAAGACACAACTAAAAACAATAAAAGAAATCTTAAATCAATTAAACACCGTCCCCGACAACGGCGCCATTTTTGATCGAGTCCATTTCGTTTCACAAATTAAGCATATGTGGTCGTTGGTCAATGGTCGATACAAAACACAATTTATACTTCACAAACAACTCTACAATTAGTAAAGAGGCAAGTAAAGGTCGGATCCCAAGGGACGGGTATTGAAATGAGAATTCTATTGTAACTAGTAGTGTCTAAGGGGTGTCACAAATTGGGTTGATGTAGAAGGTTACTAAACTAAAATAGCAATGAAAATAAACTAGCAAGATGAATAAAATAAGGGGTGTAAACAATTGATTAAAGGCACTAGGGTGTCATGGGTTCATAGGGGAATCATGGGATATGATCATACAAACATGTTCTCAAATTATAAGCAAGCAATTATTGTTGTGATGGATTGAGTTGGGTTATATCTTACAATCCTAGGAAAGTTTGGGTCCTGGAGCCGAATCGATTAGATTGTACAACACCTACAAGTCGACTTAATCTTTCCTACTCAACACATGCATGGTCTAACAAGACTCGAGTTGGGTTATGTCTTACAAGTCAAGTTGAAAGGATAGAAGATGATAGTAAATGCAAGGATTCATAGGCTTAGCATTTCATCAAATATAACATGTGCATGTATTAAGATCAAAACAAGCAAGCAAATAAGATATGAAAGCATATTAATTTAAGCATGAATCATTCCCCATGTTGGTTTCCCTAATCACCCATTAAACCCTAGCTAAGAGACTACTCACTCATTATCATATTGATCATGCTAGAAAAGTTGTCAATCATACTAACATAATGAAACATGATGAATAAATGAAAGTAATTAGCAATAATTAAAAAGGGATTAAGAGATTATACCTACTAATGATTCCAATAATAAAGCAAGAATAATAGAAGTACTTGAATCCTAGATTGAGAGGTTGTCAATCTCCCAATAATAACCCAAATAATCTTCAATTACCCAAAATAAAGTAAGAACAAGAGAGAGATTAAAGAACTAAAACTTGGATTAAAACTTGATTAATATTTGATTACAATATTGAAGAGAGATTTGATTAATATTAACTACACTAATTATTCATAAGAAGAACATCCTCCTCTAATTAGACTAATGGGGTATTTATAGTGAAAATTAGGGAGGATGCATTAGGGTTAACTAAGGGCTAAACTAGTAATTACACTTTTTTAAGTTGAGCAAGGAGACTCCGGTATTCTCCGAGAGAAGGGCTTCTCTTATCGTGGCTTGAAGAATGAAAACGTCTTTGTCATCAAATCCGTGCGGATGGGAGTCGGGACGGCCGGATCTGGGCTGGAAAATCCGAGCGGATCCTTGGGCAAGACGCTCGGATTGGCGAGGGGGAATCCGAGCGGATTCCTTTGAGGGACGCTCGGATTGGGCTTGGGCGGACGGACGGATTGTGTACAATCCGTTCGGATTGTCTGGCAGCATCTTTTCTTCTTCTTTTCTTCCCTTTTCTTCTTGAATTCCTTGGGGATTTCCTTGGGGACTCAAGGATCCTTTTCTCAACATTGCTCTTCTACTATGCTATGTACAAAGGCCTTCTAGTCTTGTCTCTCCTTGATGCTTGGTCATTGAATATGATCAATTTAGCCTTGTTTTGCCATGAAAATGCAAGATTCTTACTCCTTTCCTACCAAGGGATCAAAATCTCAAAGAATATGCAAAACAAAGAACTAAAGATAAGAAATGACCCAAATAGGTACTAAAAAGCATGGAAACAATGGTAATTCGGGGGCTAAATATGCGCCAATTATGGTCACATCAAGTTGATGATATTATGGAGCTAGCAGCATTAGAGGAGGGTAGTTGGTTATGTATGGAGTTGGTGTCGTGAGAGATATATATGTGGTAAATACGAGATAGTGAGTCATGTTGTGGAAGTAAACATAGTTGGTGGAGTGGGTGTTAAGAGTTCATGTTCTATGTTCGGTCGAGTTCTTGAGTCCTTAGCTAAGTTGTGGTGTCTTGGTCGAGTCAGTATGGTTGTTTTTATGTATGGGTTGAACTTCGGGGACGAAGTTCTTTTTAAGGAGGGAAGACTGTAATACTCCGTATTTACAAGTCTTTGGGTACTCTATCGAGTAGGCCTTACTCGTCGAGTAAGGGTGAGTTGCGTTTTAAAATAGTTTCGACTGTTGGGTACTCGATCGAGTAACGTGGGTACTCGATCGAGTAAGGGGTACTCGATCGAGTATCTCGGGTACTCGATCGAGTGTCCGGTTTTACGGGGAGTTTTCTCGGGTTTTGTTAATTACGCGATTAAGGTATATAAGCTTTATCGTCATTATTCTAAATCACTTTTGCAAAACCTAAATTACTGTTTAAGAGAGAAAGCAAGCAAGTTCTTCATCCTAATCGCATAATTAGCAATCCCCGGAGTTTGGAAGGTCAGTTCTTAGCATTGCTTATACCGTTGAGTTCCTTGCGTCGAGGGTAAGATCTATGTACCCTTTTTGTTGTATTTCCTTTATTTTGGTTAAACCCTAATTAAGGGATTTGGGGGTTTTTGTATAGTATATGATTCGGTAGCATTTATATGTCGTATGATAGGAGGAGGTTTCATAGAGGAAGCTTTTTGACTCGGAAGAGAGACCGTCTGATTGTGTGCTTACCAGGTAGGATTTCCTACTCAGTATTAGTCCCATAATGGGATGATTGTTGATGTGTTGAGATTGATTGTTTGATATAGTAATTGTATTGTGACGGCTGTGATTGTGATTGTACATTGTTGATAGATTCAGACGGTTGTTGATATTGTGATTGTGATTGGTTGCCTATGGTTCTCGAGATGCGTTCTCGGCTGAGTGGAGTCACTTGCGGGAGTGGCTTCACGCCCTGGTTTTGCCCTTCGTGGAACTCGCCACGGAAGGGGATGCGCACATTAATGAACATGGGTTTATCGCACGGTATGAAGAGCGGGGATTTGGTGGGTACGGCTGCGGTCCCCCACTGGCAGGGCTGGTCCAGTGGACAGTCGGTGATTAAGATTGTTGGGATTGGTGTGATTGTATGTGTGACGGTGTGAGCTGTCTGTTTATCGGATTGTTTATATGTATACAAATTGTGTGATTAGTACTGACCCCGTTTAAATGTTTTAAAAACTGTGGTGATCCATTCGGGGTGGTGAGCGATTGCTTGCGGTATATCTTGGATACGCGTGGGATCTAGTCTGGGGATGGAGTCATCACATATCGAGTCTTTAGTCTTCCGCCGTGTTTGTTAGGACAGTTCCTTTCGATTGGTTTATAGTTGAGAGCAGTTGTATTTTGCTTACAGTTGGTTTTGTTATGTAATCACTTAACTTGTTTAATAAAGTATGTTTCTTCATTGTCTTATGATTATCATGCCTCGGGTAACCGAGATGGTAGCATCTTTATACCTGAGTGGTCCTGGTAAGGCACTTGGAGTATGGGGGTGTTACAGTTATGGATATGGCTGAGGACTCTCAAGTCCCTATTATTCTAGGTAGACCGATCCTCCACACTGCATGAGCACTCATAGATGTTAGGGATGGTAGTTTGACACTAAGAGTGGGGGATGATACTGTTAAATTTGTTTTTGATAACGCTATAAAGCGTCCCGATTCAGTAGCTCCATGTTATATGCTTAATGCTATCGATCCACCTACTCACGATTCCTTTGCTTATTGTTTTAGTAGGAATCCATCTGACGCCCTTGCTGTTGCGTCATATCCATGGAGCCAGGAGGTGGATGAAATTGAGAGGATGATTTATGGAGATGAGCCTCATTCTAAGCCAATTTATAACTGTGATGAAAGTGCTGACATAGAAGTCGAGTTAGATGCTTTGGAAGCTGAGATTTTCAGAGAGGAGCCAGTCAAAGCTTTTGATGAAGCTCCTATGACGGATGAAGTGCCATATCTCCTACCAAGTGATGATGACTTAAAGAACGATGAACGTTACTCAAATTTTACATTAGACTTTGAGTTTGATGAGCAAGAACTTTATTTGTCATTTATTTTCTCTTGGACTATTTATTGGTGCTACTTATGTCTGTGTGTAGCACATGCACTACTTTTTGATTTACTGTTACGAGCTTTAAGTTGTATTAATTATGATTTGTGTGCACATTTATTTTAAATGCAGAATTTTGCTCGACAAGAAGAGCACTCGATCGAGTGCTGGCAGGCTCGATCGAGTACCCACGCTTTTTTGGGTTTTGTACGTAGCCGGACGATGATTAGAATTGCGCTGTTGATATTTTTCCCCTATTTTTGCAGCTGGTTTGGGGAACTCATACACTCTTACCCGGTATTCTCTTACCTTGTATCTTCTTTTATTGTATTATCTTTATTTCTTTTCCATTCCTTTTGTTAGTTGTGTCCTTTAGGTTTCTAGATCTTTTTGTGTGATTGCTATTCTATAGGCATCACAATGAGGACACTGTGACATTTAGGTTTAGGGGAGGAGTTTAATTATGTTGTGTGATTTACTTATTGATGTGTGTTTTTATATCAAAAATCCATAAACATTAAAAATTTCAAAATACAAACACATTGTTTTCCCCTTTGTTTTAGGTCGAGTCTTGGTGAATTAAATAACAATTATGTTAAATTGCATTGTTTTTGCATTTGAATCCCAAATAGTTGTCCATGTACATTTTTTTGACCCGTTATCTATGAAAACAGAGCTCATGATTCATGTCTTAACCGTATTGATGGGCCTTATGCTAATTAGATTTGACATAATTATGTTGGTAAACTACTTAAATTCTGATGTTTATAGAGCTTCCTAGGCCAGAAACATCAATAAACTGGTCTCATTTATCAATTAGGCTTGACTGTGGTTTCTCCTTGTGGAATGTGTAATATCAAACTGCATAAGTGTGACATTGATTTCTTGATACTTTTGTTGCTTCCATTTAATTTGACTAAGTACATGTGGATATGCGGTTCTTACCGTTCAAATAAGCCTTACAAATTAACTTTTGTTAGCACGTTTGAACCCTTGTAGCCAAATCTTAAATTACATCCTATGAGCTACAATCCAAGAATTTGCCTCCCTTATCGGGACAGTCGCAGTTGCTTGTTTATCATGTCTATTTTACTACTATGGTTGGGATTGGGACTATTATTGTCAATTGTGGGTGTAGTAGAATTATTTAGCAATTGTGTTGTATCCTTGTGTTGGAAAAAAAAATGAAGCAAAAAGAAAAAGAAAAAGAGAAAAAAGAAAGAAGAAAGAAGAAAAGTCGAAAAAAAAGAATTGAAAAGAAAAAGAAAAGAGAAATTGATTGCTTTATTTGGTTTTGTCAAGATCAAAAGGATGGTCGTTAGAGTCTAATGCATATTTGGAGAGTACTTCATTCGCTCTTATGTGTCGTAAAGTTGAGATTATTTCTCTAAGTTGGGTTTGTTTGTTATTATAAGATTTGGTTTTGGTTTAGCGCTGCGACTACCATCTTAGCTCCACATATCCATAACTTGCTTTGGCACAAACCACTTCTTTTCCTTTAACCCATTTGCTACCTTTATTATCCTTGATACTGTTGGAAATCTATATCTTATTACTTAACATATTCATATATGTTTTAATTAATTTAGTCATAAAATTAATTACAAATCTTATGCATGCAAACTTAATAACAAAAGATGAGAAAATCGTTTTCTCACCAACAAATTTTCGGTCATATTGGGTACCAACAAGATCTCCTTCTTGTTAGTTCTTGAGCTTTCCATGAATAAGGATGATCCTCCAAAAATCCCAAAGTAGAGATTCTCCTCTTGATTGCACATATCATGTAGTTTCCTTTCTAGTGTCCAACATTTAAGACAATGGAAACTTTATCGGTCGGGATTGATAGGTTTAGTATCGTTATTCTCAATAACTTTACTTTTATCATAACCTTGTATCAATTCCATTCTAATTTTACTTCTTTGAACCTCATCCCTTTCTTAACGGTTTAAGATAATGCTTCCACTCTTTTCAATGAATCTTTGCATAGAGAAGCAAAGTTGAATCTTATGAAGACTCTTCAATTCAGTCGTTTTAGTCTTAAAACTTTCATTGAAGTGGTTGCGTTATTTTGGTCAATTACGAATTCTGACAAATCTAATCACCAAAACAATTTATCGCTTCAAGGTACTTAATTAATTAAGCATATGAGAAACAATTCATTGCAAGTAGATATGTTAGTCAAGAATCAAAAACCTGTTTGATAATGAATAACTTTAATCTATACTCTTTACAAGAGATCCTTAGCAATGGTTCATTTGAGGTTTTAGAAGCAAATTCATATTTGTCTTTAGTTACGATGTTTTAATGGAGATTTGAGTCAAAAATCGAAATGATATCGTATATGAATTGTGGTAAAGAAATAGAACAATATGTTAACGGAATAGTGGAAAACTTAACATTTATCGTTTTAATAATACTTGTAAATTACAAGTAAAGCATTTACATAGTGACCTCTACCCAACTATGATAAATGATTCCAAGATCCAAATTCATATTAACTTGGGCACGGTAGGGCCGATTCATCCCTTATCAATATAATTCGGTGGATTAACTCTTTAATCGATTCTACTTTTAGAACTCTTGGTCGATAAAATTACATTAACATTTATCTTTAGCCCGGAACACATGCGACTACGGTCACGAATACTTCCGCTGAGCTCAATCCAAATTTCGAATAAATGTGTCCATGATCCAAATCCACATCAACTTGGGCACGGTAGGGCCGATTCATCCCTCATAAACATGAATTCGGTGGATAGACACTTATCACCCAATTCACCAACGTAACAAGGTTTGTCTTACGGTAAAGCCGGCTCAACTCCCTTGCGAAACTGGTACTTCATGGTTTCTAATTTTTGGTAAGGCTAAGTCTCAATTGATTATTTTTAGCGAGAGGTCATGTCAATTTATTATCTATCACGTTTTAAGTGAACTAAAGCGATGAACTACGATAATTATAATTGACACGGTCGATAAACTTGATTAAAATGACAATGCATGTTTTAGTTATGGCGATTTAGCGATGCATGCGACATATAAATAAAATGCAAAGCATAAAAATAAAATCCTAGTATGGCCTTCCTAAAATAGAAAAACTAATTAACTATTACATATTCGAAAACCAACTCCATTGGTTCCTTGAACTTCGGTTTAGGCGCGCATCTCGAGGTAACACCGTCTTTATGTATCGTCTTTCTTAAGTGACACCGTCTTCAAGGAACTCCGGAATAAATAAATTACATAACAAATTACATAATTTCCTATTATACATTTGTAATTAAAATAAAATAAATCTATTAAATTACAAAACGGTGATACGAGATCACAATAAATTACAATCGAATCGATATTCCCATACATTTCGGGTAATACCAATTAAAAACTAAGGCCATACTAAGTAAAAATTACATAATTCAAAAAATTACATAAAATAAAATTATGACAATCATAAATAAAATGCAGGATTATAATATGTATGAACATGCCCAATTTAATGCTAAATCGCCTTTAAAGAGCCAATATCGTATATTAAACGGTTTTTACGGATTTGCGTGATTCAACCTTTTAAAATCACAATAAATTACATAAAATCATATTTATGCACAAGTTAATTACCCTAACCATCTTAGGACTCAAAATTAATCTCCACTAACCATTTGACTATAATTAACTTATATTTCTTAAAATTGTTCATTAATGGACTCAAAATTACAATAAAATGCCATAAACTTCAAATAAATCATAAAAATTTCAAATAAATTTGAAATTTGAAATTTAAACTCATGAACATTCTGGAAAAAAAAATACTATGACCCTCATAATGTTCAAAAACTTAGGTTAAAAATTTCGAAAATTATCGGGAAAAACAATGTTGCGGTTTATCGGATTTATCAAATATTGTCATAAAAATAAGAAAAAATTATATATATCAACTTTTCACTTTTAGATATGAAAAAGATAATAAAATTCAACATGTGACGTTTTTCCTTAGTCATGAAGTATGTTTTAGCAATTATTCACTAATTAAGTCACTATTTATGCTATTTTTCATCAAAAATCCATAAATCATGCATGAAGACTTCATTATAGCCTATTATTTTACACACATCTTATAAAATTTCATGTGACAACATACTAAATTTATATGACCATATTCGAAATATTTCTCATATTAACCTATTTTTCATTTAAATTCGATTTTTATCATGAAAAATCCATATTTCGAGTATAAGAACTCCAAAAATAATGAAACTTTACAGGTCATCTAAAATTAATATATGTGAAAACATATCCAAAAACCACTGGAAAATTCAAAGTTTAGCTAATTTTCGTCCAAAAATGACATTTTAATCATAAAATCACATTTTTAATGCCATTATTATATAAGATGAACAATAAAAATCCATAAATTAACCAAAATATCCTAAATACATTTTAGGATCAGAAAATGTAACATGCATAATTTATTTCGTGATATATCATAATAACACAAATTTATAAGTTTTATATGTTAATCGTATAACTCGGAAAAACAATAACCGATTTGCATGCAAACAACCTTGTGCTCTTGATACCGCTTGTTGGAAATCTATATCTCATTACTTAACATATTCATATATGTTTTAATTAATTTAGTCATAAAATTAATTACAAATCTTATGCATGCAAACTTAATAACAAAAGATGAGAAAATCGTTTTCTCACCAACAAATTTTCGGTCATATTGGGCACCAACAAGATCTCCTTCTTGTTAGTTATTGAGCTTTCCATGAATAAGGATGATCCTCCAAAAATCCCAAAGTAGAGATTCCCCTCTTGATTGCACCCAAGACTGACCACCACCGTCCCACGACAGTAACGTCAAACTCTAGCAAGCCAATCGTTACCGATTAATGTTGATCAGTTGACTATAAAATGAATCATCCCTTACGTATTCTTAAAATGAGATTTAAACATGTGATCAATATGATCGACAATTGTGATCGCATTATTGTCGGAGGACACATATTCCAACAGATACATGTACTTTTGTCTACATATTAGATGCATACTAGTTGGGGAAATCTCTATCACATTAGATTGCATGCATGTTTCATAAGTCGAGTGAGTGTTTCTACTTCTTTCTATCTTTACATATAACTCACCCTTACAATACTTAAGAGTGCATGAGTGAAATCCGTGAGAATCCGTCTAATTTGTCTTACAAGATCGAAAGGTATTTGACATGTGTCTATATTATGGTGACATGAGACTTGAGTTGCGTTTTATATTTCCCGTACCTTTGAATTTGTTTTATTGGTGCATCTTGGTCATTACTTTATTACAGATATGGATAGCTTGGGATTTTTATGTGCATTAAACATTAGCTCTGAGTTGTTTATTCGCCATTTGTATTATTTGCCTTTTGTAATTATGTGATGCTTTGTTTGAGGACAAGCAAAGAGATGGTTTGGGGGAGTGTGATGAGTCATAATTATATGCATATTTATGCCTCCCCTTAAATACTTTTGATACGGTTTTTGTGCTAGATTATATCATTTACATGCCTTTTATGTTAAAATGTCGATACGTCCGCTATTTCATGTTTAATGCAGGAATGATGCATTTGAGGAGCAAAGGAATGAAATGGGCATCGCGGAGTGGACATGAAGGAATACACGAAGCATGGCACGGGAATCCATAAGAATGAAGGAAGAGAAGTTAAGAAGACAATATGAAGAAAGGAGTTGAAACGGGATGGTGCCTCGATCAACTATGGCCAGGCTCGATCGAGGAAGTTGGTGACTCGATCGACTAAGACCAGGCTCGATCGAGGATCAACTTATTTCCTTAATTTTCCCAATTTTTCTTAAGTCGGTTATGTTTTATTATAATTACCGGAATCGTACTCTAGTTTATTTATATCTTATTTTCCGTAGTTTTATAGAACTTCTCTAAAACTCTCTTAGAATACTCTTAGTTTAGTTTATTTATTATTCGCTTCGGATCAATTGCCTTTAATTACGGTACTCTTCAATCTTTCCTCAGTTATTATTATTATTGAATTGTTATTCATCTTTTATTATTGTTCATCATGTTTCTTATTATTCTTATTGTTGTTCTTCCCTTTAATATGAGTAGCTAATTCTCTTATCTAGGGTGAATGGGGATCTAGGTTGTTAGAATGGGGAATTAATTAATGAATTGATAATTAAAATTACTTATTTGTTGTTGTTCAGTTTATTGTTCTTCATCTAGTTAGTTAATTACTGGCCAGGATTAATTGACTAGTATAGCGAATTGAGACTTTCACCGACTTGGTTAGAATCAATATAGGTTGCGATAACTGAATAGAGATAATTTAATGATAGCGATTGCATGTTAAATTAGATATAAAGGAAAATTGAATCGACCGATCATATAACTTTAAACAATATAATTAGCTCTATCAATAAGTTAAAACTCACCCCCGAATAACTACCTAGTGAACCTAAACCCTAGATTTCTTAATATTATTGTTTACAGTCTTTACTCGATCTGCAATTAGTTCTTAGCAAACAAACAATCAAAACCCCAAAAAATTGTTACTTAAAGACATACTTGGACATTAGCAATAGTTAATTACCGCCTCCCTGTGGATTCGATACTTGTCTTAGCACTAGCTATTTTGTTAGTACTGAGATAGGATTATTTTGATATAGGTGATATGACTTTAGCCTTATCACCTAATGACCAACCTACTTTACGGGAGAAAGGACCCTAGTAAACTCAATTCCTCGAAAGAACTACTTCTAAGCTCCTAACTAAATCCATACCATGAGAGGCATTTTTACATTAGTCCCGTGTCTATGGTATGCTTAGCATTTGAAAGGATGTCCAAGTCCGATAAGTGCTCCTTTCATTGTGGCGCCCTAGTGACTAGACTAGCCAAGAACCTCTTGGGTTACGAACCGGGGGCTTTTGATAGACCCATGAGTCCAGAAGTGACATACTTCGACATTGCCTACATGAAGGGCATGTTTTGGGTTGTAGATAGGAAAGACAAAAAGGGGTATTCATGGAGGGTGAACACGGACTTATACATAAAGCTTCCCGCAAACGTAAGATTACCCGAAACCTCTCAGCTACCCAAGCTAGCCCCACCTGGCCCTCCTGCCCTATCCTACCTCATTCCCGAAAATATTACTTACACTCTTGATGGTGAAGCGGTATGAGGGTAACCAACCCCGCAAATCCTTTTCGACTCTCCTAGTACTTCTCCACATGCCCCATCATCCTACTATGTGACCATGCCCTCGCCCGCCCTTTGATCGCCCTAGACACTCCACTTACGCCCCATCCACTTCTTTCATGCACGAAACTTCACCACACCATGACCCTCCCCGACACTCCATGCACATGCCGTCTTTCACCGGAGGGTATAACCAACCACCGCCGGCTTATGGTCACCAATATCCCATGGCAGATCTAGTTGAGAGAGTGAACAACTCCTTGGTCCTAAGACATAAGCATGAGTTCACCTATAACCAAGGGGTAAAGCCGACCGAATGCCCTAGTTTTTGGTCCAGGGATGGGGACACTTCCGAAGTATTTAAGGCCTATGGTATTCAACCCTCAGATTGGGGTCAAAGTATTCCTCACGGCGACATACACTTGCTTGGTTCTTGGGCGGGACCGCATTATACAATCAGGAGTTCTTTAATGATACTCATCAAGGTGGAGGCTACCAAGAGAATGTAGGTGATGATTACCAAGGTAATGTGAATAGTTCGTACCGAGAGGAGGTGGGAGGTGTCTCTCACGAGGGTGGGGGCAATGTTTTTTATGGAAGCGGGAGTGGAGGTAGAGCATCTAGTTGGACACCTGGACTTACGGAGTATCATGGCTGCTATGTCAACGCAATTGTAGAAGACGCGACGATGGACACCTCGGGTGATACAAGGAGTGAAGAGCTTAGCACGCGGAAGGAGGAGTCACCGGTAAACAACCAAGGAGCTCTAGTTCGGTGGGTGAAGAGGCTTGGCAAGAGGAGGAAGTCATTATCTACTCATGTGGAAACTTGTGCGACCTTGTGTCGGTTGAGTCTCGAAAAATTTGCTTTTCTCGCGTTTACAACTCGGTCATAAGGCCGAAAGCTAGTATTTGTTGTGTGGTTGGATGATGCTATGATCTCCATTGAGACCCTTTTTGCAAGTATGATCGACCATATGTAAGTTTAGAGACCATGAATGACTGAATTTTAGACTATCAGGTGACACTCGCCCGAGTGCCGTTTTCACTCGACCGAGTGCCCCAATTCACTCAATCGAGTGAGCCAAAAACAAACCTTGTTGGGAACTTTCTGTAAAAACCCGCACTCGACCGAGTGACATTCTCACTCAACCGAGTGACATCCCCACTTGACCGAGTAAGTCTCCACTCGACCGAGTGGACTTTTTTGACCTTGTTTTGATGATTTTGAACCAACATGGATTGAGTACTTCCGTTTTATAACCTGACCGGGCCCTAGTAGTTGTGTAAGCGTAGAAATCATTAAAAAATGAATTGAAATGAGTTGTTTACATTGCTATGTGCCGTTTTTTACGTTGTAACATGAAATTCATTTAGTCGATGGATGAGACCTAACATGCTTAGTAAGGATAATACGGATGCGGTAATCGGTAAGCATAAGTGAGAATGGAGGAGCTTGCCGGGATCTAAGCAAGCAACAAGGCGCCAACTCCCGGTAATTCAATGAGTCTTATACACGATCGAGTCTTGTGGCAACTAGAGTGAGATGATGTGATACAAGGATGGATAAGAATACATGCATGATCACGTGGTTTATGCAAAACATGAATTAGTCGGGAATAAGGAATATGGAAGAGAGTGAATCGCAGTAGGTGAGGAACCCAACCGCGTTATGATTCTTATGTATGGAGTCCTGAGTTATACATGTATACCTAGAGTCACAAACTATGCACGATTCGACTAGGCCATAGCCATGATAGTGGGAATGAATGTTGGACTTGACTTGTACATGGACCCATGAGCGTAGATCGAGTGAATAAGAGAGCCCTTCTCGCGAGAGATCGAGTGGTAAACTTCAGGATGAAGTTCTCTTTTAGGGGGAGTGAATGTAAAATTTAGGAATAAGAAAAGGCATGAGAACATAAAAGAGCATGTACGGTAAAGAACTATGCGTGAGCACTAGCGAGAGAGTTGAGTGAATGCATGAGGAAGAGATTGGGCGTGAGGCATGACACGAAGGAGACTTAAGAAAGTGTTAAGGATAAATGAGGGTGAGGCGAACTTCGAGGACGAAGTTCACTTTTAAGGATGGAAGATTGTAATATCTGGCCTTTATGGGAGCCGTACTTAGACCTTGGGACACGTGAGAGTACCTTTAGATCGATAAGAGAGAACTTGGAAGGGAAAGCTAGCCTTACACTAGACCTGGACTAGACGGAGTGGTGTTGCAGCGGATCGAGTGGGTCCACTCAGTCGAGTTATGGGTACACTCGACCAAGTGAAGTGCTACTCGGCCGAGTGAGTCCACTCGACCAAATGGACTCGGCACTCGGTCGTGTGTCGCTGTTTTCATAATACGGGATTTAACCCCTTTCTCCCCTAACCGTAAAATCATTCCCACCTTCCTCCTTATCTCTCCAAACTCTTTCATTTCTCTCTAAGGCCTCACAAACACTTTCTAGTTGGGATTCCAGCTTGTATTAGAAGATCTACCACCTTCCTCTTCATCTCCATCATCTAGTAAGTAAAGATCTACCCTTTTCTAGTCTTTAAACCCTAAATTTTGGGGGAACTCATTATGGGTAATAAATTAGTGATTAGTATGTGTAATAGGGTTAATTAAGGGGTAATAATAAGGGGCTTTGAAGTGTATATTAGTATAGGATGTATTGTGATAGTTATTATGTGATTTGTATAGGATGAGACGGTTCCTTAAGATGGTTTAGGTCCGGAGTCGAGTAGCTTGAGGATATTGCAAAAAGGTAGGTGAATCCTACTCGGTTTCAATAATTTGATGTTGGTTATGTTGATGTTGTAGTTAGTTTTGCATAATTAGGATATTTGTATTATAACATGTTTATTGGTAATCACATCATTAAAAGGATGATTATGATATGTTGATTGTGGTTCATGTATTGGTCATAGTCATATATATTGGAGAATTTGTTGTTGTTGTTGTTGTTGTTGTTGTTGTTGTTGTTGTTGTTGTTGTTGTTGTTGTTGTTGTTTTGGAGACGTAATACGGTTGTGAGACCGTCTTACGCTTAAGTCGCCTCTTGGGGCTTCCCACTCCAAGAGGGATGTGCATATTAGTGGCTTGAATTAAGGAGGGACTCGTGTGGTTGAGACATGACGTCTGCCAGGGGATCCGGTTGGCTTCCGGACCCAGTACGTCTTGGCGTGTCCCGGTACCTGTTTGTGGTTATCGGTATGTCTGGGCGTGCCCCGGTACCAGTGTGGTTGTCTTGGCGTGTCCTGGTACCTGTTTGTGGTTATCGGGGTGTCTGGGCATGCCCCGGTACCAGTGTGGTTACCGATATCGTGGTGGTGGTCATTTGATGTTATGTCATTCATACTAGTAGTCTTGTTGCATGTTCACACTTGAGTCGTGGCATCTTCTATTTCTTTATTGAAATTGACGTTTGTGTTTCTCTGTAATTGTCACCTGTCTCTTTTGGGGTGGCCTGTGTTGATCCATATGATATCCTTTGGTCATATGGCGAGCAGGTTAGGTACAGCTTGTTGGATAGTACGCGTGATACGGGACGAGCTTGATGAGTTACGAGACGAGTGTAGCTAGTTAAATGAGTATAGTAGCCATGAGTTGTATTTTATTCATGAGTTAATGGTTTGTAATCATTAAACTTGTCATTTATAATAAATGTTTCTTTATTGTAACTCTGATTCACTGCATCGGGACACCGATAAGGTAACATCTCCTAATTACCTTGGCCGGGTAAGAATGGAGTGTTACAGTGTACGGGTTTTAATCCAAACATCGACTTGTTGGGGGTAGAAATGTAGATGGGCCACTACGGCACGGGAAACGACAACACAAATCGTGAGACATTCGAAATTGAGGCAGGTTAGAAGGTACTCGCTGCCAGGCCCACATGGAATTAAACATCTGAAATGTAAAGGATCGTCGACCCGGAACACCGAGCATTTTGCCAACATCGTTAGATATAGCCCAATACATGACTTGATAACTAATCACTTGAATATAGATTTTTATCCTAGCCTAAACCAAGTACAAAGATGACTTAACAAAGGTGGATTCAATTGGACTTAGCTAAGACCCGTAATAAATCGACGAGATGAATGGTGGATGGGTTGAGCCCTTATTCTGAAAGACTGCCAACGTATTCGCGTGGAGCGAAATCAAACCTGACGTATTTCGATAAGGTGCATCAAGTTGCTAATTTTGTTGTTTGTGTGTACAGACCCAAAGGTTTCACCTAAGGTATCATGTTGTATCCCGTTCTAGCCTGCAAGGTACCGTTAAATCTTGAATCTGGGGTTGGTGTAAAAGGCTTGGATGATTTGGGATGTGGAGCTTGGTAATAAGGGGTTTGAATGGTGAACCATCACTCTGATGGTTTGTTTTGTGGTGGTTAGGCAAATGTGTTATGGCTTACATCGTGGTTGGAAAAGGTGTCTCGGGTTTGACAAAACACGAGTGCAAATAGCTTGGAATACAATGTGGGTTCGAACTTCCATGTCTGGACCCAAAGGCTGAGTGTAACAACAGAAGCGGAATAATTCTCAAAATTCCAAACTATTTCCCGTAACTGTCTCGAGAAGGACTTAAGGGTGAAAAGGTTACTTCCTACAGTTTTGGACTTCGCCCATTGAACTTCAACTATGGGTACTTAGTTTGACTTTCTGGCTTCTGCAAGTTTGACATTCAACCACGAGCGTTCGGCAATTTCATCATCTTTTTTTTTTCTTTTTTTTTTTCTTTTTTTTTTCTTTTTCTCTCATTTTTCATCTTTCTTTGTTTTTTCATTTTTCTTGTTTTCTTTTTTTCTTTTTCTTTGCCTTTTCTTTCTTTTTTCGATTTTTCTTTTTTCTTTTTTACGTTTTTTTCTTTTCTTTCGAAACAACGCTTTTAGTACTAATATTCCTTGTTAGAACAGGTCGGTCTTTTTTCTCTTTTTGAGAGGGGATGTTTTTGTGGGGAATAGGCTTGCCTTCCGTCACTAACACGAGAACAAAGAGCTAGTCAAGAATCTTAATAGAATCATCTAAAAGCTATTCTTAGAGAACGGGCTTTGATTGTGGTTTTCTATCACCGAACATGGAATAGGTAAAGAAACGAACACATGATCCTAATGTACCCTACCATTTAAAGCGAGAGATACTCTTACCCAGACTGACGCCTTCGAGTGTGTTGTGCATTTTCATTGATTTGATGATGGAAACTGGATTGAAAACGGGATTAATTTCATCGTTATTGAAACCGAGTTTGAAATAATTGATTAAAAAACATATATTAGACTCGACTCGGACTAAGACTCGAACGCAAATTTCGGCTCAGAATCATCAACCTCGGTTTTGAACTTTTTTTCTTTTCAAGAGTCGACTCAGATGCTGGGTTTGAAAAGTTGGCCCACTTTTGCAACTCAGTTTTGACTTCGGGAAAGAACTATGTGAGTCGGGTTTAGAAATCAGTAGAGTTTCGACGCTATTTGTAAATCGACAGAGGTTTCACTCTAATTATCTGCTCGGGATGCAAATGGACCGGACTAGATTGGACATGAAATCAACATTGTGGTTCATTTACGAAGGATTCAATTGATGTTGGACCTGGGTCTTTGACCTAAATGGACCTCAATGTTATATGGGTGGACTTGAAATGAACATGGTGGTTCGTTTGTCAAAGGTTCAAGTGAATGGGTTCGAGTCTTCGACTCAAACTGGCTTGATGTGAAATGGATGGACTTGACTTACGCTTGACCATTGACTCAAACTTGACTCAATGAAGACTTAGACTCGGGAAATGAACTAAGTGGCTCATCTACGAAGGGTGTCACGTGAATTGGGTGTCCTAGACCTAACAATGACTATAACTCGAACTAACTTTCTGACTTAAACCTAACACTAACTCGGTGTGACTAACCCGTGATTGAACCAACATGGTCCATAGGCTCGTGAAAAACGTCTAGAGTGGCCTAATACACGTTTCTGGTGCTTTGACTGTGACCAACTGGTCGACATGCATGACTCGGACCCAAGAGTGAGCTTCGGTGACCCAACTGGGTCTTGTTCTAGACAAGACATGGTTCATTTGAACCTCAAACAAGACTAGTCATGACTAAAATAGAGAACCAAAAGCCTAACTAGGCTAAACCTGACCTGACTGACTCAAACTCTATTCTAGGTTTGGGTTAGGTTCGGAACATGGTTCATTTGAATTTTAAAATTGAAGAGGATTGAATTAAAACATGAGCTTTTAAATAGGCAGCATGCCAGCTATAAAAGGCTTATTTTGGTAAAAAAATTCTAATCCTAATTCGGCAGCATTCCGACTTTAAAACATACTTTTTTCCAAAAGAGGTAAGTTCAAAAGTTCGGGTTTCAAAACATGACTGAGATTTTCGAAAAAATGGTTGAACACGACACAATTTTCGAAAAAGACAGATTGTTTTTTTTTAAACCGTAATATTGTTTTTTAAAATAAAAAAAGAGAACAAAAAGACTCGACAGGGGAATCACATAGCAAGTAGTCATTCGCATACAAGCATGAATCTAGACTCCCAACTAAGTCTCGGTCGGTCTTCTAAATTGGGCTTATGCCTATGATCCCCCATCAGCAAATAAGCCAAGCCCCCCATAAGCCCGTAGCATATGGTATGTAGAACAAGTACTCGAAGATTCAGTGAAGACCACCTTGGTAATTAAACCAGGCATAGTGGATGTCATCTCTTTACCTTGAAATCGACCCAAGGGGGAGATGGCCCGGACCAAAAGTCTCAATAGGGTTTATGCATGATAAAAAAGCAAACAAATACTAATTCAATTTATTGGCCATCATTTAACTTTTCAAGTTATACTAGTCCCCAGCGGAGTCGCCAAAATGTGGATGTGGGAATTTGATGTATCCACGAGGGTTTTTCAAACACCTGGAGTCGCCACCGAGTTTTAAGGAAAACTCAGAAACCTTTTTACGAAAATTGGATTCGCGTGAAAGTACGTGGTGGGAAGCTCATTCAAACACCCAACCACGTCTGTTGTAAACAACGGCTTCTACTAAGTCAAACAATGGCCAATTTAATAAACAAATATTTGTCGATATGCATCCAATCATATTAACCCCTAACATCTGACAATCAATTCTATGTCATGTTTAATGCAAAAATTACCTCCAAGTTATTTTAGCATGTGTGTTCATTAGCTATTCTATCAAACAAACAAACAATGAGGAGAGAAAGAAACTTCTGACTCAATCGGCGCTGCAGACAACATGGGTTAGATTACAATAACAATTGCAATAAAACCAATAAGCAAATAACAAATAAACATGTGATTTAATCCAAACGTAAACAATTCAATGTAACTACATAAGAATTGAATCTAAAATAAACTACACATTTAGAAATTAATTGCATAATTTTTAGAATCGAAATTGCAACTAAAACAATTGAATTACAACAAAAAAGAAGCAATAAACACAAAAAAAACAGACTCGTGCAATGCACGGATCAGGCGACCTCATCTGGCCTAATCAGACCCGTGCACTGTACAGGTTTTGCGCATATTTTACAATTTAATTTCTATTGTTATACTAACGATTCAAATTAATTGCAAAAAATACCAAATAAAATCCACGAATTGTAAAACATAAAAATATAGCATTCAACCAATTTTCCAAGATTATAATTAATTACACACAAATTGAATCAAATTATTTCATAATTAATCCAATTAAACATAAACAATACGAAATCATGATTAAAACTAAATCATACAAACATGCATAAATTAGATTAAACAACTAGACATCGCATTCATACTTATCGTGTGATTCATGCCAATATGTGAAATAAAACTAAACAATTTCATTATTTAATTAATAAAACATGAATTGACAATTAAACATTACAAACCGTAATTAAATTTAATCAAATCACAAAAGCATGTTATATTAAATAAATATTTCATCTTTAAACAAACTAACATATTAAAATCCATATCTAAGAAATTCCAAATATAGATCTAATCATGCAAATTCAAATGTAACATAATAAACGATAATAATGCGAAAACAATTCATGTGATAGCATAAATCATCTAATATCCTAACAGAAATTCACCAACACAAATAAGAGGTCATCTATCGGCATTCACCATCATAAATAATCCCGTTCTCCTCCATGATTATCAACAATAACAATATTATCGCATAAATAGCATAATTAATACGATAAAAGTGACAAAAGCGATATTTACAGTTTGTAATGTTTAATTGTATCTGGAATGCAAGCTACTTGGTACGTCTACGACAGTTTTCAAATCAATCAAACGAAATCAAACTTTGAACCACACAAACATGTTTCACGGGTTTGGCTCACTTGCGCAGTGATTTTCAAACGATCACTACGACTTCAATACTCAATGAATTTTCAATTCGAAAGATTTTTTGGAACCTTGAATGACAAAATTTTGATCTGTAACATAAAACGAAACTGAAAGCGCTTTTAAAATAATTAAAATTGAAGAACAATAGTGCTGGTCAGAAACTTCTGAAAATAGCGCAAGGTAAAGTAACGATTAATTTAACGCTCAAAACGTTGCCAAGTGCGTTTCATTAAGGAACGGGTTAATTGATAGGCTAAAGTCGTATGCCTCAAATTAACAATTTATATCACTTAAATCCTTGATACTAAACAAGTAGTAAAGCAGAAATAAGGGTCGAACCACAAGGAATTGGATGAATTGTAAATGAAATTAAAGTGTAGAAAAGAGCGATCCTTAAGTAAATTAAGAATCGTAGTAACTATCTAAAAAGGGGGGTTTAGCTTGGTTTAAATATTATAATAATGAAATGAGAATAAATATGTAGAATTATAAGTAATCAAATATGGAGAAGAATCTTGACTCAAATTCGTATTCACTACCAAGTAAAGACTCGATCATCGACTATAAACAATTGTCAATCTTGAGCAATCTATTACGATATCTAATAAAGTTCAATTTTATCAAATATCAATTTCTCATCTAATTTTAGTGAAGAAAGTCAAATCGATTGCCTTTAATCACTCTTTCCGTTACTAACCCAAATCACGCAATTCAAGTTCAAGTAACTAAAAGCATTCAGTCAATAGAGAAAAAGTAATAGAAACAACTAATACCAACAACGCTGTCGATATTCAAATCACAAGTTTAATCCTTTTTATGAATAAATTACGACAAACTGAGTACGATAATTTAATCACAATTGCTACCTCGATAAGTTTAATATAGCAAACTGAGCATTTAATCAAATCTAGCATATGAGTTAATATAAACCCTAATTAGTTGTACACCTAATTAAGATGAATATCAAATCTAATATTAAAGCAAGGAATTAAACAATACTCAAGATAAAGTAAAGGTTTAATAATCTCACAAGAAATTACCGGAGTTTCAACTTGTTTGAATCAAGAAGAAGAGAATTAGCCTTGCATAATGGTTGCTAAAACAATATTAGGTTTTCTCAGTAAAATTGCATAATCCTCCCAAAAACCGAAAATAAACTTAAGTACTCTCTAAACAAAGTCAAGTAATAATAAGTCAAAGCAAGTCTCGGAACAAACCGAATAAAATAAAACAATAAACATGAGTCTCGTAAAACACAAGTGGTGTGACACAGGAGTAAACAGCACGCGTGTAGGTCGCGTGTCGGTCGCGCGTAGGTCGCACGCAGGTCATGAATCTTGTTTTTGCCGCCTAGCTGTTCGTCATATCCGCGCCTTGTGAATGCGACATATGACCAATATTTTCACACATATCTCACGACATCTTCATAGGTCGTTGGGCCCACCTATCCTCGGACTTGGAATCCGTCTCAAACAGGCTAAACCGACACAATAGCTAATCAAAACTCATGAACAAGTAACCTGCAATTAAGCTCCATAACACCACTTCTAACTGTCAAAAACATACTAATTATCCTCAATTAACTACGACTAAATGAGCCGTATCAAATTCCCCATGCTTGAACTTCTACTCGCCCTCGATGTAGAACCGAAGGACTAAATAGAATGCAAATAAATGACGGCTCATACATGGAAACCAACATATCCAGAAACTCACACCTCACACACCCTCCAGAACTCCCTCCAAGTTAAAGTATACGGTCATTTTGCAATCTAAATACTTCCACTAAAAAGTAATGACCGTCATAAATCCCATCTCACAGTACTCACAAAACAAAACAGCAGGTTAAGGTGTCATGGTTAACAAGTCATTAACAGCTACGCCCCTTATCTCTCCAGCCTAGACACAAATTCACATGGCTTACCCAAAAAAAAAACAGAATTTCTAAATCAACCAAGTATGTCTCAACAAAACGACACCAAGCCATGTAAATAAACCTAATCGCCTCTACTCCTCTAGCTAAACAGAATACCAACAACCGCTATAGCAAGGTGCCCACAACAATGCACCGCGGTTCTTCTCACCTTAGTCACTAGTCCTACCCGAGTTTCCTTCTTTAGCAACCTTCTTATGACGCCCCACCAAAAATAGAAAGAATTAATGTGTTTTTTTCCTAGATCTCTCATTTTGCCTAGAGCGCCCGCCCTTGCGGGTTTTCACTCTAGCTATTACCTCACACTAACTCTCGTGGCACGCAACTCGTTTCTTCATTTTACCTGGAGCGCCCTTTCGGGTTTTCACTCCGTTCTCGGCCACTTTTCCCATTTTTTGCCTAGGCGCCCTTCCGGGTTTTCACCTAGCCTGGTCTTTCTCTTTTTCTTTTTTTCTTTTTTTTCGTTTTTTTTCAGCTTTTTTTTTTTGTAATAATAGAACAAATTAAATTACAATTGACGGAATAAAATATGTACAATAATGAATATACCCCTCCCCATGCTTGAACCAAACATTGTCCCCAATGTTGTATGGGAACACAAAAGAAAAAGGAAGGGGGCATACCACCAACTAAGAAGAACGAGACCCGAAGCACGAGCCGAAGCACGAACGACGGGTCTGCTGCCTGGCTCTAGCAGGAGCCTCTCTGTCAAGACGTCTAGTAGCTAACTCTGCATATAGGGTAGCCTCAGGGAGTTTGTAAGACTGTGGATACATGTCCTTGAACATGTCACTCATGGCACGTTGAAGTGCCAAAGTGTAGATACCTCATTTCTGCACCTCCCGCAAACCACCCGGTGATGATTGGGCCGCATGTTTGGTACGCGGAACGATTTGTGACAGTTCGTAAGTTTATCGTCAAGTGATTGCTCAAACACTAATGTATACCTCTTAGTTGTCATCTACGTGCCGATAAGGTCGTTTTGACAGTAATTAGAGTACATTTGGAGTCCGGGCCTAAAACCGTCTTCATTTTCTGATAACCGTTAGATCCCGAGTCAGAATGTTCTGGAATGTTCCGGATATTTCTATTCCATATTTTTATAAATGTTTCACAATCTTTATTCTTTGGTAAACAATTTCCCGTAATATTAATACAAAATATTAAGGAAAACCAAATTATTCTGTCCTTCTATAACTTAAACACGGAAATCTTTCTTCCGCAGGAGGAAACCACTTGGGAACAGACGTAGCAGGTGCTGCGCCTCTTCCAAGAGACGCATTGACTGCTGCGCCTCTTCCCAGTTCCTTTTCTGCGTATTTCTCGTATCCTTTTTATATCTTTCCGAGATTCACTTCCAAAGTCTCTCCGAAACCCTAATTCCTTCACGTGATTAGTATAAATAGGAGCCTTCTGTAGATACCCGTATCCGTCGATATTGGAATTTATAGAGAACCCGACAAACACCCGATGATGATAGGACACATGTATTCTTTAGTTGTCACTGTCATTATTTGGAGCTCGTTTTACGATGTAGAATGGGCGTCGTCGATGAAGTATTTTATTAATTTAAATGATATTTAAATTAATATTTTTTAAGTGAGTTCATTTTATTAATTTAAATGATATTTAAATTATGGTTTTTTTAGGTGAATTCAATTTATCTTATTTTATTTTGAATTTATTTTCCCAAGTTTATTTTATTGAAAATAAAATAAATATTTGATTTGAAAAATCATTTTATGAATATATTTGATTTGAAAAGTCATTTATTTTATTGGGTTAATTGATTTGAAAAATCGATTTTAAAAGCGAAGGAAACTCGTTTTTACACTTGTTCTTGAGCTCGTTTTTTAGCTCGGTTTTTGAGCCCGTTTCCTTTACGAATTGGCACGAATCTCGAGTACACTAACCCACCTAAGCCTCTACCCATCCACCCTTGTTCGAACCCCCCAAACCATGGCCCAAATTCTCGTCCCAAACAACCCCAACCAGCCCACACATAAACCGAGCAGCCCCTGTTTTGGCAGCTCATTTCCGAGCCCAAACCCGCTCCAAACACCACCAAAACCCGTACCCATTAACCCTAACCCATACCCTAATGTCCTACCCATATTACCTTACCTTAATCACCAAGAAAACCCCCCAAACGAACCCTAGAAAACCCCCCAAAAGCTGCTGGACAGCAGCTATGTGCAAACAGGCCCGTCTGCCTCTCCTCTCTTTTACCCTATTTTAACTCCTTATAAATATCACCCCTTCACCATACATTCATTCCTCTAAGTTCTCCATACATCCAACCATCACCCACAAGCTTTAAACCTCAGAAACAAACCCTAATTGCCTCCCAAAAACCCTAAACAAAACCGACACACAAACTGAACTGTTTGTGTGTCCTCCTCGAAAAGCAACTCGTTCCTCCATCAAACCTCCATCAAAACTCGATTTTCTTGTTCCTAATTAACCACATAACATCCATCTACACATTAGACAAAGAATTACGAGCCAAATTGCCCTTGAGAGTACACGAAATCCCTCGAAAAACAGAGTGAAATAACACTCTGTTTTCGCGGTTTCTTCTTGTCTGTCCAGTTCTGTTTGTGCTCGTTTTTCGTGCCCAATAACCCAAAACGAGCAGGGGTTGCTTTAATATCCCTGTTCTCCTCTCTTTCTAGTTTCCAAAACATCTTTTAAATCGAATTTTCGTCGTGAAACGAGGGAGATATCATCGTTTGAAAATCGCTGTCCAGAAAGTTTCCAAAACGCGTGTTTGCTTTATTCTTCGTCGACGACGGCCTCTCGAGATAAAATCTACCATCGATTATGACCCAAGACGGTGTCAACGATACATGTAGGTTGAGGGTGCATCAAATCCTCCTCTTCTCCCTTTTATTTCGTTTGTTTTATGCTCGTTCTTTATTGTCTTTTTTTGTTTGTTTTTTTCGTTTGTTTATCGATTGTTTTAAATTAACTATGAAACTAGTTAGTCCGAGTATGAGTTAAAGTACCACCATGAACACCCGCGTTGACTTGAGATGGGAAAATAAACCGCTACATCAGTCGGTCGTACACCCCCGTCTCATTTACATATCCTCGTGTTCAAGGTAGGGCATAAATAAAACAATTGTCTAACTTCGCTCTTCGCTTTCGACCCCCTTATTGTTTCGGCCAAATCGACATACCCTAGGACCCGTTGTATGTTAGTTTAACCTCTGATTGTTAACCTATGACGTATTTAGATGACATTAAATTAATTTAATAACCTAATTAGACACTTTAGGGTACATCGACATAGTTTTAAAAATCAACTAACAATTCTGTAAATAATTGAACGCATCTTTCTCTTTCACCTAATCTCTCGCTAGTATAAGAGTGCGTGATTAGCACCTTCTTATTAACACTCGATGAGTTAACTTAATTTGCAAACTTGACCTAATTCAACCCCTTTGGGCCGTGTGGAACACTCGATCTTAAGCGAAGCTTTCTGACCTTTTTTTATCATCGTTTTCTAATCCGTTTTGCAATCATTCGATCTAACTAATGAACCTAACTTAGGGACTAGGTTGTCCTTGTCTTGGCCGTGAGGGTGGCCGTTGGTTTGGGCCGTGAGGTGGCCGTTTTCTTTACCTTTCTCGTTTTGTTTTTATACCGTTTGTTTTCTCGTTGTTTCATTGTTTGTAATTTATCGTTGGTTTATCGAGTTGTAATTTTCGAGTTAGTTTTCTTTTTTTTGAGTCAAAACCTTTTCAAAAACCTTGGTCTTGTTTGGTTAGACGGTTGTTCCCCAATGCTTGTAGGAGCGTAGTAAACCGCATGTTGTCTAAAGCAACATGGCCCGGTTTATGCTAATGCGTGCTTTGGTGCGTAGCCCTATGTCCAATTCGATGAGATTAAGCGCGAGCACGCATTACGAGGAGTGACCCAAGGCCGTGGGTCATGTGAGCCGTGGGCCACCCCTCATGTGCACGGTTTTCTAGGCCAAACGGCCGTGTGTGTTGTCGTGTATTGTTTTGTATGTAGCAATTGTATTTAGATCGAGTTGTATCTTTAATTTGTTGTTGCGTCGGCATGAAATGCCTGGTTTGTAATAGGTAGATCCCAACGGCTCCCCCATTCCCCATCAAGCCTTGTTTGCTTTCGTTTGAATGTTGTTAGATCAATCAACCCACATGCTAAATTACAACTTTGACAAAGTTAGTTTAGTTGCATCTAAAACGACATAGAAATTGTTGTCACATGATAGGGTTAAAACAACGTTTGCATATCATACATCGTACGTAGCTATGACCTTGTTTGAACTCCGACACTTGACTTAGTAGAGGCCGTTATTGACGGGCGGGGTTGGGTGTCCTTATGGGCTTCCCAACACGTACCCTCACCCCTTACTCAAGATCTATGGTTTGTGGATCCGTCTAAATACCATTGGATTACGAGAGTCATTCAAATCGAGTGATATAGGGTACAAGTCTTTATCTTTAATCACTCGTAGTCGATTGGCTTTATGCTTTTCGATGAAAGGTGTAAAGTTGACTTGAACGGTTCCAAGTTCCCAAAAAACTTGGTGGCGACTCTAATTTGTCTTAATTCGATTCGGAAGAACCTCGAGTCGATTATGCCTAGTGTGGATCCCGCGGGCGCAGCTTCCCGAGGGCCTTGTCCACATTTGGCGACTCCACTGGGAAAAGAGGACTAGTTACATTGTGTTTCTAGGGTCTTTTCCTCCGAGGTGAAACTTGAAAAGAAAGTGTTGGAAAGTAAAACATTACTCATAGTGCTACGATTCATGCATAAACCCTTAAGGACTTGCCCGGGCCGTCCCAGCGTTTCTTCGTGATGCGTGGGGGGCGACGTCCCACTATGCCAGGAAGCTGCACATTGCTCGCTTCCACTTCGCCTCGCGTGGTTCTTGAGGGTGGGGACGATCTTCTAGGTACTTTACCTTAAGACACCTTGCTCTATAAGACCGCAAAAGGATGGAGGGCATAGACCTTCTTATAGAAGACTTGCCGAGACATAGAGATGTCTAGGAGCATACATCCTTATAACATGAGAATGACAATGTGCAAGGTGTTTTCCCGAGTCTTTTCAAAATTTTCCATGTCCTTTTCAAAACCGAACTTTTGAACAACTTGCTTTCAAACTAGCATGGTTTTAAAAACGCGGAATGCTGCCCAAATTGGACTAGAATTTTCGGCCCAAAATGAGCTTTTATAGCCGGCATGCTGCCCATTTCAAATCTCATTTTCGAATCAATCTTTCGTTTTTTTTCAAAACCAATCCAAAATGCCTCTCGAACCTCAACCAAGCATGAAATGCGTCAAGTCGTGTCCAGGTCAGGGCCGTGTTAGGCCGGGTGTGTTTCGTTCTAAGAGTCTAGAACACGACCTTGTTGGGTCACCCAAGCTCACCTCTTGGGCCTTGAGTCATGTTGGTCGACCTTTTGGTCTAGGATAGTCCACAAAAACGCCCAAGCTAGGCCATTTAGGGCGTTTCACCCGAACCTATGGGCTATGTTAGTCCAATCACGGGTTTGGCCACACCGAGTCCGATTTATAACCGATTTATGACAGTTTGAGTCATGTCGTTTTGTCGAGTCTAAAATGAACCAAGGTCTAGATCCAACCGTGAGTCGAACCTCTGGTTAGTCAATCTCAAGTCGAGTCTTTGTTTGAGTCAAGTTGGGGTCGTGTCCTTAAGTGTGCAGGGGCTCTTACTTTAAATATTGACTCAGTACGGGGTTTTCTTGTAGAAAGGCCGCCAAAAACCCGACGTCAAGCAATGGAAGATGTCATTAACAAGCTTACCGAGGCCGTGAACCTCATGATGACCCGAATGGATGCAATCGAATCTAAGCTGGGTGAAGATTCCCCTCCACCTCTGACTGATCTGGAGAAACGGTTCAAGTTCATCGAAGACCGTTTGAAACTCTCCCAGGGGAAGAACATCCATTATGAGAATGCTAGGGCCTATGCCCCAGTTCAGGATAAGTTTCCCACGAACATGGTACTCACTGACATCCCAAAGTTTAAGGGCACAGAAGATCCAGTCCACCATGTTAAGGCCTATAAGGGGTACTTAGCACTGAAGGGAGTACCTGCTGACATGCTCTCTGAAATTTTTGCCCAATCTCTGGATGAACACCCGAAGGCGTGGTTCTATAATCTTGACCTTAAGAACTTCCCCACTTTCGAAGATATTACGGTGGAGTTACGTAAGCACTATCTTGACAATGTTGAGATTCAAACCAACATAAGAACTTTGGAGGTTATGACACAAAAGGAAAAAGAGGGCTTTACTGAATTCCTCGCAAGATGGCGCGCTGAAAGCGTGAAACTAGCTAAGAAGCCTGATGAAGTTGAAATGGTAGATAAGTTCGTGAAGAATTTACGACCTGTTTACCGTAATGCTCTGAAATACCAGAATTTTGGTTCTTTCAAAGAATTGATAAGAATCGGGATAAAGGTAGAGGACGATGTCCGAATTGCCGAAGCTGAGAAGCCAAAGGGATACCAAGGGGCTTCGTCATCTAAAGCAAAAGCACCAAAGACCGCCCACTTTGTTGAAAACTGTCAATCTCTTAGATGGACAGTCAAAAAGGCCTCCGCGCCAAGCTCCGAGGGTATTCACCGATATCGGGTGCACTTACGCCTACGCTCTCCAAAGGCTCATGGCCCAAGGAAAGTTGAAGCCCATTGGCCCAACTCCGGACCCTCCCGCTGATCAACAAGGTAAATGGTATAAACCAAATGCCTACTGTGCCTTTCATCAAGGGAAAGGCCATGATACTGAAAGGTGTTATCGACTGAAGCACGAAATTCAAGACATGATTGAGAACGGAACGCTCCCAATCCCAGCTGTTAAACCCAATAACATCACCAATCCATTTGCCGATCACGCTAACTTTGTTTCTGTCGAAGACAATGTCGATTATTCCCATCTTATCCACCCATGTCACTTGAAAGGGGTGTTTATCGGGAAAATATTTGTGGATTGCTTTGAATTCTTGCCAAACCCGAAGAATGAAATTCAAGTCGGGAGTCTTGCTCTAGAATGTACTCCTCTCGTTAACGAAGTTAATAAAAGACAATTCGATTCACCAACTTTCATCATCGGCGTAGATCCTCGTAGGAATACCTCGGGATGGAGGCGGACCATCAAAGGGATCAAGGACCGAGAGCCGAGCATCTAAGCCGACAGATGAACAAGAGAAAGCTCAAGACCGGATTTGAAAATTATGAGTCGGGATCTATTTTCTTATCTTAGTTGAGTCGAGTCTAGGACTTTCTTTTCTTGAAGTTGAGTCGTTTGTTCCACGATGACCTAGGGTGTGTCCTAGGAGTCGTTCCTTCGAGTCTGTTAAGCTTTTGCCATTCCAATAAAAGTTGCAGTTCGTTTCCAAATATCTCTTGTTTTCAATCCTCAATCATTCCGAAAACATGATAAAATGCACAACACACTCAAAGCCATCCCTGGGGTGGAAATATGTCTCGTTTCAAAATGTAAGGTACACTAGGATCCCGTGTTTGATTCCTTTACCTATTCCATGTCTGGTGGTAGAAAACCTCCATCTGAACCAATGTTTGTGACAAGCTTTTAGATGATTCTATGACAAACCCGGACTAGCTCCTTGTTTCCCCTATTGATGATGGAAGGCAAGCCTTTTCCCCAACAAAATCATCCCATCTCGAAGAGAGAAGATATCAACCCGTTCTAACAAGGAATTGTTAGTTCCTACCCAAATTAGTTGGCGAAGCCCAGTTTTCAAGGTGTATCCATTTATGACTAAGAGAATGAATAGAAGATCATTTTCAAAGAGAGAAAAATAATGAAAAGATGAGAAAAAGAGAAAAATTGGAAAAATGAAAAAAAAATGAAAAAAAAAATGAATGAAAAAAGATGAAAGAAAAAGAAAAAAGAAAAAAAGATGTTGAAGTTATTGCGGAATGCTTTTTGGTTGAATGTCGAAGTTACGGAAGCCAAAATTCAAGTCAAGTACCCATAGTTGAGGTTCAATGGGCGAAGCCCAAAAGCGTAAGTAGTGACCTCTTTACCCTCTAAGTCCTTCCTGAGACAGTTACAAGGGGATAGTCAGGAATTTTGAGAATCATTCCGGTTGTGTTGTTACACCCAGCCTTTAGGATCCAGACATGGAAATTTGAACCCACATCGATTCCCAACCCATTTTGTACTCGGGTTTCATCAAACCTGAGACACCATTTCCAACCACGTTATAAGCCATAGCCCTTGGCCTTAACACCACAAAACGAACCTTCAGAATGATGGTTTACCTTGCGAACCTATTTTTACCAAGCTCCACATCCCAAAGAACCACAACCTTTTGTACCAACCCTAGACACGGGATTTAACGGTACTTTACAGGCTAGAATGGGATATGACATGATACCTTAGGTGAAACCTTTGAGTGTGTACACACAATCAAAATGCCACGTTTATGCACCTTGATCGAACTACGTCGGATTTGATTTCGCTCCACGCGAATACGTAGGCAGTCCTTCTGAACAAGGGATTCAATCCACTCATCAACCAAGTTGTCATCTTGTCGGTTTCTTACGGGTCTTAACCAAGTCCAAATGAAGCCACCTTTGTTTGAGTCGGTCTTAGCACTCGATGTAGGCTAGGATGAGGATATAGGTTCGGATGAATAGTATCGAGTCTCAGAATGAGCTTTATCTAATGGTTTAGGCAAAGATGCTGAGTCACATAGACGTGGGTTTGTGTTGGGAACAGAAAATATGAAAAATCCGCTGAAAAGAAAGAAGGCGTGGAAGAAAAATAGTAAAAGCCCGCTGAAAAGAAAGAAGGCGGTGGCAAGAAATGATGAAAACTCGCTGAAAAGAAAGGAGGCGAGGAGAGGAGTGACAGAATGTTCCCAACAAGAGTGATGTGTGATGTCTAAGTGTTCTCATAAGATCAGTCTGTGTTTAGTGTCGGGCGAAGCCAACGTTGTTGCTCTGTGAGTTTAGTCCACCATGTCAATGCCAAGTGATCTTGATTCCCATGTGCCCTCGGGAGCACGACCATGTCATACGATATCTTCGTCCCAAGTTCGACGACCTTATGATTCTCATTTGCCATCTTTTGGCGCCGGAATGGCCAATTTACATTTCTACCCCCAACAAGTCAATAATTGAATTAAAACCCGTGCACACTTACAGTTTTATTTTCCTTTTTTGTTTTACGGTAGCGGGCTACGCCCACGTTTGTTTACGGATCATACAGAGTGTCTGAGTCGTATTTCCTGCTCACCCGTCAAGGTTCGATTTCAAAATGCCAAAGATTTCAGAATTCCGAAATTTCAAAAACTTTTTGCGAATTTCAAAAACTTTTTGCGAATTATGGATAGATGATCCAAGTCAAGGTTCAAATCTCAAAGTTCAAAATCAAATTTTGGGTCGACGACCCAACATCCAAGTGAATCATTTCAAATTCAAAATTTGGGTCGATAGCCCAATTATTCAAAATTTTCAACATGTTCAAATTTCGGGTCGATGACCCAGTCTTTCAAACTCAAATTTCGGGTCGATGACCCAACATTCCAAGTGATGTCAAATTCAAAATTCGGGTCGATGACCCAATTATTCAAAATTTTCAAATTCAATTTTTCGGTCGATGACCCAATCTTTCAAATGATCTAATTTTAGGATCGATGATCCAAATGTGCTTATGTGATGATTATTGCTAGTACGTTTTTGTGTTTCAAATGTAGCAGGATATGCTTCAACTGGGGCTCTAAAGTCTTCGACTTTAGAGCCATTATCAAAATCGGGGCTCTGAAGCGGTTGGCTTCAGAGACCATTATCAAGATGAAATGGATGACATCCACTCAGAATTCAATTCGATACAAGAGTATGAAATGGAAGAATTCCGTAGCTGAAAGCAAATGATGAAAGCGGCGGCAACCTCCTTGGAAAGTCCCGTCCCATTCGGACAAGTGCCCGGCAGATGATAAGTTTTGGGCAAGTGTCAACAGATGATGAATTTTGGACAAATGCCGGCGGATGATAAACTTTGGGCATGTGTCGGCCAGTTGCTTAACTACGACGCGGGTTTGATTCCGTCAGAAACGGATACGTAGGCGCCCGAGGATAAGGCTCAACCCACCATTTATGCAATTTATGGGTCGATGACCAATGACGATAATTTGACACAACAGAAGCAAGAGTCAATCCCAAATAAGTTTCGGGTATGATCTCTTCTTATGGTCAAGAGCTTATATACGCAAGTCTAATGGACTATAAACGACCCGTTAAATCCTCGGGTCGAGAGGGACTGGGGTGTACTTTGACTTTCGCCTTGTCCAAGCCTCAGTCAAAGTGGGGGCTCTGTAGATACCCGTATCCGTCGATATTGGAATTTATAGAGAACCCGACAAACACCCGATGATGATAGGACACATGTATTCTTTAGTTGTCACTGTCATTATTTGGAGCTCGTTTTACGATGTAGAATGGGCGTCGTCGATGAAGTATTTTATTAATTTAAATGATATTTAAATTAATATTTTTTAAGTGAGTTCATTTTATTAATTTAAATGATATTTAAATTATGGTTTTTTTAGGTGAATTCAATTTATCTTATTTTATTTTGAATTTATTTTCCCAAGTTTATTTTATTGAAAATAAAATAAATATTTGATTTGAAAAATCATTTTATGAATATATTTGATTTGAAAAGTCATTTATTTTAATGGGTTAATTGATTTGAAAAATCGATTTTAAAAGCGAAGGAAACTCGTTTTTACACTTGTTCTTGAGCTCGTTTTTTAGCTCGGTTTTTGAGCCCGTTTCCTTTACGAATTGGCACGAATCTCGAGTACACTAACCCACCTAAGCCTCTACCCATCCACCCTTGTTCGAACCCCCCAAACCATGGCCCAAATTCTCGTCCCAAACAACCTCAACCAGCCCACGCATAAACCGAGCAGCCCCTGTTTTGGCAGCTCATTCCCGAGCCCAAACCCGCTCCAAACACCACCAAAACCCGTACCCATTAACCCTAACCCATACCCTAATGTCCTACCCATATTACCTTACCTTAATCACCAAGAAAACCTCCCAAACGAACCCTAGAAAACCCCCCAAAAGCTGCTGGACAGCAGCTATGTGCAAACAGGCCCGTCTGCCTCTCCTCTCTTTTACCCTATTTTAACTCCTTATAAATACCACCCCTTCACCATACATTCATTCCTCTAAGTTCTCCATACATACAACCATCACCCACAAGCTTTAAACCTCAGAAACAAACCCTAATTGCCTCCCAAAAACCCTAAACAAAACCGACACACAAACTGAACTGTTTGTGTGTCCTCCTCGAAAAGCAACTCGTTCCTCCATCAAACCTCCATCAAAACTCGATTTTCTTGTTCCTAATTAACCACATAACATCCATCTACACATTAGACAAAGAATTACGAGCCAAATTGCCCTTGAGAGTACACGAAATCCCTCGAAAAACAGAGTGAAATAACACTGCTTTTTGCGGTTTCTTCTTGTCTGTCAAGTTCTGTTTGTGCTCGTTTTTCGTGCCCAATAACCCAAAACGAGCAGGGGTTGCTTTAAGATCCCTGTTCTCCTCTCTTTCTAGTTTCCAAAACATCTTTTAAATCGAATTTTCGTCGTGAAACGAGGGAGATATCATCGTTTGAAAATCGCTGTCCAGAAAGTTTCCAAAACGCGTGTTTGCTTTATTCTTCGTCGACGACGGCCTCTCGAGATAAAATCTACCATCGATTACGACCCAAGACGGTGTCAACGATACATGTAGGTTGAGGGTGCATCAAATCCTCCCCTTCTCCCTTTTATTTCGTTTGTTTTATGCTCGTTCTTTATTGTCTTTTTTTGTTTGTTTTTTTCGTTTGTTTATCGATTGTTTTAAATTAACTATGAAACTAGTTAGTCCGAGTATGAGTTAAAGTACCACCATGAACACCCGCGTTGACTTGAGATGGGAAAAGAAACCGCTACATCAGTCGGTCGTACACCCCCGTCTCATTTACATATCCTCGTGTTCAAGGTAGGGCATAAATAAAACAATTGTCTAACTTCGCTCTTCGCTTTCGACCCCCTTATTGTTTCGGCCAAATCGACATACCCTAGGACCCGTTGTATGTTAGTTTAACCTCTGATTGTTAACCTATGACGTATTTAGATGACATTAAATTAATTTAATAACCTAATTAGACACTTTAGGGTACATCGACATAGTTTTAAAAATCAACTAACAATTCTGTAAATAATTGAACGCATCTTTCTCTTTCACCTAATCTCTCGCTAGTATAAGAGTGCGTGATTAGCACCTTCTTATTAACACTCGATGAGTTAACTTAATTTGCAAACTTGACCTAATTCAACCCCTTTGGGCCGTGTGGAACACTCGATCTTAAGCGAAGCTTTCTGACCTTTTTTTATCATCGTTTTCTAATCCGTTTTGCAATCATTCGATCTAACTAATGAACCTAACTTAGGGACTAGGTTGGCCTTGTCTTGGCCGTGAGGGTGGCCGTTGGTTTGGGCCGTGAGGTGGCCGTTTTCTTTACCTTTCTCGTTTTGTTTTTATACCGTTTGTTTTCTCGTTGTTTCATTGTTTGTAATTTATCGTTGGTTTATCGAGTTGTAATTTTCGAGTTAGTTTTCTTTTTTTGAGTCAAAACCTTTTCAAAAACCTTGGTCTTGTTTGGTTAGACGGTTGTTCCCCAATGCTTGTAGGAGCGTAGTAAACCGCATGTTGTCTAAAGCAACATGGCCCGGTTTATGCTAATGCGTGCTTTGGTGCGTAGCCCTATGTCCAATTCGATGAGATTAAGCGCGAGCACGCATTACGAGGAGTGACCCAAGGCCGTGGGTCATGTGAGCCGTGGGCCACCCCTCATGTGCACGGTTTTCTAGGCCAAACGGCCGTGTGTGTTGTCGTGTATTGTTTTGTATGTAGCAATTGTATTTAGATCGAGTTGTATCTTTAATTTGTTGTTGCGTCGGCATGAAATGCCTGGTTTGTAATAGGTAGATCCCAACGGCTCCCCCATTCCCCATCAAGCCTTGTTTGCTTTCGTTTGAATGTTGTTAGATCAATCAACCCACATGCTAAATTACAACTTTGACAAAGTTAGTTTAGTTGCATCTAAAACGACATAGAAATTGTTATCACATGATAGGGTTAAAACAACGTTTGCATATCATACATCGTACGTAGCTATGACCTTGTTTGAACTCCGACACTTGACTTAGTAGAGGCCGTTATTGACGGGCGGGGTTGGGTGTCCTTATGGGCTTCCCAACACGTACCCTCACCCCTTACTCAAGATCTATGGTTTGTGGATCCGTCTAAATACCATTGGATTACGAGAGTCATTCAAATCGAGTGATATAGGGTACAAGTCTTTATCTTTAATCACTCGTAGTCGATTGACTTTATGCTTTTCGATGAAAGGTGTAAAGTTGACTTGAACGGTTCCAAGTGTTGGAATATGTGTCCTCCGACAATAATGCGATCACGACTGTTGATCATAATGATCACATGTTTAAGTCTCATTAAAATGAATACAATTGGGAAGTAATATTGTTATCACAACTGTCAACATATATCGGTAATGATTGGTTGACTAGAGTTTGACATTCTTGTCGTGTGACGGTGGTGATCGATTGACCCCTAGGTCATACCTAAAGGGCAATACTCTTAATTGATTATTTAATTAATCGTATAATGCTACGAGTTAATTAAATTACTTGAAAATTGACGGACGATTTTGGAAGTAAAATTTACGTATCAAATTGAAATGTGATTAAATGAGATACGGTCTGAGTAATTGAATTGTATCATTACTCGGATGAAATAATTGTTTAATGTAACAATTAAATTGAATGAATTGTTATAAATACAATCAGTTGTGATTTATAAATTGGTAAAATTTTTGGCACAAGTAAATATGAAATTACTAAGTCAATTTTTGTATGTGACGTATTTTTATTAATACGTTGATTTTTAATATGTTAAAAATACATAACAAATATATGTGACATGTGACATGTAACATATAGACAATTGACAAAAATAATATGGAATCCATATTATAGAATGGGCCGAAAATTAGAAGGGTTTATACTAATTATATGTTGCTTGTAATTAGTGGAAAACACAATGATTAAAAGGAAACCTAGCCATGCAAGCCTATTGTTCCTTGTGAAGAACAATTTCTCCATGCATTGGCTCACCCTAAAGCTCCTCTTACACGGTTTTGGGGAAGCAAATGTGATCATTGTTTTTCTTTAATTTTGCCTAATAATATACTAAAGGTAGTGTATTATTTCCATTCTATTTCATTCATCCAAAAACACAAGTTCTAGTGAGAAGAAAAATCCTCTCTTCTTCTCTCTTAAAAACCGAAATTTATAAGAGTTTTATAAAAGTTTTTGGTTCAATTTTCTACTAAAATTAATATTATACTAGTATTGTAATATTAATTAGATTAAGTGTTAAGCCTTGGGTATAATACATAGGGAGAGATCTTACACTTAGATCTTTATTCTTCCATTGGAAAAGCTCAAGAACAAGAAGAGAAAGGTGATCTCTCTTGTGCCCTAATAGCCAAAATCTACTATGTAAGGACATGATTTCTCCTCTATTTATATTATTGTTTGCATGCATAAGATCCGTAATTAATTTTATGACAAATTATTTAGACATATAAGAGTATGTTAATATGTATATGAATCTACATTTCCTTCAATTGGTATCAGAGCCACGGTTGTTTGCATGCAAATTGGTTAAAAGTTTTTCCGAGTTATATGAATAACAAAATAAAACTTGTAAAATTTGTGTTATTATGATATATCACGAAATTATTACATGCATGTTAATATCTCTGGTCCTAAAGTGTTTTAGGATATTTTGGTTAATTTTTCGGATTTTTATTGTTCATAATTTACAATAATGGCATTTAAATGTGATTTTAGGAGTAAAAATGTCATTTTTGGTCTAAAAATAGCTATACTTCGAATTTTCACTTGGTTTTTGGATATGTTGTTACATATATTATTTTGAAATAACCTGTAAATTTTCATAATTTTTGGACTTGTTATGCTCGAAAAATGAATTTTTCATCATTAAATTCGGATTTAAGAGAAAAATAGGTTAATATGAGTTAAATTTCGAATCTGGTCATAGAAAATTAATATGTTGTCACATGAAATTTTACAAGATGTGTGTAAAATAATTGGCTATAAAGAAGTCTTTTAGCATGATTTATGAATTTTTGAAGAAAAATAGCATAAATAGTGACATTATTAGTGAAAAATTAATAAAACATAATCTATGACTTAGGAAAAACGTCTAATGTTGCATTTTATTATATTTTTCAGATCTAAAATTGAAAAGTTAATGAAAATAATTTTTCCATGTTTTTATGATTATTTTATTAAATATCGATAAACCGCAACATTGTTTTTCCTAAAATTTTCAAATTTTTAACCTAAAATTTTGAACATTATGAGTGTCATGGAATTTTTCCAGAATGTTCATGAATTTAAATTTCAAATTTTGAATTTATTTGGAATTGTTGGATTTATTTGAAGTTTAATAGCTTATTTTGTAATTTTTGGTCCATTTATGAACAATTTTGTAAATAAAAGTTAATTATGGTCAAATTATTAGTGAAGACTATATTTTGAGTCCTAAGAGGTTAGGGTAATTAACTTATGCATAAATATGAGTTTATGTATTTTTGTGATTATAAAATGTTGAAATCACGCAAATCCGTAAAAACCGAGTAATATACGATATTGGCTAATTAAAAGGCGATTTAGCATAAAAATTGAGCATGTTCATACATATTATAATGCTGCATTTTTCTTTATGATTGTCATAATTTTAATTTATGTAAATTTTAATTATGTAATTTTACTTAGTATGGCCTTAGATTTTAATTGGTATTTCCCGATATGTATGGGAATATCGATTCGGTTGTAATTTTTATTGTGATCTCTTATCACCGTTTTGTAATTTAATAGATTTATTTTATTTTAGTTACAAATGTATAATAGGAAATTATGTAATTTATTATGTAATTTTATTCATTCCGGAGTTCCAAAAGACGGATTACTTCAAGAATGGCGATACATAAAGACGGTGTTACCTCGAGATGGGTGCCACAACCGAAGTTCAAGGGACCAATGGAGTTGGTTTCCGAATATGTAATAGATTAATAGTTTTTCTATTTTAGGAAAGGCCATACTAGGATTTTTATCTTTATGCTTGCATTTTATTTTATGTCACATGCATCGCTAAATCGCCATAACTAACACTACTACAGATACAACCTATAACAACGGTCAAAAACCGTTGTTATATAAAAAAGCGGACGTTGTTAAAGCGTCCGTTGTAAAAGGTTTTAACAACGGTTGGTTTTTTTAAGGAAACCGTTGTTAAAAATATTAACAACGGTTTTAAGTATAAAAACCCGTTGTGGAAAGTGTGACTCAATTTTGGGGGGAAAGTTATAACAACGGGTTATTTATAAATAACCGTTGTTGTTTGTTCTTAAAAAATAAAAAAAAAATAAATTAAATATTACTAGCTATAAATATTAAAGCATCCTTTACTAACATATTAAAGCATCCTTTACTAACATTCATTAATTGAAACAACATGGCAATGAACCCTAATTTTATCAACAACGAAGAATGGCTTACACAAACGATTGAAGATGATGGGAAGGTTCTCGCCGGGCTTCCCGCCGATCAACACCCATTAATCAAAGCATCCCTTGAACATCAACGGAATTATTGGATTAAGAGGCGTGAAGCAGTCCGGCTTGTCAACAAAGCCTCATCATCATCATCATCTTCATACCCTCGTCGGCCGATACTCGCAACTTGGTGCGACCGAGATATGTTGAGTTGTACTCTTCCAACCTTATCTCCACATACAAGTCGTGTCCTTGCATATATTCAATCTGTTATTGCAAAATATGAAGCCAATGACCGGAAGTTAGCGGTATACCGAGTGGCGTGATTGGTGGCGGAGGTTGAGAAGCGTTTTTACGCTTAACCGGGGTTGTTCCGGCTTATTATACATCTTTTGATTTCTGATAATTGCTGTAATGTATTTGGTTTAAAATTAAATGAAATGATCATTTTGAAAGTGTTGAGTTATGCTTGTTTGATTTGCTTCCATTTTTTCAACTCCATAGATCTATCAGTCATCATCAAGATCTGATTATGGCACAACTTCCTAACATATATGGCACAACTTCCTAACATATATATTAATTAAAAAACAACTCAACCCACACATTAGTATAAATACATTGCATTATCTCAACTAACATGCATTTCCATTATCTCAATATATTCTCCAAACCCTAACTGCTAAAACATGCTCGATCCGTACTGAAGGACGCCAAAGAAGATGGAAATGAAATAATTAGAAACACATACATGGAAATGAAATAATTAGCAGATGCTGAACGGAACCTAATGGTCGATAAAAACACATACATTGAAATGAAATAATTAGAACAATAAAATAATGACGATGAAACAAACCTGATAATTACAGAACGTACGTAAAGAGACGATGAAATCAACAGTGACGGCGAGAAGATAAAGCGACGATGAGAAAGAGAGAAAGAGACGATGAGAAAGTGTGTGTTTTGTGTTTGTGTTTGGCTGCTGCTGGGTTTGTGTTTGTGTATTAAGGTTTGTGTTTTGTGGCTGCAGCAGACTTGTGTTTGTGTGGTTTATAGTATGGAAGGTATTGACAACGGTTATTAAACAACAACCGTTGTGAAATATGTTTTAACAACGGTTGTAGAAAACACCCGTTGTTAAATAAGGTTTAACAACGGGTTTCAAAAATAACCGTTGTTATTACTTTTCACTAACTTTGCGCCAATTTTGCGCCAAATTATTAACAACGGTTGTTCATGTGTGACCCGTTGTTAAAACTAATAACAACGGTTTTTATAACCATACCCGTTGTAATTGATTTTAGTAAAATTCGCGCCATGCATTCTACAACGTTTATTGTGATTTTCGTGAATATTCGTTGTTAAAGGGGCGTTGTAGTTGCCTGGATTTGTAGTAGTGTAAACATGCATTGTCTTCTTATCGAGTTTATCGACCGTGTCAATTAGAATTATCGTAGTTCACCGCTTTAGTTCACTTAAAACGTGATAGATAATAAATTGACATGACCTCTCGCTAAAACTATCAATTGAGACATAGCCTTACCAAATAGTAGAAACCATGAAAACCTATTTCGTGAGGGAGTGCACTCGGCTACCCCGGGGTACAAACCTTGTTACGTAGGGGAAGTGGGTGATAAATGTCTAATCCACCGAATTCATGTTGATGAGGGTTTCATCGGCTACCCCGTGCCTAAGTTAATGTGGGTTTGGATAATGGACACATTTATTCGAAATTTGGATTGAACTCAACAAAAGTAATTGATAAGGGTTTCATCGGCTACCCCGTGCCCTTATTGATGTGTTTTGGGCTATAGATAAATATTAGAGTAATTTTATCGACCAAGAGTTCTAAAAGTAGAATCGATTAAAAGGTTAATCCACCGAGTTATATTGATGAGGGTTTCATCGGCTACCCCGTGCCTAAGTCGATATGAATTTGGGTCTTGGAATCATTTATTCTAGTTGGGTAGAGGTCACTAGAAAAATGCATAAAACTTGTTTAAATCATTCATTTTTACGAGTATAATTAAAACGACAAATGTTTTACTCCTTATATTTTGTTTTGTAGACCACTTCTTATTCATAACAAATGGCAACACCAACTCCTAATGCTACACCACTCGCTACTTCATCTTGGCTCCGATCCTTTATGGATCGATGTAAACTTGAAAAGAATGGGTCAAATTTCTCCGAGTGGGATGCCCAACTCAAATTAGCCGCCGAGGGTGACGACGACAAGCTTCGTTACCTTACCGAGGCCTCTCCACCCGAACCCTCCACTAGGTCCACCGCGGCCACAAGGGAAGCCTATGAGACTTACCAAAAGGAGTCCGCCGCAATGAAAAATGTATTAATATTTGCGATGGAGGCGGAACTCCAAAGGAGAGCCTTCAAAATGGGCAATGCTAATGAGATTTACTCCAAACTTGTGACCATGTTTTCACAAACTCCGCGGATCGTCCAATATGAGGCGGCCGCGGCATTCATTGATCTCGACTTCAAAGAGGGCCAAAAGGTTAGCCCTCATGTGCTCAAACTCATGGAGCTTGTCGAGACCTTGAAAATTCAAAAGGTTGAAATCCCCAAAGAACTCATCGTAGATAGGATTCTACACTCCTTGTCTAAAGTCAAGGCATATGTGCAATTCCGGGTGAATTTCAACATGCAAGACAAGGACGTGTCTCTTGAGGAGTTGCACAAGTTACTTGTGCAAGCCGAGAGGGACATGGGGTTAAATGTGAACCCTCCCAAGGATGTGCTTAACATAAGCACAAAAAGTAAGGGGAAGTTCAAGAAGAGTGCAAGAAAGGGTAAAAAGCAAGCTCCCACATTCACCAAAGCTAAGTCTTGTGAAGCTAGCACCTCCAAAGTCAAGAAGGGTCCTCTTGACAAATGCCATTATTGTAATGGCATGGGACATTGGAAGAGGAATTGTTCCAAATACCTTGGTGATATCAAAGCTGGAAAGATCACTCCAGTAGGTAAATGACTAACCTTCTTTTATGTTTCTAAATTCAACTATGGTATTATGATGCAAAGTTGTGATAATGTATCTCCCTTTTTATTGAAAATAGGGCCTCCACCAAGCAAAGACAAGGGAAAAGAAAAACAAGCATGAGAAACCATGGAGAAGCTTAGGATAGCTTTTATGGAGCTTTGTTTTTCATTGTCTTATTTTAAGTTATGTTTTGGATTCTAGAACTTTGAGTTTCCGTGTTCGACATGGAAAAGTATTTTGGATAATGAGTTGTATTTTGGATGATAGTGACTTGGTTTGCAACCCAAGTCACCCGTTTATCATTTATCCTTTTAATGTTCTAAAATTCATCTTTAAATGCTTGCGTTTTGAAACATAAGATCATTCACTTAAAGGTGATCTAATAGACAATTATAATGACGGGTTTCATTATATGTCCACATGCTTAAGGCTTGTGTATGATCATTTATGAAGTGCTTTTGAGTCTATGAACTCTCTTAAAGGTATGTCAATCACCAAGTACACACATGAAATCAATTACTATTAGTCTGTCTATGAGATAGTTCTCCTTATACTTCAACATCATTGATTAGTGTCTCATATGCTATCTTTGAATATATAGTGTATTTATTCTAAAGATAGAGTGGGAGAAAAATGAGGACACAACACACAAGGCAAGATAAAATTGTGTACTTGTGTAAATGTAGATCTACACAAGAGAAAATGATTTGAATAAAGGTATATCTATTTACATAGTATACCAAATAGATGAGATCCATGGTCTCAAGTTAGTTCTATATAACTAATGAGACCAAGTGTAGTAATCATAAGAGTAAATTCTCAAAATAACTACACGAGGAGACCAAAAGAAGTTTTGGATAAAAATGACTAATGTAAAGTCTTAACAAGTTTTGACTAAGTTCTATATGATAAATTTTGACCAAATAGTTTCAATCATGAGTTTTACTTAAGAGCCTAAATGAATCAAAGTAACATACTAGTTATGATCAAGATTAAGTTGCAAAAATTGATATTCCGATATCTTCAATAGCCAACGTTTTAACCACGCAAATGTCATTGCTTAACCTCGCTAGGAAATGGTTAATCCTCCTTCCGAAAGAGTATTCCGAAGGACGTATTCTAGATATTGTTTATATTTGAATAATGACATTACTACACATCATTATGACATGAGTGTGTTAGAGATTTAAAAATCTCTTTCCGTAAGGTTGAGATGAGACCACTTCAAAATAGGCTTTTTGAAAGGATATGATGGGAACATATATGGTTTTATCCTAGTAACTTGGCAAAGCAATTTATATTTATATCTTTGACAAATTTCGATTGAGAAGTCAATTTCGAAATATGTTGAATTGAGTGGGAGTTAGGAAATTCTCATGTGAAGACATGGAATTTAGTGGGAGCTATCATCCTTGAATGTATAAAACTCATTACTCATTAAAGAATGATTTAGCTAATACCTTCTTTCATAAAGAAGCTTTTGAGTTTTCAATTCTGGATGAAAATGGACAATGATGAATCCAATTACATCATGGGATATTGGATTAGTATTAAAGAGATACACATCATATCAACATATACATAGGATATTCATATGAATGAAAATGGAATTACCATTAGCAGTCATGGTAGTTCATTGAACCTGAGAACGGTTGATCTCATGATTATCAATAACTAATGTTTACGCCATTAGAATAATCATGTACATGTCCAATTTTGAATCATATGCATAAGAGCATGATGATTGGTTGGTGAGCCATAATAGAAACGTCATGAATTCTCAAGTAGAATCCGATGAGTGATTTCGGTGTTTGACGGAATACTCGATTATGTGACAATAGGTTGCACATATATATGAAATCCGAACATAGGTAAGGATTTATGAGAATCCTAAAACTTTCGAGCTAGAAAGAGAAATGAGAAGCTTTGGAAAGATGCTTGGTTGAATAAGAAGTTATTCAAAAACAATCTTTCCTAGTAAAGCTAGGACTTGTGAGAAGTGCTAAGCTGAATAATCTTGTAAATTGTTACAAGATTCTACAAAACATATACCTAGTGCATTGTGTGTGGATGGAACACTTGATCAGTACAAGTTGTATTATTCATCGCAAATTCGTTCGTTATGAGATGAGCGATAAGAAAGTTCTTTCAAATTAAAGAACCAAAACCAAGGTCGAGAACCTTAATGTGCACTTGGTAAGATTCATGCTATGAGAGAAAACATGAATGTGAAGGAAAATGCAAGTGTAAGAAGTTTGAACACATGGACACATGGGATGTTAAACTTCTATTGCAATCAATAAGTGTTTACACTTATGATAAACATCACAAGGTTGCAATATGACATTGACTACCCAAGTGTGATGTCGACATTTGTCGTATGAGTTATTCTTAACTCACCCTGTACATTGTTATATCCAAACGGGTTGTAGAGACAATTGAACCCCGTTAAAGTGAACATGGATTAACATTGTTTTTGCCCATAGTTACTTATATGAGGTGACGTCTCAAGTGACTAGAGTGTGATGCGATTGATGGCAAGTTCAAGTGCCATACGGTCATGTGAGATGACTAGTCGATCACATAGGCAGATTATTAGGAACATTTTGTCGGGCCTAATGACCGCTTATAGAGTTCCGGCAAATTTATATAGCCTGGTCGTGGCGAGAGCTACTATAGTATTCGAATGAGTCGATTCTTTTGACTAAAGACTATTCACCTAAGATGGCACGATTTGATTAACTTTGATTTGTGTTACTACGACCTTCGTAAATGGGGTCAAATGGGCATATTTTGGGTTATGATGGCTGTGGCTAGTCGAAGGGAATGAGTGCGATAGGAATTGTCCACCCCTTGTCAGGGTTATAACAATATCTCAGGGCCACTCGAGGAGTAATGAACTGGAAATGCGTGGCCACGCTCGGAAAGTATCTATGATAGATAAGTCCGGTCAATCGGTTATTCTCCAGATCGAGGAAACCACTCTCGATATGATCACTTGCAAGTACGACCGAAAGACACCTTGCATTGAGTGGGAGATAGTAATAGGACAAGAGAATTGGTGACGCACACTTGTCGAGGACAAGTGGGAGATTGTTGGAATATGTGTCCTCCGACAATAATGCGATCACGATTGTTGATCATAATGATCACATGTTTAAGTCTCATTAAAATGAATACAATTGGGAAGTAATATTATTCTTGTCAACTCGGTCAACATATATCGGTAATGATTGGCTGACTAGAGTTTGACATTACTGTCGTGTGACGGTGGTGATCAGTTGACCCCCTAGGTCATACCTAAAGGGCAATACTCTTAATTGATTATTTAATTAATCGTATAATGTTACGAGTTAATTAAATTACTTGAAAATTGACGGACGATTTTGGAAGTAAAATTTACGTATCAAATTGAAATGTGATTAAATGAGATACGGTCCGAGTAATTGAATTGTATCATTACTCGGATGAAATAATTGTTTAATGTAACAATTAAATTGAATGAATTGTTATAAATACAATCAGTTGTGATTTATAAATTGGTAAAATTTTTGGCACAAGTAAATATGAAATTACTAAGTCAATTTTTGTATGTGACGTATTTTTATTAATACGTTGATTTTTAATATGTTAAAAATACATAACAAATATATGTGACATGTGACATGTAACATATAGACAATTGACAAAAATAATATGGAATCCATATTATAGAATGGGCCGAAAATTAGAAGGGTTTATACTAATTATATGTTGCTTGTAATTAGTGGAAAACACAATGATTAACAGAAACCTAGCCATGCAAGCCTATTGTTCCTTGTGAAGAACAATTTCTCCATGCATTGGCTCACCCTAAAGCTCCTCTTACACGGTTTTGGGGAAGCAAATGTGATCATTGTTTTTCTTTAATTTTGCCTAATAATATACTAAAGGTAGTGTATTATTTCCATTCTATTTCATTCATCCAAAAACACAAGTTCTAGTGAGAAGAAAAATCCTCTCTTCTTCTCTCTTAAAAACCGAAATTTATAAGAGTTTTATAAAAGTTTTTGGTTCAATTTTCTACTAAAATTAATATTATACTAGTATTGTAATATTAATTAGATTAAGTGTTAAGCCTTGGGTATAATACATAGGGAGAGATCTTACACTTAGATCTTTATTCTTCCATTGGAAAAGCTCAAGAACAAGAAGAGAAAGGTGATCTCTCTTGTGCCCTAATAGCCGAAATCTACTATGTAAGGACATGATTTCTCCTCTATTTATATTATTGTTTGCATGCATAAGATCCGTAATTAATTTTATGACAAATTATTTAGACATATAAGAGTATGTTAATATGTATATGAATCTACATTTCCTTCACCAAGTTCCCAAAAAACTTGGTGGCGACTCTAATTTGTCTTAATTCGATTCGAAAGAACCTCGAGTCGATTATGCCTAGTGTGGATCCCGCGGACGCAGTTCCCGAGGGCCTTGTCCACACCTTCGCTCGTCATATTTTTGACGCGAGTGTCCGCCCTTCTCTTCTCCCTTTGCATTCTAGACCTTTGTTCTTACTTTTTGGCGCCTACGTGCTTGAACTTTCGACCACGTAAGCTCGGATCTTTCTGAGTACCAGCCTCGTTTGCATGACCGACCAATTTGACCAACTCCACATCAATTAACTTAATTAATCTAATCGTTTTTTTCCTCTTACGAGGGCACTTTCGTCTACATTCGAGTCGAGCATCACTAATCGATAACTTAGTTCTTCTCGTTTCGTCAAACATGTAAGTCTGAGGGTGTAAATCTCTCCTTTATTTATTGTTATTTATTTTTTTGTATCATCATTAATGTAAAGTTTATGTCGAAAACATCTTTAAAACCGATTTCTAAAACCGTGCTTTAAAACCCTTTTTATGGATTACCAGAAGATAACCGTCGAGAAAGGACGCAGCAACTGCTGCGCCTCTTCGAAGGAGCGCAGTTCCTGCTGCGCCTCTTCGTAAGGGTGCCGCAGTTCCTGATTCCTTTCTTCTTCCTTAGTCCTCTGTAATTCGTCAATCGTTGTTTGTTTTCGTTTGTTTTCTTTAATTCTTCGATACAATAGTCTAACAATCTCATGTATATTATTTATCATTCATTCACACGTTTAATTCATCATTAAATCCGACTTAAATCCCTTATAATCTCATATTTGCGGGTTTTCGTCATTAAGCTCAATCCGGGTTGTAGAGATTCGATTTGTTCATATCGGGTTTCTGGAATTCAATCTTTGATATATTTTCATCTGTCTATTGTCGTATTCGTCATTAATTTGTCATGTTTAACCTATTTTGTTCACCTATGTCACTAATCAATCGATCGTTCATGGAAATAATCCGTTTGCATCCGTCTCGTCCATGTTTTATTGCTTTTATGACCATCAATCGCATGTAAATAACCTATTAATCACTTTCATCCTAGTAAATATCATAATCAATCCTTAAAATCATCAATTAACATTAACGATTTGTAGTTCCGGCTTCACAACCAGAACTCACCGTTGGAACAGACGCAGCAACCGCTGCGCCTCTTCCAGAGGGCGCAGTCCTGCTGCGCCTGTTCCAGGATGGGTTCTGTCTCTGACCTCCGTTGTTGCTTGACCTAGTTTAATTAGCTTACGTATAATTAACTATTAACCGTATTATCGCCTACTGTTTCTGTTCGTTATTTCATTCTTTTTCTCAAATTATCCGTTTCAAAGGTATTTTCGACATAAATCGCTAAACCCGATGTAATTATTGTAATTTTTATTGTAGTTTTCTATCATTGTATTATTTATTGAATTTGTATGATTTATTTGCACGCTTCCATATGTAATTGAGCATTAAATCCTACTTCGACCCAATTGTATGCGAAAATTGTTCACCAACTTAGTCTAATCTTCATATGCTAGGATTAAAACTTGGATGTTGCATTTCATGCATATAATCGACGATATATCAAGTATAGATGATGTCCCTAATCATTAGTAGAGGCCGCTATCGAGGCGGGCGGGATTAGGTGTTCGATCAAAAGAGCTTCTTAATATGTACCCTCACCCCTTAGTCCAGATCTCTGTGAACATTCGTGTTCATTGGCATCCACGAGAGTCATTCTAGACATAGAATGGTAAGGGTAACGATTGCTTAGTGTTCATGTCTTTACTTTGTGTCTTAACATGACACGAGGTATTCGAACGGTTCCAATTTCCCATAAAAATTGGTGGCGACTCCAACAAATGCAAACGCTTATTCTCTCTCCCAAGCGCCCCCGTGGGCCCGCTGTCCACAGTTTGGCGACTCCGCTGGGGATAATACACTTACGTGTAGCCAAGGGTGAAACTTGAACAAGGTTAGGGAATAGTTTGTACAAGACAATTGTCGGTTTTCATAACTCGGTCTTCCTAAATCGTTTCATTCGGCCTTCCTAGGCCCAACCCAACCCATTCGATCAATCGTCTCGTCTAAACGTCCTAATTCTTATTTGCGCCTAAGGATGGATAGCGATTGACGTCATCCATACCATGATGCTAACTCTTGTTTGTATCAAGGACTTTCACTACTTGAGGAAATGGACTAGGAATCGGCCTTACTCTTGTTTGGTACGAGCCTCTCCACAGACTTCGGGTTTGATTGTTCGGTATGGCAACCCACCCTTTTAACCAAAACTCTTTTAAATGCACTCAGCATCCCGTTATAATGCTTGTATAAATGCTTGTACCTTACGTGATCACCATTTCTAAACGAAACCATGACGATTTTTGTAAAAATCAAAACCTTTTTTTTTAAAACAGAAATTTCGAAAAAGGCCATTGATTAGCGCGAAACCCAGTCGAAACTCTGTCCGTTTGTCGAGTCAAAATTCGGGTCCAAGCCCATTTCAAAACCTCACTTCGAGTCCACTCCTACAACTACACTATAGTTGACTAGGATACACATTTTCAAATCCCTGTCTTTTCTTCAAAACTCACTCAACACAAGTGGCACACACCCACTTCACGAGTCAAAACATTTTTTCTCTCAGCAAGTGTGTTAGAATGGTCGATCGTGTTTTGATTCGTCATCGATCTCTTATCCAGTTTTCAAGATGCCTGGAACCAGCGACGCGAACCTCAATCAACTTAAAGATGGTAATGATCGAATCCTAGCCGTGTTAGCTCAAATCCAAGTTACCCAAGATCAAGTGTATGATCGTCTTTATACCATCGAGGGCCGGATCTACGCCGTAGAGGGGAGGTTGCCTCCTCAAGAAAGTGAAATAGTAGGTGACTTCGCAGATGAATCCAAGGACGAAAATCCTCCTATGGGAATGACTATAGCCGAGAAAAGGCTCCAATACTTAGAGGAGCAATTGATGTACCTTAAAGGGGATGACATTTATAGGGAGAACAACCGCAAGTATGAGGCCGTCAACTCCAAATTGCCAACCAACTTCAATATGACGGATATCCCTAAATTCAAGGGGCACGAAAACCCTTTGAACCACATCCGTGCCTTCAAGGATTACATGTCTATCAAAGGCATCAAACCTGAGATGTTCTTAAGGATATTTCCTTCATCTCTTGACACCATCCCAAAGCAATGGTTGTACTCTTTAGAACACAAGAAGATCGCTACTTGGGAAGATGCCGCAATCGAGTTTGCTAAGCAATATGCGGATAATGCCGAAATCCAGGTTAACATGCGCACTTTAGAGGTTCTTACCCAAAATGACAAAGAAGGATTCACCGACTTCCTAAGTAGGTGGAGAAAGACTAGTAGTCAACTAGTTGAACGCCCGGATGAGGCTACCCTTGTGGAGAAGTTCGTGGATAATCTCAAACCCATCTATGCCAACCATTTGAGATACCAAAACATCAAAAATTTCAAGGACTTAACCGTACTAGGAACAAGGATTGAAGATGACATCCGTAAAGGGCTCTTGTCCAAAACGGTAGATCGAGGATATCAAGACTCGACAAGCCGTTCTTACGGCTCCACTAGCAAGACCGATGAAGTTAACCTTCTCGAGCCATCCAATAAAAGTGCCCCCCCAAGGAAATTCACAAACCTTGGGGACACTTACTCCAACGCTCTAAAGAGGTTAATGAAGCAAGGCAAACTCCAACCCATAGGACCTACTCCCGAACCTGAAAAGAAATCCAAGTTCTGGGATGAGAACTCGTACTATGAATACCATAGGGGCAAGGGGCATGACACAGAAAAATGCTACAAATTGAAAAATGTGCTTCAAGACATGATTGAAGATGGGCGACTACCAATAACGCCAGGGGGTAAACCTAACAACACTCAGAACCCTCTTGGGATTCTAGTGATCACAAGTGAAGAATCTACCTTAGATTGTTCACACCTCATTTCCCCAATTGAATATGAGATCCATGCGATCGAGAGTGATGGATTCTACTCTACTATCTCTCCTACCATTTCCGACTTCATCACATGGGCAAGGAGTGTGGATAGACAAGTTTGGGAATTAGAAAATGTCGTGATGGCTTTACATGATTCTAACGCAACACTCAAGGAGCATGTGCCACTAATCTTCTCTCAAAACGCTACTATGCAAGAAATAGTCGCCGTGGTTCATAAATTAGTCAACCAAATCACGCAATTGGAGGATGAAATCATGAGAATGAGAGAACTAGCTACAATCAATGGAGTATGGGCCGATGATGACGAGGACGAGTATCTCATTGAAAACTCCCTAGTCAAAGAAATAGTCCAAAATGGACAAGACCAAGATGTGGACCACCTAACTCGTTCGGGGCGTCCGTATCAAAGCACTACTCAAAATGGTCCAACCAACGTTATCGCACCAAATGATAACGAATATGACTCCACTGATCATTTGCTCAAGCAATTACAGAAGACAAAGGCTGATCTTTCAGTCTGGCAATTGGTAGGTAGCAAACTCATTCCCACATCGCCAAGCTTTACTGCAAGCTTTGGCCAAACTAAATGTAGCACATAACTCTAGACCCAAAGATGTAGTCAACTTGGTATTCCAAGAATCACCGAAGCTAAGTAATCCTATTACTTTCTCAGACGAAGATTTGCCACCTTTTGGCGCTACTCACAACTTGGCTCTTTACATCACTGTCATTTGTCTAAAGAATAATGTGCCAATGACCTTGGTAGATGATGGCTCCACGGTCAACGTCATACCCCTCAAAACGGCATATAAATTAGGCATGAAAGAGTCGGATTGGACCCATACCAATCAAGGTGTTCGCGCTTATGATGGTACACGACAATAGGTAGTGGGACTCAACCATAGCCACAGGGCCAATTGAGCGAAAGGTTAACTTCCAAATAGTGGACATTGAAGCTTCCTTCAATATACTTCTAGGAAGACCTTGGATTCATGCTTCCAAAGCGGTGACATCCACCCTTCATCAAAAGATCAAGATCCTACTAAATGGCAAAGCGACGACAATCACTTCGTCACCCATCAAGGCAATAATCGAAAAGAAGTCGAACAATCAAGTCCTGTCAGATCCAGTATATGAACTTGGAGGATTCCAAAGCATAAGTGTCATAGGAAGCGAATTGGCACCCTTATACTATGATCCCTACTCCAACTTAGTGGTCAACTACATACTCAAATCCCAGGGATACTTCCCTGGAATGCCTTTGAACCCTATCCGAAGGAACACCTTCGCACCATACAAGGAAGGCAACTAAAAAAGGATACCACTTGGACTAGGGTACAAACCCACTAAAGAGGAAGTTCTCGAGATGCTTGCTCAGGTTCAAAACCGTAAGTACGTAGGAGTCCAAATGCGACCCTATCTCCCTACCCTAAATGGGTACTTCGTTAAGGAAGGAAGTCTAGAACTCTTTCACGGATTTCCCGAGCCTTGGCATTATCTCGAGAGGAAGCTAGCCGGAATCGAGATCTTTCACGATTGCTACTTTATCCCTCCAGAAGCGGTTCCTACAGTCAAAACCCGTCAAGCACCTTGCTTAGACGAACAAGCTGTTAGTCTATTGTTTAGAGAGGATCGATTTGTTAGAGCCGCGCGGGATGAGATCATTACCATGATACTTCAAGATGATCGCTTCAACCCCGCCACGTTAATCACATAAACAAACGCGAGTCAGCAGAAAGGATGGAGAAAATCAATCAAGTGGACCAACAATCAAGGAAGACTCTTCAAGCTCACCAATCACTACTACAAATACCTTACATTGATGACGCTTTTGTATTGATGCTTTTATAAAGCGTCGACCGTAAATAACCCTCCAATTTTATTTTTTTGGGAAAACCGTCCCATATATACTAATAATTAAGCGGCAAAGCAATTTTCTAAATTTTCCCCAAAATCCCCTGCTAACCCCCATCGACTATCATCACTTTACTCAAATCTTTTTTTTCAATTAAAAACCCTAACCTTTGAAATCCCCGTTCAATCAGCGATTTCCCTTTCAATCATCATCAATTTTTCGTTTAATCATCAGCAAAGACGATCAATCAGCAGTTTTCCGTTCAATCTCTGCCAATCAATTGTAATTCTGCAACTCACAAACGCACAATAAATATGCTTATTACATATCATAGGTATGATTTTCTCATTCATTTTCAATTACTTGTATGTTATTGCTGGTAATTTTAATTGCTTTAATCGGATTATGGGCGTGCTCAATAATTCTGATCATCATCAAAGATGATGAAGTTATTGCTTTTCGGGACATATATAAATAATATGGTGCTATATGAACTCGATTACTTTCTTTGTTTGATTTTGATTCTTATTTTCCGTTTGATTGTGAGTTCAATTATGAAATTTAGGGTTTTGGTTTACAGTTCTAAGATTTAAATTAAAGTTGTTAATTTGAGTTTCTTTTTTAATTATGTTTCCATTCCATATTTATGGTTTTGGTGTTGTGGTTGTGGTTGTTGGTGTTGTGGTTGTTGGTGTAGCGAGGTAGTAGTGGCAGGACGCTGATAGTGGTGAGCTGTGGACTAATGCAATCGAGAGCATAAAAAAAGTTGTGAAAAAAAAAATAGTTGCTTTCATCGTCTTGTTTACATTCTCGAAATTCTGAGGGTTTCAACTCCATGAATATCCATTCTATAGTGTGTAAAATCTAGAAACAATATTAATTGAAAGCTTCGCATTGAGTACGTATATTTCCATTGGTAGCTGTCTTAACACCGACCCGGTCCAATTTGATCATGGCCGAAGAAAACGGTGTATAAAATCTAGAAACAATATTAATTGAAAGCTTCGCATTGAGTACGTATATTTCCATTGGTAGCTGTCTTAACACCAACCTGGCTCAATTTGATCATGGCCGAAGAAAAAACAGTGTATAAAATCTAGAAACAATATTAATTGAAAGCTTCGCATTGAGTACGTATATTTCCTTCGGGTACTCAAGTATGGGTTTTGCAGGGTTAACATTACTCTGAGTTATCTTGGGTTAAATTTCGATTTTATTCGTCCGTTTTTTGGTTCTGCATTTCAAGAATGCTATGCTATTTAGAATTCTGCATTTACTTGAAGAATGCTCAGCTAAACATAGACTACTCATCCAATTGTTAACATTTCGAATTTTTGATTGAGGTCTAATACATCGAACTCCCATTCTAACTTCTTCCTGACACTTCCTCACAACAATATCTGGCGTTGGCAAAGACAATTCACGCTGCCAATCAATTCTAATTCTTCACCTCACAAAGACGATACAATCTGCTTATTGCATATCATAGGTACTATTTTCTCATTTATTTTCAATCGTTGTATGTTATTGTTGGTAATTTTAATTGCTTTATAATCGGGTTATGGGCGTTCTTCCTAATTTTGATCATCAAGAAATATTATTATGTTATTGGTTTGGGTCTGGTCACTGTTTGTTAGGGTCATAGTTCAGGTCATTGATCAGTCATGAATAGTAAGTTATAATCGGGTTAGGGTTATGGGCGTTCTTCGTAATTCAGGTCATTGATCAGTCATGAATAGTAAGGTTTTGATTCAAAGTAGTAGTTAAACCCTAGGATCTCTTTTATGCTGTGTTCCTGGACTAAATCAGGTTATTAAATTTGAGCAAATGCCGTGAACGAGAGACCCACTTGCAACTCCATGGCCGTCAACTATCGGCTGTCTGCGGTTGGTGCTTCTGTGGCACTTGGGATTTTTGGTTCAAATTCATTGACATTAACCATAACATAGTCTTCATGAACCGTCTCGAGTTCATTCCACTCAACTGCCGCTGTGCGGAATCAAGGTAAACAGTTTCTTGGTTCGAAGAAGCCAGGGAAATTAGATATACAACAAAAATAACGCTATCCTAGTGTCTCAAGGCCTCTTATAATAGGTAGGATAAAGGGTAAAGGGTTCAGATATGTACAAGAAGAAGGTTGTTTCCGAATTATCCTCATTATAAATCAGATCAACAATAACAATATCTTAGTAAGTGTAGTGACCAAAGTGGTCTCATATTTTTTCTTTTTCCATTATGATCCGTGACCAAAGACTAGCGATTAATATGAGTGTTTCGCTCCATAAAAATAGGGAAATTAGAAACAAGATATAAAAATGTTGATGGACCGTGGGGGTGTCAAACAAATAGTGCTTTTATTAGGCAAAGGTGCCAAACGATTAGATTGAGCAATAAGTACAGAAACAATTCGTCAAAAGGATACAATCTAATCCCCATATTTCACTGATGCTAACATCAGCATCCGACAGCAACAAGTAGTCCGCATCACTCTGTAAGGGAAAAAGAATTCACACGTATCATCAGCTATAAGCCAAAGAAGCATTAACATTCTGGTCAGTCTTTGTTAGGGTCTGTTTAGGGTCACCCTTTTCGCTTTGGATAGGGTCAATTCGGATTAGGCTCTGAAGAAGCATAACATGAGGCCATATCATTGTAGACAGAATCAATATACTACTATATCCAAGAGAGGAATTTACCACCTCTGAAATAGTTTAGTGACTCAAGACACCAGAACGATTCTCTCATAAAATCCTGACTAAGCTTCTAAGAATATTATCATCAAAATTCACCCAAATACCAAGATATTATTTGATATGGCCAATATCATTTGCGGTACATATAGTACATATCTCACAGTAAATAATTTCTTCAATGAAAAGACATGCTAAACAAGCTGATTACTTGGGAGTACAGAGAAGTGGAGAGCAAATAAGCTCATATGATCCTGACATTGATTATCAATAGAGCATACCGGTGAGCACGGACATTCATCAATTATAATATTCACCATTCGTTATGTATGTTTTGAGGTTGAATACAGAGATACTAAAGATGAGCCTATATAAAACATTGAAGTTACAACATCTTCCAAGGAACCAGCGCCATTAGCAGCATAGTTTTCTATAGGCCTTCCTCCATAATCCATGAACTGTCCTTGCTTCATTTTCACCGCCATGTCCAATCCCGAATTCTGGACTGACTGACTATATTGGTTTCCATTTCAGATAGTTCGGTGCTTGATAAGATTCAGATAGTTGCTGCTCAGGACTATTCAGACACTTGGTATGTATCAATCTTTTCCCTTCTTTTCAATTTTTCTCTCCAAATGTTTGTTTTTATTCAGAACATGCGATTTCTGCTTGGTTTTAATTTCATTTCTGCTCATATTTTCATTTTTTTAGGTGTTTAATGTCACGATTTTATGATTAATTGTTGCCTAAATCACGAAATTTGAATTGTAAGGACTTGTCTAGATTACTCATTACATATTTGTTTTGATTTCCTCTAACAACTGCTAGTTCTAAACTACTTAAGTTTGAAATTTGTACCTTACCAACTAATCAAAGTGTATTCTTTTACCCTTGTATTGGTTATATCCTTTGGTATCAAGTTTTGTACCTAAATTTGGTATGAAATGTTCTTGTTCCTTTGTACTCTCTCCATCCTCCTAACTATTTTGGGAGAAATTATGAATAAGTGTTGAGCTATCTATCTTACCCCTTAAATTAAAGAAAATTGAGATATTAATTTTATGGGTGGTAGTTAGTTATCCTGGGGCAATATTGAATAATTAAAGTTTTTCCTTACCAAAGTTGGAAATGGGACAATTCTTTCGGAAAAAAAAATTGGAGGGTAAGGGGACAAAAAAATTGAGATGGAGGGAGTAGTAGTTAATATGGGTTGGCGACAGCGGCATTATGAGGTGTCAAAACAGAGTGGATTCCTATTTAGAGGAAGGTTTAGTTTATGTCTTACTTAGTACTCATAGTTGATAGTATATGTAAAATTATATCTGTGTATATTTCTATTGATTAAGTTTGTTGCATCTTTTTTTGAAATTTAGTATCGTGTGTGGCTGATTTAATATAGAATGACGCTTTAGTGGAACAAATTTGATTCCTGATCTCTTATGTATTACTCTATTGTCTGTCTTGTTACCTTTTCTTTGCCTCAGATTAAGAATTTGAAGGAAGCAAGAGTTAGTCTCACATCTGAGGGTAAGAGGTATTGTATTCTAAATTTCTAATCATTCAATAGTCGTATGATAATTTCACTAGGAGCTACTAGAAAAGCTCACAACTGAAATGCTATGCGTTTGAGCTTTACCTACCGATGTTTATTTGATCTTGTTGTTCATCTATCTTCAGGCCTAAAAGTTTTGTAGTAGTAACCAATATACTGCCTAATTCTAGTCAAAGTAATCAAATTACGAATTTATATTCTATTTGCAAGGTTTAATTACTAGATTAGTGCATGAGTACCAACAATAAACAATTTACATTCAAGTTTCTCACTACCTAATGTGGATGTAGGTATCACATGGTATAATACTTGAGTAGCAATTTTGTTACAATTGATCGAACTCATGAATTGTGTGAATGTTTATGATATAATACCAGAGTAGCATTTGGTCTTGTCTGAGCCAAACCAATCTATTCTGTCTATCTGATCGGGCAAGCCAAGCTAGAGACCAGCTATTGCTAGATGTAAAGGGCTACACTCCTCCTGGTTCGACCCCCGAGTTGAGTTAAGGCCCTGGTTGAGTGCCCTCCCTTTATTTTGTTCGTGCCCAGCATTCCCTCTCACTTAATTAAGGCGACTGAAAAACTTTCTTTCTTTAATAATCGCGTAAGTCAGAACGACTGAACTTAACACGCTTGGTGACTTGAGTTATAGGGGACTGCAAAAGGTTAGTGGTTTGGCCATATTTAATAAGGAGAGTTCAGCTTAAAAAGTGTGAATAGAAATGGTCACTGAGAATGTTGGGCACAATTTTGTTGGTGGGTTTTCTTCTCACCTGTCGACGGGTAATTCTATTCAGCATAATTTTGAAACATTTTTGTGAAAGGTATATGTACTAATCAAATATATTCATATAAGTTATATTTTCTTTGTCCGTTATAGTTTTCAGATTCATCAGACGGTGACGATGCGCCTTCATATGTTGATTGAAGTCCCTTTGACATTGTCCCTACATGATTGAAGCCCCTACGATGTTCAAACTGCTAAGTGTCCTTGTCTAGCTACTTACATGTTACGTAGCATTTTTTACGATTTTTTTTGGATAACTTTATATTGGATTTAACTATCATCCGGATCCCTTTTGATATTGTTTATTTTGTCGTACTATAAAGTACAATTTAGTTTATATTAGTTAAATTGTGAATGCTAGTACGTATTTGTGATGGAAACGATATATGTATCAAGCGTTTGCTTATTTATAAAAGTACGTGGGTACTTCATTTTATATATATTGCATTATGTTTTTTCATGATTTAGTAATAGCTAGTATTCTATACTACTTATAGATAGGTCTATTTAATTATTCTCTATGCTCTATCAGGTAATAAAGAAGCCAAAAGTATACCGTGATATAAGAAGTGTCAATATATAAATAGTTGACGCCTAATTTTGTCTCATCGAGTGACACGTAAAAGAATCAATAGTCGCTTAAGACGCTTAAAAGCGTCAAATTTGCCGACAAATAAAAGAGTCAATAATCAATGTAGACGCTTATAAGCGTCAAAATTATTGACAATTAAAAGCGTCAATAGTCCATGAAGACATTTAAAAGCGTCAAATTTATTGACAAGAAAAAACGTCAATAATCACTGAAGACGCTTAAACTTGTCAACTTTGTTGACAATTAAAAGCGTCAATAGTCCATAAAGACACTTAAAAGCGTCATATTTGTTGACAAAAAAAAGCGTCAAAAAATAATGACGCCCCAAAAATTGACGCTTTTTGAACGCGTCAATAAACAAAATATTGACGCTTTAAATCGTCAAAAAATGCTCAAAAAAGCGTCATAAATGCAAGGGTTGTGTAGTAGTGAATGGAGAAGGAGAGATGTTCAAAGGAGAACCAGAAGACAATGAATTCGAGTCAGAGTCGGAGTCGGAGTCAGAATCGGAGTCAAGAGAAGTCGCTAAGGAGTCACCTCCTGTCGTCATCCCCGTTCCCTTTGTTTCTCCTAGCTTAACCTCGAGTAGTAACAGTAGTTCAGGAAATGTCCCAACCACTATCCCTTTGCCGCCACTGACCACAGATCAGATGGCTTCTTTGTTTCAACTTTTCTCAAACTTTAATATGAATAAATCAGGTTCTGCTTACTCTTTGTGTTATCTTGAGTGCACTTACATTTACGATGATACTGAGGATGACCAAGACCCAGACTCAATCGAGATACCTCCCTACGTAGCCAAAGAAATACTACAGGAAGGGGAAGGGGGACCAGTAATAGAAGACACCGAACCCATCAATGTAGGAACCGAACTAGAACCCCAAGAAACATAGGATAGGGACTACCTTGAGCTCTACCGAAAGGGCCGACTTCATAGATCTCCTACACGAGTTCAAAGATGTTTTCGCGTGGTCCTACAAAGACATGCCAGGGATCGACAGGGATATCGCCGAACATAGAATTCCGATTAAGCTAGGTTTCAAACCTGTAAAACAGAAACTTCGCCGAATGAGAACGGAATGGGCTCTCAAGATTAAGGAAGAAGTCGATAAGCAATTCAAAGCCGGGTTCATCAAAGTTTCCGAGTATTACATTTGACCGTAGCCAACATAGTACCTGTACCAAAAAGGATGGGAGAATCCGTGTTTGTGTTGATTTTAGGGACTTAAACAAAGCAAGTCCTAAGGATGACTTCCCTCTACCACATATCGACATATTGGTGGACAATACCGCAGACCACGCATTATTATCCTTCATGGATGGGTATGCAGGTTATAACCAAATCAAGATAGTCATAGAAGACATGTATACGACCGCTTTCGTCACTCAATGGGAAACCTATTGCTATACGGTAATGCCGTTTGGGTTAATTAACGCCGGAGCTACATATCAACGCACCGCAACTACACTCTTACACGACATGATGCACAAAGAAGTTGAGGTATACATAGACGACATGATTGTCAAGTCCAAGGATAGAGAAGGGCATATTGCGAACCTTCGCAAATTTTTCGCAAGGTTACGAAAGTACAACATGAGGCTCAATCCTTAGAAGTGCGCATTCGGAGTTACATCTGGCAAACTCCTGGGATACGTCGTTAGCCAACGAGGTATAGAAATAGACCCTTCCAAGATCAAGGCTCTGATCGAAATGCCACAACCTGAAAAAGAAAAAGAAGTCAGAGGATTCCTAGGGAAAGTGCAATATATAAGTCGATTCATATCGAAACTCACCATGATTTGCGAGCCTATCTTCAAGAAGCCCAAGAAAATGGACCACACGATGTGGGATGACGATTGTCAAAAGGAATTTGACCGAATCAAGGAGATATTGGCTAAACCACCAGTGCTCATGCCACCTCAACGAGATCAACCTCTTGGTTTATATCTCACAGTAACGGAAACAGCCATGGGTGCCATGCTAGCTTAAACCTTAGGAAGTGAAGAAAGGGCTATCTACTACCTTAGTAAGAAGTTCTTGGAGTACGAGTGCAAATACTCGCAACTCGAAAAGACATGCCTCGCTCTTGTGTGGGCAATGAAGAAGCTACGCCATTACATGCTTAGCTACTCCGTCAAAATATACTCAAAAATGGATCCAGTCAAATACCTCTTCGAAAAACCCGTCCTCAACGGACGTCTAGCAAGATGGACTTTGATGCTCTCAGAGTTCGACCTCAAATACGTGCCCCTGAATGTTATAAAAGGGCGCGCCGTTGCCGAATTCTTTGCAGAAAATCCCATTAACGATGCACAAACGATAGACACTTGGTCATTTCCAGACGAGGATATACTCCAAACTGATGTAGACTCCTGGGACCTTTACTTTGATGGAGCATCAAACTTAAGAGGATATGGAATAGGAGTGTTACTCATTTCTCCTGAAGGCGAGCATACACCAATCTCTGTCAAACTCGACTTCTAGGTGACAAATAACGCTGCAGAATATGAAGCTTGTCTCATTGGACTACAAGCGGCAGTGAGCTTAGGCATTAAAAACCTCCGAGTACTTGGGGATTCATCCCTAATCATCAATCAAGTTACGGGATCTTGGAAAATCCGAAGCGAAAGCTTAGCACCTTACCAAGCCAGAATAGACCAAGTTGCCCAATTCTTTGATCACGTGACCTATCTACACCTACCTCAGGAAGAAAATCAATTTGCGGATGCTCTTGCAAAACTCGCATCTTTGATTAATATGCCAGATGCCATGGTGGAAATGCCTTTATGTATCGAACGACGGTTAGAGCCGGCTTATGTCCATCAAATCACCGACGAAGAGGAAATCGCACAGGAACCATGGTTCCAAGCAATCCTAAACTTTAAGCTCAGCGGTATCTATCCACCGGATATGGACAAAAGGGGACAACGTGCTATATGCCTACTAGCTTCCCAATACGTTCTCATGCAAGGAGAGTTGTACAAAAGAACACCTCTTGGTGTAATTCTACGTTGCCTTGATCATTCACATGCACGGAAGGTGATGGAAGAAGTCCACGATGGAGAATGCGGTCCTCACATGAGTGGGCCCATGATGGCAAAGAAGATCACACGTTTGGGGTACTATTGGACAACAATGGAATCCGATTGCATCAAATATGTAAGGCATTGCCACAATTGCCAAATCTTCGAGAATGTACAACATGTCCCTCCTTCATTGCTCTACACGATGACATCTCCTTGGCCATTTTCTGCATGGGGAATCAACATAATCGGGAAGATAACCCCAGCCGGAACAGGAGGTCACTATTTCATCCTAATGGCAATCGACTATTTCACCAAATGGGTAGAAGCGGCTTCCTACACTAGTCTCACGGCTAAAAACGTGGCAAAGTTCATACAAAATAACATCATCTGTTGATACGGTTGCCCACATGAGATCATTAGTAATAATGGATCACATTTCTAGGCTGAGAATGAGCAATTTCTAGCCAAGTACAAAATTAGGCATCACCACTCTTCGCCCTATAGACCACAGACTAATGGCGCGGTAGAGGCAGCAAACAAGAACGTTGTCACAATTCTCAAGAAAATGATTGACAACTATCGAGATTGGCCGAGCAAGATACCCTTTGCATTGTGGGGATATCACACATCTGTTAGAACGCCCACTGGGGCTACTCCTTTCTATTTGACCTACGGCATGGAAACTGTACAACCAGTCGAGCTAGAGATACCATCCTTGCGTAATTTACTCGAAAGTCAAATCCCAGAAGCCGACTGGAAGAGGGATAGATATGAAGAACTCATCCTCCTGGATGAACGTAGGCTACGCGCCTTGCATAATGTCCAAACATATCAAGCATGTATCAAACGCACTTTCAACAAAAGGGTTAGGCCAAGGAACACCAAAGAAGGAGACTTAGTACTAAAGTCGGTTAGAGCTCTTTTACCTGTTGACCCACGGGGAAAATTCAAACCTAATTGGGTCGGGCCATTTTTAGTCAAATCCATACTTCCAGGTGGTGTGGTTAGAATCACAGACCTAGACGGGAACGAATTTTCCAACCCGACAAACCTCGACCAACTAAAACGGTATTATGCCTAGAATAGGAACAAAAACGCGCCTCGTGTAACCTCACGTGTCGCTCTTGTGGCACTAACTAAACGGCCCCTGGCCAAGCTGAAATAAGCTAATGTCACTTTGCTCCTGCATTTTGACAATTTTGTCATCCTCATATCATCAAATAAACTAAACTGCACCTTCAGAGTAAGCAAAAGCTCATGCTTATTTTCTAAGTTCATTACAAGCTCTTGCTTAGAACAATTATTCTTTTACATTTACTCGAACTACGCGCAAGGGTTTGATTTCATTTTCTAAATGAATACGTAGGCAATCCTTCACAAGATACAACCCATTATTTTAAAATCTAAATAGAAGGACATTTGCATTGCATTTGGAATTCGACAAGAATAATAAATAGAAAAACACAACGGTTTCATAACCAGTTAACCTTTTTTATTTCATTCTTTTTCTAATAATAAAATGCTACATAATAAAAATAGAAATAGGCTAGGATTCTAAAAACCCCACCTTTTTTATTACAACAATAAATAATAATAAAGACTTGGGCTATTCCTCCATCTTCCCTTTGCCCTTGTCATTCTTGTCATACTTATTGTCACGACCTCGAGCCGGACGTTATTGCGCCACCTCGGGCCTAATCACCAATGGTCTTTCTCGAGGCCTTGACATCCCATTCTTGCCAATCACCATCTCCACGGCAGGAGAGGTCTTCGGTTTCTTCGAAGGATGAACAACTCGAAACCCGGCTTCCTCCTCTCCCTCAGTCAGATGCTTCTCTTTCTCTTTTTCCACCTCGCGCATCTTGTAATCAACAGGCTCGCGCTTCCTCAATCTCTCGCGCTCTTCCGGAGTAGTAGCTTTCCTCCATCGCAGATAAGAATCGGACACCCATAAGGCATTAGCAGAAGAGTTCAAGAACCACACGTTTCTTTGAGCCCATTTAATGGCCCTCTCCCTTCGGCTCTCTATAGTAAGTGCCACGGCAGTCTGCGGGACGGTATCAAGCTTCGGGATCGTCTGTTTTAGTCCAACCTGTCTCATCAGCCTTTCCGGGAAGATGCACACCATAAATTCCAAGCCAGGAATGCGCACAGATCGAGTAGGATCCAAAGAAGACACTCTAGGGACAGATTTGAGGTGCCACCATGGTACAATCCACCTAATCAAGCTCTTTAGTTTATTCTTCCAGTAATCGCAGACCCGAGTGAAGTCCACCATGTACAACCTGGTCCTCATTGCAATCGAACGAGCATGATAAGAAGGAACATGAACTGGGGGCTCGATCAATCGAAGCCGTTCCATAAGCCAAACCTACCAAAAGCAGGTATTAGACATAAAAAAAAACGAAAAAAAAAACGAAAATAAACGAAAAAGAAAAACAAAGAAAGGAAAAGAAGAGAAATGTTCTTTTACCTGCAAGATAACGGGACTTCCCAAGTACGGTAGGTCACGATTGGCTTTCTTATTATCCAAGCCCAACATGATCTCTCCTAGACATAAACAAGCTGGGCTCCTGCGCAGCTCCATTTGCTCAACTAAGCCCAAAAGACGAGGATCACCTCAAAAGTCTTCACCAACATGCCCTTGGAGGACATACACATGCAACAAGCAAAATCCAAAAGCCCTTCGCCTAGCAACATAAGAAACGGTGGGGTCGGCCCTGTTGATTAATCGGTCAATGAAGTCCAACATTCGCACTCCTTTCGAGGTCACTAGACGATCCACCTCAAGTCTAGTCAATCCAAGCAAATCTCTAAATTTGCTTTTATACCCTTGCGAAGTAGAAGGAATGGCAGCCAAGTGCTCAGGGTCCCACCCACCAATCGCAGCAATTTCTTCAGGAAATGGGCAAATGTCGCCTCCAGGGAACGCAAAAACATGATAATTCGGGTCCCAATAATCAAGACAAGCATCCAGGAACGGTTTGACAACCTTGATAAGCTTCAAACTCAACAAAGATCAAAGATTATAGGCGCCCATGTCGTACTTCTCAATGTTGGAAAACTCGTTGGTCCATTCTTTTAGGCGAATTTCCAAAGTATTCATGATGAGGGATTATTTTGAGAATTTTATGTAATAAGACGAAGAAGAGACGGAAGAATTGTGTGAATAAAAGCTCTATCGACGTCTCTATTTATACTAATTTCTGTTTCCTAAAATCTGCCAGAGCAGAAACACCCGGGAACAGGCGCAACACTTGCTGCGCCTCTTCAAAGGGACGCAGCTCATGCTGCGCCTCTTCCTCAGCTAGGTTTCTGTGATTTTTCGCGTTGGATCTTTCCTAAATACCTTGACGAATAATTTCCTATTCCTACTGGTTATTGTTTTGGTAAAAACGTGGAAGTTACCATATTTTGTGTGTCCTAATTCCGCAGGCACGCATTTCGAGGCGATATCGACATTTTCGTCATTTTATCACACTTGTACATTTTCATTTTAGGAAATAATTTTCTTTTTTTTATATAATACTTTTGTAGGAAATAATTTTCATTATAATTTAATTCATTTCAAAATTTATACATTTCTTTCATCTCTTTTCATTTCTAACTTATAGGTTTCTTTTTTTTCTTTTTTTTAGGTGGTAATCCTCCCTTGGTTAAGTGATTTTCGAGCCTTCGGAAGCCCTGAAATCGCTCTTTTCTCGCCATCTTTGGCCATTTTCTCACAAACCCGATCACTCATGTGGTAATTAGGGTCAAGTCAAGCCTAAGTTGAAGCCTAGTTCTGGGTTCAAGTCGAAATTTCGGCAGCATTTCGTTATAACGGCGATTATGCCCTAGAAAAGTGCCCTGAAAAAGCCATCACAAACCAAAATTCTGAGATGGTAGGAAGTTTACCCATCATCCAAGGATCCCAAATATCAAGTTTCATCGCAAATGGGCAATCCTAAGGCTATTTTCGAAGCAATTTACGGTTTAGTTGTGAAACCGTCTCAAATTCACTCAAATGCTCAAAACTCAACGAAAATTCGAAACAAATACATGGTTGTGTTCCTTATACTACCAATTATCCGTTTCTAATATCAATTTTACAAGGCAAATCCATTTGGGGGAAAAGCCCCAAATTTTCGAATTAATTGGGTTGAAAACCCTAATTTTTTCGATCTAAATTGAGCAAATATAGAAGATTAATACAAGAATGGTACACATACCTCGATTAGTCATGATGAATGCAAGCTTTTGGATCAAATCTTGGCGGAAATGGTTAGGATTTGAGAGAGAATTTGAAGAAATTGTGTTTCGAACAAATGATTGCAAACCCTCTGTTTATCACGTTTTTACGCAGAAAATAAACCCTTGGGAATAGACGCAGCAGGTGCTGCGCCTCTTCCAAGAGACGCAGCTCTTGCTGCGCCTCTTCCTGGTATTCCCTCCTTACGAGTTTTCAAAAATTCGTTATGAGTTCGTTATTAGTGGGCCCATCTTTGGTGCGCCTCTTCCCCAATGCTATTTTATCTCTTTTTGGTCCCTTTGACGATTATCTTTCGTTCCGGCCCACATTTCTAAGCCAACAGCAGACTATTATACGTTATTTATCGCTTCCAAGACCTTGCTTGTCACAACGAGCAGATATTCCTTCACAGGTGTTTCGACACGCCTTCATTATATTTCCCCTAGCGAGAGTAAGCGGATAGACTTTCCCTCTCGAGACATGGAGATAAATTCCCGATTATGATTTCCCCAACGAGAGTTCACGACCGACAGTCATTTCCTCTTGAGACATGGAGATCAACATCAGCCCCTATTTCTTCCGAAGTTTGTTGGAAGCTGAACACGAACAGATTTCTCCCAGCAGTTCCCGCCCGTGTCCTGATACTCACAATATTTCTTGTTTCCCCTCGGTGTGCGACAAAGGTGTCGTTCTCCAGAAGTTCCCAAACCGATAGAGTTCCTATACTCAAGCTTTAGTTACCCTTAAGTTGAACTTGTATTCAGGCCTCCTTCCCATTGATGCTTTCCTTTAGGGCCCCCACACCCTAGCACCAAGCCTTACTTATCTTTTAGGTCTTAACGTTAGTTCCTACGCTTACCCTTAGCTCCGATGCACCTCCGGAAGCATCTCGAGAAGAAGTCTCAGGTATGATCTCTTCTTATGGCTGGCGAGCCTCATTACGTAGTCTAATGGACTTTAAACGACCCTCCCCGATAGTCGACAGACTCTAAAATGTTCCCGTCGACAGGTCCTTGGCTCAGACCCCTTGAGCCGTCTCGCGTCGCCATAGTCGTCAGGTTGTAATCTTCGATTGACCTGATAGCTTTACTTTGACTTTCGCCTTGTCCAAGCCTCAGTCAAAGTGGGGGCTCTGTAGATACCTCATTTCTGCACCTCCCGCAAGCCACCCGGTGATGATTGGGCCGCATGTTTGGTACGCGGAACGATTTGTGACAGTTCGTAAGTTTATCGTCAAGTGATTGCTCAAACACTGATGTCTATCTCTTAGTTGTCATCTACGTGCCGATACGATCGTTTTGACAGTAATTAGAGTACATTTGGAGTCCGGGCCTAAAACCGTCTTCATTTTCTGATAACCGTTAGATCCCGAGTCAGAATGTTCTGGAATGTTCCGGATATTTCTATTCCATATTTTTATAAATGTTTCACAATCTTTTTTCTTTGGTAAACAATTTCCCGTAATATTAATAGAAAATATTAAGGAAAACCAAATTATTCCGTCCTTCTATAACTTAAACACGGAAATCTTTCTTCCGCAGGAGGAAACCACTTGGGAACAGACGTAGCAGGTGCTGCGCCTCTTCCAAGAGACGCAGTGACTGCTGCGCCTCTTCCCAGGTCCTTTTCTGCGTATTTCTCGTATCCTTTTTATATCTTTCCGAGATTCACTTCCAAAGTCTCTCCGAAACCCTAATTCCTTCACGTGATTAGTATAAATAGGAGCCTTCGCTCCTCATATTTCTGACGCGAGTGTCCGCCCTTCTCTTCTCCCTTTGCATTCTAGACCTTTGATCTTACTTTTTGGCGCCTACGTGCTTGAACTTTCGACCACGTAAGCTCGGATCTTTCTGAGTACCAGCCTCGTTTGCATGACAGACCAATTTGACCAACTCCACATCAATCAACTTTATTAATCTAATCGTTTTTTCCTCTAACGAGGGCACTTTCGTCTACATTCGAGTCGAGCATCACTAATCGATAACTTAGTTCTTCTCGTTTCGTCAAACATGTAAGTCTGAAGGTGTAAATCTCTCCTTTATTTATTGTTATTTATTTTTTTGTATCATCATTAATGTAAGGTTTATGTCGAAAACATCTTTAAAACCGATTTCTAAAACCGTGCTTTAAAACCCTTTTTACGGATTACCAGAAGATAACCGTCGAGAAAGGGCGCAGCAACTGATGCGCCTCTTCGAAGGAGCACAGTTCCTGCTGCGCCTCTTCGTGAGGCTGCCGCAGTTCCTGCTTCCTTTCTTCTTCCTTCGTCCTCTGTAATTCGTCAATCGTTGTTTGTTTTCGTTTGTTTTCTTTAATTCTTCTATACAATAGAATAATAATCTCATATATATTATTTATCATTCATTCACACGTTTAATTCATCATTAAATCCGACTTAAATCCCTTATAATCTCATATTTGCGGGTTTTCGTCATTAAGCTCAATCCGGGTTGTAGAGATTCGATTTGTTCATATCGGGTTTCTGGAATTCAATCTTTGATATATTTTCATCTGTCTATTGTCGTATTCATCATTAATTTGTCATTAATTTGTCATGTTTAACCTATTTTGTTCACCTATGTCACTAATCAATCGACCGTTCATTGAAATAATCCGTTTGCATCCGTCTCGTCCATGTTTTATTGCTTTTATGACCATCAATCGCATGTAAATAACCTATTAATCACTTTCATCCGAGTAAATATCATAATCAATCCTTAAAATCATCAATTAACATTAACGATTTGCAGTTCCGGCTTCACAACCAGAACTCACCCTTGGAACAGACGCAGCAACTGCTGCGCCTCTTCGAGAGGGCGCAGTCCTGCTGCGCCTGTTCCAGGATGGGTTCTGTCTCTGACCTCCGTTGTTGCTTGACCTAGTTTAATTAGCTTACGTATAATTAAATATTAACCGTATTATCGCCTACTATTTCTGTTCGTTATTTCATTCTTTTTCTCAAATTATCCGTTTCAAAGGTATTTTCGATATAAATCGCTAAACCCGATGTAATTATTGTTATTTTCATTGTAGTTTTCTATCATTGTATTATTTATCGCATTTGTATGATTTATTTGCACGCTTCCATATGTAATTGAGCATTAAATCCTACTTCGACCCAATTGTATGCTAAATTAATTGTTCACCAACTTAGTCTAATCTTCATATGCTAGGATTAAAACTTGGATGTTTCATTGCATGCATATAATCGACGATATATCGATTATAGATGATGTCCCTAATCATTAGTAGAGGCCACTATCGAGGCGGGCGGGATTAGGTGTTCGATCAAAAGAGCTTCCTAATACGTACCCTCACCCCTTACTCCAGATCTCTGTGAACATCCGTGTTCATTGGCATCCACGAGAGTCATTCTAGACATAGAATGCTAAGGGTAACGATTGCTTAGTGTTCATGTCTTTACTTTTTGTCTTGACATGACACGAGGTATTCGAACGGTTCCAATTTCCCATAAAAATTGGTGGCGACTCCAACAAATGCAAACGCTTGTTCTCTCTCCCAAGCGCCCCCGTGGGCCCGCTGTGCACACAAAGACTCCCTATTTTGATCATGAACACTCTCTATCTTATCCCTCAACTCCTCTAGCTCAAACTCCACACGGTTTCTCCAAATAGCATCGCCAGCACCTTCGAAAACACCACCACCAGTACTGTCACCATCATCAGCCTCCTCTTCCTCATCAGTCACAGGTTTGCCCGAACCGTCAGCTTCCTCCATAAGGACATCCACACTACCCTCAGCTCCTTTATTCCTTTTCTTTGAGGTTACTAGAACAAGCAGCTCTGGAGGGTCCTGGGGAATGTATAAATCGCTGTTACGCGGCCGCACCGGAATCAGCACTCCCTCCCTGGCGAGGTAGTCTCAAGTAAGCATCCTTTTTAACAGTACCTAGTTGCAAAGCATAGGCCAACTCCTCACAATCGATACGACCCAACATCTGCATATGGCAACACATTGACTCGATGGTCAAAGAAGAGATCCCACGGACGCGGTCTCGGGGGTCTAACTCATACCCCAAATGAGTAGCAAGCAAAGTCACCATTCCTCCCATAGCAATCTTACCCGTCGTTACCTCCCGAATAGAAATACACATTTGAATAAATTCGTTCACCCAGTCTGGCCGACCCACTCCTTCCGTCCCCATTCCCCACAACATTTCAATCTCATTCCGAGTCACATTAGTAGGTTCCCCTTGGCAAAAGAATGTCATGGCCAGGACACGGTGAATGAAACGGAATGCTGGGTGTGAAGGAAATGTAGATTCATATACATACTAACATACTCATATATGTCGAAATTAATTTGTCATAAAATTAAGTGTGGATTTTATGCATGCAAACAATATAATAAAAGAGAAGAAATCATATCCTTACATTGAAATTTCGGTTCAAATGGGCACAAAAGAGATCTCCTTCTCTTTTGTTCTTGAGCTCTCCAAATGGAAGAACAAGGATTCAAATGTAGAATCCCTCCCAAAAGCATATACCCAAGGAATACATCTTAATAACCAATATTATTTAGATCTAGTAATAATATTAGTTTTTGCTATAAAATTGATACAAAATAAATTGTATTTTTTGGCTCTTGAATCACTCGGTCAAGAGGGAGTATATGTGAGATTTTATTTCTCTAGAAAATTCATATATTGTAGAGATTCACCACTTTCTTACACTAGAAAATGTTATATGTCAAAATGATGAATGAATGAATTGAAAAGAAAAAGCTCTCTTTCTTTTCTTGTATGGTTGGCCGAAAATTGGCTTGGGTAGGATGCCCAATACTTTTTGTTTTTGCTCTTCTCAAAAGCATAGGTGGGCATGGCTAGAGATTAGACTTTAATAATTATGTTTTCTCTTATTAAAATAATCAACATAATTATTCCACTAATACTCCTAATTTTCGGTTTATACAAGATAAAATGGAAGGTCCATTTTATTTTGTCATTTGTCAAGTGTGACATACATATGTGACATGTTACTTGACATGTGAATTTGTAATGTATTTTTAACATATTAAAAATCAACATACTCATAAAATATGTCATTTACAAAATCGACTAGTAATTCGTAATTACTTGTACCAAAAATGTTTCCAAATTATAAACTACAACATTCTGTATTTATAATAATTTATTCATTCCGTTTCAATTGTTTCTGTAAACAATAATTTCATCTAAGTAATAAAACAATTCGATTACTTAGACCGTGTCTCATTTAATCATATTTACAATGAGATACGTAAATTATACTCACAAAATTATCCGTCAATTTTAAGCAATTTAATTAACTCGTATCGGTATACGATTAATTAAATAATCAATTAAGAGTATTTCCTATAGGTATGACCTAAGGGGATCAATTGATCACCACCGTCGCACGACAGTAATGTCAAACTCTAGTCATCCAATCATTACCGATATGTGTGGACCAATTGACTTGTAAAATATTACATCCCACATGTATTCTTAAAATGAGATTTAATAATGATATTTAAATCATGTGATCGCACTATTGTTGAGGACACATTTTCCCACAATCTCCCACTTGTCCTCGACAAGTGTGCGTCACCAATTCTCTTGTCCTATTACTATCTCCCACTCAATGCAAGGTGTCTTTCGTGTCGTACTTGCAAGTGATCATATCGAGAGTGGTTTCCTCGATCTGGAGAATAACTGATTGACTGGATTTATCTATCATAGATACCTTCCGAGCGTGGCCACGCATTTCCAGTTCATTACTCCTCGAGTGGCCCTGAGATATTGTTTTAACCCTGACAAGGGGATGGACAATTCCTATCGCACTCATTCCCTTCGACTAGCCACACCATCATAACCCAAAATATGCCCATTTGACCCCATTTACGAAGGTCGTAGTAACACAAATCAAAGTTAATCAAACTGTGCCATCTTAGGTGAATAGTCTTTAGTCAAAAGAATCGACTCATTTGAATACTATAGTAGCTCTCGCCACGACCAGGCTATATAAATTGCCAGAACTCTATAAGCGGTCATAAGGCCCGACAAAATGTTCCTAACAGTCTGCCTATGTGATCGACTAGTCATCTCACATGACTCTATGGCACTTGAACTTGCCATCAATCGCATCACACTTTAGTTACTTCGAGACGTCACCTCATACAAGTAACTATGGGCAAATACAATGTTAATCCGTGTTCACTTTAACGGGGTTCAATTGTCTCCACAACCCGTTTGGATGTAACAAAGTATAATAAAAGAGTTTTAAAATAAAACTCGAACGACAAATGCGATTATCACACATGAATAGTCAATGCCTGATTACTATTTCATGTTCTATAATCTAATTTGATCTTGTGCGTAGTTGTTCATTTCAATTCAATTGAAATGACATGACTCATCATGTTTAGCCTTTGAGAAGGCTTTGGTTAGTAGGTTTTATCAATTTCTTGTACCTTACTCAACCTCGCTACATACTCGTTTTCCTTTTGTAATGTATACATTTGCATTACAAAACTTTCTGAGTACGTGTCGAGATCCAATCAAGACATAGGCCCTCTAGCCTAAGAATAGCTCCCACTGTTTTCACAGTGTGCGGGACTCATCCTTCTTGCACATCTCATGATCACAAGTGTACTCAATTTCCGTTATAAATATCACTCATTGTTCTTTATTGCCTAGAACGATTCTAGAAAATCTACTTCTTAATTAACATTGCCACAATGGTATCTTAACCATCCTAATGTGTTTTGATTATGGTTTTGTCGGAAACCATGCGCAATCTCAATTGTCAATTGTCACTTGTGTAACACCCTTACACAACATTGCATCATAAACACTTTGCTTTACTTCCTTAATGCTTTTGCAAGCACTTAAGGGTAATCTTTATGACTTACTTGGTAAAGATTACTTAAATTCGATTTTTGAAAACAATTCATCATACTCAAAGCATATGAAGTGTTATACATCATTTCTTTTTAATTGATTCGCAGCGGAAGCAAATGAAATCAATCAAATATGTTCAATTTAATTGAACTAGTCATGAATCTTATCAACATAAGACTTCTTAACGACGCTAATATCATGTGGATTTATCTTCATAAATCCGGATATTCAAGATGTATTATAATACTCCAAAAGTCTTAAATCATTCTCAATGATCAATATGTCATCCACATATCGGACTAATTAAAACTTCTGTAACTCCCACTAAACTCCATGTATAAACACAACTTCTCGACTTATCGAGAAACGTTTTATAACATGATCAAATCATTGATTCCAACTCATTGATGTCCTACTTAAGATTCTCTCTTAAGTTTCACATAATCTTAGGATTGCAAGAATCTACAAAACTCAAGACATGTATTGAATACATTCCTTCTTTTGAAGAAGCGGGTTTTAGATTCACTTGCTACGTATTTCATAACCTCATAATGAAACACAATCCTTAAGAAGATCCAAATAGACTTAAGCATTTTAATTAGTGCAAAACCCTTTGCAACCAATCTTGCTATGAAATATCTCTTTATTAGTGCAAAACCCTTTGTCACTAATCAAGCCTTTTTGTTTCGGATTTTCATGGCTCTAAGCCTTGTATTGAGTTGTGACTTTAAACACTCTTATGTAAGTCATATGTTCATTACTTTCTAGAAGTAATCAACTTGAATCAAACAATTTCTTTTGTAAGTTATAAGCTCTTTACTTTCTTAAGAGTAGCATGAATTCATCATCTTTAACAAGTGACGAATTTAACCTCCTAGGTTTTAAAGAAACAATATTTTACACAAAACGTCTCATGTAGCCAAGAAAGACCAGTTTCTTGCGACATAACATTCTCTTGTGGCATTCTTTGTGGCTCTTGAATAATTTCTCCCACTCTGTCTTCTAAAATAAACTTGTATTTTAGAAAGACAGCTTCATGAGCCGCAAACCCGTCGTGCTCGTGATAATTGCAAGGGAAAAATGAGCATTTGTTTCTTGTGAAAAACTTACAACCATGGTACCCTTACCATTTCATATCTCATATGATTCGATTTAGTGGAAAAATAATTTTAGACAAAATGATAAAATCCCCAAAAGGATCAAGTAACTCAAAGTAACTTGATTGAAGTTCAAACCATATCGAATAGCGTTTGATTTCTTATCCAATCACACATTATTTCATAATGCGTGCTAAGAGAGATTAACTTGTGATACTATATCACATTTCCTTTGCTTATATCAAAGTCTTCACTTTGATAATCCCATCACGACTAAATCGTGATTTCTTTAACTCTTTAAACTTCTTTAAAGATTTTTCTATTTACCTTATTAAGTTAACACTTTAGCGTCAACTTAAATCGTTGATAAAAGAGAATGATCAACCTTTTTTTTGGATCAATGATTTACAACCTCGGTCTCCTTTTCAACCAAAAGGCACGAGACATCTTGCTTTGAATACAAGATACGCATATACCATTAACAATCTAATGGTTTCAAGAGTACTCGATAACTCTTTACGTTCATCATTCCAAAATTTAAGGTTTAATCTTGGGTTACCAATTTGAATCTTACATCATCTACATGATATATCATTCTAGTTTGTTTTAGAATATAATCACCTTGATAATGGGCTAGCCATACATCAAATCGTGGTGTATAGGGTCACAAAAGTGAAAACCCTTTTTGTATCTTAATAAGTTTATATTCTTATTTAGAGTTTATGCACTTAATAGTCACAATTAAGTACAACTTTAAATCCAAAAACTAGATTGAGTACACAATTACTCTATCTCTCGACATTATTGTTGCTAGTCGTCATCTTCTAATCATCCTATGTATCAAGTACAATGATGAAAACCTCCACTGGTTTCTAATATTGACGAAGTGGTACTAGCAAAAATTATGTTTAATCAAATAAACATTTAAAGAAGAAGGTCCCATTAGATGTCCCACAACTAACTTGTTGATTCTTCAATAATTTGGGGCAGTTTCTTTTCTTGTGTCCAACATTTAAGACAATGGAAACTTTATTGGTCGGGATTGATAGGTTTAGTATCGTCATTCCTCAATGACTTTACTTTCAACATTACCTTGTATCAATTCCATTATTATCTTTACTTCTTGAACCTCGTCCTCATCTTAACGGTTTAAGAGAATGCTCCCACTTATTTCAATGAGTCTTTGCTTTGAGAAGCAAAATTGAATTCATGAAGATCACTCTTCATTTGTTCGTTTTAGTCTTAAAACTTTCATTGAAGTGGTTGCGTTATTTTGGTCAATTACGAATTCTTGACAAAACTAATTACCAAAACAATTTATCGCTTCAAGGTACTTAATTCATTTAAGTACATGAAAAATAATCCATTGTAAGTAGATGTGTTAGTCAAGAATCAAAAACCTGTTTGATAATGAATAACTTCAATCTATACTCTTTACAAGAGATCCTTAGCAATGGTTCATATGAGGTTTTAGAAGCAAATTCATATTTGTCTTTAGTTACGATGTTTTAATGGAGATTTGAGTCAAAATCGAAATGATATCGTATATGAATTGTGGTAAAGAAATAGAACAATATAAAAACGGAATAGTGGAAAACTTAACATTTATCGTTTTATTAATACTTGAAAAACAAGTATAGCATTTACATAGTGACCTCTACCCAACTATGATAAATGATTCCAAGACCCAAATTCATATTGACTTAGGCACGGTGGGGCCGATACATCCTTTATCAATATAACTCGGTGGATTAACGTTCAATCGATTCTACTTTTAGAACTCTTGGTCGATAACATTACATTAACAATTATCTATAGCCCAAAACACATCGACAAGGGCACGGTGGGGCCGATACATCCCTTATCAAATACTTTTGTTGAGTTCAATCCAAATTTCGAATAAATGTGTCCATGATCCAAACCCATATTAACTTGGGCACGGTGTGGCCGATACATCCCTTATCAACATGAATTCGGTGGATTAACATTCATCACCCACTTCCCCTACGTAACAAGGTTTGTACCCCGGTGGGGCCGAGCGCACTCCCTCGCGAAATAGGTTTTCATGGTTTCTACTATTTGGTAAGGCTATGTCTCAATTAATTGTTTTAGCGAGAGGTCATGTCAATTTATTATCTATCACGTTTTAAGTGAACTAAAGCGGTGAACTACGATAATTTTAATTGACACGGTCGAAAAACTCGATAAAATAAGGATGCATGTTTTAGTTATGGCGATTTAGCGATGCATGTGACATAAAATAAAATGCAAGCATAAAAATAAATAAATAAATCCTAGTATGGCCTTTCCTAAAATAGAAAAACTATTTATCTATTACATATTCGGAAACCAACTCCATTGGTCCCTTGAACTTCGGTTGTGGCACGCATCTCGAGGTAACACCGTCTTTATGTATCGCCATTCTTGAAGAAATCCGTCTTTTGGAACTCCGGAATGAATAAAATTACATAATAAATTACATAATTTCCTATTATACATTTGTAACTAAAATGAAATAAATCTATTAAATTAGAAAACGGTGATACGAGATCACAATAAAATTACAACCGAATCGATATTCCCATACATTTCGGGAAATACCAATTAAAATCTAAGGCCATACTAAGTAAAATTATATAATTCAAAAATTACATAAATTAAAATTATGACAATCATAAAGAAAATGCAGCATTATAATATGTATGAACATGCTCAATTTTATGCTAAATCGCCTTTTAATTAGCCAATATCGTATATTACTCGGTTTTTACGGATTTGCGTGATTTCAACATTTTATAATCACAAAAATACATAAACTCATATTTATGCATAAGTTAATTACCCTAACCTCTTAGGACTCAAAATTTAGTCTTCACTAATAATTTGACCATAATTAACCCATATTATATAAAATTGTTCATAAATGGACTAAAAATTACAAAAATAAGCTATTAAACTTCAAATAAATCACAAAATTTCAAATAAATTTGAAATTTGAAATTTAAACTCATGAACATTCTGGAAAAATTCCATGACACTCATAATGTTCAAAATCTTAGGTTAAAAATTTCAAATTTTTCCTAAAAACAATGTTGCGGTTTATCGATTTTAATAAAATAATCATAAAAACATGGAAAAATTATTTTCATTAACTTTTCAATTTTAGATCTGAAAAATATAATAAAATGCAACATTAGACGTTTTTCCTAAGTCATAGATTATGTTTTATTAATTTTCCACTAATAATGTCACTATTTATGCTATTTTTCTTCAAAAATCCATAAATCATGCAAAAAGACTTCTTTATAGCCAATTATTTTACACACATCTTGTAAAATTGCATGTGACAACATATTAATTTTCTATGACCAGATTCGAAATTTAACTCATATTAACCTATTTTTTACTCAAATCCGAATTTAATAATGAGAAATTCATTTTTCGAGCATAACAAGTCCAAAAATTATGAAAATTTACAGGTTATCTCAAAATAATATATGTGACAACATATCCAAAAACCAAGTAAAAATTCAAACTATAGCTAATTTTAGACCAAAAATGACATTTTTACTCATAAAATCACATTTAAATGCCATTATTGTAAATTATGAACAATAAAAATCCGAAAAATTAACCAAAATATCCTAAAACATTTTAGGACCAGAAATATTAACATGCATGAATTAATTTCGTGATATATCATAATAACACAAATTTTACAAGTTTTATTTGTTATTCTTATAACTCGGAAAAACTCTTAACCGATTTGCATGCAAACAACCGTGGCTCTTGATACCGATTGAAGGAAATGTAGATTCATATACATACTAACATACTCATATATGTCGAAATTAATTTGTCATAAAATTAAGTGTGGATTTTATGCATGCAAACAATATAATAAAAGAGAAGAAATCATATCCTTACATTGAAATTTCGGTTCAAATGGGCACAAAAGAGAACTCCTTCTCTTTTGTTCTTGAGCTCTCCAAATGGAAGAACAAGGATTCAAATGTAGAATCCCTCCCAAAAGCATATACCCAAGGAATACATCTTAATAACCAATATTATTTAGATCTAGTAATAATATTAGTTTTTGCTATAAAATTGATACAAAATAAATTGTATTTTTTGGCTCTTGAATCACTCGGTCAAGAGGGAGTATATGTGAGATTTTATTTCTCTAGAAAATTCATATATTGTAGAGATTCACCACTTTCTTACACTAGAAATGTTATATGTCAAAATGATGAATGAATGAATTGAAAAGAAAAAGCTCTCTTTCTTTTCTTGTATGGTTGGCCGAAAATTGGGTTGGGTAGGATGCCCAATACTTTTTGTTTTTGCTCTTCTCAAAAGCATAGGTGGGCATGGCTAGAGATTAGACTTTAATAATTATGTTTTCTCTTATTAAAATAATCAACATAATTATTCCACTAATACTCCTAATTTTCGGTTTATACAAGATAAAATGGAAGGTCCATTTTATTTTGTCATTTGTCAAGTGTGACATATGTGACATGTTACTTGACATGTGAATTTGTAATGTATTTTTAACATATTAAAAATCAACATACTCATAAAATATGTCATTTACAAAATCGACTAGTAATTCGTAATTACTTGTACCAAAAATGTTTCCAAATTATAAACTACAACATTCTGTATTTATAATAATTTATTCATTCCGTTTCAATTGTTTAGAAACAATAATTTCATCTAAGTAATAAAACAATTCGATTACTTAGACCGTGTCTCCTTTAATCATATTTACAATGAGATACGTAAATTATACTCACAAAATTATCCGTCAATTTTAAGCAATTTAATTAACTCGTATCGGTATACGATTAATTAAATAATCAATTAAGAGTATTTCCCTATAGGTATGACCTAAGGGGATCAACTGATCACCACCGTCATTGACAAAGAATGTCAAACTCTAGTCAACCAATCATTACCGATATGTGTGGACCAGTTGACTTGTAAAATATTACATCCCACATGTATTCTTAAAATGAGATTTAATAATGATATTTAAATCATGTGATCGCACTATTGTTGAGGACACATTTCCCAACAGGGTGTGGAATCCTAGAACTTTTCTGAGTGAGAACGTTGTAACGCTGATGAGTAAGAGCATACCAAAATTCATTCGGTGCTGCCCAAGAAGGGGCGCCATTCCATTTCTCCGTGTCAGCTCTCGGGGCTACACCAAAAATCTCCCTCAAAGCATTATAGGATAAAACAGTGACTTGGTTCATTAACTGAAATTTAATGCTAGGAGGGTCACTCTCGGGCATACGCTCAATGGTGGATAAGAACTACAACGTCAACCTCTTATACGTCTCAGCCTTCTTATTCAAAAACTCACTCAACCCAGCTCGTCCTAACAACTCTTCCACTGCCTCAAGAGCTCCCAACTGACACAATGCCTCTCTGTCAAAAAAATTTGTTACCTGAATGGTTCTCTTGGGAAGGATAAGCGCTCTCCAACATTTCTTTTGGGCATCATTCAAGTTACAGCCCATATAATCGACAACGGTACTAGCACGTGAGGTACTAGCACCAGCTTTTGGGGTGGTTTTTGTAGCTTTTCTGGGTGGGTTCTTTCGTTTTGGGGCCATCTGACAACAACAAAGCACAAACAATGCAGCAACCCAGCACTTCACAGCCGATTAATAAGACAGTAACTCCTCACAAACTCGACCTACTCAGTACACTGGACAACAGCTTAGCAACAAGGAAAACAAAACATCAACCCAACACAGCAACACTCACGACACAGCCCAACTCCCTCAATTCACGACACGACCTCGCAACAACAACAACCCAGCCCAGTAGTAACACCGTCACAGTCCAGCAATGCCTCACAAAACAACCACTCTCTCGTCACTCAACAAAAACCCAATTTACAGCACTCAAACCAGTAATGAAACGCAAAAATTGACCACAATTGAGTGTAAGTACTCACAAAAATTTGATTTAAGCAATGAAATTTCGAGTTTAAGCAATGAAATTTCGAAAATTTGAGTACATACAAACCCGCTAAAAACAATAGGCGCGACGAACTGATACGGCTTTGAATTGACGCAGCAAAACACAAAGCAACGCCCAAAATCGTCTCAATTGAGAGAGCGATTTTCAATTCCAGAATTAGGGTTAATAAAACCCAAATTTTCGAACCAATTTCAGCAGTATTGGAATGAATTGCAGCACTATAGAATCGAACAAACCCGAACTTGTGACGAAAGTGTTTGATTGTTGCAATTCCAGAAATTAGGGTTGAAAAACCCCCAAATTTTCGAACAATTTTGCAGCAGAATAAAATGATTTTTCGAAAATAATGAATGAATGAATTAAAACAATCGCAATTTGTGAAGGATTTTCCTTAAATTTCAGCAATAATTTGAGAGAATTTGAGAAATTTATGATGGAATGAGGGAAGTGATACTGAAATAGGGCAGAAGGAAAAGAGAGAAAAATAGAAGCAGCTTAATCGATACCTAAGAGTAGAAGGAAAAGAACACAATCTCAATTTTGCAGGGTGAATGCAGGTTGAACCTCGCGCGCGCTTAGAACGCACGACAAACGCGCTTCGAGTGAATGCTGAACGCGAAATCTAGTTTGCTCGTTGTTTCTTCCTTTGCCATTACGCGTGTGATTAGTGCGACCCACATACACACTTATAACACGCAAATCAAGGTAATTTTTCCGTCTTGAAATAGCATTCCACGTTCCTAATACATATAACAAACCGTCAAAACAAAATTAAAACGAGTAATAAAAACACAAAGACACTACCATTATGAAATATTAATTAAAATGGAACAAATTAATTAATTATGACCCATAATTAAAAGAATTACAAAGGAAAAAGGATACAAATCCCGGGTTGCCTCCCGGTAGCGCATTTGGTTAACGTCGTTAGCTCGACTCAGTGATGATATTAATCCTCATAGATGGGTTCCGACAGTAAAATGGATTCAACTCCTTCCATTTGAAAACCATCATAGTACAACTTCGACCGTTGACCGTTCAGCTTTAAAAATTTTCCCGTCTCCAAGCTTCGAATCTCTACGGCTCCATGAGGGAATACTTTAGTAACAATAAACGGTCCAACCCACCGGGATTTCAGCTTACCCGGAAACAAATGTAGGCGACTTTGATACACTAGGACCTTTTGACCCACCTCAAAGGACCGCCTAGAGATCATCTTATCATGCCAAGCCTTAGTCTTCTCTTTATATAAGGCCGCATTCTCATACGAGTCAAGCCGGATTTCATCAAATTCTTGGAGTTGGAGCATTCTATGGAGACCTGCATCATCTAGACTCGTGTTGAAGCTCTTGACTGCCCAGTAAGCTTTGTGTTCGAGTTCAACAGGTAAATGACAAGGCTTACCAAATACAATCCGGTACGGGGACATACCAAGGGGCGTCTTGTAAGCCGTTCTATATGCCCATAATACATCTTCTAGCCTCAAACTCCAATCTTTTCGGTTAGGATTAACCGTCTTCTCTAAAATTGACTTGACCTCTCTATTGGACACTTCATCTTGTCCATTCGTCTGGGGGTGGTAGGCAGTGGAGTTCCGATGTGTTACTTCATATTTTTTCACCAAAGCCTCGATGGTACGATTGCAGAAATGGGTACCACGGTCACTAATAAGAGCTCTTGGAAATCCAAACCGAGTGAAAATGTGGCTTTTGACAAACGCAGCCACAACCTTAGCATCATCAGTCTTAGTGGGGATAGCTTCCACCCAATTAGATACATAATCCACTGCCAAGAAAATATAGAGATAGCCATCTGACTTAGGGAAGGGACCCATAAAGTCAATACCCCATACGTCGAAACTCTCACAGAATAACATCGAGTTTTGTGGCATCTCGCTCTTCTTGGATATTGCACCCACCCTTTGACAGTTATCACATGATTTGCAGAAGAGATGACAATCATGAAATAATTTTGGCCACCAAAAACCGCATTCTAGCACCTTCCTCGCGGTTCTTCTAGCACCGAAATGTCCTCCACAAGCATAGGAGTGACAATGTGCCAAAACAGAGGCAATCTCGGCCTCTGGAAGACATATTCTAATAATTTGATCGAACCCATGCTTCCATAAATAGGGCTCATCCCAAATGTAGTATTTAGCATCACTCTTGATTTTGTCTTTTTGGGACTTAGAAAATCCGGCAGGAAACCATCCGGAGACCAAATAATTTACAATATTAGCATACCATGGCTCGGCGGTTTGAATGGCTAGCAATGTCTCATCGGGAAACATTTCTTTGATAGGCTCTTGGTTGTTCCTTGCCTTATCATCATGAACTAGCCTGCTCAGGTGGTCAGCTACCACGTTTTCGGCCCCCTTCTTATCTTTCAATTCCAAATCAAAATCACTCAAAAGTAGAATCCACCTTATTAGCCGAGGTTTGGATTTTGTCTTTGACATCAAATATCGAAGAGCTGCATGATCAGAAAATACAATAACCTTGGTTCCTAGAAGATAGGAGCGAAACTTTTCCAAAGCAAAAACTACCGCTAGCAACTCATTTTCAGTAGTTGAGTAGTGCTTCTGGGCATCATTCAATGTCATGGAAGCATAGTGAATTACATGAGATGATCCCCCTACATTCTGTCCTAACATAGCTCCTAATACGTAGTCACTCGCATCACACATAATTTCAAAAGGAATAGACCAATCAGGAGCTTGGATAATAGGGGCGGTGACTAATCTTCCCTTTAATTCATCAAAAGCCTTTTTGCATCCATCATCAAATATAAATTCACTCTCCTTTTGCAGCAGCTTGCAAAGTGGTGAGGCAATCTTCGAGAAGTCCTTAATAAACCTACGGTAGAAACCTGCATGACCAAGAAAAGAACGAACTTCACGAACTGTAGAAGGATAAGGTAAAGACTGAATAGTATCTACCTTTGCTTTATCGACCTCTATGCCTCGTGAGGAGACTACGTGCCCCAAAACTATCCCTTGTTCAACCATAAAATGACATTTTTCAGAGTTTAAAACAAGATTAGTGTCGACACATCTTTTCAAAACAAGGGATAAATGAGCTAAACAATCATCAAATGACTCACCATGAACGGTAAAATCATCCATAAAAACCTCTATAAACTTTTCAACATACTCAGAAAATATGCTAACCATACATCGTTGAAATGTACCAGGGGCATTACAAAGTCCAAAAGGCATGCGTCGATATGCAAAAGTGCCAAATGGACAAGTAAAAGTAGTCTTATCTTGGTCCTCAGGAGATATGGCTATTTGAAAATAGCATGAATAACCATCTAGAAAACAATAGAAAGCCTTACCAGCCAACCTCTGTAACATTTGATCAATGAAAGGGAGGGGAAAATGGTCTTTTCTTGGCACAGCATTAAGTCTACGATAATCAATACAGACCCTCCAACCATTTTGCACTCGAGTCGGGACCAACACCCCGTCAGCATTCTCTACAACAGTTACCCCAGACTTCTTAGGGACTACCTGTGTAGGACTCACCCACTTACTGTCAGATATTGGGTATATCATACCCACCTGCAACAATTTAATAACCTCTTTCTTTACCACCTCCATCATAGGAGGATTCAACCGTCGCTGCGGTTGTCTTACCGGCTTCGCATCATCCTCAAGTAGAATGCGGTGCATGCAAGTAGATGGACTAATGCCCTTGATGTCGGCAATGTTCCATCCTATAGCAGTCTTATGCTCATATAGAACTCTTACCAACTTCCCCTCTTGTTCCTTAGTGAGCTTACTGGAGATGATAACTGGCAGCGTATCCGCATCACCAAGGAACACATACTTCAAGTGTTCTGGAAGTGGCTTTAACTCTACCTTTGGTGCCTGCACAATAGATGGTAACAACTTCTCCGTCGGAAGGGTTAGTGGTGCTTTCTCATAAGAAATCGGGTTTCTTTCATACAAACTCAAATCTGCCACAACCTCCTGCAAGTTAGTAGACAAAGCAATATCTACACCATCTTTTTCTATGCTGTTCTCAATCACCATTTGCACATCATCAACTCCACTAATATTAAAAACATCTTGTACACAAGGCTCAATAATATCAATGAAATTTAAAGAATGCACATCAAGAGGATATTTCATGGAGTCATAGATATTAAACTTCACAACTTGACAATCGGACTCCATTGTCAAAGAACCACTAGAAACATCTATCTTTGTACTAGCAGTTTTCAAGAAAGGCCTTCCAAATAGTATAGGGGCCGCATGCTTATCATGTTCCATTTCTAAAACATAGAAATCAGCAGGGAAAATCAAATTATCAACCATAACAAGTACATCCTCCACCACTCCCTTAGGGTAAGCATTAGACCGGTCAGCTAATTGTTTAACTACCCCAGTCTCTACCAAAGAACCTAGTTTCATAGACTTATAAAGGGAATATGGAATCACATTGATGGATGCACCTAAATCTAGCATAGCTCTCTCAATTCTAGTGTCACCTAAAGTGCAAGGAATAGTGAACATGCCAGTATCACCGCATTTTGGTGGTAATTTTCGTTGAAACATGGCACTAACATGTTCACTAACCTTGACCTTTTGAGCACCTTTCAGCCTTTGCTGTCTTTTAACAGTATACAACTCTTTCAAAAATTTAGCATACGTGGGTACACTCTTCAAAAGATCAAGAAGGGGAATGTTTTCCTCACACTTACGGAATGTGTCATTAATATCCTTGTCATTCTCAATCCGTATTGTGGACTTTAAAGCATTAGGAAATGGGACATCCGCCTCCAAAATCGGTTCAGCAGTAACCGAAGCTTCTATCACAGGTTATGGAGTTGCACTCTCACCTTTCTCAACCACAATCTCCTCTTCTTCGTGCAAGATAGCACTCTTGGACTTTGCTTTTGGTTTCTCAGCTTCAACCAATTTCCTTCTGTTTCTAAGTGACACCGCACTTACATTCTTTGGATTTCCTACCGTTTGAGACGGTAATACATTAGAGTCTCTAGCCTCCAACTGATTAATAGTGGTTGCCATTTGCCCCAGCTGATTCTCAATATTTTGAATACTAGCCTTGTTCTCCTTTTGATTTTGAATAAGTGTTGCTTGGAGTGTAGCTTGACAAGTGACCAAAACTCTTATCATATCTTCAGTTGACATTTGACCACTAGGAGGAGGTTGATTTTGAACTTGTGGTCGAGGTATAAACCGAGTCTTAGGTTGGCCGGATTGGCCACCTTGTCCAAACTGTTGGGTGTTTTGAGAATTGCCCCAACGAAAATTTGGATGTGCTGTCCACCCGGGATTGAAAGTGTTAGAGTAAGGATCCCACTTCTTTTGAGGTATACTCTCCCATACTCCATTCACTTCTTCTTGAGAACCTTCTTGCATAAGTGGACAATGCTCACTAGGATGCCCATCGAAACAGATTCCACAAACCATTGCCATCCTTTGCCCTGACATCATATCCTTGAATAGATTTGTCAAAGTATCAACTTTCTCTTCAAGATTGGAAGAGGATGAAGAAGAAGAACCCACCGAATTGACTCCGCGCTTTATATATTTTCTAGCAAAATCCCGGGAGCTCTCAGCCAACTCACCAATGATCGTCCAAACCTCAGGTGGTCTTTTGTTCACAATATTTCCACCACATGCGGCAGAGACAGTACGGGCATCTTCCATGCAAAGATCTCCACAAAAGTACATGACCAGGTCTTGAGCGGTATATCCATGATAGGGACATGTAGCACATAACTTCTTGAAGCGTTCCAAGTACTCGTACATAGTCTCACAATCCCTCTGTTCCGTATTACTAATCTCTTTCTTCAATTGGGAAGCTCGGGAAGCAGGAAAATATTTTTCAAGGAATGCTTTCTTCATCTTTACCCATGTATCAATACTTGCACGTGGCAAGTAATATAACCAATCTCGTGCAGCATCCTTAAGAGAGAATGGAAAGGCCCTCAATTAAGTTGTTCATCAGTAACTGTAGCTGGCTTCATGCTTGAGCAAACAATATGGAAATCCGACAAATGCTTATTGGGGTCCTCTCCACTTAGACCGTCAAAAGTGCGCAATTGATGAATCAACCCTGACTTCAACTCAAAAGTTCCATTCTCACCTAACGGAGGATAAGTAATACAAAGAGGTTGTTGGGTGAGATCGGGTGCAGTAACTTCTTTAATAGTACCAGCCATGTCTAAAGACTTTTCGAATTCTTCAGAATATTCAGAATTGTCAGATTCTGAATGTAGATCGTCGAAGTCGTCGCCTTCAGGAATAGCCACTATTGCACCTTTCTTGTTCTTCCGTAACCTGAATAGAGTATGCTCAATCTCTTGATCGAAAGGCTCGAGGTTCAGGTTAGCAGAACGAGTATTATGCATAAACCTACACTAAAACACAAAAATAATTAAATGCCAATTCCCCGGCAACGGCGCTAAAATTTGATAGGCTAAAGTCATATGCCTCAAATTAACAATTTATATCACTTAAATCCTTGATACTAAACAAGTAGTAAAGCAGAAATAAGGGTCGAACCACAAGGAAGTGGATGAATTGTAAATGAAATTAAAGTGTAGCAAAGAGCGATACTTAAGTAAATTAAGAATTGTAGTAACTATCTAAAAAGGGGGGTTTAGCTTGGTTTAAAGATTATAATAATGAAATGTGAATAAATATGTAGAATTATAAGTAATAAAATATGGAGAAGAATATTGACTCAAATTCGTATTCACTACCAAGTAAAGACTCGATCATCGACTATAAACAATTGTCAATCTTGAGCAATCTATTACGATATCTAATAAAGTTCAATTTTATCAAATATCAATTTCTCATCTAATTTTAGTGAAGAAAGTCAAATCGGTTGCCTTTAATCACCATTTCCGTTACTAACCCAAATCACGCAATTCAAGTTCAAGTAACTAAAAGCATTCAGTCAATAGAGAAAAAATAATAGAAACAACTAATACCAACAACGCTGTCGATATTCAAATCACAAGTTTAATCCTTTTTATGAATAAATTACGACAAACTGAGTATGATAATTTAATCACAATTGCTACCTCAATAAGATTAATATAGCAAACTGAGAATTTAATCAAGTCTAGCATATGTGTTAATATAAACCTTAATTAGTTGTACACCTAATTAAGATGAATATCAAATCTAAGATTAAAGCAAGGAATTAAACAATACTCAAGATAAAGCAAATGTTTAATAATCTCACAAGAAATTACTGGAGTTTCAACTTGTTTGAATCAAGAAGAAGAGAATTAGCCTTGCATAATGGTTGCTAAAACAATATTAGGTTTTCGCAGTAAAATTGCATAATCCACCCTAAAACAGAAAATAAAAAGTACTCTCTAAACAAAGTCAAGTAATAATAAGTCAAAGCAAGTCTCGGAACAAACCGAGTAAAATAAAACAATAAACATGAGTCTCGTAAAACCAAGTGGTGCGACACAAGAGTAGACAGCACGCGTCCAGGTCGCGTGTCGGTCGCACGTCGGTCGCGCGTAGGTCGCACGCAGATCATGAATCTTGTTTTTGTCGCCTAGCTGTTCGTCATATCCGCGCCTTGTGAATGCGACATATGACCAATATTTGCACACATATATCACGACATCTTCATAGGTCATTGGGCCCACCTATCCTCGGACTTGGACTCCGTCTCAAACAGGCTAAACCGACCCAATGGCTAATCAAAACTCACGAACAAGTAACCTGCAATTAAGCGCCATAACACCACTTCTAACTGTCAAAAACATACTAATTATCCTCAATTAACTACGACTAAATGACCGTATCGTTAATCAAGGGCACTACCTACATTGTGTATGTCAAATTTCACGAATTGTTATGGTGTTTTGATGGGGTTTCGAAGGTTATTTCGATCGCATGCAGTAGCACTCTATTTTTGGCGAGTTGGTGCACGAGGAAGACAATGAAGATCTTCCTCGCGTTTATGGGTTCGTGAGGCAATTTCTCTTGTTAGGTGAGCACTAGGTTTTTATGGAGGAAGGCAATGTGAACTTATATAGGCTTCAGATGCTAGGTTTCGAGGGCCTAGAGAATAGGAAAGATTTCGAGACGGGTTTTTGGTAACTATCTTGTGCTCAATCTCTTACACGGTTTTGGTGATTTTATGGCTTTCTATGGAAGGTAGGGAATATATGTTGAATTCTTGGAGAGCAAGGTGTCGGTGGGTGTGCTTGGAGGGCAAGGAAAGAGCTCCAAACTGAGCTCAAAATAGGGTGTATGTTGAACACGGTCTGAACATGGACTGTTTTGGTTGGGGTTCAGTTTCTGGAATCGTTGGGGCTCGAATAATGATTGGCTAGGTTGGTTTATGGTCTAGGGTTAATGGTCTAGGTGTAGGGAGTAAGCTAGGCTGAGATCAAGTCGGGTTTGGATGTCTTTGACGCGGGTTTTGGGCCGCTAAAACAGGGTATACGGATGATCATGGGCTGTTTTAGGCGTGTTCTTTAATGGGTTGAAGGGGTGTTCGAAGGCTGTATTATAGGGAAAGATAATGGGTTGGTATTTGCCTCGAGACTCATGCCAAAACTCGGCCCAAATCGTGCTTCAAATTCGCTCCCAAAGCACTTAAAAACGGGTTTAAAACATCGCTTTAAAACTCAAAACTTAGAATGAAATAAGATGATAAATAAAAACCGTCACAAAATCACATACTTTGATTTTTTAAACCAAAAATCAAAATTCCAAATTTAAACTTTTAAGAACAATTTATAACGGTAAATCGTAAATAAAAGCTCGCAACTCGAATTAAATACAAATTGAATGAAATAACTTACATTTATTTCAAAAATTATCAAATCTTAAATAAATGAAATTAAAAACTTTTATTTCATAAATTTTCAAACCAAAATATAAAGAAACAAATAACCATTTATTTGAAAACATTTAAAATGTCAATTTAAATAACCATTTAAATTAACAGAAACCCTCGAGATAAACTTGCTTGACATCCATATGACGTATCCATATAACGAGCACGTCACTTGAGAATACATGTGTCCTATCATCATCGGGTGGCTGGCGGGATTTCCGTAAATTCCAATATCGACATATACGGATATTCACATATTGTCATGGTTTTTGTTGAGTAGTAACTCATGAGCCATCAATGAGCCAAGTAAACGTTCATAAGAAAGAAAAGATAGATCCTTAGACTCTTCTATAGCACTGACTTTAGGTTGCCACTTTTCAGTTAAACTTCTCAAAATTTTTCGAACCAGATCTTCAGTCTCAAATGATTTTCCTAGATTTCTTAACTCATTGATTATATTTGAAAATCTAGCAGACATGTCATTGATGTTTTCATCTCTTTCCATATGAAACATCTCATACTGCTGAGTTAACAAATCTATTCTGTAACACCCCAAGAGATGATTGGGAGTAAGTTGTACCACATGGGGAAAATATGGAGCTTGGGATATGATTATAAGGGATTACACCTACCACTTAGTAACAAGGCCTTGTGATTTTGGGCTTAAGTGAGGACAAAACGGGCCCAAAAGTGAACATCTCATCTTTAGGTGGGGTGTGTTATGACGGTGGTAGGTCGGGTTGTTATAAATGGTATCAGAGTAACCCTGCGATCGTGTGGTGAGCCTGTGGTCGGAAGTACCTGGGTCACACACCTAGCGGGGGAGGATTCAAAGCTTGGCTGCGGTCAGCCTCCGGGCACGACGAGGAAGTTGTGTTATTTAATTGGGGGAGTTTGTAACACCCCAAGAGATGATTCAGAGTAAGTTGTCCCACATCGGGAAAATATGGAGCTTGGGATATGTTTATAAGGGATTCGACCCACCACCTAGTAACAAGGCCCTGTGCTTTTGGGCTTAAGTGAGGACAAAACGGGCCCAAAGGTGAACATCCCATCTTTAGGTGGGGTGTGTTATGATGGTGGTGGGTCGCGTTGTTATATATTCGATACTTCTTAACCTGGAACGTTCCTTCATATGCCAGTTCCAGATCTGTTTTTCACTAGAACATGAGGAGAAACTACCAAACTCTCCCGTAGTAATTCCACTTTGCAAAAATGATATTGCGCGTGAATTCTTTTGAGCTTTAGCAAAATCAGTTGCATCATAGTCATCTTCTTCCTTTACTGTAGTATTTCCGAGTACATCGACAGTAGTAATGGTAAGAGGTCCTCTCACTATGATTCTCCAGCACTCATAATCTGTGCCTTTTATAAAATGTATCATTTTGTTTTTCCATAAACTGTATCATGTACCATTGAATATAGGATACTTTGTCTCCTTGTAGTCCATGATGAAAAAAAGAAAAACTTTTGAAAGGATAAAATAAAAGAGATAAATAAAACGAGTAACTAGAGTATTGGATCGACTTTTAGATGTTAGGCTATCAAGAGCACATGGCTCTAATACCAATTGTAGAGTTCAACAATCCAACAAATATACTCTAGAGGGGGGAAAGTCTATTTAAAAGACACGCATCAAACTTCCCCGGACGAAACCTTCTCCATATATTACCAACTCCGATAATCAAATAGAAACCAAATTCGGATCAATAGTAAAATACCGCAAAACAATCACTAAACTAGCTTGACAAGGCGGGCTAAATTTGGATGTAGTTAAGGGTTAAAAGGCAAATTTGGCTAAATGTGGAGTTAAATGGGTAAAAACGGAAGAAAGAGGGAATGTAAGCACCTCCTTGCATGTGACACCAACCACTAACCCGAATGTATGTAGGCAAAAAGCAATTGAATTTCATATATGAGCGAATTAATTGATGTTACATGTTATGCAAGGAGTAACTACTCACAATCCTACATGAAACTGGTCATAAATGACATCAGCTTTAAGGCTCTAAAACTTAGAATTTATAAGTAGGTTGCCAAAATTTCAGGTCAAGTCTATTCGTTCAGCTAAATTTCAACATTAACTCATAGATATGCAATAAGACAATGCTAAAAAGAATATTAGTTTATGCAAGGCATAAGCAAAGGACTAAAAGTAGTGCATTTTCATCATTGAAATCTACCGTTCCGACTCAACCTATATGCAAAGCTAAACATGAAATTTTTGAATTTTTTGGAAAGTATCCAATTTTTTTTTTTAGATTTTTGAATAAGTAAATTAAAATAAACAATGCATGCAAAAATTAAACGTGCAAACTGTAATGCAATAAAAATTAAACGTGCAAACTCAAATGCAATAAAACAATATGCAGACACAGATATGGATGCATTGTTTGAAAATCATATTTTAAATATCACATATTTTGGTTTAAAGTTTTAGTCATAAAAACTTAAGGATCATATGCATGCAAAACAAATACAAGAGTAAGAAGAAAAACGGTTCCTTACATATGATATTTCGGATATTTTGGGCACAAGTGAAGTCTCGTACCTCACTTGTTCTTGAGCTTTCCATATGTTAGGATGATCCTCCAAAGACTTCAAGTATAGAAGCCACTCCTCTTGATTGCACCCAAGATTATCCCTTATCTCTACTAAATAATATGTGCTAGATATTTGATTAGTAGTTTACCTTAAAATTGATTACTAAGACTCATATATTACACTAATAATATTAGTAATTTGATTGAACAATTTTGATTGAATCTTCTCATATTTTAGATGAAGATTAAAGAGAAGAGAGAATAATGCATGAACTTTTGCATGTGATGTGTAAGAATAAAAATAAGAGAACTAATTCTCTCAAATTGAAGGAGGGAACACGGTTGGAGCCTCACCAAATGCCAAGGATGGCATCTTACTTTATGCTTTTTCTCTTCACAAGGATTAGGTGTGTAAGATGTGTAAGAGTAGGTGTAAGTCTAGTTGTAGGTAGGCATCATCATGCCACTTTATCAATTAAAATAAAACAACCAAAACACACTAATACTCCCTCCTTTTCGGTCCATCCTCCATAAAATGGACTACCATTTTATTTTGTCAGTTTGTCAATTGTCACAAAATATGTCACATGTAGTATGTTACATGTTATTAATTAATTTAATGCATATTTATAACATAAATATCATTTTATAAATTAATCAAATTACATACAACAAATTGACTAGTGATACTTGATCACATAAATAAAATGCGTCATAAAATTTTAATTCACAACATCTTGTAATTATAATTAACCATTCATTCTTATCTCTATTGTTTTTCAAACAATAAGTAATTTTAGTAATAAAGTATTTCAATTACTAAAATAAATCTTATTTAATCCCATTACAATAAGATGTCAATATTCTCTCTCACAAATTGAATTGTTCAATTTTAAGGAATTGATTAACTTGTATCGTCATACAATTAATCAACTTTACAGATTAGGGCATCATCCTTTAGGTGTGACCTTAAGGGATCAACTGACCACCACCGTCCCACGACAGTAACGTCAAACTCTAGCAAGCCAATCGTTACCGATTAATGTTGATCAGTTGACTATAAAATGAATCATCCCTTACGTATTCTTAAAAATGAGATTTAAACATGTCATTATCATGATCGACAATTGTAATCGCATTATTGTAGGGGACACTCCAACAATCTCCCACTTGTCCTCGACAAGTGCGCGTCACCAATTCTCTTGTCCTATTACTATCTCCCACTCAATGCAAGGTGTCTTTCGGGTCGTACTTGCAAGTGATCATATCGAGAGTGGTTTCCTCGATCTGGAGAATAACTGATTTGACAGGAATTATCTACCATAGATACCTTCCGAGCGTGGCCACGCATTTCCAGTTCATTACTCCTCGAGTGGCCCTGAGATATTGTTTTAACCCTGACAAGGGGGTGAACAATTCCTATCGCACTATTCCCTTCGACTAGCCACAGTCATCATAACCCAAAATATGCTCATTTGACCCCATTTACGAAGGTCGTAGTAACATAAATCAAAGTTAATCAGAAACCGTGCCACCTTAGGCGAACAGTCTTTAGTCAAAAGAATCGACTCATTAGAATACTATAGTAGCTCTCGCCACGACCAGGCTTTATAAATTTGTCAGAACTCTATAAGCGGTCACTGCCCGACAGAGTGTTCCTAACAGTCTGCCTATGTGATCGACTAGTCATCTCACATGACTCTATGGCACTTGAACTTGCCATCAATCGCATCACACTCTAGTCACATCGAGACGTCACCTCATACAAGTGATTATGGGCGAATACTATGTTAATCCGGGTTCACTTTAACGGGGTTCAACATTGTCATACAACCCGTTTGGATGTAACAAAGTACAAGAAAAGAGTTTTTAAAGTAAAAACTCGAACGACAAATGCGATTATCACATATGAATAGTCAATGCCTGATTACTATTTCATATTCTATGATCTAATTTGATCTTGTATGTAGTTGTTCATTTCAATCCAATTGAAATGACATGACTCATCATGTTAAGCCTATGAGAAGGCTTTGGTTAGTAGGTTTTATCAACTTCTTGTACCTTACTTAACCTTACTACATACTCGTTTTCCTTTGTAATGTATACATTTGTATTTCAAAACTTTCTGAGTACGTGTCTGGATCCAATCAAGACATAGGCTCTCTTGCCTTAGAATAGCTCCTACTGTTTTCACAGTGTGCGGGACTTATCCTTCTTGCACATCTCATGATTGCAAGTGTACTCAATATCCGTTGTAAAGATCTCTCATTGTTCTTTATTGCCTAGAACGATTCTAGCAAGTCTATTTCTTGAATAACATAGCCATAATGGTTTCTTAACCATCTTTATGTGTTTTGAATGTGGTTTTGTCGGAAACCATGCGCAATCTCAATTATTAATTGTCATTTGTGTAACACCCTTACACAAATTATTGAATTGCATCAAAAACACTTTGCTTTACATCCTTAATGCTTCTTCAAGCACTTAAGAATAATCTATATGGCTATTTGATAACTATTACTTAAATTCTATTTTGAAACAATTCATCATACTCAAAGTACATGAAGTGCTATACATCATTACTCATTTAATGATCCGGCAGCGGAAGCAAATGGAATCAATCAAATATGTTCAACTTGATTGAACTAGTCATGAATCTTATCAACATAAGACTTCTTATTTGACGCTAATATCATGTTGACTTATCTCCATTAATCTGGATATTAAAAATGTATTATATTTCTCCAAGTCTTAAATCATTCCCAATGATCAATATGTCATCCACATATTAGACGAATTAAAATTACCGTAACTCCCACTAAACTCCATGTATAAACACAACTTCTCGACTTATCGAGAAAGGTTTTATAACATGATCAAAACATTGATTCCAACTCATTGATGTCCTACTTAAGACCATCTCTTAAGTTGCACATTGTCTTAGGATTGTAAGAATCTACAAAACTCATAACATGTATAGAATACATTCCTTCTTTGAAGAAGTGGGTTTTAGATTTACTCGTTATATATCTCATCATAATGAAATATAATCCCTAGAAAAATCCAAATAGACTTAAGTATTTCAATTAGTGCAAAACCCTTTGCCACCAATCAAGCTTTGATATCTAACTTGGAATTTATTTCGGATTTTCATGGCTCTAAGCCTTGTATTGAGTTGTGACTTAAACATTCTCATGTAAGTCATATATTCATTACTTTCCAGAAGTAACTTGAATCAAACAATTTCTTTATAAGTTGTAAGCTCTTTACTTTCTAAAAGTAACACTAATTCATCATCTTCAACAAGTGATGACTTTAACCTATTAGGTTTTGAAGAAAAAACGTTTTACACAAAACTTCTCATGTAGCCAAGAAAGACCAGTTTCTTGCGACATAACATTCTTTTGTGGCTCTTGAATTATTTTCTCCCACTCTGTCTTCTAGAAATAAACTTGTATTCTAGAAAGACAGCTTCACGAGCCACAAACCTGTTGTACTCGTGATTATAGTAAGGAAAAGTGAGTATTTATTTCTTTTGAAAACTTACAAGCATGGTACTCTACCATTTCATATCTCATATGAATCATTTAGATTTAGTGGAAAAACAACTTAGACAAAATGATAAAATCCCCAAAATTAGATCAAGTAACTCAAGGTAACTTGAATAAAGTCCAAACCATATCGAATAAGGTTTGATATTTTCATTTAACCACACCTTATCCCATAATGCGCGCTAAAAGAGATTAACTTGTGATACTATATCACATTTTCTTTGGCTTATATCAAAGTCTTCACTTTGATAATCCCATCACGACTAAATCGTGATTCCTGGAACTCTTTGAACTTCTTCAAAGATATCTCCTTTTACCTTATTAAGTGAACACATTAGTGTCAACTTAAATCGTTGGTAAAAGAAAATGATCAACCTATTCTGTATCAATGATTTACATTCTCGATCTCCTTTTCAATCAAAAGGCACGAGATATCTTGCTTTGAATACAAGATACGCATATACCATAAGATTAACAATCTAATGGTTCCAAGAATACTCGATAACTCTTTGCGTTCATCATTCCAGAATTTAAAGTTTAATCTTGGGTTACCAATTTGAGTCTTGCATCATCTATATGATATATCATTCTAGTTTGGTTTAGAATATAATCACTTTGATAATGGGCTAGCCATACATCAAATCGTGGTGTATAGGGTCACAAAAGTGAAACCTCTTTTGTATCTTAACAAGATTATATTCTTATTCAGAGTTTATGCACTCAATAGTCATAATTAAGTACAACTTTAAACCCAAAAACTAGATTGAGTACACAATGACTCTATCTCTCAACATCATTTGTTACTAGTCGTCATATTCTAATCATCCTATGTATCAAATACAATGATGAAAACCACCACTGGTTTCTAATATTGACGAAGTAGTACTAGCAAAATTTATGTCAATCAAATAATCATTAATAGAAGAAAGTCTCATTAGATGTCCCACAACTAACTTGCTAATTCTTCAATAATTTGGGGTAGTTTCCCTTCTAGCGTCCAACAATTAAGACAATGAAAACTTTATCGGTCGGGATTGATAGGTTCAGTATCGTTATTCTCAATAACATTACTTTTAACATTACCTTGTATCAATTCCATTCTAATTTTACCTCTTTTAAACCTCATCCTTTTCTTAACGGTTTTAAGAGAATGCTCTCACTCATTTCAATAAGTCTTTGCTAAGAGAAGCAAAATTGAAATTCATGAAGACTACTCTTCATTTGTTCGTTTAGTCCTAAAACATTTATTGAAGTGGTTGCGGTATTTTGGTCAATAACGATTTCTAAAAAATCTAGTTACCAAAATGATGTAACGTTTCAAAGTACTTAACTCAATTAAGCATATGAGAAACAATTCACTGTAAGTAGATATGTTAGTCAAGAATCAAAAACCCTTTTGATCACGAATAACTTTTATCTATACTCTTCACATGAGATCCTTACAATGGATAATACGAGGTTTTTAGAAGAAAATTCAAATTTTGTCTTTAGTTACGATATTTTAATGGAGATTTGAATCGAAATGATATTGTATATAAATTGTGGTGAAGAAATAGAATGATGCGAATGATGCGACAACGGAATGACGAAAACTAACATTTATCGTTATAATAATACTTGTTAACAAGTAAAACATTTACATAGTGACCTCTACCCAACTATGATAAATGATTCCAAGATCCAAATTCATATTAACTTGGGCACGCTTTGGCGATACAACACTTATCAATATAACTCGGCGGATTAAATCTTTAATCGATTCTACTTTTAGAACTCTTGGTCGATAAAATTACATTAATATTTATCTTTAGCCCAAAACATATCCGGCTATGGTCGAGAATACTTTTGTTGAGTTCAACCCAAATTTCGAATAAATGTGTCCATGATCCAAATTCACATTAACTTGGGCACGCTTTGGCGATACAACCCTCATCAACATGAATTCGGTGGATAGACATTTATCACCCACTTCTCCTACGTAATAAGGTTTGTACCCCGGTTTGGCCGAGCGCACTCCCTCATGAAATAGGTTTTCATGGTTTCTACTTTTTGGTAAGGATAAGTCTCAATTGTTTATTTTAGCGAGAGGTCATTTCAATTTATTATCTATCACGTTTTAAGTGAACTACGATAATTGTAATTGACACGGTCGATAAACTCGATTTAAAATGCATGTTTGGTTATGGCGATTTAGCGATGCATGCAACATATAAATAAAATGCAAAGCATAAATTAAAATCCTAGTATGGCTTTCCTAAAATAGTAAATCTAATAAACTATTACAAATTCGGAAACCAACTCCTTTGGTCCCTTGAACTTCGGTCTTGACACGCATCTCGAGGTAACACCGTCTTCATGGAAACTCCGGGAAATTACAAAGTAATTAATAAAAATTACATAATTTCCTATTATACATTTGTAATAAAAATAAAAATAAATCTATTAAATTACAAAACGGTGATACGAGATCACAATAATTACAACCGAATCGATATTCCCATACATTTCGGGTAATACCAATTAAAAACTAAGGCCATACTAATTAAAATTACATAATTCAAAAATTATATAAAATTAAAATATGACAATCATAAATAAAATTCAGCATTATAATATGTATGAACACGCTTAATTTTATGCTAAATCGCCTTTTAAGAGCCCATATCGTATATTTTATCGGTTTTTATGGATTTACGTGATTTAACTTATTAAAATCACAATAATTACATAAATTCATATTTATGTACAAGTTAATTACCCTAACCATCTTAAGACTCAAAACTTAGTCTTCACTAATATTTTGACAATAACTCAACTTGATTTCATAATATTGTTCATTATGGACCAAAAACACCAAAAACATGCTATAAACTTCAAATTAAATCATAAAAATTTCAAATAATTTCAAATTTTGAAATTTAAACTCATGAACATTCTGGAAAAGTACCATGACACTCATAATGTTCAAAACTTAGGTTAAAAAAAAATTTCGAAAAGTTATCGAGAAAAACAATGTTGCGGTTTATCGGTTTTAACAAATATGACCATTAAAATATGAGGAAATTTATTTTCATCAACTTTTCACTTTTAGTCTGTAATATATGATAAAATGCTACATGTGATGTTTTTCTTTAGTCATGAAGTATGTTTTAGCATTATTACTAAATACAAGAGTAAGGAGAAAAACGGTTCCTTACATTTGATATTTCGGATATTTTGGGCACAAGTGAAGTCTCCTACCTCACTTGTTCTTGAGCTTTCCATATGTTAGGATGATCCTCCAAAGACTTCAAGTATAGAAGCCACTCCTCTTGATTGCACCCAAGATTATCCCTTATCTCTACTAAATAATATGTGCTAGATATTTGATTAGTAGTTTACCTTAAAATTGATTAGTAATACTCATATATTACACTAATAATATTAGTAATTTGATTGAACAATTTTGATTGAATCTTCTCATATTTTAGATGAAGATTAAAGAGAAGAGAGAATAATGCATGAACTTTTGCATGTGATGTGTAAGAATAAAAATAAGAGAACTAATTCTCTCAAATTGAAGGAGGGAACACGGTTGGAGCCTCACCAAATGCCAAGGATGGCATCTTACTTTATGCTTTTTCTCTTCACAAGGATTAGGTGTGTAAGATGTGTAAGAGTAGGTGTAAGTCTAGTTGTAGGTAGGCATCCTCATGCCACTTTATCAATTAAAATAAAACAACCAAAACACACTAATACTCCCTCCTTTTCGGTCCATCCTCCATAAAATGGACTACCATTTTATTTTGTCAATTTGTCAATTGTCACACAATATGTCACATGTAGTATGTTACATGTTATTAATTAATTTAATGCATATTTATCACATAAATATCATTTTATAAATTAATCAAATTACATACAACAAATTGACTAGTGATACTTGATCACATAAATAAAATGGATCATAAAATTTTAATTCACAACATCTTGTAATTATAATTAACCATTCATTCTTATCTCTATTGTTTCTCAAACAATAAGTAATTTTAGTAATAAAGTATTTCAATTACTAAAATAAATCTTATTTAATCCCATTACAATAAGATATCAATATTCTCACTCACAAATTGAATTGTTCAATTTTAAGGAATTGATTAACTTGTATCGTCATACAATTAATCAACTTTACAGATTAGGGCATCATCCTTTAGGTGTGACCTTAAGGGATCAACTGACCACCACCGTCCCACGATAGTAACGTCAAACTCTAGCAAGCCAATCGTTACCGATTAATGTTGATCAGTTGACTATAAAATGAATCATCCCTTACGTATTCTTAAAAATGAGATTTAAACATGTGATCATCATGATCGACAATTGTGATCGCATTATTACCGGGGACACTCCAACATGCATACCATCCCCAAACCAAACCGTACAATGCCCTCATTGTACCCAAAATTAAAGAAAGGAAATGAAAACTGAAGAGAAAAGAAGAGTGTAGAGTCGGAAAGCTTACAAGATAACGTGAATTAACGACCTCCCCAAACCAGCCAACAACATGGGAGGTCGCAAATAGCCCCCTAACATCGCATCACGCGAGTCAAAGCAAAAGGAGCCGATCGAGGAAACAAAGCTCTCGATCGAGAAGAATGGGGCGTCAGAAGCACTCGATTGAGAGCAGCATGTACTCGATCGAGGAGTCATCAAATCAGGGTGCTCGATCGAGAGATGGAATTACTCGATCGTGAGAAATGGGTAGCAAAAGTGCTCGATCGATAGCTGAAAGTGCTCGATCGAGGGATCCACGTGAGGTACCTACAAGCACGAAACAAACGACCTACAGAACTAGCAAAACAAGTTTAAACGTTCCAGTCTATCGTTTGTAAAACTAACTACGAAAGTTTAAAACACACGCTACCAACTAAAATGTCTCAAAAATTCAAATACAACGAGAATTAAAAATTCGGGGTGCCTCCCGGTCAGCGCTGGTTTCAGATAGGTCCCGCATTACCTGTTTTTTTCTTCATCTCAACTAATCCAGTTGGTCACAATTAAAGCAACTCAAAGCTCTTAGCAATCGATCATAAATCTGCGCATGTGCTACACAAAAGCATAAGTAGCACCATAATACAAAAGGAGCATATAAGAGCAATCTGAAATACTGTCTCAACTTAACAAATTTCCGATGACAAGTATGGTGAAATATTATTAAAATTATTTGTCCAACCGGGAGAGGGTGGAGCATCAAAACATAAAGTAGAAGTCACATGAGGTAGTTTACTATCAGCCATACCAAAAATCATGAATCTATCGTTAATTACGGAGATCTACCACTCCTAACGCCAGAATCAGTAACAAAAGAGTATATTACATATTCCGTGCTAGGAGCATTTTCTGACTCAGCTACCTTCTCATTCCCTCCTTTATGGGTTCTATCCCGTAAATTACAGCCTTTAAAGCATCCAGCTCAGCTTTCAAAAGGGGAGATTCACCATAACCATTGTCTTCTTCCAAATCGTTATCCTAAACGAACCTACATGACATAGCATTGCTCTTCATGGCTATTGTGTTCGATCGAGCAAAAATGGTACTCGATCGAGAGCTTTCCTTCTGAATACTACTCGATCGATCACATATAACTACTCGATCGAGTTGTTCCTCGTGCAAAGTGTTCGATCGAGTGTTGAATTCTTTTCGATCGAGCTTTCCCTCATATAATTCATTCGATCTCACACTGTAGCTAGTTTGATCGAATTTTTGTTGTTGTACAGTGCAGAAGTCTTCGTATGATGCTTTGTTTTCAAATAAATCTTTGAATTCCGAGTCATACATATCATCATCGTCAATAGGCAACTCGAGTCCTTCATAGGAAAGACCGCTTTCGGTGTAGGTAGCGTATACCTTCTCTGAGTGCCTAAAGTTCAACTCAGTAGCTAATTGAGCTATTTGAGACTCAAATTCCTTGATATGAGCCTCTCAAGATTTATCATCTTCGTGCACTCAAAGTTCAAGTGTATTCACTAAAGACTTTAATTCAGCAATCTCTTCTTTCTGTTTATCAGGAGGAGGAGGTTGTTGTTGTGGCGGCCAAACAAATGGAGGCTTTTGATAGCCTCGTTGGTGAAACGGATGTGGCGGCACATATGCAAAGTATTGACTAGCTTTTCTACGCTGCTTAAACGCATAGGCTTCGTCGTTCCCTGCCAAACAAATATTAGAATTGTGCCCCACAGTAGCACATCTCTCACAGTAGACCACCTGTTGTGCCATAGGATAGAACATAGGTGGAAGATCAAAGGTACTTAAGCCTTCCCTTTGATGATCTTTCTCCTAGAATCCTGTCTAGGTAGGACCAGTAGGACCTATCAAAACAGCACTAGAGGAAAAGATAAGAACTGCCTCAAGGAATAAATTCCTCAAGGCTAAAGACAGACAAAAATAAAACCATTAAATAAAATAGTTGCCTCCCCGGCAACGGCGCCAAATTTTTGACACGGCTGTCGCAACCTATCAAAAATAAAACCAACAGGCTCTAACTAATGCATCAGAGGCAAGTCGGGTATCTTATCCACAGGGAGGCGGTCACTATGTACTCGTTATTCAGTCTGTCTATCGTCACAAATAAGGGCGTTTGAGTTTTTTTGTCTAAACTAATAAACTGAAATAAAAGCAAGGAATAAAATAGGAGATTAATCAGACAAAGAGAAATATGGATGTCGGTTCACCATGGTATTACGCAGATCAGCTAAAGGTAGGTCAGTCGGTCTGATGTGAGAAGGGTACAGGAAAGGTCCTCTCGGTCCGCTATCCGCCCTAAAATACTACTAACTTAGCTTTCACCCTCATTAGTGTAGTCTATTGTTCATAACATATCTATTCATTCCAATCTCGCGATCCAGGCCTGAATTTAACATGTTTAATTACTTCAGTTGCATGCATTCAACATAATAATTGCAGTTATATTGCTATCAAACAGTTCTTACAACAAAAGCCTCTAAATCAACTATTGCATCATTGCTATACTACCATGGTTCCCCTAATCCTAGCATAAAGAGAATTAGCTACGCATAACGATGAATAAAACAAATACGAAAGATAAAACAATAGTAAGCATGGTATAAAGATGATAAAGGAGAAATAAAACATAGAATAAAAGAGAAGAAAGAATTACAAAAGTTTGGATCCGGAAAAGAGAAGCAAAGGCGCGTTCAACAAGAAAAAGGGTAAAAAGAACTCAGAGAGAGAAAAAGAATCCCCTAAACCTAAATAGGTTTACGTGAGAAAATCTCACGTCAATCCTCAAAGTACTCGATGGAACACTATCAAAAAGCCACCTCTCAATCAAGGACTTTAAGTACTCAATCGAGTACTATAGTACTTGATCGAGTAGTTTCCTGCGCGTAATTCCTGCTTCGCGCACTGAACTTCAAACAGCCGTCATTTCTTCGTTACTTGTCGGAAACAAGCAATTTTTGTGGAGTTTGAAAGATAAGAGGATAAGCTTTCATCTAAAATTGGAATCCCTTGAATATCGGTTGTAGAACTCGAGATATGGCTCCTAAAAGTAGGCACTAATAATTTGAAGATCTTCCTTTGCTCGCCTAGCTTCTTTTCTTCTACGCGCATCACCAAATAGTAGTTTCCAAGCATCGACTCAACTCATCTCATAAATGCATGAATAGGGACATGTTTTAGGCTTGATTATGCTCCTCTCCGGTTCATACATGCAAATAATACAAGAGAAACCAAAGTAGACAATTATGGGGACATTTGTAGCTAAACACTACTAAATATGCATAGAAATGCATGCAAATACAGTACAAAAAGTCTATATAATATACACGCATCAGGGTGAATATAGTAAGTACCGTTTTTTAAAATCTCGAAGGTAGTTCTGTACTTCAATTTCGTGACATATGAGTTAAGTTCGAATGTATGAAGTATATAATGATTGTGCAAACGATCTGATAACAATGTAAAACAAACGGTATGAGAAAGATAAATAACACACGATATTTTAACGTGGTTCAGCCAAATTGAAAAGCCTACGTCCACCCCTTTTTATTAATTGTTTATCACGAGCGCCTAATCTGGTCTAGCGTACAATAAACAACTAACCCCCACGAGTAACCCTAATCGTGCTAATGAAGGATGCTAAGCCTTCGGTGTGTGAGAGAAGTGAAGCTCTCGATTTGTGAAGGATGTTAAGCCTTCGTGTTTGTGGGATGTTAAGCCTACGGTGCATAAGATGTTAAGCTTACAAAGTTTAAATTTGAAATACAATTGAATCTAAAACAATACAATCAATTGTCTAGAAGAGGATTGTTAAACTATGTAATTTTAAAAGATAAACTTTTGACACGAAAAGTACGTAGTTTAAAGACTTCAACTTTCAAAAGCAATTTTCAAAATGAACGATTAAGAACAAAGCTTAAAGGAGCGAAAATGATTTTGCAAAATATCAAGTTAATCAAGAAAGTTCGTATAAGTCGTGTGTATAGATTTGAAGTATTAAATGTGCATTTATATGAGGCACACACGAGTAAACACCATAAGCCTTTCGAATTAGGGTTTCTCGTGTGTTTCTTGATGCGCACTTCAAATCTAGATTTTTTTCATAAAATAACAAAAGATAATCATTGTGGATGTGGGGATTTGATCGCAATCCACGGGTTTGAAAATCGTTTGGATCGACATCAAATTTAAGGAAACTTGGGAACCATTTTGAAAATGAGATTTGAGTTCGTTGTTGAAAGTACGTGATGGGAAGTTCGTTAATAAAACACCCACCCCCGCGTGTGGCAATAACGGCCTCTACTAAGGACTATGATGGCTAATTGGATAAGACTATGATTCCTTGTAAGAGAGTGGTAAACACAATTTTGATCTTAACATGTTAGCTTAGTTTCTAATCGTTTAATGCATCTAATCTACTTTGTCCAAGTGATTTAACATGTGAGGATGATTTGAAATATACTAACAAGCATTCACAAGCATGGCTTAGATGGGAATGGGGAAGCCGTTGGGGAACTAACTGTTACAACCCAGAAGATTCTGGTTGACTCGATTTACAAACAACTGAATTAAAGATACAACTCGATCTAAATATAATTGCTAGAATATGACACTTGGCTCACGTTTGACATGCCTATCTAGGTGTCTCGAAAAATGTGCCAATGGTTAGGCCACGACTCACATGGAAAAACAAAGGTTTTGTAAAATAATTTTGACTCAAAATAAAGGACTTACTGGACCCATATTTTAAATTAAAAATTACATTGCTTGAAATTAAATTACAATAATTACAACGATTAAATTGCAATAACAATTGAAATAAAACCGCAATTTTTAAATAGAACAAAACAAACCACAACAACAATATTAGAGCCTTAATCCCAAAATGATTTGGGGTCGGTTGACATGAATCATCCTTTCGAACCGTCCATGGGTGAACGCACGCCTCAAAATACGAATAAAAAAGGGAAAATGAAAAACAAAAAGGAAGAACGAAAATGTAATGGAAAGTCAAGGTAAACTTAGGGGTTTTAAAATCGAATTCCGGATTTCTTTTATAAAAACTTAAAATTTAAATCGAGAGAAAATATTAAAACGATTTATAAAAACCGAAATAGAATTAAGGATCCGGAATGAACCAAGTAAAATCTATAAGAAAGTGGTTGGTAAAAAAGTGTAATAAAGGAGAGAAGAATAAATAATTTAATTTCTTTAAATTAAATAAAAAAACCACTAAATATGTCAAAAAAAACATCAAATACTAAGAATCCACATGTATCCTTTCCCTCCATTGTGCCCTCTCCGTCACCATACTCTCCTCAAGCCCCAGAAATCTCATATCGGCACGAACTAAAATAGACACGAAGGCCGAGACACACATGGCCAAGCACACGGCCTAAGGGGTGGTCAACGTTGATTATTCTAGTCATCGAGTGCAATAACTCGGATGCTAAGCATGCGCAATTGTGGACATGAGCCACCCGCAGCGCGCGCGGAAGAGGCTTCGAATGAGCCTGCATTTGTGGAGTGGCCACCTATTTTTATGGGAAATTGGAACCGTTCGAATACCTCGTGTGATGCCAAGACACAAATTAATGACATGAACACTAAGAACTCGTTACCCTTAGCATTCTATGTCTACAATGACTCTCGTGGATGCCAATGAACACGGATGTTCACAGAGATCTGGAGTAAGGGTACGTATTAGGAAGCTCTTTAAACGAACACCTAATTCGGCCCGCCTCGATAGCGGCCTCTACTAATGAATAGGAAAATTATTCATATTTGATATGTTGTCGATGTAATGCATGCAATGCAACAAACACAGATTAATCCTAGCATGTGAATTAAACTTAGTCGGTTGACACGTAATTTAGCACTCAAATAGGGTCGAAGTGGATGTTAGATTAATTTACGTGTGAATGCCATACAATTAAATCATACATAACAAAAAAATAAAATTAATTGCAATAACTAAAATTACAATAATTACAAGGATTATTTGATCTACGTCAAAAGCACGCTCAAAACGGAATTTTAAAGAAGAAAATAAAACAAAGAGTTTAAGGATGAAAAAACATGTCATATTAGGAGCGATAATACGATTAATAGTTAATTAAATACGTAATTAGAAGCTACGTCAAAGCGAGAAAGAGTTCAGGGACAGAAGCCAACCCAAATCAGGCGCAGCATCTGCTGCTTCCTCTGGAAGAGGCGCAGCACTTCCTGCGTCTGTTCTTGAGTTGCACTCTATCTGTGAAGTCAGAACCGCGGATTGGTAATGTTTATCGGTAAATTTTAGGTCGGTTGTTGATATTAGGACTCAAGTTGAAGTAATTTAACAGATTACGTGCATCTGGAACCGTCATAAAACGAATTAAAGATGAGAATTTACAGCGATTTACATGATTAAGACAAACTCATGTCGGAATTACAAAAGAACGAACTTTGGACTCGAAAACAAAATAATATGAATAAATTGAAAATAAATAAATAAAGAAAAGCATTTACAAAAGATGAACTCCAGAGAATCGATATGAACGAATCGAACCTCTAAAATCCGGATTTGAATAAACGACGAAAACCGGCAAATATCGAATTATAAAGGATCTCAGTCGAATTAATCATTATAATTTGAAAAGGAATTAAATAGACGTGATTATGTACTGATATGAACAAAAGGAACGAAATAAATAAGGAAACAGAGAGTTGGAAAAGATCGAGGAAGAAGAAGAAAAGCAGGAGCAGCGGCAGCCTCAGAAAGAGGCGCAGCATGTACTGCGACTCTTCGAAGAGGCGCAGCTGCTGCTGCGTTTCTTCTCGACGTCCGATCTCCACTGTTTTGTAAAAATGGTTTAAAAAGATGGTTTTGAACATGCTCTTGATTTAAACCTTAAATTAATGATACCAAATAAAGGTACAAAAAATAAAATAGGATTTTTACACCCTCGGACTTACATGTTTGACGAAACGAGATTGACTAAGTTATCGTTTCATGATTGCTCGACTAGAATATGCGAATATGAAAGTGCCCTTGTTAAAGGATTTAAAAGATTGATTAGATTGATTAAGTGGAGTTGGTCAAATTGGTCGGTCTATGCAACGTGACTGGGACTCGGAATGATCTGAGCTTACGTGGTCGATTAATCAAGCACGTAGGCATCGAAAGCAAAAGCGTGGTCTAGAATGCAAAGAGAGAAGAGAAGGGCGGACACTCGCGTACCAAATATGGAGGCCGAAGGTCTCTATATATACTACACACATGAAGGAGTTTAGGTATGGCACGGATACGGAAACAAATCTCGGAAATATTCTGTAAAGCGTGAAAAGAGGGCTGGGGAAGAGGCGCAGCATCCACTACGACTCTTGGAAGAGGCGCAGCACCTGCTCCGTCATTTCCCCAGAGGTTTCCTCCTCAGCAAGAAAAATTTCCTCGTTTTTTATAGAATTTCGGTAGTTATTACTTCATTATTCCGTGAAACACAATATACGAAAGATAATTTCTTAATGATATTAAATTAAATTAGGAATAAATATCTAGAGAATTCTAGAACTTTCTGGAACATTCCGACTCGGCATTTTTAAACGGTTTATAGAAAATGAAGCGGTTTTTAATCCGGACTCCAAATGAACTGTAATTACTGTCAAAACGACCGTATCGGTGCGTAGGTGAGGACCATGAGGTTGACTCGAGTGTTTGAGCTATCACCTGTCGGTGAACTTACAAACTGTCATAAAATCGTTCCACGTATCAAACATGCGGCCCAATCATCACTGGGTGGTTGGCGGGAGGTGCAGAAATGAGTTATCTACAGGGCCCCGACTTTGGTTGAGGCTTGGACAAGGCGAAAGTCAAAGTATAGCCATCAGGTCAATCGAAGATTACAACCTGTCGACTATGGCGACGCGAGGTGGCCAAGGGGTCTGAGCCAATGACCTGTCATCGGGAACATTTTAGAGTCTGTCGACTATCAGGGAGGGTCGTTTAAAGTCCATTAGACTACGTAAGGAAGCTCGCCGGCCATAAGAAGAGATCGTACCTGGATAATCTGCCTGTCTCTGTCCTCAAGCAAACTCTCGCTGGGAAACATATTTGAGGAATATGCCTGTCTCTGTCCATAAGCAAACTCTCGTTGGGGTTTATAAAGTTGCGTATGTGATCATTTATACAGTTGGATGTATGATTTTTTAATACAGACATTATTGTTTACCTAGATGATATGCAAGGTTTTTGGTAGTTGGTTGCATTCTTGTGTATCTATTATTTGTTCATTTCGATATTTGGATTGGCAAATTTATAGGACGTTGCAGAAATTTAGGTGGCAATATTTATTTTAAAAAAAAAAATACCTATCTATGGCGGCGGCTCTCAAGTTAGAAACGCCACTATAGGTTTGCCTATTATGGCGGTTCTTTAACAACAACCAACATTATACTAACCTTTCACGACGGTTCTGTATTTACAACTGATGTTATAGAGAACATGTAGTGGTGGGTTGTGGTACAAAGATATTATTGAAATACCTATGGTGGCGGTTTTCAAACAATAACCGCCAGTGTAGATGTGTTATAGTGGCGGTTCTTGTTTAACAACCGTCATTTTATATAAGTAAAAAACGGCGGTTTTTATAACAACCGGCACAATAGGAGAGCTTTATCGGCGGTTGTACAACCATAAAGAACCGTCGTAGAGTTTATACGACGCCGCGATATACGACGGACCTTAAACCTCTAAAAACCGCCACAAAAGGTCATTTATGACCGCCATCGTAGAGGGTTTTTCTACTAGTGGGAAAAATATCTGGGGGAATCTGCCTTTCTCTGTCCTCAAGCAAACTCTCGTTGGGGAAAAATATCTGGGGGAATCTTCCTGTCTCTGTCCTCAAGCAAACTCTCGTTGGGATTGACAACGGCGCGTTATTGGCACCGCTGAGGAGAAAGATAAAAAGGTGTCGAATCAACAACGGCGCGTCATTAGCACTGCTGAAGAAAATAAATCGACAAAGATGCGTCCTTAGCATCGCTGAAGAGAATAAATTGACAACGGCGCGTCCTTAGCATCGCTGAAGAGAATAAAACGACGACGACGCATCCTTAGCATCGCTGAAGAGAATAAATGTCGTGTTTGTCTTGTAGTCTCTTGAAGAAAATGCTGATCTGGACGAAGGGAACTTCCAAAACGGAGCCATATGTTGAGGAAAAGGCGCAGCAAAGCCCGGGTCCACAAATAACAAACTTGTAACGAATTTTAACAAATTTTGAGGAAAAAATATTGAGGAAAAGGCGCAGCAAGAGCTGCGACCTTTGGAAGACGCGCAGCTAGTGTTGCGTCCTTTCTCGAGCTCGTCCCTGTCTCGGTAAAAACCCGACTTTCAGTCGTGTTTTATTTTCATTTCAAAAACACAATTTCTCATTTCTTTACAAAAACCCAACCAAATTCCCTCGAAAATTTGATCAAATCTCGCCATAAATCATGACTAATCAAAGTGTGTGTCTCGTTCTTGCTTTAATTCACATTTGTACTTGATTTTAGGTCGAAGAATTAGGGTTTAATACCCAATATGCTCGAAAATTTGGGGCTTTTGCCTCAAATGCATTTGTCTCATAAAATTGACATTAGAAATTAGTAATTGGCAATGCTAGGAACACAACCATATAACCCTTTAGAATTTTCGTCGAGTATTAAGGATTTGAGGGTGAAATGAGACGGTTTCTCAGCTAGACCGTAAAACCCTTCGAAAATGACCCTATACTAGTCCATTTTTGATGAAACTTGGCGTTATGGAACCCTTGAGTAGTGGGTAAACTTGCTATCATGTCGGATTTTTGATTTATGTCAGCTCATCTGGGACACCTTTATATGGCATAATTGACATTGTAGCAAAGTGCTGCCGAATTTTCGGCTCAAACCCACAACTAGGCTAGACTTGAACTATTCTTGACCCATCTTACCACACGAGTGGTTAGACTTTGGAAAGCGTGGCCAAAGATGGCCAGAAATGCCGCTTTTTACGCTCAAAATGCTTGAAAAAGGCTTGAAAATGCTTCTAATAAACTTGAAAATGCGTTTAACCTTGCTTTGTATCGCTTTGATTGTAGAGGATATTCCTTCTACGTCGGGCAGAGACTTCATGGAGACTAGCGCTGATCTTGAGCCTTCCATCGTTTAGGTGATGGAGGAGTACTTAGAGGAGGAGGAGAAGGAGGATGAGGAGGAGGAGGCCCCACGGAGGGCCAACTTGGGACGGGGTGGCCACCAGCTCGCAGGAGCGCCAGAGTGGGCCGAGAAATGGGATGGCCGACATCTTATTTGGGCAGCGGAGAGCCACTTGTCGTACAGGACGGCAAGACGTATGGTGAGTCTTCCACTTCTCATTTCTTTTATTCGTTTGCTTCTTGTAAATTCCCCTATCATTCGCTTATTCTCGTCATTGGCTCATTGTCATTTGCTTATTCATTCGTTTATTGACATTAGCCATGCCTAAGAAAACTTTCTTTTGCATTGATGTAGGATGCTGGGAACATGAGGTCTTTTTCTGGCTACACGGCGATGATGGACGCCTTTGGGAAGCTAGCGGAGGAGGAGCGGGCCATCGTCGAGCAGGGAGCTTTCACCGCCTTGGATGGGGCTTGGAGAGAGATCAAGGAAAGGAAGATTCGGGCCAACCTGAGCATGATTCGAGCCTTTCTTGATCGGTTTTGGGACACGACCTCGACTTTCCATATGCGTTTTGGAGAGATCGGGGTCACTCTGGAGGACTACGGTATGATCTCGGGACTGCCGTGTGGAGAGGCACCGGTGGTGTGGCCGTTGACGGCCATGAGAGTAGACTCGGCAGAGGTAAGAAGTTTGATGTCGAGCTCTTACGTGAGGGACTACTTTAGTTGTAGGTCCCGGCTATGGTGAGGATGGATGGGCGTGCGGTGCCTTCACCACCTTGTACTGCCGAGCAGAGGGCCCGTTTGTGGTTGTGGTGGTTCTTGTCTTCGATTTACCTCGGAGACAAGGGGGAGAGGCTATCGACGAAGCTTCTGCCCTTTCTTGCTGACTTGGGTAGCCTAGGTCGTTGGGACTGGGTTACCCCTAGCTTTGCGGTCCTCACTCGCTACATGAGGGCCATGGTTCGTCCGGAGTTGATGGAGAAGGGGACTTCTCCTGCCAATGTCGGTTCTGGACTTCTGTTGAAGGTATGAACCTTTTCTTGTAATCATGAAAGATCATTTTGTCATTTATTCCATTTATTTTTGAAAATATGAAAGATCATTTTGTAGAGAATAAATTGTAATCATGCGTGGGTGTACTCCTACTTTTCCAGCTTCGCGCCTAAGAGGGCGGAGGACATTCCGAGGGAGTACCCTGTCATCAGGGACTGGATCATGTGTCGTCGGAAGAGCCAGCGGTCTTCTAACGACGTCTGCAGGAGGGGCGTGAACGCCCTGAGCTTAGACAGCGTAAGTATCTTGACTTTCATTCATATCCTTTCTTTTGTTTAGCGACGATCATAGGAATGACCCCCCGTCCTTTTGCTTTAGTGGGTGCCCCGGCCTTGGGAGAGCTACACTGAAGCTCCTGCTTTCGTGGCTGAGGTTATCCGTCCTCGGAGTTCGAGTCGGTTGTTGTTGACGACGTCCATGGGGCCTGTGTGGTACTTGGGTGAGCGTTTGGTTCGACAGTGTTCCCGCGACGCTTTCACGGTTCCCATCGATCCTCCAAAGACGATGTTTAGGGAGCCTTTAGAGGCTGAGAGGACGACAGACTTGGCTGGTGCGAGTGGTGACGCCCTCTTTCTTCCTGACGTGGAGTACGCGGAGTTCGTTCGTCAGAGGTTGGCGTACTGGCCGATCATGGTAAGCATCCTTAGTTGTTATTTTTGATAAAATAGATAAATGATTAATGATCATCAAAATAATAAATCGTTTTAAACTTGCAGGAGATCGAGGTGGCGAGCGTTGAGCCCCCAGCTTTTCCAGAGACACTGGGGTACACCGATACGACGGACATGACAACGATCTCGGAGATCCGCGACTTCGGCGAGGCGGTGACTGACGCTGGCTTGGACGGGTGGCAGCACGTCGTGAGGAGGGTAAGCCCCCACCTTTGACTGTCTTTTTGTACTTTGATGTTTTATTTACATATGAATACATTTGATTGAACCTTTCCTGTATTCGAATGAAGATGGCATCGTCCAGCTACAGCCATCAAGGCCCTTGCTGGTGGCTTTGGGAGGTAGGGATGAACCTTTTGTACCCGTTTCTTGTTTCTTATCCTTACTACCTCTGACCTTGTGAAGGGAAGTGAAGTGCCATGTCCTATCATTTCTTCTGTGTAGAGGGATCGTGGCCTGGAGCGTGAGGTGGCGCAGTCCCAGGAGGAGACGGCCCGCTTGTTGAGGGAGCTCAAGACCAGAGACGCTGAGATTGCCGCTCTTGAGGCGACAGTAGCTAAGCCGAGGGGTCGTCTGTACTAGCCTATTGGTAGTTTGTTTGTTGTACATTTGTACATTTTCTCTTTTGTCACTTTACTTTGGGCAGGAGCCCGTCCTTTGATGTACATTTTACTTTTTTGGTTGTATATATGATGATCTGTGTGCCTTTGCTGCTGGGTGTTTGTTGTATCTGTAGGTTAGCTTGGAAAACAGGTTTGGCATGTGACGGTTTACGCCGTCATGCTGCCGAAATTCGCATAGAAAATCACATAGCAAAGCATAAAATGAAATGAATTAACTTTTAAAAAAAAAAAAAAAAAAAATTGCGATGAACCCTAGCAAAACCCTTGCACGCAGCCATTTCCATACCATTTTGTCTGCTTGATTCTTCAATATGGCACGTAATTCTTCGAATAAAATAAAACAAAAACAATCCAGTAGGATTCAGAAGATGAAAGAAGCCAGGAAAAGTGGTGATAGTAGTAAGAAACCAACAAAAAAAGGTCCATCAGAGGAGGATGTCCTCAGAACAAAACCGATGCAGGAGGTCACTGGGATCCCTGCTTTATCCTTTGATGAAGAGTCTATTAATGTTCGTGTAGAAGATAAAGTCATTGTTGAGGATGTAACCGATGAGGAAATAGAAAACAATGTCTAGATCACCAAAAGAGGAAAGAAGAACGTAGTATTAGAGGATGAGCAGGCAGATGAGACCAATATGCTCAAATTCACACCAGAAGATACTAAGAAAGAGGTTGAAATTTGGCAAAATGTTGTCTACTATTTTGTACTGGGAGCAAACCCTCCATGGGAGGTGCTGCAAGGATTTATCCTTCAAATTTGGCAAAAGCATAATGTTGACAAGGTTTCATTCATGCCAAATGGTGTGTTTCTAGTTCACTTTAAATCCAGTCAGGATAAAGAGGTTGTGCTGCAAGCAGGCCACTTTATGTTTGATAATAAACCATTGATTGTAAGATCATGGGATGTTAATGTTGAACTATTGAAAGAGGACGTTAAGATTGTGCCTGCATGGGTTAGAATTCTTGAGTTGCCCCTCAGGTTCTGGGGTAAATGCTTGCCCTCTATAGCAGGATTGGTTGGTAAATTTCAAAGAGTACACCAGCAAACTACAGATAAAACACGACTAGGGTTTGCAAGAGTTATGGTTGAACTGAATGTGGGACAAAAATTTCCTACTAAAGTGAAATTTATGGATGAGTATGGGACGGTTATTTCTGTTGGGATAGAGTATGAATGGAAGCCTTCAGTTTGTCTTAAGTGCAAAGGAATAGGACATGAACAGGCTACCTGCAGGAAGGGTGCTCCAATAATTCAAAAGAAAAAACCGGTGATGCAGGTATGGAAGCCTAAAGTAGTGACTATGACACAGGCAGCACAGGTCACTCAGCATAACAAGGTAACACCAGTGCATACACCTATTAATTCTCCTGTGAAACTAGTGTCTAGTTGCAGTTCTACCCCAAGATCGTTTATTTCACCAATGGTAACTTATAAAGCTGCTGTGGGGGGAGCTGAGACTCCTAAGGTTGGTATTGGCCAACAAGGTGACCCTTCATCCACTGATCATAATGAATAACATCGGATTTTGGAATGTAAGGGACTTGAATAATGTAAATAAGCAGAAACATGTAAAATGGTTTATTCACAATAAAGAAGCTAGCCTGTTTGGCTTGCTGGAAACCAAAATAAGTAGTAATAAAGTGAGTAATATTTCCCTTAATCTGCTAGATGGGTGGAGTGTTACTACTAATTGCAATTATCATAAAGGAGGAAGAGTTTGGATATTATGGCAACCAAATATTTTTGATGTAGTGGTGTTCCAGTATGATCCCAAGTTTATCCATACAAAGGTTACCATAAGAGTAACTCAGAAAACCTTCTATTTAACAATGATTTATGCATTCAATGAAGGGAGTGAAAGGAAGGATCTGTGTGATAAGCTAGCTATTATTGCCCAACAATGCTTGGGTCCTTGGGCCCTAGCAGGAGATTTTAATACAGTAATTAATCCTGATGAAAGATTGGGGGCATACTAAGCAAGAGGACATGGATGATTTTATAAATTGCCTCACAGTCTGTGGTATGACTGATATTCCTGCAACAGGGGCTTTTTATACATGGAATAACAAACAGGAACCCTCTCAAAGAAGATACAGCAGACTGGATAGGTTCCTGGTGAATTGTGACTGGCTTGATTCTTTTCCTGAAATGGCAGCACACTTTCATCCTGAAGGGTTGATGGACCATACTCCATGCATTGTTAGCAATACTAAGTTTTGGGGGACAAGGAAAGCAAGCTTCAAGTACTTTAATATGTGGAGTAGTGCACCTTCCTTTCTTGAGAAGGTTAAAAGTGAATGGGACAAGCAGTATATAGGTACCAAAATGTTCTGTATTGTCAAAAAACTCAAGAGTTTAAAATGGGTTCTGAAGTCCTTGAATAGGGAGTGCTTCTCTGACATTGAAAACAAGGCTAGTAGTGCTCTGAAACTTCTAGAAATTGATGCCCCAACAGCTGCAAAGGAGTTATCTAAAGCCAAGGATAGCTTTTTAAGCCAAAAAGCTAAGGTACAATGGTTGGAGGATGGAGACAACAATACAGCTTATTTTCATGGAGCAATCAAAAAAAGGAACATCAGAAACAAGGTCATTCAAATTGAGGATCAATATGGTAATTGTTGTAAAGACAGCCACGGCATTCAAGCAGCTTTTCTAGACTACTACCAGTCCTTGCTGGGTAGTAGGAAGGATACCCTAGCTGTTAGGAGTGATGTGATGCAACAGGGCCCCTACTGTATAACTGAACATGCTGCAATCCTTGAGATACCAGTGACAAATGCAGAGATTAAGCAGGTGGTCTTTGCCATACCCAATGATAAGGCTCCTGGCCCAGATGGGTATAATAGCTCTTTTTTTAAGGACTCTTGGGAGGTTGTTGGGAAGGAGTTTTGTGAGACTGTTAGGGACTTCTTTGACACTGGAAATTTGCTTACCCAAATCAATGCCACAAATATCACTCTAATTCCAAAAATTGATAGACCTACCTCAGTCAAACATTTCAGGCCCATTGCCTGTTGCAAACTCATTTATAAGGTAATATCTAAACTTCTTTGTAATAGATTAGCAATGGTTCTTCTTGACATTGTACATGATAACCAAGGAGCTTTTATCAAAGGAAGGTCTATTATTGAGAATGTTCTCATATGTCAAGATATTGTGAAGATGTATTCTAGAGAAGGAGTATCTCCCAGATGTTTATTCAAAATTGACCTGCAAAAGGCCTATGACACAGTTGAATGGGATTTTGTTGAACAGATGCTCCATGGGCTTAAGTTTCCTGAGGCATTTACTCAAAAGATTATGAGGTGTGTTACTACTACATCTTTTACTCTTTGTTTAAATGGCTCTTCTTTTGGATATTTCAAAGGCCAAAGGGGTCTCAGGCAGGGGGATCCTATCTCCCCTCTTATCTTCACTATATGTATGGAGTACCTCACTAGAACTATTAAGTATGCTACAGCTAGATGGCCTTTCCAGTATCACCCTTTGTGCAAATCCCTGAAGCTTACCCATCTAATGTTTGCTGATGATCTATTAATGTTCTGTAAAGGAAATGCTCCCTCTATAATGCTTCTTATGAGAGCCTTCTCCACCTTTTCCCAATCCTCTGGTCTCAATCTGAACAATAATAAATCAGAAATTTTCTTTAATGGGGTAAAGGATGACCTGAAGCAGGATATCAAGCAAGTCACAGGGTTTGTTGAAGGAAGCATGCCATTTAGATATTTGGGAGTTCCTATAAAGGCAGGGAGATTGACTAAAATGGAGTGTAACAGCATCACTGAGAAAATTGTAGCAAGGATCAGAAGCCTTGGAATAAAGAAGTTATCCTATGCAGGGAGGATTACTCTCATTAATTCAGTGCTCAACACTTTGTATAATTACTGGGCCATTATGTTTATCTTGCCTAAGGGTGTCATTAAGAGTATTGAGGCTATTTGCAGGAACTTCTTATGGGATGGCAGCTCAGAATTTCATAGAGTGCCCATGGTTTCATGGGAGAAAGTTACTTGCCCTAAAAATGAAGGTGGCTTGGGTATTAAAAAGGCTGAACTGTGGAACATTGCTACTGTAGGTAAACTGGTTGAATGGGTGTATTGTAAAGCAGACAGGTTATGGATAAGATGGATCAACCAAATTTACATCAGGAATCATGCCTGGCATGACTATGTCCCTCCTAATGATGCAAACTGGTCGTGGAAGAATGTCTGCAAAGTGAAGGAAGCTTTAAAGCATGGGTATGACAATGCTATCTGGACTGCTAACACAAAAGGGTACACCATCAGAAGTAGGTATGACTGGCTCAGAACTTCCCACCCTGTTCAAAGCTTGTCTAGCATTGTTTAGAACAGCTGGAATATTCCTAAGCATTCCATTATCACTTGGCTTATCATGAATGATGGAATGAATGTCAAAGAAAAACTGTATAAATGGGGTTGCTGTGAGGATGATCTGTGCTGCCTTTGTCACAGAGAAACTGAAACTACTGAACATCTGTTCCTGACCTGTGAATACAGTTGGAGGGTCAGTACTGAAGTGGAGAGCTGGATGGGGACGCAGTTCCCTACTCTCAACAGACTTATCAATGGAAATAAGAAGCAGTTGCAATGGAAATTTCTTACTGTAGTCCTGAATGCAGTCTACTACAGTGTTTGGATGCAAAGGAATAATGCACGGGTGAATGCTATGATCTTAAGACCGGAGCATGTGGCTAAACAGGTTAAAGATTTGATTGTCAAGAGGCTTAAATTTAAGCTAGGCGGGAATAGTGACCAAATTGCAATTGGTTCGATGAGAAACATAGAATGTAATGTTCTTGTAATTGTTTCATGACTCTCTTCCTTGTATTTTTTGATTCTTTGATATAATATTTTCTCACATTTCACCAAAAAAAAAAAACTTAAAACACGATGGCCTATATAAGCGCAAAAAATAATAAAAGTTTTCAAAAAAAAAGTGTCCGAGAATGGACGAAAATGAAGTGACCTGATGGTAGGGAGGGCTACCCCTTAAAAAAGAAATTAAAAGAAATGTCTAATTGTATTAGGAATATTTTAAAAATAGGGAGTGAAAAGATTCCCCGGGAAAAAAAAAGAAAATAAAAAATAAGTGTGCGTATATGGCGAAAATGTTGATTTTGCCTCGAAAAGCGAACCCGTAGCGATTAGGGAACGCAAATTAGGCAATTACGCGGAATTACCGAATTAAATCCTTGTAGGAATAGGAAATCTTAACTAAAACGGAATTAGGAAAGATCCACGGCTGTCAAAACGAGGACAAGGACCGGAGGAAGAGGCGCAGCTGGAGCTGCGATCCTTCGAAGAGGCGCAGCATCTGCTGCGTCATTTCCCCAATTGGTCTGTCCTCAACTGAAATTAGGAAACAGTGAAAAGTATAAATAGAGACCTCGGTTGAGCTTCTATTCTCACAATTCTCTCTTTCTCATCTTCGTCTATTACATAAAATTTCCTTATAAATTTCTCCAAAATTTCCAACACATGGATGCCTTTGAAAATCGCATGAAGGAGTGGACGAATGAATTCACAAATGTGGAGAAGCACGAAATGGGTGCTTTCAATTTGGGATCAACTATAAGTTTGAAGCTAGTGAAGGTTGTGAGGCCCTTTTTATATGCATGTCTTGAATATTGGGACCCAAATTTCCATATATTTGCTTTTCCGGGAGGCGACATTTGCCCTTTTGCTGAAGAGATTCCTGCAGTTGGGGGATGGGATGTAGAAGGTGTTCCAGTCATACCCCCAGCTCTCCAGGATACAAGAACAAATTTAGGGACTTGCTTGGGTTGACCAAAGCTGAGGTGGGCCGTCTCGTGACCTCAAAAGGAGTCAGTATGTTTGACTTTGTTGATCGATTGATAAATAGGGAGGACCGTACTATATCTTATATGGCGAGGCGCCGAGCTTATGGATTTTGCTTTCTTCATTGTTATATTATACAAGGGCATGTCGACCAAGAGATGAGGGGTGACCCTCGATTTCTAGGTATAGTGGAGCAAATGGAACTGCGCAAGAGCCCAACATGCTTGATTCTAGGAGAGACCATCCTTGGTTTGGATAATAGAAAGGCGAACCGCGAGCTTCCCTATCTTGGGAATCCTATCATTTTACAGGTAAGAACCCATATTTTGTCTTATTCGGCGTTTTTTTTTGCCGAATACGGGATTAATTTCGTCTCTTTTTCTTTGCAGATTTGGCTGATAGAGAGACTGCGGTTGATCGAGCCCCCAGTCAATGTGGCAGGATATCATTCCCGATCTGCGATGAGAACGAGGATGTATATGGTAGACTTCACTCGAGTATGCGATTATTGGGAAAACAAACTGAAGAGCGAAGGTGGACCCTTGATCAGGTGGATAGTGCCATGTTGGCATCTTAGATCAGTAACTGGAGTATCATCCTTGGATCCGACGCGGTCCATTCGCGTTCCCGGCTTGGAATTCATGGTCCATACTTTTCCGGAGAGAGTGATGAGGCAAGTGGGCTTTAGGCAGAGAATCCCGAAACTAGATATTGTCCCTCGGACTGCCTTGGCACATACTGCAGGATCTTATCGAGAGTGGGCTATTCGTTGGGCCCAAAGGAATATGTGGTTCATACCCGTCCCAGTTGGCTCATTATAGTTATCTTATTCATATCTGCAATGGAGGAAGGCTATTACTCCTGAAGAACGTGAGAAGCTAAGGAAGCACGAGCTGTAGACTGCAAAATTCGTAAAGTGGCGAAGCAGAACCAAAGGTATTTGACTGAAGAGGAAGAAGAAGTCGGATATCGGGTTATTCGTCCATCGAAGAAACCAAGAATGCTCCTGCTGAGAAGATGGTGGTAGATCAAAATGGAAATGTTAGACCGCGAGAACGACCGTTGGTGATTAGATCGAAAATAACGCAAGAGCGTCCTGCTCGTGGTCGAGACAAGAAATATGACAAGGGTGACAAAGGCAAAGGGAAAATGGAAGAATAGCCTTAGTCATTTATACTAGTATTATTTATTATTATTTAAGTTGTAATAAATGGCGGGGTTTTTAGAATCCTAGCCTAGCATTAAAATTTCAGCATTTAAAATTTATATGTAAGTGGCATATTATCATTACTATTTATGAATAAAAGATTTTATTAGTTAAGAAACTTTTATGAATTTTCTTTATTTATTCTTGTCGATTTCCAAATTCAAACGCAAATGTCCTTCTATTTACATTTTAACAATGATGGGTTGTATCCTGTGAAGGATTGCATACGTATTCATTAGAAAAAATGAAATCAAACCCTTGTGCCTAGTTCGAGAAAATGTAAAAGAATAATTGTTCGAAGCAAGAGATTGTAATGAACTTAGAAAATAAGCATGTGCTTTACTTACTCCTAAGGGAGTGCAATTTAATTTATTTGATTATATGAGGATGTCGAAATGTCAAAACGCAAGAGCGTGATGGCAAGAGTATATTTTTGTTTTAGCGGGCCAGAGGCCAGTTTTATTTCGTGTCGCATGAGCGGCACGTGAGTCACGCGAGGCGCATTTTTATCCTATTTCTAGGGGTACTACCATTTCAATTGGTCTAGGTTGGTTGGGTTAGAAAACTCATTCCCGTCTAGGTCTGTTATCTTACCCGCACCCCCTAAAAGTATGGACTTGACTAAGAATGGTCCTACCCAATTAGGCTTAAATTTACCCCGTGGATCGACAGGTAAGAGAGCTCTGACTGACTTGAATACTAAATCTCCTTCCTTGATGTTTCTGGGTTTGACCCGTTTGTTGAAGGCTCATTTGATACGTGCTTGGTATGACTGCACATTTTATAATGCGCGTAGCCTTCGTTCGTCCAGGAGGACGAGTTCGTCATATCTATCACTTTTCCAATCAGCTTCTGGGATTTGACTTTCCAGTAAAATGCGTAGAGATGGGATCTATAGCTCTAATGGTTGTACAGCTTCCATGTCGTAAGTCAAATAGAAAGGAGTAGCCCCAGTGAGCGTCCTAATTGACGTGCGATATCCCCATAATGCAAAGGGTATTTTGCTAGGCCAATCGCGATAATTGTCGATCATTTTCTTAAGGATGGTGACGACATTCTTGTTAGCTGCCTCTATCGCGCCTTTAGTTTGAGGTCTGTATAGCGAGGAATGGTGATGCTTGATCTTATATTTGGCTAATAATTGTGCAGCTTCGGCCTGAAAATGTGATCCATTGTCACTAATGATTTAATGTGGGCAACCATATCGACAAATGAGATTAGTTTGTATGAACTTTGCGACATGTTTGGCTGTAAGGCTGGTGTAAGATGCTGCTTTGACCCATTTAGTGAAATAATCGATAGCTACCAAATTGAAACAGTGGCCTCCTGTCCCAGCTGGAGTGATCTTTCCGATGATGTCTATTTCCCAAGCAGAAAATGGCCAAGGAGATGTCATGGTATATAACATAAAAGGAGGAACATGTTCTACATTCCCAAAGATTTGGCAGTTGTGTCAATGCCTAACATACTTGATGCAATCTGACTCCATTGTCATCCAATAATATCCTAGACGCGTAATCTTCTTAGCCATCATAGGTCCACTCATGTGAGGACCGCATTCTCCATCGTGAACTTCTTCCATTACTTTCTGTGCCTTTGAACGATCAAGGCAACGCAAGACGACACCAAGAGGTGTTCTTTTGTACAATTCTCACTGCATGAGGACGTATTGAGAGGCAAGTAGGCGTATGGTGCGTTGTCCCCTCTTATCCATATCTGGTGGGTATGCACCATTGAGTTTGAAGTTAAGAATAGCTTGGAACCAAGGTCCCTCTGGGTTTTCCTCTTCATCTGTAAGGTGGTGTACATAGGCTGGCTCTGCTCGCTGTTCGATGCACAAAGGCATTTCAACCATGTCGCCTCGCATATTAATCAAGGATGCGAGTTTTGCAAGAGCGTCTGCAAACTGATTTTCTTCGCGAGGTAGATGTAGGTAAGTAACCTGATCGAAGAATTGAGCGACTTGATCTATCCTAGCCTGATAGGGTGCTAGACTTTCACTTCGGATTTTCCAAGATCCTGTAATTTGGTTGATGATCAAGGATGAATCGCCATAGACTCGAAGATGCTTGATGCCTAAACTTACTGCTGCTTGTAGACCAATCAAGGATAAATCGCCATAGTCTTTGCCCATGCGACAAAATCAGTGATAGTAGGGGAGATGGTGGAATAACTCCCTTCATTTTCTGGTGAATTAACCCCATCTTCATCTGGAGAAATGAGGTGTGAGCAATCCAAGGTTGTTTCCTCATTTGTGATCATCAGAATCCCAAGAGGATTCTGAGTATTTTTTGGCTTACTTGCGGGAGGTATAGGCAGGCGTCCATCCTCAATCATATCTTGAATAGCATGTTTTAATTTGAAACATTTCTCTGTATCATGCCCTTTGCCTCTATGGTACTCGCAGTAGGCGTTCTCATCCCAGAACTTAGACTTCTTCTCTAGGTCAGGTGTAGGTCCAATGGGTTGGAACTTACCCTGTTTCATTGGTCTTTTCAGAGCGTTGGAGTATAAGTCATCAACGTTGGTGAACTTCCTCTGTGGGTTATTCTTCTTGGTAGATGATTTGACAAGGTTGACCTCGTTGGTCTTGCTAGTAGAGCCATACGAACGACTCGTTGTGCCTTGATATCTGTGACCTACCATTTTGGACAAGAGTCCTTTATGGATATCATCTTCAATTCCTGTGCCTAACACAGTTAAGTCTTTGAAAGACTTTATGTTTTGGTATGTTAGGTGGTTCGCATAGATTGGCCTTAAATTGTCTACGAATTTTTCAACAATAGTAGCCTCGTCTGGGCGTTCCACAAGTTGTGTGCTAGTCTTTCTCCACCTACTTAGGAAGTCGGTGAATCCTTCTTTCTCATTTTGGGTAAGAACCTCAAGAGTGCGCATATTTACTTGAATCTCAACATTATCTGCATAATGTTTGGTGAACTCAATTGTAGCATCATTCCACGAAGCAATTTTCTTGTGTTCTAAGGAGTAGAACCATTGTTTAGGGATACTATCGAGAGATGAAGGAAAGATCCTTAAGAACATCTCTGGCTTGATGCCTTTGATAGACATGTAATCTTTGAAGGCACGAATATGGTTCAACGGGTTTTCATGCCCCTTAAACTTCGGGATGTCAGCCATGTTGAAGTTGGTTGGCAATTGAGCATTTACTGCCTCATACTTGCGATTGTTTTCCTTGTAGATGTCATCTCCCTTGAGGTACATTAGTTGCTCCTCCAAATATTGGAGTCGCTTTTCAGCTTCAGTAGGACCTGGTGGAAGGTTGACTTTTGGTTGTCCAACAAAGGGTGGGAGGTTATCGTGTATGACCATGTCAGGAATGGCATCCTCTACAGGAGGATGCCTAGCTTATACAGCAACAATACGGCCTTCGATGGTGTTGAGGCGAGCATAAGCTTGGTGTTAGCTTGTTTGGAGATGAATGAGCGCAGCTAGGATTTGATCATTACCATTTCCGGGTTGACCATTAACGCTCCTGTGACTAGTTCCCGCCATTTTGGAACTGGGGATAAGAGATCGACGACGAATCAAAACACGATCGACCATTTTGGCACACTTACTTAAAAAGACTCTAGACTCGTGAAGTGGACGTGTGCCACTGTGTCAAGTAAGGTTTGAAAATGACAAATTTTGAAATGTTTGTCCTAGGCAACTGTAGTGTAGTTGTAGGAGTGCTGACTCGTAGCGAGGTTTAAAATGGGCTTTTGAGGCCCGAATTTTGACTTGACATTTGGACAGAGTTTTGGCTTATTTTGCGCTACTTTAGGCCATTTTTTAAAAGGTTTACATTTTGAAATGGATTTTATTTTATAAAATTTCGTCATGGTTTTGTTTACAAAATGGTGATCACGTATATGATACAAACATACATACATGCATTATAACAGTATGTTGAGTGCATTTAAAGGGTTTTGGCTTAAAAGGTGGATTGCCATACCAAGCAATCAAACCCTGGTCTGTGGAGAGGTCCGTGCCAAACATGCGTAAGGTCGGTTCCTAGTCCATTTCTTCGAGTAGTGAAAGCTCTTGATACAAACATGAATATGTATCATGGTATGGTTGACATCAATCATTGTCCATCCTTAGGCCCAGATAAGAATTTCGACCGTCCAGACGGGACAATTAGTCGAATGGGTTGGGTTAAGCCTAGGAAGGCCGAATAAAACGACCTAAGAAGGTCGAGTAATGAAAACCGATAACTGTCTCGTATAAACTATTCCCTAACCTCGTTCAAGTTTCACCCTGGGTAACACGTAAGTGTATCATCCCCAGCGGAGTCGCCAAACTGTGGACGGGGGCCACACGCGGTGCGCGCGGAAGGGGCTTCGAATGAGCCTGCATTTGTGGAGTTGCCACCAATTTTTATGGGAAATTGGAACCGTTCGAATACCTCGGGTCATGCCAAGACACAAAGTAATGACATGAACACTAAGAACTCGTTACTCTTAGCATTCTATGTCTAAAATGACTCTCGTGGATGCTAATGAACACGGATGTTCACAGAGATCTGGAGTAAGGGTGAGGGTACGTATTAGGAAGCTCTTTAATCGAACACCTAATCCCGCCCGCCTCGATAGCGGCCTCTACTAATGATTAGGGAAATTATTCATATTTGATATGTTGTCGATGGAATGCATGCAATGCAACAAACACATATTAATCCTAGCATGTGAATTAATCTAAGTCAGTTGACATGTAATTTAGCACTCAAATAGGGTCAAAGTGGATGTTAGAATAATTTACATGTGAATGCCATACAATTAAATCATACATAACAAAATAATAAAATTAATTGCAATAATTAAAATTACAATAATTACAAGGATTATTTGATCTACGTCAAAAGCACGCTCAAAACGAAATTTTGAAGAAGAAAATAAAAGAAAGAATTTAAGGATGAAAAAACATGTCAGATTAGGAGCGATAATACGATTAATAGTTGATTAAATACGTAATTAGAAGCTACGTCAAAGCGAGAAAGAGTTCAAGGACCTAAGCTAACCCAGAACAGGCACAGCATCTGCTGCGTCCTTTGGAAGAGGCGCAGCACTTCCTGCGTCTGTTCTTGAGTTGGGCTCTGTCTGTGAAGTCAGAACTGCGGATTGTAAATGGTCATCGATAAATTTAAGGCCGGTTAGTTATATTAGGACTCAAGTTGAAGTAATTTAACAGATTACATGCATCTAGAACCGTCATAAAACGAATTAAAGATGAGAATTTACAGTGATTTACATGATAGACAAACTCGTGTCGGACTCGAAAACGAATTTTGGACTCGAAAACGAAATAATATGAATAAATTGAAAACAAATGAAGAAAAGCGTGTACAAAATATGAATTCCAGAGAATCGATATGAACGAATCGAACCTCTAAAATCCGGGTTTGAATAAATGACGAAAACCCGCAAATATCGAATTATAAGGGATCTAAGTCGAATTAATCATTATAATTTGAAAAGGAATAAAATAGACGTGATTATGTACTGATATGAACAAAAGGAACAAAATAAATAAGGAAAACAGAGAGTTGCAGAAGATCGAGGAAGAAGAGGAAGAGCAGGAGCAGCGGCAGCCTCAGGAAAAGGCGCAGCATGTACTGCGACTCTTCGAAGAGGCGCAGCTGCTGCTGCGTTTCTTCTCGACGTCAAATCTCCGCTGTTTTGTAAAAATGGTTTTAAAAGATGGTTTTAAACGTGCTCTTGATATAAACCTTACATTAATGATACAAAATAAAGGTACAAAAAATAAAATAACATTTTTACACCATCAGACTTACATGTTTGACGAAACGAGTTGACTAACTTATCGTTTAGTGATTGCTCGACTCGCATGTGCGAATTTGAAAGTGCCCTTGTTAAAGGATTTAAAAGATTGATTTGATTGATTAAGTGGAGTTGGTCAAATTGATCGGTCTATGCAACGTGACTGGGACTCAGAATGATCTAAGCTTACGTGGTCGATTGATCAAGCACATAGGCGTCGAAAGCAAAAGCGTGGTCTAGAATGCAAAGAGGGAAGAGAAGGACGGACACTCGCGTACCAAATATGGAGGCTGAAGGTCTCTATGTATACTAAACACACGAAGGAGTTTAGGTATGGCACGGATACGGAAACAAATCTCTGAAATATTATGTAAAGCGTGAAAAGAGGGCTGGGGAAGAGGCGCAGCAGCCACTGTGACTCTTGGAAGAGGCGCAGCACCTGCTGCGTCATTTCCCCGGAGGTTTCCTCCTCAACAAGAAATATTTCCGCGTTTTTTATGGAATTTCGGTAGTTATATACTTCCTTATTCCGTGAAACACAATATACGGAAGATAATTCGTTAAAGATATTAAATTAAATTAGGAATAAAAATCTAGAGAATTCTAGAACTTTCTGGAACATTCCGGCTCGGCGTTTTTAAACGGTTTATAGAAAATGAAGCGGTTTTTGACCCGGACTCCAAATGAACTCTAATTACTGTCAAAACGATCGTATCGGTGCGTAGATGACGACCATGAGGTTGACTCGAGTGTTTGAGCTATCACCTGTCGATGAACTTACGAGCTGTCATGAAATCGTTCCGCGTATCAAACATGCGGCCCAACCATCACGGGTTTTGTATGACCTAAGAATGTCTAATACATTTAACATGCATTCTACACATTAATTTGGCCAAGCTGCAACTTAACAATGATAAACGATACAAATAACCTACATGCATCATTAATCAAATAGAACAAGTCTAACATGTGAATTAATCTAATTATTTCATAATTAAAATTAAAACAAAATATTAAACATGTGAAAACGAACTAAACTAACTAAAATTTAATTTTAATTAATTTAAAAGATGTTATCGTCGTGCAATTAACAAATTATTTTATTTTATAAATTAAACATGTGATTATTCAAATAAACATGTTATCATCGTAAAATACACAAATAGATATTAACCATCATTCATATCATAATTACGAAACATTAACTAATGAAACGACAATTAACGAATGATGGAAAAACGAGACAAAATAGGCCACAAGGCCGTGACATACACGAGAAAAAAGGGAAAGGAAGAGATGGGATTTTGTGCACCCTTAAATTACCTATAAACTTGGACAACACTCGGGATCCGCATGCAAGTTTTTCTTAGAAGGCGCATCTTCGACGATCGTAAAACAAGAATTGAAACAATTTAACGAAAAAAATTTCAAAAAACAAAACATTTTTTTCTCGCATAAAAGGCACTTTGTGCAGCGATTTTCAAACGAAGATTGTGACTTCGTTTCTTACTCAAATATGAATCCAAAAGATGTTCTAGAATCCTTAGTCTCGAAATATTCGAACTTTAGTAAAACACAGAAGCAAAAATGAATTTGAAATGATTAAAAATGAGTGAGAGCAGGTGCAGTTCACACGAGTTCAAAAAATCATGGTTTTGTTGTACTTCGTACAACGATTTTCAAACAACGATTTTGACTTCGTTTCTTGCTCAAATATGAATCCGAAAGATATTTTGGAATCTTTAGACTCCAAATATTCAAATTTTAGTAAAAAAAACAAGGTAAAAATGGCTTAAAAATGACGAGAATTGGACGTGAACAGAGGCTGTCCAAAACGCGGGAAAATACAAACAAGAGAGCCGATAGATGCTCAAATGCTTGTCTAATCCTTTGTATGAACTTTGTACTTTGTTTATGGGTATGAGAGGAGTTTAGGGTTTCTTTATTACGTGAGATTGATGGTAGTTTTCTAGGGTTTTGAACCGTGTGGGTGTTGGTTTATATAGGAAACGGGATGGGGTGCTAGGGTTAGGTCATATAGCTGTTGTAGGGTTGGCTTGTGGAAGGAGAAAGAGAATTGGATAAAATATGGAGTATGGAAGGTGGATATTCGGTTATGGAAAGGAGATAAGGGAGGGATTATGTTTCGGTTTCGTGAAGATCTTGTGAGTTGGCCGGTAGGATAGGTGAAAATATTTTCTATACTTGGGGAGCACATAAGAGAAATGAGGGAAGTGAGTTTGGGTTGGATAGGGCTCGAAAAGGGACGGGTTGAGCCCCTATTTTGCCGCGCAAAACAGGGTATGGGTTGGGGTTTTTTGGGTGGGTTTTGGTGCGGGTTTGGTCAAGGGTTTGGGCTAGGTTGGGTGTTGGGTTAATGATCTAGGTGTTGGTGTGGTGTTGTATGGGTTATGTTGGTGTTTGGGTGGTGTTTGGTGCTGGGTGTAGGCTCGGGAAAACAAGGGATGGGATGTTGGGTTTCTCGTAGGTTTGGAAAGAAAAAGGGGAGGAGAAAAGGTGAGTGTAGTGGGGTTCGAACCCGGGACCTTGGGGGAAATGGGTTGTGTCTAAGCAAACCTTGAAACTCGTGTCAAAATCCGTCCAAAAAACGAGCTTAACATCGTCTTAAAATCAAGCTCAAAACCGTTACAAAAACCTCGTTTAAAAACGCTTTTAATTAACTTTTCAAATTATAAATAAGCGATTAAATGAAACCATCACATATCTTATTTCAAATAATTCAAATTAAAAACTTTGAACGATAATTTATTTTTCAAATAAATTATAAAAGCTTAAATTTTAAATAAACTCGAAAATACAAAAACCGATGAAATAAATTTCATTTATTTCAAAATAATTTAAATTTCATTTAAATTATAAAACCGTCAAATAACGCTTGTCCCGCATCACTAAACGAAATCTGCTAACGAGCGATGTAAGTAAACATGTGTCCTATTATCATTGGGTGTTTTGTCGGGATTTCTGATATCGACGAATACGGGTATCTACAATCATTCTCAAAATATCTTGGCCAAAGATAGATTTTAAATGAATAAAATACAAGCCATATTTTATGAAAGAATTACGGAAAGATTGAGTAAAATCTTTAACAAAATTCGGTTAATAGTTTTAAAGAAAAATAAAATATTTTTCACAATATAAAACATCTTACAAAGAGAAAAAATATTGTTTGGATAAAACTAAATCTTAATATATCTTTATGTTGAAAGATTTCATAATATCTTGTAAACAAGATATACAAAAATCTTTTTTCAAAAGATATACAAGTCTAGATTTAATCCTACCAGATACTCCATAAAATAAAACGAGATATTTTAGATTTGAGATGACCAAAACGAGATAGAAGGAGTTTTAAAAAATAATTAAAATTAGAACTTGTTGCGGGTCCTGAGAAAACAGTCTCCTCAGTTGAGGATACCGTTTCCTGAAGATATAGCAGAGTTCTTCAGAACTTGAGGTAACTGTTCCCTCAAGATCAGTTTTACTTTGTACATAGTTCTAAGATACTCTTTTACATAATATGTCCTTAACCTAATTTAGGAATTCATGACGATCTCATAGATGTTACATTTTAACGTTGATCATCATCATCATACACTTCTCTTGAATCAAGCTTGAGTACCTAAATAATAAACGCTATAAAACATACCAAGCTCATAAAAGTGTTAAATAAAATAGCTTAGAAACAAAACGTTAACTTGACATGCTTCAAAACTCATAAAGACCTATGGTTAACAGCTTGATCTGGCATTTTCTTCTTCCTGCATCTTATCCCGCTCAGGTTCGTTACAACTCGCCCGGGTTCTTCTTATCTCAAACGGGTTATGGCCAAGAATCCATTCTTATTGCTTTCTTAGCCTCTAACTCGTGGGGGATCATCTTTCTAGGATCGGGTTGCACTTGTCATGGTCGATTTCCTCCATAATGAAGTGTAAGTTATGCACAAGCCCAAATCCTTCATTTTCTTCATTTTTTAACATTTTATATCTTTTCATTTTCATCTTTTTCCTTCAAATGCTCAATGAACACATGAGAACCCTCATTTTCATCTTTCGTGCCTTTCATCTTTCATGCAAGGATTAAATGATGAATGCATGCAAATTACACTAAATGCATATGTACAAATTTATGGTTATTGGGGAAGTCCACCAAACCAAGAATTCTTAATTAATGAATTCATAAAAAAATATCAATGGCACTCAAAGCTCGTACAAGTTGTCGAAGTCTTGGGAGAGGGGTACAAATAGACACGGATAGCACCACAAGAATATGTAAATGAATGATGCCCAAGTAGTGGACCAACTAGGCATGCCAAGTATGCCATGACAATACTTATAGAAAATATGATAGAGGGAAGGGACATAAGACGAAGGATTGCTCAATATCTCATTATCAAACTCGTCCTCCAAATAGTCAAAATCACCACATTCAAGGCATGTGCTTTCACTATCATCTAATTAAGGTGGCTTCAATGGCATCTACTTAGGTTTCCCAAAGGTCATCAACTTCCTCATCCCAACGAAGACCACTATCAAAGGGTTTGTCGATACAAGGCTCACCAAGTTCAACACATTTGTCTCTTTCCAACATGTCAACCTCAAAGTGTGAGTTTTCACTCAAGTTCACTTCCATCACATTCTCCATTTTCCCATTAACATCAAGTTCCATGTACGGTGGTTTCACTGTAACACAAGAAGAGTGAGATAAAGGGGTCAAATTATTGGTTTCACAATCAATAATGTACTCCTCATCATCATCACTATTTTCATCTATCACACCATCTTCCTAAGGAGGGGCAAATTTGCGAACATAATAGGTAGGCTCAATGGAATAGGAAGGTGTCTAATCCTCAAAAATCACATTCACATCATAGTTTTCCTTAATGAACTTTTGAAATGTGGGTTTTATCATTTCTAACATATCTTCCTTAAAACTTTCAAGCATGTCACGTATGTCTTTCACCAAACACTCGGTGGACATGAATTCAACACACTACCAAAACTCCTCACAACTTATCTCAAAGATTTTACCACCACTCATGTGAATAGTTAAGTTACGGGTTTCAAGATTCATGTCATCACAAATGACACAACATGCTTCAAAAGTAGAAACTGTAATACCATGGTGTCAAGCATAAGTCATGTAATCATTAAATCCTACAAGGTACTTATCAAATGACTCATTTTCAAGTTGATAGAAAGTGAATGTAGACATTTTGAACACAACAAATAAAATAAATACAACAAACAAAATTCTGAAGGAACCAAGGTCTCTCAAGAAGAAGCACAACTAAAACTAGACACAAGAACAATTCGAATACACAACACCGTCCCCAGTAACGGTGCCATTTTGATGTGGACGTCATACCATCAAAAAATATTTATATCTCAACTAACTTAGTATAGAAAGAAAGTAGAGGTCGAACCCTAAGGCCGGGGGTATTAAAATCATTCAATCAAGTCGTAGTTATGGTAAGGATGTCACAATTTAAAGGAAGTTTGTAATCTAAACTAATGCAAAGCAAGTAAATGACAAAAATTAAGTCAATAAGGAGGAAACCACTAGGGTGTCAAGGGATCATTGGTAGATTACATAAATAAGTCACATAGAGGATTAGTGTTGGGTTACAACCGAGCTGGCTTAGATCTTACGGTTCCTAGGTCAACTTAAGTCTCCCTATTCAACATCGTGCATGGTCTAACAATCTTTGAGTTGGTTTATATCTTACAAGGGTTGTTGATGAGGTGGAGAATCATGCTAGGTTCTCTATCAAGCATTTCATCAAACATAACATGTGCATAAGTTGAAACCACAGCAAATAATCACTCAAATGAACCCATTAAGCATGGATCTATTTCATAATTACTTCCCCTAATCCCCCACTAACCCTAGCTATAAGACTGCTCACTACACATCATGGTTACCGTACCAACAATGGTGTCAAATATCATAAATCAACTAAACATGATAATTAAGCAAGATAATAAAAAAAGGATTAACAAAAGAGAGATAAAGAAAGTATAGCAACAAAATAAGGTAAAGATGAACATAAATAAGAAGGATCCTTGAATAAAGATGAAAACTTGTCAATAATCTTCAATACAAAACTCAAGAGATCCAAATGTAAGCTATTGAAAGTGTAAATTGCAAGAACTATATTGAAAGATCAATTATTTAAAGATTAATGTGAATTATGGAAATATTAAAGGCTAATGTAAGAGACTAATCCATTCTAATCTAAGGAGGCTCCCTCCAAATCAGGCTTAACCCTATATTTATTACAAGTGGCGTTTATATAGGGGATACAAGATTAGGTTAAGAAAGCGCAAAATAGGAAGAAAGTAGAAAAGGCAAAATATGTAGTGCCTCGCTCGAGCTAGAGTGAACTCAGGTGGGATAAGAGCGGTTGGCCAAACTGCTCGGGCGGGTTAGGCCTTATCTCGAGCGAGTTGAGTCTATCTTGGGCGAGATAGAGCTCGGATCCTTGCTTTTGACTTACCATGGCTCCATAACTCCTGAAGGCTTCTACTTGTTCCTTCCAAACCTCGTACATAGCGTCCCCGAGTCTTCATTTCTTGCCTCTTCTTCACATTTATCCTCTAAAGTCATCAAATAGCTCCCAAATGTGCACAAAAGACGGGAAAACTGCTCTTTTTGGCTTCTTTCCTACAAATCGTTCAAAATCTTAAAGGAAATCAAATAGGAAGTAATTGACTAGGAAATTCACTATAAAAGACCACAAAATCATGCAAAATGGGGTTGGTAACGAAGTTAAAAGTGCGCTTTTTACGACCACATCAAGTATGTGCACGTTTATGGATTGAGTACGAAGAGACTCGTGTGGTGTCACGACATCTGGCAAGGGTATGTCTAGTGTCGGGCTCAGAACCACGAGTGCGTCCCGCGTATCAGTTTTCAAGGATGCGGTCCGGCTTTTTGGTGGCAATGTTACGATGATGTCACCGGGTTATATGGATGTTGAGTTGTGGTGGATGGATACTTGTGACCCATGAGTTTCATTATTGCATTTCATGTTCATATTCACATGTGATTCCGTGAGTGTTTGTATTAATGAAACTGACGTGTGTGAATTTGTGTGAATTATCACCTTCTTTAATTGGGGTGGTCTGTGATAATTTATATGATATTTACGATCATATTGGAAGCAGTTAGGAGTACAGGTTTAGATATGGCGATGATCTGGATATGGGCCGCGTTACGGATATTTAGAGTAGAGTTACATAGTCACATGTTAGATGACATACACCTTAGTTGAGTTGTATATTGTATGATTCACATTTTGTTATTCATTTATCCACTTGTGTAATTTATTAAACATGTTATGTATATAAACTGTTATTAATTTGAGTTCTAATTCACTGTCTCGGGAACCGAGATGGTGACATTCCCGATTACCTTGGCCGGATAAGAGGGAGTGTTACATCGAGATCCGTTAAATTCATTTAACTGGAATTTTTTATTAAAATATTTCTTAAACTCGAGTTTTAATTTATGATTTACTGACTACGTAGTTTTAATATCTTTTACTTATGAAATATAAGTAATTGTATAAATTAAAAAAACTCTAACACTATTAAGACAGGAGGCTCATGTTGTACAACTACTACCAGCCTTTATGTAATACTCCAAATTTTATAATTATATATATATTATATTATATTTCTACGAGTTATGATATAATAGACGGTAATTATAATAATGATAATAATACATCGTATGAATACATGTATACGTACCCCTCCACCTATCATTATATATACCCCCTCACCTTATCCACCATCTTATCCACTTAGTATCTCAAAAACTCCACACAAACCATAAAGAGAAAAGAGAGAAAGAGAGATTAGGAGAAATGGAGATTTTGTCCCTCCGCCTCGAGATAGTAAGGTAAAACCGTCTTAAACTTGTTTATATATTATTTAAATAATACCATTGACCCACCTCGATCTTGACCGACCTTGACCCGTCATTGACCACCACTCCGACCTCCGTTAACCGCCCAAACGGTGGTTTGGCCGAGCCTTTATTTGAGTATTGTTGTTGTTGTGTGACCGTCTTAAGATAGACTTTTACCCCTCCTTTTGTGGCTGTCCTGGGCTGACCTTGGGTGAGTTATGTTGAGGGTTGAGTGGGGGTTGTAGTTGTGGTAATGGGTGTTCGAATAAGTGGTGTTAGGTGGTCGAAAATGGGTGTCAAAGGGGGGTTACACGGATTAGGTTAGTCGGGTTATGTTTGTTGTTGTTATTGTCGGTTATGGTGGTAGCCGTGGTGGTTGTCGGTGGCAACAATGATCAGAGGTACCATTGGGTAGTGGCGGCAGCCAGCTGTGGCTAGTGGTGGGGTCGTCTATGTTGTTGTTCATGATGGTGTCGGTGTTGTTTGTCATTAGTATGGAAGTCGTGGTGGCTGTCCTTATTGGCCGTAGCCACCATGGTTGGTGGTGGTGGTCCACGGTGGTAGCCACGGGTGGTAGGTGGTGGTTGGCCATAGGTGTTGGGTCATTTTTGCATGTTTTGGGTAGCTTTAAGACGGGATTTGAATAGCGTAACACGAGTTTTTATTTAACTAATTGAATTCGCTTTTAATTTTATTAGATATTTAAGTGACAGTTTTTGTGGAAGATTATTATTAGCCGGATTGCTTACGAAGTATGCTAAAAGGTAGGTTAATCCTACTCAGTTTTATTATATGTTTGAATGGTCATGTGAGTCGTATTTTAATGGTCGTTGCATTATAACATGATATTGGCTAAGAATATTGGATGAGTCGGTAATTGACATATTGTGTGGTATCTTGCATTTATTATATTTGTCATGTATATTGGATAATATGACGGTTGTGATTGTTTGGTTGTTGTTGAGGAGGCGGAAGGCGGTTGGGAGATCGTCTTCCTCTTGAGTTGCCTCTTGGAGCTTCCACTCGAAGAGGGAGTGCACATTAATGACTTGAGTTTAGAGGGACTCGTGTAGTTGAGACACGATGTCTGGCAAGGGACCCGTTTGGCTTCCGGGCCTTGTTCGTCTGGGCGTGTCTAAGTACCTGTTTGTGAGTTGTGGTGTTGTGGGCGTGTCCCTGGCACCGCTGGTTGTGGGTACGTATGGGCGTGTCCCTATAATGGCGTGGTGCTTGTTTGATAGCGTGTCATTCTTATCATAGTCATGCTGCATATTCACACACTTAGGTCGTGTCTCACTTTATTTATTGAAATTGACGTTTGTGTGTCTGTGTAATTGTCACCTATTCTGGGGTGGCCTGTGTCGATCCATATGATATTTCCGATCACATGGGGAGGAGGTTATGTACAGGTTATCTTAGGTAGCACATGGGTGACGAGACGAGGCTTGATGACATTCGAGTTGAGTATAGTTGGCTAGAAGAATATAGTCGTCATGGGTTGTATTATTTTTTTTTTCATTCATGGTTATGTAATTAACTAAACTTATCATTTATAATAAATGTTTGTTTCCTATTTACCGCCTCCAAAAACCGAGATGGTAACATCTCCCAATTACCTTGGCTGGGTAAGAAGGGGTGTTACAAAGTGGTATTAGAGCCGCATTTCAAAATGATTCTAGGAGTGTCTAACAAAATGAACGTGCCATGAGTACAATAGGAGGTCGGTTTTGGGTGAGTAGGATCCCTCATTTCAAAACTAGATCCTATTGTTTCGGTTGGTCACTGCGTGAGTGTATTGAGTCGGGAAACATGAAGTGAAATGTTGAATGATTATATAGTTTTGTTGAACATCTTGCATGAGATAGAGGTTGTCTGGTAAGTGATAACATGTGATAGTTGAAATAATGGAATTGGAATGTCTTCTTGAGTGAGATATATGGAAGCGAGTAGAAGATTGTTTCATATGAAATGCATTTATTTGTATGAGTGTTGCGTGTTTGAATATGATGAGTTTTGAAGCCATAATTTTCAAAGTTAATAGGATTCTTACATGATGTAATTAGTCATTTGGTACATGTTAAAATGTGAAAATTGGATGAAAAGAGTAGTGTGTGTAACATGTTTTGGAAGTTGTTATTACGTGTTAGTGTGTGATGGGCACTAGCCCCGTCCTATGGCATGTTAATACCGCATATATGTTTCGATTTCAGTAGTGTCATAGTAGAGTTTGATTAGTAATAGTTATTAGTAAAGTAATTGCTAGTATAAGAATAGTAATTTTAGTCGGAATTGTAAACCATAGAGAGGCACCCAACCGAGTGCGAGCTAGTACTCGACCGAGTAAACCAAACCACTCGACCGAGTGGACCAATTTCTAGAAACTTGAAATTTTTGGAAGTGAGTGACTCAACCGAGTGGAGAGGGCACTCGACCAAATGGGCTCACCATTCGACCGAGTGCCAATTTCTGGACTGCAAATTTCGCAAAAAAAAAAATTGTGTTATTACCTTATTTTATTTTACCCCTTTATTCTTTCGTCATTTAAAACTATTTCTAAATTCCCTTGTTGATGTTTATTGTTCGGATTTAAGTTTTCTACTTCATTTATTCCCTTAACTTGGCTAATTTCATCATATAAGTGATATTTTCTTTTCTCTTATTTCATTTCCAATTTGATTTCGTTTAAATCCACGTTATTCCTCCAAATTTGTCAATTAATTGCATGCTTTGTTGGATTCATGATATTAATCATCTTTTTATAACATTATGATATGAAGTATAACATTTATATTGAATTTTGCCCAAAAGTTTTTATGAACCCGAAAATATGTATTCTCGAGTCAATAATTGATTTGGTGGTTGTTGCATGGTTGATTGTTTAACAAGAAATAATGTTTGGTTGTTATTTCTAACTCTTGTCATATGTTTGAAATCTTGTCTTGAAAAATTTATTCCAAAAATATTGAAACCTTAATGTTCGTGCGTAAATTTTGATTGTCCGTGTTTAAAAACTTAGTTTAGTTGGCTAATGATGCTCAAGAATCTTGTCGTGCTTAAGTTTTGATTTTTCTTTGTTGGTAACGGCATGTATTACTTTGAACATAAATTTAACCTTAAAATATTGTCCAAAATATTTTGAAATTTCTTCTCAAAATGAATGATTTATTATTTTGCACCCAAATATGATCTAATCGTTCCTTGGTACTTAGCCCTCATTGATGTTACATTATGTTACATTAACTTGGGATTTTTGCCTTACAAATCGCCTCAAGTTTTGACATGTGTGTTAGTTATACCGAAAGTGATCTAATTTCGATTTTCATACTCCATTCTTTGTCTAATTATGTCGTGAAGTTTCAAATGTTGTTTAATGATGTTAGGCATGGTCTCAAAATTTGAAAATTTTGTTTTAAAGTTGTCTTGAATTAATTAAGTAATAATACTTCAATTTCCATTAGTAATGCTATGTATTGTCTTAAGTTGGGAATTCCGCCTTAAAATCATGACCAAATTTTGATTCCTTCTTTTATCTTTAACTTAGCTTAACGATATTTAAAGGCATTAATCCTTATGAGTATCACTGTAATAAAATGGTTTAAATCGAAATTTCCGTTTTAAAAGCGGGCCAAATTCTTTTTGCGATTTCATGGGTACATCACCAAATTTTGATTTTATATTTGAAACAAGGCTTAATTGTCTCATAGTGCCCCAACCTTTGTTAATTGTGATATATGTGGAAACTTATAGTGTTAATGCTCAAATTTTGATTTTGTGTGCTTAATACTTGATTTTATTGTGCCGCAAGCTTACAATTTTGTTAATAATGCAATGTATCGTCCTAAATTGGAAAATTTTATCTTGCATTTTCTTCAAAGATTTTTTTTTATATACCCAACATTCATGCCAACATTTTTATTTCATGTTTCATCGTTGGTTTAATCATGTCAATTGCCCTGGTGTTCACTAATTTGTTGTGTATTGCCTCGAATTAGGATCATCATTTTGTGTGATTTCGCTTCAGTTCGTCTTTCCATGTGTGTCTTGAAAGTCATGAACACGAGACGTGTGTTTTAGTAGGGTCAATATGAACTTATTCTTTTGTTGTGGGTTTGAACCGTGTAAGTAGGTGAGTGTATGATTAATGTTTTGAGATTAGGAGTAGAAGAAAGTGACTTTAGCTTGCGTAAGGTGTCTTGAATTGAGTAAGAGAAGTGTATTAGGTAAATTGTGGATAATGAGTGATGTGTGATCTAGGTAGAACATTTGAACTTATGAATAGTGAATGAGGTTTGAGTTGCATGTTGAGGGGTATTGTATTGTTATTGAGCATAACTTGGAAACTTTGGTTGATAGATAATTGAGATATATGATGATGGATTTAATATTACTTAGTTTAGTTTGTGCGGTCATGAAAGTAAGAGTGTGCGTGTAATACTTGAGAATTCAATCATATTGTTGAGGTATTCGATCATTCATGTTATAGAGTGTAACTGTAATTTGAGTAGGTGTCTATAAGTGTGAAAGTGATTGTGTGGGAATCCGACCCTATGAGTGGTAGTATAGATGTTGTTGTAAAGTTGTCTCCCAATCGTCATGTAAAGCGTCTGTGGTAAACATCTTGAACTTGTTGCAGTGTCCATTTGAGGGGTGATGTTGCTATTATTTCTAGAGAATAATGAGTGGTTAGGCCGTATCCATGAAATAGTGTGTTGTGTCAGTAGCATGTCTCGGATATTTCATTTTAATGGTGTAATAATGATGGCTATAAGGCCAAGAGTTTGTGTTTAAGTTTGGTTATTTGATGGTGTATTAGTCACCATCAAAGTCTATTAGCATTTATGTGATGAAATAGGAAAGTTGGAACCGAGTTGAGAATGAAAACATTTTGTCCAGATGACACTCGACCGAGTGGTTGCCTACTCGGCCGAGTAGCCTCCTACACTCGACCAAGTGGCCTACCTTGACCCTTGTTTTGTTGATATTTGACCAAATATGGAGCGTGTATCCTTATTTCGTGGTTTATATTAGTTTACTTGTGTTTGGATGAGCATGTTGACCTTACATGGGTGATATTTTGTGAATTGTTTACGTTTGATTATTTGGTGTGGCATTTTGCAAGTAAATGGAAATCGTTGATTCGCCGTGAGTGGATGATGACGGAAATAATGTGATAATCTTGTTTGATGTATGTTAATCGACGTGATTTTATTTTGTTGTGTGAAAGTAAGATGAAAAATGCAAATTACATGTTGCATAGTGACTAGACCTGTCAAACGGGTCGGGTCCCGGGTCGGGTCATACGGGTTAGGTCAGAATACGGGTCGGGTCGGGTCATACGGGTCACGGGTTGGGTTAGGGTCAGAATACGGGTAAAGAATAATATTTTAACATCTTTTTTAAACGATTTTTTTATTTAAAAAATATATTTTTAAAAAGTAAAACTATTATTTTAATCATATTCAACATTTAAATTAATTATATTGACATAATTATTAAAATAAAGTTTTTTTAATAATTATTTATTATTAAATATTATAAAAGTTATTTAAAATTGACTTTTTAGTTGAATTTGCAATTTAAGTAATAAAAAATATAATTTTTTAACTATATTTTCAAATATAATATATAAATATTAATATTTTGAATAAAATTCTTGATTTTCCCTTGACCCAATGGGTCGACCCGTTCGGGTCAGGTCTCGACCCTAAAATAACGGGTCATTTCGGGTTCGAGTCAAATGGGTCGCGGTTTGAAAAAATCGGGTTTGTAACCCTAAGAAAAATGGATCGGACAGGTCGGGTCGAGTTTTGACAGGTCTAATATTAGTGGACTGTTTGCATGATTGCGATTGTGGTCTTCCCTATGAGAGGAAGTGTTGATGATGGATGGGAACGGATATGGAAACACATGTGTGAGCATGTGGTGGATTTAACGCGGTATATGCGTGGCATGGTGTCCGGAAATGGGAATGTTAATCATGGTTGACTCACATTACGAGTAATTTTGAATTATTTGATTGTTTCATGCAGCCCGCATATTCGTGATGTGCATACATGTGAATGTATGAGATTTGACGTGGTATAGATACGTAGTATAATCGAGTTATACCCCATGATAGATATGTATATATAACCAACATGAATGAGAGTTGGTTATGGGATTATAGAGTGGAATAGTGGGTTTAACCTAACACTTGACCTTCGGGAGGCTTGTAGATGGGGTATTATATCAATGGAATTATATCTATATGAGATTTGATTACGGATTTGAAATGAGTAAGAAAGAGTGTTGAACCTGGAACATAGACATTTGTGGAATTTAGCAATGAATGTATGACAGCACATTATGAGGTTTACTAGTTGAACTTCGAGACGAAGTTCTCTTTTAGGGGGAGTGAATGTAACAATTGGGAATTTAAATCAGGAAAGCGAGCATAATATGCACTTGAGTAGTGTATGAGTAAATAGAGGATATATGATAAAGGAAAACGTGTGAGTTTGTGTGAGCCTGGTGAGATAGGTGAGAATCATATTGACATAATGAGAGTGATGATGACAGTAAGAACCTTGAGAGAGTACTTGAGAATCGGTGATGAGACTTAAGGAAAGAAGAGCTAGTAGGGCGAACTTCGGGGACGAAGTTCATTTTAAGGAGGGAAGACTGTAATACCCCGTATTTTATAATTATATATTATATTATATTTCTACGAGTTATGTTATAATAGACGGTAATTATAATAATGATAATAATACATCGTATGAATGCATGTACTCACCTCCACCTACCATTATATATACCCTCTCACCTTATCCACCATCTTATCCACTCAATATCTCACAAAATCCACACAAACCAAAGAGAGAAAAGAGAGAAAGAGAGATTAGGAGAAATGGAGATTTTGTCCCTCCACCTCGAGATTATAAGGTAAAACCGTCTTAAACTTATTTATAAAATATTTAATTAATACCATTAACCCGCCTCGACCTTGACCCGTCATTGACCACTACTCGGACCTCCGTTGACCGCCCAAATGGTTGTTTGACCGAGCCTTTATTTGAGTATTTGTTGTTGTTATGTGACCGTCTTAAGACGGATTTTTACCCCAACTTTCATGGCTGTCTTGGGTGGGTTGTGTTGATGGTTGAGTGGGTGGTGTTAGGTTGTCGAAAATGGGTGTCAAAGGGGGGTTACACGGGTTAGGCTAGTCGGGTTATGTTTGTTGTTTGTTGTTGTTGTTGTTGTTGTTGTTGTTGTTGTCGGTTATGGTGGTAGTCGTGGTGGTTGCTGGTGGCAACGGTGGTCAGGGGCACCATAAGGTGGTTGGTGGCGTCCGGCCGTGGCTAGTGGTGGCCGTGGTGGGGTCGTTTATGTTGTTGTTCTTGTTGGCGTCGGTGTTGTTGTTTGTTGTTAGTATGAAAGCCGTGGTAGCCGGCTGTCCTTTTTTACCGTGGCCACCATGGTTGGTAGTGGTGGTCCACGGTGGCAGCCACTGGTTGTAGGTGGTAGTTAGTCGTTGGTGTTGGGTTGGTTTTGCGGGTTTTAGGTAGATTTAAGATGGGATTTGAATAGCTTAAGACTGGTTTTTATTTAATCAATTGAATTCGTATTTAATTTAATTCAATTTGTTAGTAATTAAATAGATTTAACTATTATATTTAGGTGACGGTTTTTGTGGAAGATTATTATTTGTCGGATTATTTGCGGAGTATGCTAAAAGGTAGGTTAATCCTACTCAGTTTTAATATATGTCTGAATGGTCATGTGAGTCGTATTTTAATGGTCGTTGCATTATAACATGATATTGGCTAAGAAGATTGGATGGGTCGGTAATTTGCATGTTGTGTGTTATGTTGCATTTATTATATTTGTCAAGTATATTGGATAATATGACGGTTGTGATAGTTTGGTTGTTGTTGAGGAGACGAAAAGTGGTTGGGAGACCGTCTTCGGCTTGAGTCTCCTCCTCCCCCTCAACCCCCCTCTCCCTCCCAAGAGGGATGTGCACATTAATGACTTGAGTTTGGAGGGACTCGTGTAATTGAGACACGACGTCTGGCATGGGACCCGGTTGGCTTCCGGGCTTGGTACGCTAGGGCGTGTCCCGGTACCTGTTTGTGAGTTGTTGTGTCGTGGGCATTTCCCTGGCACCGGTGGTTGTGAGTACGTCTGGGCGTGTCCCGGTACCAGCATGGTGGTTGTTTGATAGCGTGTCATTCGTATCATAGTCATGTTGTATATTTACACACTTGTGTCGTGTCGCACTTTATATATTGAAACTAATGTTTGTGTGTCTCTGTAATTGTCACCTATTTCTGGGGTGGCCTGTGTCGCTCCATATGATATTTTCGATCATATGGGGAGCAGGTTAAGTACGTGTTATCTTTGGTAGAACGTGGGAGACGGTACGAGCCTTGATGACATCCGAGTCAAGTATAGTTGTAATACCCGACATTTGTGGGACACGTGAGGGAACCCACATGTACTCGGGAGTAAATGATGATCCTCCTACGAGACCAAGTAAGACCTAAACTAGACCTACTAGACTGCCAGTGGACCGAGTAGAACCCCTAGTGGACCAAGTGAGTTGGCACTCGGTCGAGTAAGGGTATACTTGACCGGGTGAGTGCCACTCGGTAGAGTGAACCAGTCACTCGGTCGAGTGGTACTGCGCTGTACCTGAGAAAGGAAATTCGGGATCTCACCCTAGCCTATTCATTCTCCTCCTTCTTCCTTCTTACACTAAAACCCTCTCCCCTCTCTCCAAAATGCTCCCAATGCCCTTCCCTTGGCCTTGAAGATTGGATTAATGGTGGAACACCTCTCCTTTGTCCTGATCTACCTTTGTAAGTAGAAATCTCATCTTTTCCTCTTTGTCTTATGAGTAAATTCGAGTTATGGTTTACTAAGAGACGTTAATTAGTATTTAGTTATGTAAAATGAGTAATTAGTAACTAATAATGAGGGATTTTATGTTGTAAATTAGTATAGAGTCAATTGTGATAGTTATTATATGATTTATGTAGGATGAGACGGTTTTATGAGATGGATACTTGGTGATTTCGATTAGCTTGTGGATTATGCTAAAAGGAAAGTTATTCTACTCGGTATCAATATTGTATATGCATATTTGGGTGTCTTTCGTCGCTGGTGCATTCATGAGTCGGTTAGTATGTATGTGGGATTGAAGTCATGAATTTGGTCATAGGTTAAGTGTTGTTCTTCCATTTGTCATGTATGGTTGTGAGTGTGTTGTGCTGGAGGTCTTTGGTGGTGGTACTTGATTATTTAGGAGACGTAAGACGGTTGGGAAACCGTCTTGCGCTCGGGTCGCCCCCTTGAGTTTCCCACTCCAAAGGGGATGTGCACATTAATGGCTTGAGTCACATAGGGGCTCGTGTGGTTGAGGCACGACGTCTGGCAGGGGATCCGGTTGGCTTTCGGACCCGGTACGTCTGAGCGTGTCCTGGTACCTTTATGTGAGATGTGGTGTCATGGGCGTGTCCTTGGCACCGGTGGTTGTGGGTACATATGGGCGTGTCCCGATGAAGTAAAACTCTCAAGACTCAGATTTTGATTGAAACTGACTCGATTTGGACAGTGAATGAGACTGTTTAATTGTGATAAAACGACTAAAAACTAAACAGAAACTCTGAGGATTGCAATCGAACAGTCGACAGAACTGTTTATAACCACGGTTCCAGAACTCTACAATCGAATAGGGTAAAGGATGTGATTGGGATATGACTTAATCCAAGCACTAGGCCACTAGACTAAGCCTAAGGATAATTTCAAGCACACAGCAAAGAAAATACCCGACTCTAAGCACTAAGCAAAAGAGGATTTCCCAGCACTAAGCAAAGGAGATTAGTAGAAATCAATGTTTCTAATTTGTGTTTGTTCATTCATCAAATTCTGATTTTTACACTAAGGAATGCCTTGCTTTTATAGGCCAAGCAAAACAATCCTATCCATCCATCCAACCTAGCAATCTAACGGTCCAAAATACCCTAGAAAACCGGTTTCAAAAGGTGGCCCTAAGCCTTACACTAGTTCTTACACAAGTTAAAAATCTTAAAGGAAAAACAAGAAAAGTAAACTAATGAGGACAATGATAATTAGGACTCCTTGGAAGCTTCAAAAGGTCCGGCCATTTAAGGATATAAGAGCTAGAGCATGTAAGAGAGGCTTAAGAGGTTGTCTTGGACAAAATGGGAAACTTGAAAGCGACCCTTGTCCTTGGTGTTGCAAACCGTGTAAAAGGGACCACCCGGTTTGTTCCTTAGCCTTGCTCTATGACAACCACCTTCCCAAGACACCAACCCTTAGACAAAAATGCTCTTGACTCTTCATAGAAGACTTCTAAGCCGAAAAAACTCCATTATTCTTAGACGGATTTCTTATTTGGACCCTATTTCGGTCAAGGGACCAAAACCGGGTACAAACATGTCTAATGTGATTTGTTTTGCTTCACCCGATACCGGTATGGTGATTGTGTGGTGGAGTCTCATTCACATGATCATGTCACATCTACACTTATCGAGTCGTGTTATATGTTTGTGTATTGAAACTGACGTTTTTTGCGTCCGTGTAAATGTCACCTATTTCCGTGGTAACCTGTGTCGATCCATATGATATTTCTGATCATATGGAGAGCATTTGTTTACAGGTTAGCTTTGGTAGCATGTGGGAGACGGGACGAGCCGTGATGACATTCGAGTCAAGCATAGTTGACTAGATTAGTTTAGTAGTCATAAGTTCTATTATTCATTTCATTTATTCTCTTATGGATATGTAATTCCACTAAATATTTATTTATGTTAGTTGTTTCTCAATTGCGACTCCGATTTCATTACCTCGGAAAACCGAGAAGGTATCTTCTCTCAATTACCTTGGGCGGGTAAGAAGGGGTTGTTACAAAGTGGTATCAGAGCTTCGATTTTGGAACCTAAACAAATTAACCAAAATGAACCTAGGTGTGTCTAATAAAATGAACCCGACACGAGTACAATAGGATATCGGTTTTGGATGAGTGGGTGTCCTCATGTCAAAACTAGTGCATATTGCCACGGGTTGTCACTACGTGGGTGGTTACAAATAAGGGTGAATGATATAGACAATGTTGTGTGATTGCATGAATGATATGGTTATGGCTAGACTCTTGCATGCTACGAATTTCATATGTGTATGGAAGTTAAATTCTTAGATTAGTTTGAATAGTGTGTTTTGGAATTGATTAACATGTGTTGGTGTATGGCTAAGAGTAGTGATGGATGCTAGTGGAGTAGCCACTAGTGTTACGGTAGTGCATCATGGATGGTGAGTAGAACAACGAATGAACTAACTCAGAACGGGTCACCAATAGACGGTGGACTCCCGAACCTTGTATTGTCTTGCAGGAAATCCATCGATGAGTTTTATTGAAATTTAGACTCAAGGGGATCACTTGACCGAGTGCGAGTACCAACTCGGCCGAGTAAGCAAGCAATCGACCGAGTGGACACATTACTCACCCGAGTGGACCCAGTTCCAGGAGGTAATACATTCTGGCAAAAACCATCACTCGACCGAGTGGGTCATCCACTCGACCGAGTACGCTCGACACTCGACTGAGTGGGTTAACACGGGCTGGACCGCTCAGCTATGAGCTATTATTTTCCCCAATTCCTCATTCTTCTCTTCATATCTTCATCTCTTTCATCACCAAAATTCCCCCAAAAACCTCCATTGTTGCTATATTTTGCTTGGAATTCATCCTATTACTTCAACTTTCTCATCTAATGCCACTAATTCTTCAAGGTAAGCATATTCATCTTCTTCCATCTTTTTCCCCAATTTGAGTTTTCTTAGATCTACTCTTAAATCCTTTGAGTTTTGTTAATTAGTTGTTCATTTTGCTTAATTCATGATACTAGCAAGCTTTTTACACCATTGTTGTTAATAAAAATCAAATTTTTGTGATGAAATTTTGGCCACCATTGTTGAATTCGAAAATGGTGTTCTTGAGCCAATAATAGGATTTTGTTGATGGTTGTTGTGTCTAATTGGACAACAAAGGCTTAACCTTTGTTATCATGGTAATATGTATAAATTTCGTCTTAAAACTTCTCTTAAATTTTTGAATTTTAGACAAGTCATGCCCAATTTTTGATTTTTATGAGTAAAAACTTAGTTTAATTGCCTTATGAGACCATTATCTAATTGGTTGATAATGTGGTATGTGGTCCCAAAATTAAACCAATCTTGCCTTAAAATTTTGAGTGAAAGTTTTCCATGAACAATGCCTTTTCATATCTTAAGGATAATTTTTCCATGTTGTGGGATTGAGAATTTTATGGCTATTACTATTCTATAAGAATGATTAAAGGAAGTTTTATCTCAATTTTTTAAAAAATCCGACACTAGCCATGTCAAAATTTTAATTCCTTGTTTACTACTTGAGTCACTTTCTTATGATTTCCCCGAAAACCCAAACCATGATTCTTGAATAGCCTTACACTTAAAATTTGTTCAACCCAAAGATTTTAAATGACAAGGAGGCATTTCACTTGCCCGGACCCCTTTTAAAATTTTGCCCGACTAATTCTCATTTTATCGAGGTTGGCAAATTAAATTGATCACATTAACTTGTAATCTCGCAAGTAAGACTTTAAAATGTTGATAAATGGCTAATATGAAAAGAACTGGTGTAATGTGTCATGGTTGAGTCGAAATTTGACAAGCTATATGATGAATAAGAATAATACATGTAATTAAAGTCATGTTTTAAAACCATATTATATCACAAGAGTCTTTAACTTCCGGAAAAGAATTTGTAACATGTGAATTTTTTTGAAAAGTTGGTTAAAATTTCAAAAGAAACTATCTTGGAGATTCGTTGCATTTGACATTCATCAATTTGAGAAATTGAGAAAATCCTCATTAACACCCAACATTTGCTTCCAATTCTTACCTTTCCCGTTCCATCTCTTGTGTGTGATTCTCTGGTAGCATGGCAAGGAACGCTAGAACCGGTCATGGAAGGAATGCTCGCCAACCTCAACAAGAGACACCGCCTGCTATCACCCTCCTGTACTACCCGTCTATAGCTTTTGGGAGTGAGGAGTATCGGGACAACTTTGAGGTCCTAGCCACTAGAAGGATGGCCCCGACCAAGTGCATGTCGGTAAGTACCTTGGAGTCCCTAGGGATAGAGAAGGAGGTGCATAACATCTTCACAGTTCTCGGATTGGAGGGTTTGTACAACTTAGAGGAGAAAAGTTACCACAACCTCACCTTTGAGTTTTTGAGCTCCTTCACCTATGACAAAGAGACCCATAATGTGAGTTTTAGGCTCAAGAATACTCCTTTCAACCTAGGTAGTGATGCTTTTGCCGACCATCTAGGGGTCGGTAAGCGAGTTGTGGGTCACCATGATAAGGTTGAAAAAGACATGAAAGCTTCAAAGTATTATCATCTTTACATAAGCAAGGAAAAGGTTAGTATGAGTAATATGAAGACTAGTGACATTGAGCACCCCAACCTAAAGATTTTCTTGCGCTCCTTGACCAACCTCCTCTATGGGAGGAAGGATCCAAGCAAGCTCAACTCCACGAAGGTATTGATCTTGAGTTCCTATCTTAACCCCCGCCATGAAAGCCGTTTCCACTTCAATGTCGTATCTTTGGTGCGTTTTGCCCTTGGGAGGATGGCCGAGGCGGACCAATGCTCCTTAGATTATGGGGCCTTGGTGACTCGATTGGCCAAGAACTTGTTATCTTACGAACCGAGGGCGGTGGATGCACCCATGTCCAAGAAAGTGGTTTATTTCGATCTTGATTAGTTGAGAGCTAAGTCTTGGGTGGTATATGGAGAGGAGGAAGATACCTATTATTGGAGGGTTGATGATGAGTGGTATATGAAGCTCCCTTCCGTGAGGATCTACCACCAACTTCCCCTTTAGAGAGAGCAGGATCACCCCGCCTCGAGGCCCAAACATATACCATCCCTATTAGCCTCACTTTTGACCTAGATGATGCTACCGAGCAGCGGGAGGCGCCTGCGTTACCTACCTCACCTCGTGCTCCCGTCGAACAAGCTCCCACATATTTTCCCCACTCCATGCCTAAAACTGTGATACCCCCACCTTATACCGGGAACTTTGGCCAAGCCCCACCCACCTTTGACTCCAACTATCTCATGTCGTACCTCATCCACCGAGTGAACACTGACCTTGTGTTGAGGGACATGCACGAGGTGGCCTATAAACAAGGAGTACTACCCGTCCACTGCCCTAGCTTTTGGTCCGGACCCGGAGACACCTCCAGAGTCGTCAAGGCTTATGGTATCCAAACATCATATTGGGAGATCAACTTTCCTTTTGACGTGGGGCACTTGCGTGACCCATACATGGGTGATGCCGGGATTTATCCTAGCAATGTCTACCAAGGGAGTGGAAGTGAGGCGGGAACATCCGCGGCGGCGGAGGCCATGGACCTTGATGAGGTATGGGAGAAGGCGGCTCGTAGGGCAACGGAGGATGAGGAGGTGAATGAAGAAGAGGAAGAGGACAAGGAGGAGGAGCAAGCTCAAGGAGAGAGCAAGACGGGGAAGAGTCGTTCTGGGTGGGCAAGATTGGTGTCAAGCATTGGCAAGAAGAGAAAGGCCTCCGCGTAGTGGTTGTTTTATGCTTCGAACTCTTTAGGACTTTCGTTATCGTTTAGAACTTTGAACACTTTAATTCTCGATTTGTAAGCCAGCCATAAGGCCAATACTAGTAGATGTTGTGTGATTTAATGGTGTGGTAACCACCGTTGGGACTTCATTGCATGTATGTTCGACCATAGAGGAACTTGGAGGCCATTGGTGGCCGAAAATTTGGACTACCCAGTAACACTCGGCCGAGTACCTTTCTTACTTGACCGAGTGGCAGTCTAGTCGGCTGAGTGACGGCTTCACTCGATCGAGTAGGCCGAAAGGCCAACCAGAAAAACTCCTGTAAATACACCCACTCGACCGAGTCGTGTGACCACTCGACCGAGTGATCTTGACTCGGCCGAGTAACCGCTGAATTAGACCAAGTACAGTGAAATTTGACCCTTTCTAGGAGTTTTGGACCACCTACGACGCATTTGACCTTGATTTTAGACTATGCCGACCTACTAAGAGTCGATTAACTATAGAAAACCCACACGATAGACCTTTATGAATTGTTTACTCTTGATCTTGCCACTTGTTTGGGTGGTATAAGAAAATAGTCAAGCTAGAAATGATTATATGATGGCATAAAGTACATAAAAGTGTGCAGGCATTCCGTAATAGTAGTGGAAAAGTAAATAATTGTAGTAAGTACACACCACGTCAGGAGTTTGTAACATTAGTACATATGGTGGTTCAATATGATATGGGAATTATGCGTTGAATATTAAGAGTGGTTGAGCCTAGTCATAAAGAGTACTCATATACTTATATATACATATAGTAATTATACACATAAAAACCCCATCAATAGATATCGATCTTGGCCACGCATAACATATAGATATAGTAAAAAAAAAGTGGAGACCCTTTGGAAAACACAACTTGCGACAATAATGGTAGGTTATCGGGAGAGTATCGTGTGAGACTTATAGCGAACTTCGGGATGAAGTTCCCTTTTAGGGGGAATGAATGTAGGAACTCGGAAAATTTAGAAAAGAAAGAGCACGATACGTGGAAAAGTATTGAGAGTGAACAAGACCTAGAATAGATAGGATATATTTGTGTAACAATAAGAGTGACGATGACAAGAGAACACACGAGAACCGAGAAAGAGGCTCGAGATTAGACCGAGGAATATTTGGGAAAGAGAGTGAGTGGCGAACATCGGGGACGAATTTCATTTTAAGGGGGGGGGGGGGATTTTAATACCTGGCATTTGTGGGACCTGTACTTAGACCTAGGGACATGTGAGGGAACTCACATGTACTCGGGAGTAAAGGATGATCCTCCTATGAGACCAAGTAATACCTAAACTACACCTACTATACTGCCAGTGGACCGAGTAAAACCCCTAGTGGACCAAGTAAGTTGGAACTCAACCGAGTGAGTGCCACTCGGTCGTGTGGTACTTTGCTGTACCCGAGAAAGGAAATTCGGGATTTCACCTTATCCCAACCCTATCCCATTCATTCTCCTCCTTCTTCCTTCTTACACTAAAACCCTCTCCTCTCTCACTACAATGCTCCCAATGCCCTTCCCTTGGCCTTTAAGCTTGGATTAATGGTGGAAGACCTCTCCTATATCCCGATCTACCTTTGTAAGTGGAAATCTCACCTTTTCCTCTTTGTCTTATGAGTAAATTCGAGTTATGGTTTACTAAGAGAGGTTAATTAGTATTTAGTTATGTAAAATGAGTAATTAGTAACTAATAATGAGGGATTTTATGTTGTAAACTAGTATAGAGTGAATTTTGATAGTTATTACATAATTTATGTACGATGAGACTGTTTTATGAGATGGATACTTGGTGATTTCGATTAGCTTGTGCATTACGCTAAAAGGTAGGTTATCCTACTCGGTTTCAATATTGTGTATGCATATTTGGGTGTCTTTCTTCACTAGTGCATTCATAAATTTGGTCATATGTTAAGTGTTGTTCTTCCATTTGTCATGTATAGTTGTGATTGTGTTGTGTTGGAGGTCTTTGGTAGTGGTACTTGATTATTGAGGAGACGTAAGACGGTTGGGAAATCGTCTTGCGCTCAGGTCGCCCCTTGGAGTTTCCCACACCAAAGGAGATGTGCGCATTAACGGCTTGAGTCACGGAGGGTTTCGTATGGTTGAGGCACGATGTCTGGGAGGGGATCTGGTTAGCTTCGGGACCTGGTACGTCTGGCCGTGTCCCGGTACCTTTATGTGAGATGTGGTGTCATGGGCGTGTCCCTGGCACCGGTGTTGCAGGTACCTCTGGGCGTGTCCTGGTTCCGGTATGGTGATTGTGTAGTCGAGTCTCATTCACATGATCAAGTTGCATCAACACTTATCGAGTTGTGTTATATGTTTGTGTATTGAAACTGACGCTTGTTGTGTCCGTGTAAATGTCACCTATTTCCAGGGTGGTCTGTGTCGATCCATATGATATTTCTGATCATATGGGGAGCAGTTGTTTACAGGTTAGCTTTGGTAGCATGCGGGAGACGGGACGAGCCGTGATGACATTCGAGTCAAGCATAGTTGACTAGATTAGTTTAGTAGTCATGAGTTCTATTATTCATTTCATTTATTCTCTTATGCATATATAATTCCACTAAATACTTATTTATGTTAGTTGTTTCTCAATTGCAACTCCGATTTCACTACCTCGGGAAACCAATAAGGTAGCATCTCCCAATTACCTTGGCCGGGTAAGAAGGGTGTTACAATAGTTTGCCATAAGACTATAGTAGTCATGAGTTGTATTATTTTATTTATTTATTAATGGTTATGTAATTAACTAAACTTGTCATTTATAATAAATGTTTCTTGATTGTATCTCCGATTTACTGTCTCGGAAAACCGAGATGAAAACATCTCGCAATTACCTTGGCCGGGTAAGAAGGGGTTGTTAGACTTTATCACGACAACACCCGGTAAGTATATCCTCCACTGGCAGATGGATGTTAATCCATTTCTGTATTCCTTCAATTAATTTGCTGTTATAGCTGCATTTGAAAAATAAGTGAGTCAACGATTCACTCTCTGCACCGCATAGGTAACATGTATCATCATATGTAATGCTTATCCTTTTTAATCTAGCATTTGTAATTAGACTTTTGTGATAATACATCCATGACAGCATTATGCTTAGGGATATTCCAATTATTCCAAACGATTGCATGTCATTTAACAATCTCCCCTTTCTCTCGTAAGCAGTGGTAACCTTTTGAGATTGTATATTCACATCCTTTCTGAATAGACCATTGTTGTTGCTGATAATAATCTATCAAAATAGTCTTAATCGTGCAAAATTTCCTCTAGTGCCACGTAGTCTCTACTGGAGGATTATTGAAGCAAAACAAATCACATTGGGCATGTTTGTACCCGGTTTTGGTCCCTTGACCGAAATAGGGTCCAATTAACAAATCCGTCTAAGAATAATGGAGCTTTTTCGCTTTAGAAGACTTCCATGAAGAGTCAAGAGCATTTTTGTCTAAGGGTTGATGTCTTGGGAAGGTGATTGTCATAGGGCAAGGCTAAGGAACAAACCGTGTGGCCCCTTATACACGGTTTGCAACACTAAGTACAAGGGTCGCTTTCAAGTTTCCCTTTTCATCCAAGACAACCTCTTAAGCCTCTCTTACATGCTCTAGCCCTTGTATCCTTAAATGGCCGGATCTTTTGAAGCTTCCAAGGAGACCTAATTATCATTGTCCTCATTAGCTTACTTTTCTTGTTTTTCCTTTAAGATTTTAACTTGTGTAAGGCTTTGGGCCACCTTTTGAAACCGGTTTTCTAGGGTCTTTTGGACCGTTAGATTACTAGGTTAGATGGATGGATAGGATTGTTTTGCTTGGCCTATAAAAGCAAGGCATTCCTTAGTGTAAAAATCAAAATTTGATGAATGAACAAACACAAGTTAGAAACATTGATTACTACTAATCTCTTTTGCTTTGTGCTTAGAGTCGGGTATTTTTCTTTGTTGTGTGCTTGAAAATTATCCTTTAGTCTTAACCTAGTGGCTTTGTGCTTGGGTTAATTCATATCCCAATCACATCCTTTACTCTATTCGATTATAGAGTTCTGAAACCGTGGTTTAAACAGTTCTGTCGACTGTTCGATTGCAGTTTTCAGAGTTCCTGTTGACTTTTTAGTCGTTTTTATCACGGTTAAACAGTCCATAACACTGTCCAGATTGAGTCCTTTTTAATCAAAACCCGAGTCCTAAGAGTTTTCACTTCAAATTGGTTATCAGAGCTTTAGGTTAACACAATTCCATTGTTGTGTTAGTCTTGGGTTGGTAATCCTTCTTGTGAGTCCACTAAACCTCAACCACATTCAAAAATAAAAAAACAACCGTGAGTGAATAAAGGCTACTTGGAATTGAGACTCAAGTAACACAACTCTCCGAGAAATGCGACCTAATGATAGACTCCTTCAATGCTATCATGGCTAACATCCCAACACCACCAAGAGGCCGAGGAAGACACCCACCTCACCGTGGTAGAGGACGTGGCCGAGGGTTTGGAGCAAGAGACCACGAAGCCAACCATGAAGAGGAGGAATTGCACTCGGATGAAGAGGGTTCTTTCATGGAGACCGAGCATGAAGAGCATCCTAAAGACCTAAAGGTAGAAATTCCGGACTTCCATGGTAGTTTAAATCCCGATGACTTACTAGATTGGTTTAGGTCAATTGAAAGAGTCTTTTAATTTAAATCATACTCGGATGCTAAGTCTTTCAAGGTTGTTATTTTAAAGTTCAAAGGTTATGCATCTCTTTGGTATGAAAACATGAAAAACCAAAGGAAGAGGGATGGTAAGAACCCATAAAATCTTGGTCAAAATTGAAAAAAAAGCTTAGTGACAAGTTTATTCCCAAAGAGTATACTCAAGACATGTTCATTAAACTTACTCAACTAAAACAAGATCAACAACCACTTGAGTCTTACATTAGGGATTTCGAACAACTCACTTTGCAATGTGAAATGAATGAGAAACCGGAACAAAAAATTGCTAGATTTGTCGAAGGGTTGGATGATAAAATTGCTAATAGAGTCCGAATGCAACCATTGTGGTCTTTCAATGAAGTCGTGAACTTGGCTTTAAGGGTGGAAAAATTGGGCAAGGGAAAATCCTCCAACTCAAAATTGCCGACCAAAACAACCACCAAGACTACCTATGCCAAGACCAAACCCAAGGAAATCCACACCCTAACCGTGACCCCCACACTTGACAAAGGAAAAGGCATTGAATCCTCACAAAGAAAGACCTTACCCCTCAAAAAATGTTTCAAATGTCAAGGCTATGGTCATTTTGCCAAAGAATGTCCAACTCAAAGAGCCCTTAGTAGCTTTGAAGTGGTTCATTGGGGAGAGGATGAGATTCTTGTGTGTGATGAGGGTGAGGAAACCGAGGAAACTAAGGATGAGGAGGTAGTATTGCCGGATTCCGGGATGAGTGTAGTCACTTGGAGAGTGTTGAGTGCCCAACCATTGGAAATGGATCAAAGACAACAACTTTTTAGGTCTAGGTGTACCATTGGAGGGAAAGTTTGCAACCTAATCATTGATGGAGGTAGTTGTACTAATGTGGCCTCTAGTGTCCTTGTTGAGAAGCTTTCCTTAACCACCCAAAACCATCCATGTCCTTACAAATTGAGGTGGCTTGACAAGGGAGCCGAATTGAAGGTTGACAAATAATGCCTAGTATCCTTCTCCATTGGCAAGAATTATGTTGATAAGGTTCTTTGTGATGTTCTACCTATGGATGCTTGCCATCTCCTTCTTGGTAGACCTTGGGAGTTTGATAAGAGTGCGGTGCATCATGGAAAGGATAACACTTATTCCTTTGAGTTTGACAAGAAGAAGATCACACTAGCACCTCTTCCACCATCCTCCATGCTTGAACCTTGCAAAGAAGTGATGCTAATCAAGGAGGCCGAAATGGTCCCCGAAAAGAGTAATGAGAAAAGTATTCATGTTCACCTTGCCGAGGGTGTATCCAGGGAACAAAACGAAACAGTCCCTAGCATGGTTCAAAATCCGAACAAGTTCTTTCAAGATGATCCACCTAATGTCGAGCATGTGTCCAAGGAACAAGAAGAGCCGTTCACTAATACGGTTCGAACAAGGGTCGAGGTCCATGAAAATGTTCCTCCAATTGCTAATACAAGAGTGAAGGCCGAGGTCCCTCAAAATCCTTGGTTCGACTATGGTGTCCATAAGTTCAAAGACAAACTAGGGGAATGTTCAAAGTTAAAAGAAAAATCTAAGTGGAGTAATACCAATGATCAAGTCCAAGAGGAGCTCTTTGCCAAGATTGGAGCCGAGAGTACCCTTGGTGGGGTGCAAATTCATCATCCCATGTCTCCCACCCCTAATCCAATTGGGAATGAAAGCAAGGACAAGTCAAGTGCCTACTTGAACGATCAAGGAAATAGGGTCAAGAAACGGGTTCAAGAGGGGATCCTTAACAATGTCCAAACCGTGAGCGTCCAAGATGGTGTGCATTGTGACTACTCCGTACACCCTATTCCAAGTTTAATTGAAGATGAGCACAAGGCCAATGACATGGGCGATAGGATCCAGACAGTCAAGAAGAGTGTTCACTCAAGTAAGCAGAGGAATGGTGTCAAAGAACGGGTTGAACAAGGACTCACTCGTCATGATCAATTCATGGCCAACAAGGAAAGGTCCAAGGATTCCAAGCAAGGGACAAAATTCAGAATTGGGGATCAAGTTTGGGTCTGTTTATGCAAGTTAGGAACCCTTACAAAAGGGGATAAGCTCATGCCAAGAGAAGGAGGTCCGTTCAAGGTCACTAGTCAAGTTGGGTGTGACAAGTATAAGGTCGATTTGTTGGGAACCCATGCCACATTCAATGTTAGTGATTTAAGTCTTTGTGATGAAGAGCCTAGTGATGAAAATGCCGAGGATTTGAGGACAAATCATTCTCAAGAGAAGGAGTTCGAAGCAAAACAAATCACATTGGGCATGTTTGTACCCGGTTTTGGTCCCTTGACCGAAATAGGGTCCAATTAACAAATCCGTCTAAGAATAATGGAGCTTTTTCGGTTTAGAAGACTTCCATGAAGAGTCAAGAGCATTTTTGTCTAAGGGTTGATGTCTTGGGAAGGTGATTGTCATAGGGCAAGGCTAAGGAACAAACCGTGTGGCCCCTTATACACGGTTTGCAACACTAAGTACAAGGGTCGCTTTCAAGTTTCCCTTTTCATCCAAGACAACCTCTTAAGCCTCTCTTACATGCTCTAGCCCTTGTATCCTTAAATGGCCGGATCTTTTGAAGCTTCCAAGGAGACCTAATTATCATTGTCCTCTTTAGCTTACTTTTCTTGTTTTTCCTTTAAGATTTTAACTTGTGTAAGAACTTGTGTAAGGCTTTGGGCCACCTTTTGAAACCGGTTTTCTAGGGTCTTTTGGACCGTTAGATTGCTAGGTTAGATGGATGGATAGGATTGTTTTGCTTGGCCTATAAAAGCAAGGCATTCCTTAGTGTAAAAATCAGAATTTGATGAATGAACAAACATAAGTTAGAAACATTGATTTCTACTAATCTCTTTTGCTTAGTGCTTAGAGTCGGGTATTTTTCTTTGCTGTGTGCTTGAAAATTATCCTTTAGTCTTAACCTAGTGGCTTTGTGCTTGGGTTAATTCATATCCCAATCACATCCTTTACTCTATTCGATTGTAGAGTTCTGGAACCGTGTTTAAACAGTTAAATCACGACTGTTCGATTCGATGCGCTTTTGAGTTCCTGTTGACTTTTTAGTCGTTTTTATCACGGTTAAACAGTCCATAACACTGTCCAGATTGAGTCCTTTTTAATCAAAACCCGAGTCCTAAGAGTTTTCACTTCAATTATACTCTTGCCAAGGAGTAGTTTTGATGTATATGTTATTAACCTATTTAATCCATAGATGATCTGGTTTAGGTGTTATCTACCATACAAGCTTATCAACAACTGCTTTATTCTAAATTAGGTTACTTTTTAACCCCAAGCCTCCTTCCTTAGTAGGTTTACAAATCTTGTCTCATGAAACAAGTGGAGTTCTTTGATATTCAGCCCCCACTCCCCCCCCCCCCCCCCCCACACACACAATAAAAAGTTCTACAGACTCTCTATTCTAGCAATTACTCCACAAGGGAGTATGAACATTGAGCCCCAGTAAGTATGAAAAGATTTAAGAACTTACTTAATGAGGGTAAGTCTACATGCATATGAGAGTTTCCTGACTCGAAGACCACTAATCTTGACAATAATTTTATCAATAAGAGGCATACAGTCCTAACTATTCAATTTTGTAGTCTTGATAGGCCCTCCTAGATATCTAAAAGGAAGAGCTTGCCTTCCACCAGACCTGATACTTTAATGATTTATGCCTTAATGGATTCTCTAACCCCATTAAAGTAAGAACTTGACTTACGTTTACTCATCTTGAGGCTTGAGGTTTTGGAGAAAGTAGAGAATGTTCTGAGCATAATCATGATGGATACAACATCACCTTTACAGAAGAGCAATAAATCATCTACAAACATTAGATGAGCGAGCTTGAAGGCCTTACATAATTGATGGTAGTGGAATCCTGGTTCATCAATTGTGTAAGCTAAGAGTCTGGAGAGGTAATCCATTCAAATAGTGAACAATAATACACTACAACAAAAACGCGGCATAGTGACGGACATACTGACGGAAAAAACAAGCTGTCAGAAAACACGGGATACTGACGGATATCTGACGGAATTTCCGTCAGTACTGATTTCTGACGGAGATTCCGTCAGCTATAATTGGCGCGTTGACTAAGTCAATGGCGCTAAAAAACATCTGACGGAAATTCCGTCAGTAATATGCATTTACTGACGGAATTCCCGTCAAATGGCTCTCACACATAGCAGTGCAGGAAAGCTGGTCAAAAATTGGGAGATCTGACGGAATTTTCGTCAGTAAAATAAAAAAACTGGGGAATTTCCGTCAGATGGCTAAGATATTTTGAATATAGTGTGCATCACAACTGTCACAATAATTCACCAACTGACGGAAATTCCGTCAGTAGTTTTGAAATCCTAACGGAATTTCCGTCAGTTAGTCAATTATTGTGACGTGTACAGTTATGTGCATTATTATCCTGATAAAGTGGGCCTCTGACGGAATTTCCGTCAGTAATTTAGAAATACTGACGGAATGTCCGTCAGGAATTCTATTTAACTGATGGAATTTCCGTCAGATGTGCCTTTTATCTGAAACCCGCGATCATTCCCTCGACACTTTACCAAAATTTCCCCCAAATCAATTAAAATCGCCCTAACCCTAACCTTCTTAAAACCCGACACCACCACCACCCTCCTCCACTTCCGGCGCCGCCACCACCACCACCAACACCACCACGTCGTTGTCGTCACTATAAGGTAATTATCGTTGTCTTTTATTCCTCTCGCCTTTCTCTTTTTCCTTTTCCTTTTCCTTTTCCTGTTTTAAATTTTTTTTTCCATAGCCACCCCTAGCTGCCGCCGCCCCTTGCAGCCTTTCCTGCCGTCATCTTTCTTCTTTCTCATTCTTCCTTTTCATTTTTTTCTTTGCGGAGTTAATTAGGTATTTCTCCTTTTAATTTTTTTTGTTTAATTAGCGTAATTGATTTAGAATATTAGTTATTATTTTAATTGTTGTTGAATTATTGTTGGTGTTTATGCATGTTGACTTAGGATAGAAGCCAATTTTGTTTAAATGTATGTGGTTAAATTTTAATGTATGCATGTAATTTTATTGTTAAAAATTAGAATTATTGTTAATAATATTTTTAAAAATTGGAATTGGGCACCCACACTCTTGGTCGGAAGAGTTGCTCCGATGCTTTCAAGGAATTGGTAAGTATTGTTTATATTGCTTTTAAAAAGTGGTTAATATATATAATTGAAAAATATATACTTGATTTTACTTGTTTCCATACTAATTTCAGGGTCAAGAGGCCACCCCCCACAAGTTGTTCACGAAGACGAAGAAAAATAAGAAGGGCGAGTGGGTTAACCCTAGAGCGGCTGAGATTGACGTAAGTTTTTGTATTCAATTTAATATTTATTTTTATTACAAAGAATGATAATATATTTCTTATAAAGATAGGTATATATATATATATAAATATATATATATATATATATATATATATATATATATATATATATATATATATCATTTCTGACGATTTTCTCTTTTTTCAGCGTGATTTCCAAGCGGAGATGAGTCAACCATTGCCACCTGGACAGTCTCCCGACGAGATTCGGGCGTACTACAAGGTTGTGAAGGCTTTGACGAGAAAAACCGGATGTTTGGGACCGGAGATAAAGGGGCCGAAATATGGTATGATCTTCCTAATAACAAAGCTTCCCGACGGTCTTTCTCTTATGCTCCTAGCATGATTTCACAGCTTTCCACCCAAATAAATGATGAGCGAGCCGCTCGAATTGCTCTTGAAAGACAAAGTTTCGTGAACAAAGAAACAAATGGCGGCAATGCAAAAGGCTTGGGCTGATATGCAAGCATCTCAACCCCCAAACACGTGTTCACAATTTCCTCCACATAGGCGGGATGACTTTGGCGGTGGTGATCACGGGTTTGGAGGTAGTTTTATTAAACCTATAGGTTAGAGCCTTTAGGTTAGATTAGTGTTGTCGTCTAGTATGGACTATGAAAAAACATTGGTGATTTGTGTTTAATTAGTAAGACAATGTATGAATTTGACCGACTTTTTATGTACAAAATTTGCGTTCAATTCTCTTTTGTTGTCTATCGATTCCCGCAATAGCGATCGGCCTGAAAATGAATTCCCGCTTGGCGGTCGACGATTGTATGTGTTTTGCAGGTTTTGGTTGTATTTGAAATGATGCCAATAGGCATCGTGGCTGTATTTGAAACGATGCAAAAACGCGTATCGTGGTCAAAGGCAAAGCAGAGTCAGTCGTTTCCAAATTTCCCGATTTTTAATAGAACTGGCGGAAATTCCGTCAGTAATTCTAAAATACCGACGGAATTTTTGTCACTGCCTGTTTTTCCTCATTTTTCCAGAAACCAGGAACTGCCACCTGTCCAAAAACCCGACGGAAATTCCGTCAGTAATACAAAAACACTGACGGAAATTCCGTCACTTCCCTCTTTTTTATGTGATTTCAGAAAATACCAGGAACTGCCACGTGTCCAAACAACTGACGGAATTTCCGTCAGTTATGTGAAAAACTGATGGAATTTCCGTCACTTCCATCTTTTTTACGTGATTCAATTGAGTGTCAAAAAACTGCCACGTGTCCTTGTGTGACGGAAATTCCGTCAGTTTTTCACATTACTGATGGAAATTCCGTCGCTTGCCAGCTAGAAATAAGGACGGTTTTCCCGTCAGTGATCCGTCAGTGTTTGTGAATACCGACGGAAATTCCGTCAGGATAGGATTTTTACTGACGAAATAAGCTGACCCTGGTTCCTGACGGAGTTTCCGTCAGGAAATGCAAATACCGACGGAAAAGCCGCCAGTATGGCCTGATTTTTTCCGTCGGTATCCCGCGTTTTCGTTGTAGTGATAGAGGGTACCCTTGCCTCAAACCTCTCTGACCTTTAAAGAAACCAAACTTCTCCTTTGAGGTTTAAGGAGTAAGTAGCAGTTGTAACACATTGTGCTACCCAAACTCTAAACTGCAAGGAAATTTCATGGCCTTCAAAATTTGATTCAGGAACGCCCAGTCTGTAGTATCATATGGCTTTTGCAACTCCATTTTAAACATATACCTTGGGAAAATAGCCTTTCTCTTGTATAATTTGATTAAGTCCTGGCACATAAGAATATATTCAAATAAGCTCCTTCCTTGTATGAATCCTCCTTGATTAGGAGAAATTAACTCAGGCAATATTCCAGCAAGTCGATTGTACAACAGTTCTGATATGCACTTATAAATAACATTACAACAGGCAATGGGCCTGAATTGCAAAACAGTTTTAATGTCAAGGGCTTTTTAAATTCTCAAATTTTCTGCTACAACATTTGTGTTTGCTTTATTGTAAAACTGAGGGGTTTTACATTTTGGACCCGTGTAAGACCCGACTCGTCCTCGACCCACCTAGTGCCCAAGTCCAACATATCATTCTTGACCCGACCCTTCACACGTCTAAACCCACACCCGCCCTAGGCCTACCATCAGCCCGCCTAAACCTATAGGAAAGTTCTAGATTTCTTTATTCATTTCGACCTACAAATGCTTTCTTTCAAACGTGGGGTTCAATTATTTCCTTATATAGAAAGATCCTAGGAAGTAACTTTATTTTCCTAGGAAGCGTCAAATCACTTTACCAATTGCTTTGTCTCACTTTTACATCATCAAATTTTCTTCTTTACCTCCACTCGGTACTGATACGAATTTATGAATTGCCTAGCATTGAAGAGATATCATCAACGGAGCATTGTATTTCCTCCGTTTTAATTATTCGGATAATTCACGTGGTACCCTTGGAGTTGGCCACTTTGCACAAAAAACCGAAATTTTTGATCCGAAAAACTTAAAGAGGCCATAACTCGTATTTACGAACTCAGAAAGTGAAGATTCTTTTTTTTTTCAAATCGATCATCTTTCCGAGTACTACGATTTGAAAAAAAAAAATTGACGAGTTTGGAACTCGTGACCAGGAGATATGCTCAGTCAAAGTTTTTCGGTCGAAAAAACTTTGACGCACAATAACTCCTAGTAGCGGAATCCAAATGCGACAATTTTTTTTTTTCAAATTGTATTTCTCGGAAAGATGAGCGATTTGGATAAAAAAAATCGTCACTTTTGGAACTCGTAAACACGAGTTATGAGCTCTTTAAGATTTCCAGATCAAAAATTTGGGTATTTAGTGCAAAGTGGCAAACCTTAGGGGTACCGCGTGAATTATCCGTTAATTTTTATTTATCATTGATACTGGTATAAAAATTAAAAAGAGGGAAAGGGTTATTTGAGAATATTGTTGTTGAGTGATGGTCAACAATATGTTATATGAATGATCTAATTACCCTTTAAAAATACTCTCAATAAAAAAAAAGAGTAAATTATAAATAACTCTCTTGTATAATTGACTATCTGAAATAACCCCCTTTTATAATTTTTTATTCAAATAACTCTATTTTAAAACATGTTTTTATACAAATCAATGCCTATTCACCAGAATGAGACTTATTTTTTAATTTTCCGGCCAAAAATTCATTTTTTCCTTCATTTTTTACATATATAAGATATTAAATTATTACTTTGCCAATTTTCTTACTATGTTATTCTTTAAAATAAGACATTGACAAATTTATGCTTGATTCTTCTTCGTTCAGAGTGGATGATTTGAGTGTATTATATTTGAGAGAGATTTGAAATTGGTCACAAATTATGAAAACATAGTAGCGAAGTAGGTGTTACGTTATAAGAATGGTAAATCGATTAAATTATAAAAAATATTTCTAGTTTGGATGAAGAGGCATTGATTTGTTGAAAAACAAGTTTTATAAGGGAGTTATTTAAATAAAAAATTATAAAAATGAGTTATTTAAAAAAAGATGAATGTATAAGAGAGTTATTTGTAATTTACTCTAAAAAAAATTAAAAAAATAAATGAGATACATCACACTCACAAATGGAATAAGTAAACAAATAACCAGGACGAAGGTATTAGTAACATTTCGAAATATGCGGTCTTTTCTAAACAAGGATATTTGATTTAAATAAATACGGAGTATTTGTTAATTTGAATTGATGAAATAAGCTTTTAAATTATTTTTTATTATTTTATGTTATTCTATCTCACCAGTTTTAAAATTAAAATATTACATACCTTACTTTTATTTCTCAACATTTTAGAAGCAATGACAACTTTTAGGCATGGGTTCCGAGAGAAGAAAACCATGTCGCAAATGTGAGAATAGCTTTATATAAAATATTCTGTATATCGATTACATACATTTGACTATTGCTAACAATTTTTTTTATAATTAGACTATATATTTTGCCACATACATCACATTTTCATGGTTGCACTACCAAAACTTTGTGTTAGTTTGAGTGAGAGATACTTCTAACATTCCTACTTATTTGTGATTATCAGTAAGTCCCTATTAGAATAAGTACCATAAACAAAGTAAATCCCTATTAGGATGGCGGTATATGTCTTAAAAAAAAAAAAAAAAAAAAAAAAAAAAAAAAAAAAAAAAATCTGACGCCCCTAACATAAACTCCGTATAGAATAAATGTTTTTGTTATTTATTTAGCCATCATTATTTTGTTTCATTTATTTACTAATACTTGACCTGTTTTATATATAAAATGAATATTACCTACTTAAACAATAATCTGTGATTTCAAACTGTTAATTTTATACTTCCCTGTTTCTGTACTGCATAGAACATAAGTTTACCATCAAAATCACAGGTCACAGCTATCACATCCGAGTTAAATGTATTACACAAGAAGCAAATCCAAGCAAAATAGTCATAATTTAAGTAAATACCCTGTATCAATGTATCATGGACCAATGTTAGGCCCTACACATCTATAATGTTTACCTTATTCATGAAAATACCATTTCATATCGAGTATATCAACTAGAAATATTTACAGTCTATACTAGTTCAATTTTTGGTTGATTTGATGATGGACCGTCTTCAGACATTATGAAAACTCCAATTACACTTAGTAACACGTAACTGTGATATCACTTCAAGTCTTCAATATATACATCACATAAATGGGTATTATAACTAGACCTAACAAAATTAATTCCGCCCAAATAACAGTGGCGTATCTAGGAATTAGTCGTCGAGGGTGCGGAAAATTAACAAGCCTTGCATCATGAGTAGTAGTGGGTTTATGTTTTGGCGACTGGGGCTAGAATATTGCTTACTATTTACGTAAAATAAAATTTTATACACTTCTTTCTTATGAATAGGCTTATACCCTTATATTATATTATCAAACATTCCCAAAAAACATGTACCCTTTTGGTATGATAATTATGTTTATGTTACATACTACTATAATATTTTGGCGAGTTATGTCTTATATTCACTATAATTGCCATGGACGTTTCGAACCGCATAATAAAAGCATAACTTATTTAAGATTTGCATCCAATATAAAAAATTTATCTAAAAATGCCATACTTTCATATTACCATGGGAATAGCTTATGAACCATAATGAGACAAATTCAAAGAATGGAGCACTGAAAGTACCAAGAAACTGCATTAAATCCTCTTACGTAAGAAAAGAAACTCTAATAGCATGAAACGAGAATCGAACACAAGACCTTTAGAAACAAAACTGGGTGCAAAACCACTGAGACACAGCGCACATACCGATATATGAAGAACCTAAAAATAAATATTCTGTCTAACAGGGGGTGTAGATGCATCCGCTGCAACCCCCCTTAGATACGCAATTGCCAAATAATTTGATTAGACACCCGAACTACTCAAGGCACAAGCTTCACATGAACCCGAATAATTATTGTAACACACTACTTATTATTCATAAATAACTTGATGATAGTTGACTTGAATGACCCGGCATGATCCTACATGACTCGAACTCTTGCAACCCGAAACGGACTTGCCCAAGCAGACTCGACTTGACCTCTACCTGAATAGTCGATTGGTCTGTTTGCCAGGTCTATAATCATAACCAAGTAACAAATTCAAGAAAAACAGTAATTATTGCGTGAGACGGTCATTGTGTAAACAAAAATTCATTTAATAATATTAAACGACTAATATATATATATATATATATATATATATATATATATATATATATATATATATATATATATATATATATATATAATCGAGATCCCGTGCGAACTAAATTAAGGTGCGAACTGTACGAACTGACTTAAAAACAAAACACAGCTATACAAACACACGCGCTTAATTTAATTCCCATGTTACTACCTTTTCTCTCTCCAAAGTCAAAACAAAATTACCAAACCCCGACATCCCTCGCCCTTAACGTTGCCGGAGCTCAGTCTTGAACCTTGCCGGAGACCACTGCAACTCCATCACCGTCGTTCGTTTCATCAGCTTATCTTCGACTCCGGCCGGTGCCGCACTACCACCACGACAAATAGAGTTATTTTTAGTTAAAATAGATTATATTTGACTCGAAATATTCCAAAAATGTCATTAGTGCGGTTAGTTTTTTTTTAAATTCTTTTTCATATTCCATAGATCTATGAACTAAATCACAATTTTTAACAAAAAAATGAGAAAAAAATGACATCTGAAAGGATGGTACAGTGGTTAGATGTTGGACCGAGTTTGTTATTCTGAAAGGAGGAAGGAGGCGATGGTACAGTGGTGTTAGTAAGGGGTGGCGATATGGTATGTAGTGGGGTTAATGCGTGTTCAAATGACGAAATCCTCGACGACGGAGAAGGAGAGGAGTGATGAAGTTCTGGGATAGGCGAGTATGTTGATGGCGCAATCTAAAAAGATTATTGATGTCGTCGGCTCTGTTTAGGGCGGTGGGTGGTGTAGCAGGCGTACGTGTGGGTGGGCTCTGGTGACGGTTTGTGGTGATCCGTGGTTGGAGGTGGGGTTAGTGGTGTTGGCGGTAACGGTAGTGGTGGTGATGTGGCGGAGCAGTGGATGCACATGATATTACGGTCGGACACACATTGTATTACTACCAGATACACAAATTGATTTAAGTATCCCGTACTAATACTATGTGTATCCGATACTAATATCATGTGTATCTGAGATAGTTTGTACGGTTCGTACAAGACCTTAGTTCGATCGAGTTGTGTCTCGAGTTGTTGAGTGCAGATGTTTCAGACATAGTGATAATTTTGCGGAAGCATGAAGTTGCTTGCAATCTGTTTTCATGCTTAATGTGCAAGGAGTTAGATCTTAGACATATTAGGCATACCAAATTTTGTGGTAAACTGTATGAAAAGGAGCTTTGCTTCGCCTCTTTCAGTTTCCAGGCCAAAACTAAAACCTTCACAGAAGTTGAATGGGCTGATTGTACATCATCGTGAGTTCGTGACTTCAGCGGTGGTTATGGAAAAGGATACAAGTTACCCAGACAGAACAGAGGAGGTTAGGCGAAGCCACAAGTCACGAGTCCCACGACACAAGGTTGGAATTCCAAAAGATGCAATATTTGTTATTGTGATTGTCGATTGGAATTTGGAATTAAACATTTTAGCTTGACCACTTTTTATAAGCAGATACGCATATTAATTATGCTGGTAACACGAAAATAGATGATAAAAATATGCAGTACTCGACTAAGACGAAAATTGTTATTAAAATGTACGATGCACTAAATAAACAGAACATGATAATTTGCTTCTGACTACTGTTCTTTACTCTTCACAGACATAACTCAGCCCATAAAAAGACCCGAGTGGATCTACACAGAATTAAAATTGGCTCGAACTGTCTTCTAATACGTACATTTAAAAAAATCACCTAAACTCATGTTAAAAATGATATAATCACAGAGATCGGCTTGCGATTTTATAGGTTGGAGACAAAATGAAGCCGGAAATAAAAATGAATATGTTTAAAGTTGAAGTGTTTGAGCAAATTGTACCCGAGTTTAGACACAACTTAAAGCATGGCGAGATCAAAATTGATACCGTTTGACGTTAAATGGATACAATATAAATGGCAGAGGCAGACAATTTTTGTTGCTATTAGAAACGAATATCAAATTTATCTCATTAAACTCGAGAAATTAAGAACCAAGCTAACAACAGCTACTTGGTACTTAGTACAAGTATTTTTAAGACCGTAATAAGCGTGAAACCGATCTAAACAACACACATACCCACCATTAATTATTGTCCCATGCTAATCGGATGTGTGTTGTTCAGACCGTATCAAATGTTAAATTTAGGATACCCGTCCCCTTGTTTGATCTCATGAAGTTGCTAGATACACTCGTTTAAATTTCTAGATACGTATCTCTAGATAGCTAGATACACTTCTTTATGTTTCTAGATACATCCCTCTAAATAGCTAGATACACTATATTAAGTTTTTAGATACATGCTTCCAACTAGCTAGATACACTTGTTTGAGTTGCTAGATACATCCCTCTAACTAGCTAGTTACATTCCTTTAACCTTTTAGATGCATACCTTTAACTAGCTAGATACATTCGCTAAATTGCTAGATACATACTTCTTACTAGCTAGATACACGCCTTTAAATTGCTATATACATCCCACTTAATACCGGAAGAGTCTAGGTCCACTTCACATGAATTTTTCATACATTATTTTCCAGAAACAAGATTATACCACATGGTTCATTTGTAGCCTTGACGTCATCAGATTTTTTTTTTTTTTTTTTTTTTTTGTCATCAAGGAGCATTCAATACTTTACACAAGTATATACTAGTTGAGCAATCAAATGACCAAATCTTTTAAACTACCATCGTCAACTACATAACCAAATAGCCATATATACCTCCATTAAATTCCATGAACACCTCACTACCCGTCATTAAACTACCATTGGCAGCCCATTTCACATCCACCAAATACCAAGAACACCTCAGGCCAGCACTGTCCACGAGCATCAACCACGGTCTACTCAAATTTGCCGTAAGGTCCCAGGGGTTGTGGTGATGGTGGTGGTGTTGCAGTAGTGGCGGTGGGTGGTATAGTACTTGGTGGTGCGGTGGTAGGCGGTCATCGTTTTAAGTTTCGGCTTTGGATACATACAATATGACGCTAGATACACATACGAGGAGCCCAGATACACAAATCGATTTGTGTGTCTTGGAGTACTCATGCGTATTTGGGGGTAATAATATGCGTATGTGAGCATAATAATATCTTTATCTAAAGGTAAATAAACAACTGGGAGGGAGGGAAGTGTTGATCTTTTGCTCATGATTGCAAGGACATAAATAATGTTCTACGCCATAATACATTAAGTTGATTGCAAGGACCTATAAAAAGCATAAATTTCTACCAAACCTACTGCACAACACTCATTCTGTCATTTTCTGAAGAAAATATTTATGGTTAATGTGCACACATTCTATAGGCTATAAATATAACTACAATAGGTACATGTTTCCGGTGTATAACAATTACTGAATGGCAGGGTCGGGGTTGCACCTCACCGACTGCCGCCAAATGAGCTCCTTGATTTCCTCTGAAAATGATGGCTGTTGAAAATAAAAACTGAATGGATGAAGACAGATTGGTTCTTCATTTATATCACGAAGAGGGGGTAAATATGGGTGTTAGAGCGCCTCATTAACTGTACAAAACAAGAAAACCAGTATTATGTTGAAAACAGGTTATACTTTTCCATAAATATTCTGCAAGTGATTGCTCAGGTTTGACAACAACGCGTATGACAAAAGTTAAGACATCATGTACCCAATTAATAAAACCATTAAACATAAAATTGCTGACAATACACATTAAACACAAGTAAATTATGGGATGAAAATGGTGTTACCTTAATGAATACGTACCATTAAATGACCAATCAGTCTGGTACACGGGCTCACGTTTTGCTATACAAGGAAATACACCAGCCACAATTGTTTGGGTGCATTCCTGCGGGACTATTTATCTAACATACTCCAGAAGGTAAAGAAAAGCGCATTATCGCCATTTCCATCGTTTTATACCAGTCCTTGGATTTCACACCCAAACCCCCGGCTACTTAAGCCCCTCGTCATTTTCAATCGTGCAATCGTACAATTTACGAGAATACCTTTAATACCACCTTCGGATATACATTGTATTGCTACTAAATACACAAATCGATTTGTGTATCCAGCATTAATACCATGTGTATCCGGATTATTATTATTTTGTGAGATCCACATTTAAAGAAAAAAACTGAAAAATCAAATAATTATACGCTTCTAGCAAACTAAATCAATTTAATGAAACATTCAAACAACCACCAACATTACTAAACCACAGTTGTTTTCTAATTGTTCAGATCTACTAACCTGAAACTTAAGAATGAAACACATATCCCCTCGCCGTCGTTGATCGCCCTTCTCTCTCTAGAAATAGATCGATTGTGTGAGGTCACCGTCGCCGACAAAGTAGGTTCGGCGACAACAGAATCAGTCACTGGTGATGTTCTTCGGTGGTCCGATAAGCGATGGTGGTGAAAAGGCAAGGAAAACTAGAGGTCGTGGTCGTCGGCGATGCGTCGACACTAGTCGTGTGTGATGCGTCGGCGTCGTTGTATCTCGCCGGCAGCGACAGCGGCAGCAGCTGAGGATGAGTGATGTGACAGGAGAGTGGATGGAGGTCGAGGGTGGGGTAGAGAATAAGAAAGAAAAAGGGTTAAGTTTGTATAGTTGGTTTTTACGCGAGATAGAGTAACAGTGTATATTAAATCTTAGTTCGTACAGTTCGTACCATTACTCAGTTCATACCTGAACCCGCCCCATATATATATATATATATATATAACCAGCAACATAGTGAGAAGCGTAAGAACTCCACCTTACAAAATTTTTTTCTAAAAAATAACGACATATTTGGATTCGGCATAGAATGTTATGGCTATGTAACATATTTCTTCGTCCAAAAAGTACAAATTATTGATGGAAATTGCGACGAGAAACATTTTATTAATTTTCATGCACCTACTACTTATTTTCATGTATCTAACAATTTTCATGCACTTAGAACTCGTTTTCGTGCACCTAGAGCCTGATATTTTCATGCACCTAGTAATCATATTCATGCAGGTAACAATTTTCATGCACCTAGTATTCGTTTTCGTGCATCTATAGTCATTTTAGTATACGTAATTGTATTTTTCTACATTAAGTTTATCTTTTGTTAATAAAATCAAAAATTATACTAAAAATGTGTTTGAATAAACTAAACTAAGGTTAAATGATCCATCAAAACTTTCAGAACAAGATTTGATGATGATTTAGTAAGGGTTCTCATGGTTCTCATTATGTTAGTGTTACCAGGATCACGACTATATATATATATATATATATATATATATATATATATATATATATATATATATATATATATATATATATATATATATATATATATAAATGAGATCTAATGAGTCCACCAAAATCCATTGAGTCTATAAGTCCTCTTTAGGACCCTTAAAAAGATGGGATAGAGAGATGAGATTGAAAGAGAAAAAGGGAGGATTAGTGCAAAAATTAGGGGATTAATGCTAACTAAATACTTTCCCTCACTACCTTCACTAATCAACCACTAATTGTACTATATATTATTTATTTTTCACTCACTTCTCTCTCATCTCACACAATTATCATTCCTCTCTTCTCTCTACAAACCAAAAAAATCAAATAAACTCAATTCCTCTCAAAAATCCAACAAAAATCAAAAACCAAATAATTCAAAAAAAAATTTACCCACTTCCTCACCTACCCGACCCCACCACCCCACCCCGACCACCCTCACCTCCCTCCTGTCCCGCCACGCCCCCTATGACACCACCACACCCTCACCTCTCTCCTCAATCCACCACCACCACGCACACCACCACAAATCCACCACCTCTGCCACCACCACCTACAACCACAAACAAAAAAAACCAAAAAGTCAGATCTCAGCGGCCCAATACCACCCGACACCACCTCCTCTCTTCCCCACTCTCCCTCACGCCCCCAGATCCGCCACGACCCGACACCACCTCACTCGTATAATTCAAAACCACCTCCCACCACCAACCCAAATAATTCAAAACCCAAAAAAAACATCAGATCTACTGTTTCAACCACCACCGTACCCCTCGCCTACCCTTTCAACCCTCGCCTACCCAAAACCCAAAAACATCAATCACCAACAATAACCACCACTTCAACCCTCGCCTACCCTTTCAACCACCACTGTACACCTACCCTTCTACCCAAAAAATTGAAAAATAACAAAGATCAAAATCTTAACAAATAAAAAAACAAAACTTAATTGAAATTTTAAAAAAAAACGAAAAAAAAACTGAAAAAACAAAAAAAAACAAAATGGAAAAACAATGTATCAACCACGACCACATTACCGAAAACATAAAAAAATAAAAACAAAAAAAACAAAATCTGAAATAAATAAAAATAAAACAATAAAGCAAGAAAAATGAAAACAAAAGAAGGTAGACGGCGGCAACAGACTTAACCATCAACCATCAAAAAATCAAGATTTTTGAGGAGTGGTGTGCGACAAGGGGAGACGACATCGAGGAGAGGCGGATCTCATTAGTATGAGGATGATAGGGCGGCGGAGAAGGGAGACGGCGGCAACAGACGGCGTCAAGGTTTGTTCGAAATTTTTGAGATCTGATGGTGAGGACGATAAGGCGGTTCTGGTGGTGGTATGTCAGCAGGTTGTTGGTGTGTCGGCATCAGGTGATGTTGTCGTGGTGGTGTCTTGGTGTTGGGGACGAAAGGGTGATTCTTTCACCAGATCTGGCCGAGGGTGGTGTGGTGTTGACGTCGTGGGGAGGAGGTGTGGGGCTGGAAGTTGGCGGTGGTGGGGCTGGAAGTTGGCGGTGGTGGGTGGCGGGTGGCGTCGTGGGGCTGGAAGATAGTGGTGGTGGGTGGTGGGTGGGGCTAAATGGAGGGGTGGAATATTTGAGTTTTTTGTTTTGTTTTGGGTTTTTTGTTTTGGTTTTTTTTAGAGAAATATGGGAGTGAAGAAAGAGAGAGAATGGAAATGAGAGAAGTATGAGAGAATGAATAATGATGAAGTGAGTAGGGAGATTAGAATAAGGAAGAAGTTATACAGAATTATGAAGAGTTATACAGAATTAGGGAGGAGATTAGGATGGGAGATTTATGGCCTTCCATTTAGATGAAATCTCATCCATCCATCTCTTATATCCAATGATCCATATGAGGACTTAGGGACTTAAAAGATATAGTGGACTCATGAGAACCCTTCTCTCTCTCTCTCTCTCTCTCTCTCTCTCTCTCTCTCTCTCTCTCTATATATATATATATATATATATATATATATATATATATATATATATATATATATATATATATATATATATATATATATATATATATATATACAAGGGATCCGATGAGTCTAGGGTTTTAAATGAGTCCGTCCTATCATTTCAGACCGTCAGATCCAACACAATGGACGCACAAGATGCTGACACGTTGCATGTCATACGTCAGCCTCCAGAGTTGAACAAAACCTCCAAAAAACGCGATGTTTCAAAATTTCCAAATTTTTTACTTTTTCTCTCCTCTTCAAACATCTCTCAACCGTTTTCCCCAAAAAATATCACCAATACACCGTTATAACAATCAAAAAAATTAAAATCATCAGTTGCTTCAAAAATCAAGAACAATAATCGTTGATATCACTCAATAATAGGTATAATCGAAATTCAAATCTCCTTTTCATGGTGTATATAAGTTTTATCATTTTAATTTTAGTATTGTGATATTAGTTTGTTGTTTTCTGCTTCAATAATGGTGTGTAACAATGGTAATTTGTATACACGATGATGAATTGAAGCAATGTTAACAAAAAAATGCAGGAATCGAAGAAGTATAATGACGAAAACGAGTAAAAAAGTAGATTCAAGCCCTAAAACGAAAAAGGGGAAAAGAAAAAACAAGGATGCAGACGATGAAGTTGCTACTACTAATGCGAAGAAACTAAAGGTGACTTTGAAGAAGAATGTTGGTAATGAATTAAAAGCAAACAATATGGAGAAAGACGTTGTTGAGCACGCTGAAAAGCCTAAAAGGAAACAAAAGTATGTAGTGTTTCTATTCTTCATTAAGTTGTAGTAAATGATTATGTATCATGTTATATTAATGAACTGTTGATGTTGTTTGTTTACACGGTTAACCTAATTTGTAAAACTATCATAGAAATGGATAGGAATGTTATACTGAAGAAATATGTATGTTATAGTTTCTATTTGGAAAGTGGAATGTGTAATTGTATCAGTAAACTGTCATAGAAATGGATAGGAATGTTATACTGAAGAAATATTTATTCTGACTGTTAAGCAATGTGTCTGTTACTGTTATTCAATGTGTCTGTTACATTAGCTGTTATTGCATGTTACAGTGAGTGAATTTGTTATTTCTGTAATTTGATTTACATGACTAAATTGTTGTTGTTGTTGTTGTTTATTTACTTTTTTGTAACATGTATAGTTTATGTTGCAGGCCTGTTGAATTTGTAGTTAAATGTCGATCAACAACTTTGGTCAAAATTATTAACAATCTTACAGATGAACAAAAACAAGCAGTTAAAGAGATTGGGTTTGGGGGCCTGTTAGAATTGAAAATAACCGAATTCCCAAAGGGGATAATAAAATGGGTGATAAAGGCATTCAACCACAACAGCTTCCTGTTCAAAGCTTCTGGTACAAAGGAGTTTATTCTGAAAAAAGATGATATCCATGACTTTTTCATGTTACCTAGGCAAGGTAATGAAGTGGAATTTACACCGATTGGTCGTTGTAAACAGTCAGCAGAGGAGCCTTTAAAAGAACAATGGCGCCAAAGGTTCGGATTAGGAGGCACAACAGAGATGATCAAGATGAACCAATTATCTGAAAATTTAAAGCAAACAACTGAGAGTGGAGATGACTTCAAGCGGATGTTTGTGGTCTACAGTATGTGCACATTCTTAGCACCTAACACAAGTCATATCCTAGATTTCAAGCTGCTTAACGCTGTCCAAGATGTTGCGAAAATCAAAGATTTAGATTGGTGCAAGTATGTGTTTCAGAAATTGGTTAAAGTAGTGGAAGAGTTTAAAGGTGGTAGTAAGAGTCTTTGCGGATGCACTATGTTCCTCATGCTGGCATACATGCATAGAATCGAGTTTAGAGGAGAAGTACAACCAACTGAACTTCCATTAATACAACATTGGACAGATGAAAAGTTGAAGAAAAGAGTTGGTGATGAGAAAGATGTAGGATACTTGGGGGATGGGACAATGACAAAGACAAAATATCCAATTTGTCCGCAAAAATCGAAACTCTTTCAAGTAAGGGGAAAAAAAGATGGGAGTCAGAAAACTGGAATTGAGAGAGGGAAAGTGTATGTAGCAATGGAACTGCCTCCAGGAATTGAATCAGATGAACAGTTAAAGAACAAGGCCATTGATGTAAGTTCAGAACATAGTAGTTATTGTAAAAATAATTTTTAATGCTAATTCTTTTAAAAACTTAAATAACAGTTGTACTTATAATTCTTACTTGTAATGTTATACAGGACATTCATTTGCTCTTCCTCGAGATGAAAAGGGATTCTGACCTTTTCCATGCAAGAAATGTTGAACGTATGCAGATATTCAAGCGAAAAGTAGGGTCGGAAACAGGTGTTCCTGATAAAAGAAATGCAGAATCGAGTGCCCCAGTTGCTCCAACACAAACTCAGCAACTATACAAGAATCCCATGTACCATGCTTATATGAACGAGTTGGTGAAGAGGACTAAACATGCCCAAAGCCTTGATATACCTTCTTTTGAAGAGTTTGAAGAATTAATTAATGCATACAACAAGTCCTTAGATGAAGAACAACAGAATGCTACAAAGACAAACCAGTCACCACAGAATATTGCAAAAGGCTTAGAAGAGATTGTTTTAAACATAGTCAAGGAAGCCGTAAACCCTGCTGTTAAAAAAACATTGAATGAGGAGACAACAGACAAAGGGGAATTGCTGAATTCACAGAATACAAACAGCAGCGACTTCAGCTACGAGTCTGACCATGGGAATGAGTATAAAGACATGACAGAGACTCTAACTACAACAAACATGGAAGAACCAGCAAATGGAGATTCAGATGCCACCGAAGACAGAACAACTGATAAGCATTCATATCTACTACACACAAACATAGAAGAAGAATGCATGGATGTAGTCGATTATGATTTTGGATGTTCACTGGTATGTGAACATGCAGAAGAGGAGACAATTCTGTTGTCGGAGTACATGATTGAACATAGTGAGTTGATGACGCCTCTTCTTCGACAAAGAAAGGAGGTACTAGACTACTATTACCTAACTGACCACAACTACAAGAATGAGTAAGTATAAAACTCACCTTTTTACATTCGTATATATTTTCTATATTTGTATGATATACATTTGCATATTACAACTTCTTCTTTTTTTTTTTTTTTTACAGTGAGAGATTAGCAACATTTGGATTGCTGCACTTTCTGTCAAAGGATGATGCAAAAAGTATGATGGCCGATGAGTTGATAACAACATCAGTCATAGAATGTTGGTCAATTATGCTTAATGAACTGATTGTCAAGAGGGTGGTGACTGATGAACCCTACAGATTATATTTGGGAATTAATCATATGGTATGTTATTCTGAAGGGTTATATATGTTATAGTAACTGTAGTAGTATGTTATACTGGTAATTTTATTGTATGTTACTCTGAAGGAATGTATATGTTATAGTAATTGAAATAGTATGTTATACTGGTAATTATATTGTATGTTACTCTGAAGGAATGTATATGTTATAGTAATTGAAATAGTATGTTATATTGGTAAGCATAATGACAACATTTAAGCTTTCAATTTTCAGGAACAAATCATTAGCTTATTGACAACAGAAGATGATAAAAAAAGGCGGAGGATATGTGGAAGAAATATTTAATGCATGGAGAGGATGGTGCAAGTGTTGCAAAAGTCCATTGAATTTGGATTCTGACATGGTAAGAAAAAATAGTTTCAAACTTTTTCAATAAGAAACTATAAGAATCTATGACTGCCAATATCTAAAAAGCTTGTTTCTTGACGTTTTCGTAGGTATTCATTCCAATGATATTTAATAAGCACTTCTTTTGTGCTTGTATAAATTTCATTGAGAAGAAGATTGACTACTTAGACAACAGAGAGTATGGAGGGGTCTTTACAGAAAATGAGTATGTCGACATGACAATGATAACAGTACGTTTTCTAGTGGCTTTTGCAATTGCAATTTGATATATTGTTGTAAGCTTAGAACTGAGTATCTGAATGTGTTTACAGTATCTGAATGTGTATTGTTGTAATGCAGGCCCATATGTTTAGAGAATTTCTAGCTGAAAATGGTGTTCAAAAGGGCGGAATGGTTAAAAGTTTTCCAATGAGAAATGTGCAATTCAAGTGGAAGTGTACAGAATTGTATGAGAATGTCGACTGTGGAGTGTTTATGATGTTTCACATGTTGTTTTAAGTTGGTAAGCTATTTGATTGTGACCTTGGAAATGCGACAACGAGGATTGTATGTCGGGCAGAGATATTAGCAATACTTGTGATGAGTGACCTTAATAGTACACGAGATAAACTGATGGAGAAGGTTGAAGAAATCAAGACTGAAAGAAAAGCTTTACTGCCTGTGCTTGTTGAGCAGCGTAAGAAAAAGGCTGAAGAGGAAGCAAAGAGTAAGGGTCTTGTACAAACTCTTTGGATACATATTATATTCCATACGTTTTGCGACTTGTAAGTAATATTATTTGCATGAACTGAAAACAGGACTTGAACAAGAACAATTATGGTCAACACCAAAAGCAAAAAATCAGAACAGCTGTGATGACTATCTGAAGACACCTATGTCAGTCTTAGGCAGTCGAATAAAGGGAGCATCAGATAGCATTGGCTGCACATTATACTGCGGAGAATCAGAACCTAATTCTATTCTTGTGTCAAGATTTATGAGAAATAATAAATCGCGTTTCTCATGGATATTGATTACGAGGAAGGAAGTGGCTGATTATTGCTTTCTGGATGACTACATATTTGATCAAAGGTATTAAAAACTGAATCTTATCTACTGTAAAAAAGAATGTAATTACACATGTAAGTTGTTAACTGGTAATTTTTTTTTGGACATAGAGAGTCCGTGGTGGTGTATAATGCAAAAAAGAGTTTAACAAGAGAAGATATACAAACGTTGATGCCAACAGTACATCTAATTCAAAATGTCGTAGAATGTTGGGCCATGCTACTGAATAACATAGCACACACTGAGAAAGGCACAAAAACACTTATGTTTTTTGGAATAAATCACAAGGTAAGTAGTCATACTGATCATCTTTAACTGTTACTGTGATTATGCATGTATGTTACAGTGATTGAATAAGTCTGTTATTGTGAATGAATGTGCATTCATTTGACTTGTTATTAATATATCAGGAGGACATCAATGCTCTGGTTGAAAGAGAATCCAATGGTACACAGGTTGATACACAAGCTAACAGTGTGTATGAGTGTTGGGATAGGTTTATAGCTCATAACTCAGAATGCAATCTTGAGGCAGAACTGATTTTTATCCCCTTATATGCTGGAAGACACTACTTTTGCATGTGTGTCGACATGTCAAGCAAGAAGGTGGATGTACTCGACAGCGTGATTCGTAAATCATGGAAGGATAGCAATGTGTATAATATTACAAGAGTAGTGGTATGTGTCAATATCTATTCGCACATTCAAATATTCAAATAACACTTTGTGACAGTTTTAAAAGACTAATTAAAAGAGTGTTGTCTTGTTTGATGTAGGCTGGTGTACTCAGTGATTACTTGGAAAGTAAAGGAGTGAAGGATGCAGAGGCAATAGCAGGATTCCCTATCTTTGAGACAAAATTGCCATGGCGAACACATGATGCCACTGACGAGGAATCAGGATGTTTTTTAATGATGCACATGATTGCATACGAGGGGGAACCGTATGAATCTGAACTGGGCAAGAAGATTACAAGGCGCATATTTTGTACTGAAATGGCAGCATCATTGGTCTTGGCAGACATAAATGAGAAGCGAGCTGAAGTTACTGCAAAGGTGGATGCATTAAAATGTAAAAAAGAAGATATGTGGATAGAAATTAAGCGTAGAAGGGATGAATCGACTGAAAAGAACAATGGCAACACTGAACCTGTTGCAACAAATCCCAACGTAACTGAGATTCCTGTGCTACATTCAAGTCCATAAACATTTGCAACGTATGGGAGGAGAGTGAAACAAGCAGCAAGGAGAGAAGGCTATCCAAAAAAGAAAAAAGTAGAAGGTGGAGATGCTGGAAAGAAATGAAGTTAATTCATTTTGATGTATTTTGTAAATGTGTTCTGGAGAACATATGTTAAAGTAGTTAAAACAGATTGTTATGGTAATTGTGTTTCATTGTTACAGTATTGAATGAATGATGTTATTGTGAATTAATATTTCTGTTAGCATGTTATACTTACAATTTGTTGATATTATTGTAACAATGCCTGTTACAGTAACATCATTAATATTTCTGTTACAGTAGTTGTATTACGATGTTTTAGTAACAGTTTGACGATGTTACAGTGGAACAGCGGGATTACCTAGAAAATAAAAAATGAAAAATAAATAGTGTCTCTGTTGCAGCAACACTTTAAATATGTTATAGTAACGTTAGAATGATGTTATTGAGAATTACAATGACATTGTCTCAAGTACAGTGATTTTGCTGCCAAAATCATCACATTGACATTCTAAATGTTGTAACAGTAGTTGTATTATGTTGTTTTAGTAACAGTTTGATGATATTACAGTGAAACAGCATGATTACCTTGGAAAAGTAAAAGGAAACAATCCACAGTGTCTCTGTTGCAGCAACACTTTAAATATGTTATAGTAACGTTAGAATGATGTTATTGAGAATCACAATGACATTGTCTCAAGTACAGTGATTTTGCTGCCAAAATCATCACATTGACATCGTAAATGTTGTTACAGTAGTTGTATTATGATGTTTTAGTAACAGTTTGATGATATTACGGTGAAACAAAGATGATTACCTTGGAAAAGTAAAAGGAAACAATCAACGATTATGCATTTGCGAAACACTTTGAATATGTTATAGTGACGTTAGAATGATGTTATTGAGAATCACAATGACATTGTCTCAAGTACTATTACAGCAAGCATCATAGTTTCCAAAAAACTGTGTAGATATAAAACTGTATGTCTCAAAAAATCACAATAATCGTTTGATTGGACTGTATTTTCTTATAACCTAAAATATGACGAATACAAAAAACGTAAAGTAATGGTAAAATTGAATTGTATTAATGTCCATGCTGATCATCACTAATTCCACAAGTGCAACAACATCAATCAAACAGCATCATCATCTTCTGAAGTTGCCTGTGAAGAAAAGCAACAGTAAAATGATGTTAATCACAGTAACAATGAAAGTTAATCTGGAAAAAAAGCAAGATAATTAGATAAAATGTAAGAGAGAATACATCATCTAGTTCCTTTTGAGAGCAATTGCGTTTGTCATGGTTAGCCATCTGTTTGCAGCAGGCGCAAAGTCTTTTAGGCTTCTGTGCTTTTGCTATCGACTCGTTCCTGCTGGACAAAAGCCTTTTGCCGCTACCCTTGTTCCTGACTTGTTTGGGTGGTAAGATCGTCACTTCTGAAGAACTTGTAAAACCCAAAAGCTGCTCTATCTCTTTCTCCTTGGATAATACCTCTGATGAGGACAAAGGACTGAATTCTTCTATAAAAGACTTCAAAAGAGCAGCTAATTCTTTGATGCGATCAACATGCAAGCTTTTTGCAACACCGATTGTCGAATAGAACTCTGACCAAACATTAGAAATCTCCATCTTGATAACATCAGCAGGGTCACAGTCCTCTATGATATTGCCAGGAAGAATTGAGAAAGGGATTCTATAGGAAGCCTTACACCAATGGGGAACGATGTATTTGGAAGGAATGCTTTTAAGGAGATTAGCTAAGAAAACCCAATATACATGCTTGCAAAGTAAACCTTTACTTTCAAAAAGTTTGCAACTGCAAGTAACCTCTTATGTTGCGACATTATATGAGACCTGGAATGTAGAATATCTCAACTCATCATTAATGTCATATACACGAACGTCCCCATTTACAGGCATACCAGCAAGGCCGCAAGAAGAAGTGTTCTTCAATTGAACTTGAACATCATAAAAAACATTATGGGTGGAGACAGATGCAGCATGTAACTCAATTTTAGTAGCCACCGCAGAAGTGACTGGTAAATTGTGCTCACTATCCTTATCATGACATTTTTGCAAATAACGCTGTTCTTCCATGCCAGTTTCAAACCGCATCCAAAACTCAACCAAAGTTCCAAAATGAGTCTAATAATGCTTATAGAAGGAATTTGAACTCTCGGATCTCTGATTTGTTCTTAACAACCCTCCCAATGGCATGTCTCTAAAATAGGCAGGGATCCAACAGTGCTTCTCACGATACATGCTTGATAGCCATTTATGGCCAACAAGGTTGAAATCATTCATAACTGCAAGCCACTTCTCTTCAAACTCTTTTGGTTCTAAAGTAGAATCCTAAACAACCGAATGCAAACGAGAGAGAAAATCAGTCTCTTTGCATATGTTTGCACCTACTTTAGAACTAACTTTTTCCATAATATGCCACATACAAAAACGGTGGCGGGCTGTTTTAAAAACATTAGGAATAGCAAGTAATATCCCAGCATCTTGATCTGTTACGATACATAAAGGCTCCTTTTGACCCATACAATCCAAAAACTTTTTGAAACACCATGTAAAGGAGTCTTCATTCTCATGATCAAGCAAACTACAAGCAAATGTGACAGACCGTTTGTGGTGATCAACTCCAGTAAACGGAGTGAAAATCATACCATATTTATTAGTTCCGTATGTAGCATCAAAGCTAAGGGCATCACCAAACTCAGCATAGTTCTTCCTAGACTCAGCATCTGACCAAAACACCCTGCTTAAACACTTCTGATCATCAATCTCGTGTGCAAAGTAGAAACCAGGTTTAATTTTTGCTAGCTCTTCAAGATGATTAACAAAGAGAGTTGCATCCTTTAAACCTATATAACATTTGACATCCCTAGCAAAATTCTTAAAATCTGTCAAAGTTGCTCCAACATTAGCATAACCATCTGCATATTCTTTGCATTGCTGAAAACTAATGGACGCTCCCAGCTGCAACTTTGAGTTATCAATGATTAACTTTTTTTGGAAATAGGAAAGTTTCCTTACAACTTTCTGGAACTCTTTGTCGTTAATAGAGAGAAGACGGTGATTATGGAAAGAAACAAATTGATCAACTCTACAACCTCCACCCCCCGTCGCTTCAACCCTCATCATTGCTGGACACCCAATCCTAGTAACTTTAACATTCCTTGAAACATAAGGCTTAACAGTAGAATCTTTCTCAATAGGACACTTCAGTTTATTTTTATTCTCTCTGTATCCTTGACGATTACAAACAATAGACTTCCTCAGTAATTCACCACCACGGGTACGTTTTGTAGTATACAGCCTTGGCTCAAACCCACAGGAAATTGCATATACCACAAAAAAACACATTGCTGAATCAAAGTCAACAAACTGCATTTCAGTTTAGGTGTGAACGACTCCTCAACTAGCCTAGTACATCTCTCACTACCACCAGGAGTGTAGCTCAATTGAAGTGGATGTATTGCTGTTGGATGTGATGTGCAGGTTTGGGTAAAAACAGATTCACGACAAGATTGAACCTCTGAATAATGTAAAGGTAAAAAAAACAATCAGAGAATAAACAAGGTATATTACAGGGGTATGTCATATATGTTACAACAATATATCATGGCTGTTACGTTAATGCAGCATATGTGTTGCAGTAACTGAAGATGTGAAATTAAGAATGAAACAAAACATGTTACAGTGATTGTACAAATACTGGTACAGTAATGTATCATATCTGTTACAGTAAGTGACATAGTGAAGTTGTGAAACTTTTAACTTATATTCAAATATAGCATGTAACAGTAATGTAGCATATGTGTTACAGTGGCATAAATATCTGTTAAAATAAACATGTGGATTAATGAAAATAATCAATTAAAATTCAACAATAAAAATAGCAGAAAACACATAAATTAGCATAGCATGAGTTCTAATCAATGAAAAATAGGTAAAAAAATGCACATGCATGTATAGAGAAAGGAGTGTAAAACGAAAAACAGAGAAACGATGTTATAACCGGGATGAATGTCATCTTCAACGGAAACATTAGTCAATGGAGTAGACGGAACTGTCGACATTAAAATAGAGACCTGCAAACACAAAGTAAATACTGATTAAAACGATGAATAAGCTAAAACGAACAATTGAAATCATAATTTGATGAAAACGAAACTGAAGATGAATTACGATTGAAGCCTTGTAGAGAAAAGTGCAGAAAATACCTAAAACCAAAGAATAACAGAAACGGATTTAGATGACGATCAGAGTAAGCTTCAACAGCTGTGCAGAAATTAAACAATAAATCGTCTAAGAACAATAACAGTAATAAATTAGGAAAAAACAGTAACAAATTTAACATAAATAATGAGAAGTACAAGTAAAGATGATAAGCGAATTCACCAGAAAAAATTGCGAGTTGAAGGTGAAGTAACAACGTGAGAGAATTTTGAAGAGAGATAAAGAAGAGAGAGAAAGTTGTTATGATTTATGAGGAAGATTACGCAGAAATAGGTGTTTGTATAAAGCTGAGTTGGAATATAAATTTGAAAATAAAAAAATAAAATCTGAGATTTAATCTCAGCCATACGATTGAGTTGATTAGGAGATGATCGGATGGCTAGAGAGAGATAGAGATATAGGATCTATTGAGTCTACCCTCTTATATATATATATATATATATATATATATATATATATATATATATATATATATATATATATAGAGAGAGAGAGAGAGAGAGAGTTAGGTTCTTGTAAGTTTTGTTTCTTATGGTGAGTTTGTGCTTGGAAATCTCATCACTAGATTATATTAGAGATGAATGGCCAAGATCTAATCTTACCTGTCATATAAAATCACTGTCATTTACTTATTTTCTCTTTTTTCTAGTGTTACTCTTTTTTTTTTTTACTTTAATTTTTTTATCTCCTTTTTTTTTTACCTCGTGTTATTATGCTGTTATTATGCTTTTTTTTATGACTTTTTTTTTTTACCACGTGTTATTGTGCTGTTATTGTTATTCTAGTGTTATTGTGATGTTATTCCGGTATCTATATTTTTTTTACTACTCTGATTTTTTTTTTTTTACTTTAATTTTTTTACTATTTTATTTGTACCTCGTGTTATTATGCTGTTATTGTGCTTTTTTTATTTTGGGATATTCTCTCGTGTACCCCTCAAATTTTTCATTTTCTATGATATACCCCTCTTTTCATGCAAAAAAACTTTGACCGTCAATAACTCTTGGCTACAAGTTCAGAATACGATAAATTTTTTTTTCAAATTGACCGTCTTTAAGAGGTCTTCTGTGTGAAAAAAAATTCACCGACGTTTTAACTCGTAGTCGGGAATTATGGTCGGTCAAAGTTTATTCATTAAAAAATGTTTGATCAACCATAACTACCGGCTACGAGTTCAAAAAGCGGTCAATTTTTTTTTTTTTTTTTTTCAAATTGAAGGCCTTGACGAGATAATTGGTTTGAAAAAAAAATTACCATTTTCTGAACTCGTAACAGAGAATTATTGTCGGTCAAAGTTTTTTTATGAAAAACGAGGGGTACACCATATAAAACGAAAAAGTTCAGGGGTACACGAGAGAATATCCCTTTTATTTTTTACTTTGATTTTTTTTTATCTTTTTTTTTACCACGTGTTATTGTGCTGTTATTCTAATGTTATTGTTATTCTTGTGTTATTGTGATGTTATTCCGGTGTCAATTAGATTTTTTCTACTACTTTAGTTTTTTACTCTTTTTTTTTCACCACATGTTATTGTGTTGTTATTTTAGTGTTATTGTTATTCTGGTGTTATTGTGATGTTATTCCGGTGTCACTTTGATTTTTTTTACTAATTTAATTTTTTTACTCTTTTTTTTTTACCACGTGTTACTGTGCTGTTATTCTGGTGTTATTGTGATGTTATTCCGGTGTCACTTTGATTTTTTTACTACTTTAATTTTTTTACTCTTTTTTTTGACAACATGTTATTGTGCTGTTATTCCGGTGTTATTGTGATGTTATTCCGATGTCACTTTGAGTTTTTTTACTACTTTGATTTTTTTACTCTTTTTTACCACGTGTTATTGTGCTGTTATTTTGATGGTATTGTTATTCTGGTATTATTGTGATGTTATTCCGGTGTCACTTTGATTTTTTTACTACTTTGATTTTTTTTACTCTTTTTTTCTCCCGTGTTATCGTGGTGTTATTGTGGTGTTATTGTAGTTTTATCCGTGTGTTATTGGAGTATTATTCTGGTGTTATTGTTGTGTTATTGTTATCTTATACAACTTCAATTTTCAATAGATGCAATAGTGACTCGCGCACTCACCAATCAGTGTCGTCATCTCCTCCATCTTTATTCTTATACAGACTAAAAACTGATTCATCTAGGCTTTGAACTATTGTCCCTTTTAAACTTCAAAAAGATTGGTGTATTGATAATAATGTCTTACACTTGCTCCCATTCACAACAAAATTCACATGATTCATAATTTCAAACTAACAAGTTGGAAATGAATCGCTACATTTTCTGTTATAACCCAATTTCATAACCAAACCCAAGATAAAACAGTAGTATGCTTTTGAATTCCGGCAGGCCAGCATATTACACACTACACATAGGAGAAAAAATGTGTTGATCTGGTTTACTGTTAAAATTTAACAGCGGCATCGGACTAAAATTCAGTCGACTGCCACTAGCAATAGAACTTACCACCCCGGTACACAAGGCTGTGTCAACCAGACTGCTCACTTTCTCCCACATCGACACCAACCACCCTGAATCACCATATTACTTTCTCCCACATCGACACCTGGTTTTAATTCACAAAATCGCATTTGATGTAATACCCACCATGATTAAGGACCCTTTTGACCAACCCTTTTGACCACGGTAGACCTTAGGAGGGGATAGGTGAGAGGATAAGTGAATATAAGTGACATATGCAGTTGGTTGCTCGACCTAGTAGAGACTACTCGGCCGAGTAGTGGGAACACTCGACCGAGTATAGCTGCAGTTGACGTGTTATTATAAAACGTAAATTCGCAAGTCTTAATTCATTTTCGACGGTTCCATTTCACCCTAACCCTAATTTATCCCTCTCTCACCTATCACCCACCTTGCCCTACATTCTTATCTAGCCTAGATTATAACCATGGAAGGGGACGGGGTTACACATGAAGGATGCGTGTGAGGATGTCGCCGTCGGTCCGCGTCACGAGGTAAGTCGCTGTTTTGCTGTCATTTTCAGTAGGCTCTTGAGGTAGTCTTATAATAGGATATGGTTACCGTTTGTAGGATGCGTCTCGGAGTCTTGCTTGGCTAAGTGTCGATGCATTTCATGGTTTGACGATAAGGAAGGGTTTCCCTACTCAGTTTTTTTTAATTGATTTGAGATTTGTATTGTATTGTGTATGATTGATTGTCCACTGATCTTTGTGGGAGTGTTGGTGTTGGTGTTGGTGTGGTGTTGATATTATGATGATTGTGGTGGAGTCACTTGCGGGAGTGGCTTCACACCCTAGTTCGCCCTCCGTGGAACCCGTCACGGGAGGGGATGTGTACATTAAGGGACAGGGATATCGCTCGTTGATGAGCGGGGCTTAGGTGGGGATTGGCTGCGGTCCTCCCACTGGCGGTGAGGATTACCTGTTGCGATGGGTAATCTGGAAGGACTACACACTTTGGTGTGTAGTCGGTTATTGTGTGAGATTGGGAGATCGAAGGAGGATGATGATCATTGAGTATCTTTTGTGCCTGTCTTGCTTTGGTTATTCAGTAACTGACCCCGTGTTGTGTTTGCAAAACTGTGGTGATCCATTCGGGGATGGTGAGCAGTTGGTTTAGCAGGTACAGTTGATCTGTGTGCTGATGGGCTTAGAGGGGAATCGAGTCACCATGCTACCGGAATTGATGTCCTGACGCATGAGCTTAGTAGCTATCATAGTTATCACTTTGTATCACGTTATGTAGTTTTGGTTGTAAAAGCTTATAGAATTATAATATAAATGTTCTTTTATTGTTTATTTGATCTACTACCTCGGGTGACCGAGATGGTAACACCTTCATACACTGGGATGGTCCTTGGTAAGGCATCTTGGTGTGCGGGGGTGTTACATTAGAATCGATTCGACATCTCAAAACACAATCTAAATTCAACCGAAAATCAACATTATTTTCATTGAACATCAAATTCGAATAAAATAATCACATTTAGTTAAATTAAATGATTATATTAAAACTTGCTAGAAGCAGCCATGGAAACCACGCCCTGAGGACCGCGTCGAGAGGAAGATAAACGCAGATGTGAGTCAACCTGCTGAAAAAGCGACGACTGAGTTGACACCGACGATTCATGCTCGAGAAACGATTAACGAAGACCTGTGAACTGCATTGAATTACGAAAAGGAGACATTGATCGAGTTCTCCGTCCTGATTTGCTTCATAATCTCAATTCCCTAGGAATTCTGATTACATCGTCTTGATTAGTACTAAGATGAGCGAAGAGCTTGACGGATCTGTGAGGAACAACTCGTCGGCGGTAGACATTGACTCACCGATTTTCGGCGAGTTAGACGAGTCAACTCGGTGGGAGAACTCGAACGAGGCAGGAGGCGATGAAGCGTCGGAAGTTGTCCGAGAAGTGGCGGACCTTTCAGTGGTGATGGCGTAGTGCATGGTCGGTTTTGAGAGAAACAACGTTGTTTGATGGGGTTGTTATGGTAATGGTGGTTTTGGAGTTTGGAGAGTGAGGTTAGCATTCATGGTTTTATGTGAAAAGTGGAAAGTCAATGTGAGAAACAAAACCTTGATTATCGAAAACTTACCAGATGTCGGTCTTTTTTATGTTCTTTTTGTCAGTATAAGATCTCAGCCATCTATTTGCTATCATCTAATGGTTGAGATTTTAAAGCACAAACTCACCATAAGAACCAAACTCACGAGATCCCGCCTCTCTCTCTCTCTCTCTCTCTCTCTCTCTCTATATATATATATATATATATATATATATATATATATATATATATATATATATATATATATATATATATATATATATATATATATATATATATATATATATATATATATATAGGTGGGATCCGGTGATAACGATCATTTGGTAAGAACGAACTAACCAGCCCATTACTTAATTAAACTACCAGCCCCCTAATAAATTACGACACTACCAACCTTCTATTAACAACACACTACGCAAAAGACCCAAAGCCCAATCATCCCACCACAACCAGATTCCGGCGACCTACACACTCACCGCCGACACCGACTTCATCGCACACCACCGTCTACAAGACGCTGGCAGAGAGACGACCACCGTCGTCACCTCTACTGCCCATCCCACGTCGCCTTTATTCGACATCTCAAATCTCCTGCTAACGGAGCTCGAAGGACGTCAAAATGGTGCTCTACCATCGTACCTCTACTCGAACTGCGCGGACGCCACCCACGGCGTCATTTCGACTTCCACCCAAAAGCTTCTCTTCTGGTTCCTTCTCTCTTTCTCGTCGGTGGATTTCAGATTTACAAATGACAGTGGTGATGGTGATCGGAGCTCCGACTATATCCAAACCATCTCCAATTATTTTCGTCCTTGCTCGCCGGAGATTCACACTAGTGACAGATAAGTCATCGCAACAACTAATCAACACCAATGTATGATGTATCTACTTCAAATTTTGATGTATCTACTTCAAAATTTGATGTATCTAGACTCTATTTTAATGTATCTTAACATAGATACACAAAATTAGTTATGAGGTACATTAAATTTTGTTTGAGATACATTATTTTAGAAACCAGATACACTGGGTTCAATTGGGAATTTAATTTAGGGGTTTGTGGTGCTCAACCATGGCCGGTGATAATACGACGACACTAAACACACCTTCGTTCACGCAGATTATGGTGGACCATCGATGAGCAACCTCGACTCTCAAAGGTCACCCATTTCATCTTATTGAATATCACTTTCTCCTTCCTCGTTGCTTTTTGTTAGTCCGGTCACCACCGTCGATGGTTTCTAGTGTTAGTAGGACTGGGCGTGTGAGTAATGGTGGTTGTTGATGGTCCCGTAGTGGATCGATTGTTGTGGTGACGGCGGGACGATTGTTTGGTGCGACGATGGAGGAGCAAGAAGAAGGGACGGTTGGTGGCGAGCTGCGTCGGAAGTCCGGCTAACGGCTGCCAACTGGCGGTGAGGAAGTTTGGGTAGGATAAGGATGAGTGACGTTGAGGATGGTGCCGGCGTAGTCAGAGCCTTTGGGTGGCAACGGTGGATGACGGTGGCAGAGTTTGTGATGGGTGTGTCAGAGACGATGGACGACGATGACAGTCAATGGAGATGAGATATAGGCAGTGATGTCAAGGAGTTATAAATGTGTGAAAAGAGATGAAAAGGGTTGTCAGTCACTTAGGCGTGGGTTTATTTGTGTAATTTACAAACGTGTTCTCACTTTTTGCACCGAATGATCGTTCTCACCGGATCCTAAATATATATATATATATATATATATAGAGAGAGAGAGAGAGAGAGAGAGAGACAGAGAGAGAGTCGGGATCCGGTGAGAACTGCTAAATATTTGAGGATTGAGGATTGCAATACAATATCACGCGTTCTTCAATACAATATCACGAAAAAATCATACTGGTCCAAAAAAAAAAAATTATAATTTTTTTTTGCGCAGCTGTTTTTTTCGTGTGAGATTGTTTCGAATAACATGTGATATTGTATTGAACAACCTGTGATATTGTAATGAAATCCTCAATCCTCAAAAAGATAGTGTATACTCACATGATCTCATTCATATATATATATATATATATATATATATGTATATATATATATATATATATATATATGTATATATATATATATATATATATATATATATATATATATATATATATATATATATATGTATATATACTCTCTCCCATCCAAACCAAAGGTAAAACTTGCTTTTTTACACTATTCATGGTCGTAGGGAATCGTGGATATTACTCTCAATCTATATGACAAAATATATTCATGTGAGAAATTGTTTGATTTATCGTTATGAATGTTATAAGAATATCAATTTTTTTAATTTTTAATAATGTGTAACTTTGGTGTGGATGAGAGGGAGTATAAAATGGGTTGAAGCGCTGTGGATGCGACACGTGTCAACCAAAGATTATATATATATATATATATATATATATATATATATATATATATATATATATATATATATATATATATATATATATATATATATATATATATATATATATATATATATATATATATATATATATATATATATATATATTAATTACAATGAACATTAAATATAAACATAATAAATGCTATATAAATTTTAGCAAAGTATTAATTAGAATTTAATAAATGTATTATAAAATTACATATAACAATTACGATGATTTGATTCTAAATTTATTAAAAAATTATCTTGATAAAAAATTTAAAATGTAAATAATTACGTTCATTGCGAAAAATGCTTTCAATTGAGTATAATTTTCATTATATATATTGAAATATTTTGATATGTAGAGATGATTAAAGTGAGTGCTCACAATGAATAAAATTTACGTAAAAAAAACATTTTAAGAAAGTGATAAAACTTAGATTATTACATCCATTATGAAAAACATATTTGGAAGAGCTATTGTATTTGTTAAAAACAGAACTTAAAGAATATTACAAGAGATAAGTTTTTTGCGAAAGGGGTAACTAAGCCCCTTAACTTTGTTCAATTGTGTTGTGAAATTAAGCCTCATAAGTTTCATTTGAAGCAATCAAGCAACCTTAAGTTTCACAAAAAGTAAAATTCAACCCCATTTTGTAAAATTTCACCAAATTCTTATATTAAATCACTTTTAATACAATTTAACAAATATAAAATATTTTGTTTTGTAGTTTTAGAACTTTCATATTTATATTAACTACTGAGAATTGTTTTTTTTATTGAATATTATAGTATATAGACAATTTACTATATATGTGTGAATACTATGTAAATTATAAAAAATTTACTAAATATGTATGTAAAAGCGTTCTTCAATGATTAATAAATTATGTAGAAATTCGTAAAGTTGCAATTAGTAATTTTTATTATTTAATAAAATGTTTAATAGTAATATAAAATGATTTAAATATAAGATTTTGGTGAAAATTTAGAAAATGGGGGTGAATTTCACTTTTGGGTGACACTTAAGGAGCTTGATTATTTCAAACGAAACTTATGGAGCCTAATTTTACAATTAAATAAATTTAAGGAATTAATTACCACTTTTGCGAATAAGTTTTATAGTGTCGTAATGAAAAAAAATTATATTTCAGAAATTGAAATACATATGAGATTTTGATAGGTTTAAATATACGGAAAATTCATGTGGTACTCTCGAACTTTGCCATTTTTCACGTAGTATCCAACTTTTTAAGTTTGTGCACATCATATCCTTGAAATTTGATTTTCAAGCACAACATGTCCTTTATATCGTTTTTAAAACTTTCAATTGAGCATAAATTATAGATTAGAAATCGGAATTGACTAATTTTTTTTTCCAAATTGATTAACTCTTCGAGATCTACAAATTGATAAAACGAAATTGGTCATTCGGAAATTTATGATCAAAGATATGTTTGATTTGAGGTTTTCGTTAAAAAAAACCCTATAAAATGTTAGTCGGCGATTTTATTTTTCTCAAATCGTAGATTATGACGAGATAATTATTTAACGAAAAAAATTGGCCGATTCTGAATTCCGATCTAGGAGTTATGCGCAATTGAGTTTTTTTACAGCGACAAAGGGATATGTTGTGCATGAAATCAAACATGGAGGGTATAATGTACACAAACTTAAAAAGTTGGGTACCATGTGCAAAATTACAAAGTTCGAGGGTACCACGTGAATTTTCCGTTGAATATATTATTATAAACGACATAAAAAAGTAGAAAATACGTTACATTTTCTTTTAATATCTTCAATTAAATATGTATATATGTCAAGTATAAAATTGTAATACTACGGTTTTCTGTGTCTTTGGGTACTCTATCGAGTGGGGCTTACTCTGTCGAGTAAGTAAGTTGTTTTACGAAACAGTGTTCTGTCTGATGGGTACTCGATCGAGTAAGTGTGGCACTCGATCGAGTAAGGGTCACTCGATCGAGTAAGTGACTTACTAGATCGAGTAAGTGCGTATTACGGGTTATTTTAGCTGGGTTTTGTTAATAACGCGAGATTAATATAAAAGGCTTCTGTCATTATTCTTAATCATTTTTACTTCTTAAAACCTTTCAAGAGAAGAGAAAAGAGTTACGTAGTTCACATTCGTCACGTTATTAACAAATCCCAAAGGCTAAGGTGGTCGGAACGTCGTGTTCTTTACGCCGTTGAGTTCGTCGTGTCGAGGTAAGATCCTTATATAGTTTTTATGTCGTTTCATTGAGTTTGGTTAAAACCCTAATAGGGTATATTTGGGGATTTTGGGTGTATTGTATGGATTGGGTGATAATTATATGATTATGTGTTATAGGAGAAGGATTCGTAGAGGGACATTGCTGTTTAGCTGTTGTGACGGTCTTGTGGCTGCTATCCCAGGTAGGGTTTCCCTACTCAGTATTGATTACATGGTTGTATGGTGATTAACTTTTGTTGTTGTATATCGTATTGACATTGGCTTCTGTAATGGTGATTGTTGGTAGTGTATTGTGATTGTATAAGGTGATTGTTGTGTAACTGTCTGTGATCTTCGGGGTGCGTCCCTGGCTGAGTGGAGTCACTTGCGGGAGTGGCTTCACGCCCTTGATTCGCCTTCTGTAGAACCCGCCACAGAAGGGATGTGCACATTAATGAACATGGGTTTATCGCTCGGATGAGATGAGCGGGGCTTAGGTGGGAACGGCTGTGGTCCCCCATTGGCGGTGTGGAATACTTGTTGCGATAAGTATTCTGGCAGGACTACACACTTTAGTGTGTAGTCAGGTGTGTGGAGTTGTGACGGAGTTTGGGTAATGTGTTTGTGTATCTTATATATTGTATTTTGTGTAATCAGTACTGACCCCGTTTAAATGTTTTAAAAACTGTGGTGATTCATGCGAGGGTGGTGAGCAGTTGTCTAGCAGGTATACTATGGATGCGCGCGAGATTAGCTGGGATGGAGTTGCCACGAGTCTGATAGTAGTCTTCCGCTGTGTTGTCTTTATACTTTTGTTACTTCAACTGTAGTTTGGTTTTAGAACAGTTGTACTTTACTTTATAGTTGGTTTTGTTATGTAATCACTTAAACTTATTTATTAAAGTACGTTCTTTTATGGTCTATTTGATATACATTGCCTCGGGCAACCGAGATGATAGCATTCTCATGCTTTAAGTGGTTCTGGTAAGGCACTTGGAGTATGGGGGTGTTACAAAGTGGTATCAGAGCGGCGATTTTGTAACCTGTAACTAATGAACCCAATGAACTTAGGGAGTCACAATAAAATGAAACCGGGTAGGAGTTGTTAGGAGCTAATTTAAAGACTTGGGAGACGGCCTAAAGTCGCGAACTCTCTCTACAACTTTAAACCGGTCACTATGGGGGTGTCATGGTATCGCTATGTGTTTACTAGTGTTTTATTGCGTATGTTGGATGATGTGTTGTATATAAATGTTGGAAAATGATGAAGTGGATATGTGATAAAGTGTTGTGAATAAGCATGTTGCATGATAGTTAGTTTTCAATGTTGTTTGGAATTGTTGGAAAAGTATATGAGAAGGATGAATGACATGGTGGAAAAGGGAAGTAGTACATATATGATAATATGTGATGAACAATAATGTTGCAGGATGTATGATTTATAATGTGGCTATGCTAGTAACATGTGATTAGGGGATGTGATATGATTATACATAATTTTTTTTGCGTAAAGTTATATAATAAGTTCGTATACTTGTCTACTATTGTATCATATGCACTTGTTAGATGAAGAATGTGGTTGACATGGATGGATTGATTGGAAAAAAAATATGGGTGGCAATTGCATGAGAATATGAATTTCGTGAATATGAATATGTTTAGGTGACGAAGTGGATTTGTAATATTGTTGTATAGTAACATAGAAATAGGATTTGTAATATATGAGTATGTTTTGTTTTACGAAAAGTTATAAAGTTAAAGCATGCGGGTAGTACATGATTGGTAAGTTGAATGTTATATGAGCATGATAGATGTTATTGTTTGACTTTTGGTAGGTAGTAACATGTGGTTAGGGATAGTGGTTTTACAAGTATCGAGTCTCTTTTGTTCACTTTGTTGATGTTTAAGTTGTTTGAAAGAGAAGATCAAATAGTTATGTTGTTCGATTATAGAGAGGTTGTCTTTAAACTGTTATAACTTGAGATTTATAGATGATTTTTATGTGATTCCAATTGGAGGTGATAGCTTGTTCTTTTACAATTCTAACGATAGGTCACACGCCCAAAATGACCAAGAAACGAGTGAGATATGACCGTTTTACAAAAATTGGACAGTGCTGAGAAATTCGTAGGGTATTCGATCGAGTGCACCCCTTGTTACTGGATCGAGTAACCCTTACTCGAACGAGTAGCCCTGGTAATTTCTTATACGTGCTTCTGACCTTCGCCTACTCGATCGAGTAGGCTGTACTCGATCTAGTGACCCCTGTTTTGGGTCATATGCTTATCTTTTGACTTCGTTGCATATTATGTTTAATTCAAAGGTGTTATTTTGCTTCTTTATGCATTGTTTTACGTGTATGTCGGTCTTGATGCGTAAGTTACTCAATATTATGATGTAGTGAGTGGCACCTTATGGTGGGTATGAGTTCGGTGGGGAGGACATGAGTTATATGTGGTTGTGATGGATAGTAGAAAAAGAAAAGGAACTTTGATGAGCTGATTGAGGCATGGTGCAAGTTTCGTGCGACGAGGTGAGTGATAAAATTGCATATTTGAGTAATGTAAAGATAAGTGTACATGAGTAAGGAGTGATGTAAGTGTAAGGAACGTGAGAATGAAAAGATTGAAAGGAAGGATGTGGGTAGTAGAAACTTGAGAAGTGTAAGGAGTTATGGAGGGAGATGGTTAGATTGTGTTGGTTAATAATATATGTAATGAAAGGTCGTTGGAGGAGGATGGAGAAGAGTGGTATATAGTGAACTTAGATGGAGACATGTCGCGACATGTCGCGACATGGATTTGTAGATAGTGAGTAAGTTTGGGAGATTTGGTTTATTAAGAGGTAAAACTAGTGTGTGCTTTTCTTGGGCAATTAACGGTATGAAACGAGTTTTGGTTTGTGAGTGATAGCATGATGAGAGAATATCCATGGTAAGAAAGATTGAGATGGTACTGATATGAAATAATGGAATTTGAGTTTTGGAGCAACGAAAAAGGTAACTGGATTACTAGAGAGTTAGGTACAAGGAGTAAGGAGATGAACTATTCATTGGTATTGTTGAGTGTAAAGAGAAAAAAAGGATAAAAGCAAGCTGGAAAAAAAAAAATGTTGACCGGAGTTATGTGATATAGAAGTAAGGAATCGTCGAGATGTATGATACCATCATGAGGATGTGAGTTAATGGTTATATAGGAGTTTCAGGACAGCATGATTAGTCATGAGTTTCGAGGAATTAAGGGAGTAAGAAGTTGGTAGAGTATCTGCATGATATGAGATTTTGGTGGAGAGTTAGATGACGATATAATTAAGGATAATATTGGGAAGAATGTTGAGGTAAATTTTGTTGGTGGATTTGATGTCGTTATTTGGAATGCTAAGCAAAGATAGGAAATGAACTGTTATATTTAGAGGTGAGTGTAAGAGATTTGTTATACGAGCATTGGTGGTATTGTGGTGTTGTCACTAGTGGTTAAGAGTAATGATAAATAGTAAAGATAGTCATTTTAAAGAGGTTGATTTTATAGAGGCCGAAATGATATGTATGGTTGTGAGAGAGTATAAGATGTGGTTATAGGAGACGGTTGCTAGCAGTTGAGTATTAGCGGTACGGTTATATTGGCAGGAGGTGATGGTTATGCGAATGGGAGAATGTGTAATGAGGGGTATACGAGTTAAGCTCGGGCGAGAGGTAACATTTATCAAGTGGTAACTTACGTGTTCAGGATTGACTAGTTGGATGTGGTTACGGGTCTATCATGTGTATAAATGTTCGTGTGAGGTTCTGACCTCACGAGAAGTGGTATGGTGTGATAGTTATAAAGTTGTTATCTGATTATTCTGTAATATATGTTGGGTACGGTAACCTGATGGGATGATATTCAAAAGTGATAATCTGGGTGAGCTGGCATGGTTAGTTATACTGATATGTGTATTCATGACATATGTTTATTCCGTGAAAAGGTATGGATGATATTCATGAGGTTCTTATTTGTTTATTCTGTATGTGAAGAGACCCAATTTGATTAAGTTATGTTGATGATGCCTTAAGACAAATTAATCTCATTATTATTTAATCGTGTGCCTCTTAAGTTTTAACCATGTAGCATGAAGCTCCAATTGTCAATTCAAGGTTATCAAGATAGTCATCATGAAGATCAAAGATGAAGATTGTCATTAGTGCTAATGTCAAGTGTTGTAAGGAGATCCTTAACTCGAATTTACGTTTAGGTGCAAAAACAACAGTTCAGTCAACTGTTAATTAAGGCTCGTCTTTGAAAGAAATATTTTGAAATTATTTGAATCTTTGTTAAAATACTTTCAAGTATCACAAATGATTTCTGGAAATGTTTTGAAGTCTTTTGAAGAAAATTAAGCTTTCAATGTCTTGCTAAGGAGTTTGCTTACACAATAAGACACTTTCTATAAATGGGTTGTTTGCCTTTTACATTTATGGAAATGTTTATGGTTCCCATAAACACAACCATTTATGCTTGTTTTTTGTTGAAAAACCCAACCCATATTTGTGTGTGTGCACAATCTGATTTCTTGCATTCTTAGGCATCGATTTCTCGAGGAAGAATACTTTGTTGCTTTATGAAGAATTCGGTTGACTTGTGCATGTTGCCCAAGCAAACTACTTACATTATTTTAATAGCTTGTGCTTATGAGTGTAAGATATTCTAATGTGTAAAGTATACTACTTGGACATTATAAATAGCTTGCTTAAATCATTTTTACAAGTGTGTAATAACGAGTTTAAAACTGAAAAAGACTTAAGCTATCAATCGAGTAAATTAACTTTGCCCAAACCGTTTTTCATTTCAAATCTTTGAATCATTTTGCAAGTTTGTTTATTTATCTTTTGAGTCTTTTATTGAGTTACTACATTGCACCTAATCGTTTAGTCGTGTTCAAGGATCCCATGTTTTGTAGTTAAACTTTATCTCCTCCGTTCAATTAAGTGAACAACATTGAGATAAGTGGAGTCTTGTAACAACCGGGTAGAACCAAACCAAAGTCTTAGGATAGAGTTATCCTTAAGCATGAAGTATTAGAAGCGGAGTAGGTTTTGAGCACGGAGTCTTTCGGCGGAGTAGCCTAAAGCAAAAGCCTTATTGCGGAGTAGCTTTAAGCACGAAGTCTTTCGCCGGTGTAGCCCAAACCAAAAGTCTTGGAAGCGGAGTAGCTTTTAAGCATTAGCAACCGGAGTAGGTTGGGGAGTTGTTTTATTATTCGAGGTGGTCTTAGTTTGTATGAGTTTACTTCTGAGATGTTTAATAAAATAACGTTGGACGTAGGTCGCGGAGTAGTGACCAAACCAGTTTTAAAAACATCGTTTGTCGTGTCTATTTCGTTTTATTTCCGCTGCACACTCTACTCACGTTTTTATCTACAGAATCAACTGTTGAGTACACTGTAACTTCTACTTGCTGAATCGTTGTTGATTACTTCTAACTCTCTAGTTCTAAGTATCGACTTCTCCTTTCATCTAAGCATAGTTTAAAGTGTTTAAGAGTTTTTAAATAAGCTTTCATTAAGCTTAAATTTTAAATAGACACCTAATTCACCCCCTCCCCCTCTTAGGTGCTCTCGCCCGTGACTCTTCAATTGGTATCAGAGCCTTGTGCTCTTGATAGCTGGTTAATTACCAGAGAGTTGATCCTATAGTCATGGACGGGAAACATACTAAGTACCCTATCTTCAAAGGGGATAACTACTCCTGGTGGAAGCACCGTATGGAACAATACGTCAAAAGTACGAATTATGAGTGTTGGGTCATTATTCAAAAAGTTCCCCTTGCTATAATGGTTACTGACTCTGATGGGAACAGTGCCGTAAAAAGTGAGGACAGTTATGTCGAGGCTGACTATCGTAAAGTTGAGAAAAATTCTAAAGCCATGTCCATTCTTCAATATGACATCAGTGAACAAGATATCAATCGCATCTCCGGATGTACCTTGGCTAAAGAGATTTGGGACACCTTAATCCTTGCTTATGAAGGAACGTCTCAAGTCAAGAAGCATCGTATTGACCTTCTCATGCAACAATATGAGATGTTCAATATGATGAAAGATGAGTTAATCAATTGTCTTTCTTCTCGCTTTTCTAGTATTGTCAATGAACTTAAGGGTCTAGGTAGAGAGTTCTAATCCGAGGATATAGTCCGAAAGATCCTTCGTAGCCTAAGTGATAAATGGCAACCGAAGGTGACGACTATTGAGGAGGCTAAAGATCTGTCCAAATTGTCCCTCAATGAGCTAATGAGCTCACTCATGGCACACGAGTTAAGTCTCGCAAAGCGCTCGGGTGAAAGTTCCAAAGCTAGAGGTTTCGCTCTCAAATCAACCTCAAGTGATGAGGAAGATGATGGAGATGACGAACAAGCTATGTACTCACGTAACATGGCGGATATGATCAATAGTCACAATCCTAAGAAGTTCAACAATTCTAATAGAAAACATTTTCAAAAGAAGAGACCTTATTCCACGGTGGCTTGTTTCAAATGTGGTGAGAAAGGTCACCTTATCAAAGATTGCCCCAAGTGGAATGAGTTCAAATCTAGATAAAAACGAGATTTTGCAAAGAAAGATTTTAAGCATAATGTCATGTGTGCAATATGGGGTGTATCTGATTCCGATGAGGATGAAGTTCTTGAGGAAGAATTAGATGCCAAAGTTTGTATGACAACTCGTCTTGATCTTGACGGACCCAAGTCTTCAAAGAAAGAATCCGCACTCTGCCTTATGGTTCACTCCGATGACTCCAGTGATGACTCCGACACCGAGGTAATTAATCTCAAGAACAAGGTGAGAACTCTTTCTAAGGATAAGAGTTGTTTGATGTTTGATGATGTACTTGACAAGAGTCTAGCTAAAAATGATAAACTCTATGACTTGCAAACTCAAATTGAGGAAATTGCTGAAAAAAATGTTGGTCTTAGAGAGTGTCTAGACGAGATAAAAGAAAGTAACATCATTCCATCACTCAGAAAAGAAATTAAGAAATTGAGAAAAGAAAACCTTGTTCTCACGAATATTGCTAGCTCGTCAAAAGCAACAGTTGCCTCAACTGTTGTTTCTGATGTTGAAAAAGAAAACGAGTCTTTAATTATTCAAGTTGATAATTTGATTAAAGAACGAGACTCGCTGCTAGCTGACCTTACCTAGTGTCGGCATGATAAAAAAAAACTTGAGCAAATCGCTTTGTTGCTTGGTGATGAACGTAGTCATGCTAAATCCGCTTTTGACAAAGTAGGCAAACTAAATCTTGACCATCTTGCTAAAATTGAAACATTGACCAAAGAGTTGCATGATGCAAAAGAGTTTTACAGGAAATGGGAAGGTAGCCAAAATATTTTAGACTCTCTCATAAATCAGTCCCAAAAATCTAAAGAGAAAGCTGGACTTGGTTTCAAAAGCAACAGTTCAGTGAACTTTAACTTCCGAAACCAGGAACCAAGCAAGACTGATTTTCGAAGGAGAAAATATGCAGGCCTTCCTGAGTATGTTGTTTGCAAATTTTGTGGTAAGACTGGTCATGAATTTAATGGTTGTCCTAATAGATTAAACGACTTAAATAGGAACATCAAGGTTACTAAAAAGGAGTGGGTTCGCAAAGATTTGATTAATAATGCAACTCACAAAAAGGGATACAAATTTGTTTGGATTCCTAAACTAACCTCTTGATTTATTATAGGCATTAGTGAAAGGCAGCAGCAATTGGTACTTGAACAGTGGATGTTTACGTCATATGACGGGAAGTAGAAACCAATTTCTCTCACTAGAAGCCTACAATAGTGGCACCGTGACGTTTGGTGACAATAAGAAAGGTGAAATTATCGCAATCGGGAAGGTTGGTAAGTCATCGTCACAATGTGTCGACAAAGTGTTGCTTGTCGAAGGTTTGAAGCATAATCTCCTTAGCATATTCAATTGTGTGATAATGGTAATATCGTTGAATTTTGTGCTAGTGAATATCGTGTCTTAGATGGTAATACAAGGGAAGTTGTTCTAGAAGGAAAACGTGTTAAAGATGTTTACTTGACTAATCTTTTTGCATTGTCTAGTCGTACCATGTCTTGTGTGAGTGTTTTGAAAAAGAACGACCCATGGCTTTCGCATAAGAGATTAGGTCACGTAAATGCTAGAACATTGAACACCCTTAAGCGACTTGACTTAGTCGATGGCATTCCTAATATAAAATTTGACTTTAATAGCTTGTGTGATGATTATGCTAAGGGGAAACAAGTAAGAAGCTCCTTTAAATCCAAAAAGTTCGTTAGTATATCTAAACCTCTTGAGTTACTTCATATTGATCTATGTGGTCCAATGCGTGTTAGAAGTAAAGGAGGTAGTCGTTTCTTATGTGTGATTGTTGACGATTTTTCACGATTTGTTTGGCTTCTCTACTTGAGTTATAAAGATGAAGTATTTGATGAAATTTTAATTTGGTTGAAAAAGGTCCAATACAAGTTTGATAAAAAGCTCATATCTTTGAGATCTGACCATGGAACCGAATTTAAAAATTCCTCATTTATTACTTATTGTGATGAGCACGGTATTAGCCATAACTTTTCCGCGCGCGCCACACCTCAACAAAACGAGGTTGTAGAGCGTATGGACCGTACACTTGAAAACATGGCTAGGACTATGCTCATTAGTAGTAAGTTGCCAAAGAATTTTTGGGCCGAAGCCGTCAACACATCATGTCACATTTATAACCGGGTTATGATCCGAAAAATGCTTAACAAAACACCCTACGAGTTGCTTAAAGGAAGAAAGCCTAATTTATCTTATTTGAAATGATTTGGAAGCAACTGTTTTGTTCACAACAATGGAAAGGATAATTTGGGTAAATTCGGTGCTCCTAGTGATGAGGCCGTATTTTTCGGTTATTCGGATCGTATCAAGGCTTATAAAGTGTATAATAAACGAACCATGAAAATGGAAGAAAGTGTGCATGTCATATTTAATAAGTCTAGTCTTTTTCATTCTAATACACAAGAAGAGGATGATGAAGATGATGAGGACTATGAGCTTGGAATGATCCGACATGACATGGATGATGTACACGAGGAGAACGAACAAGAGGAGCTGAATCAACAGTCGGATCAACTGTTGATTGAGGAACTGGCCAACACTACAACGAAAATGCGGCATAGTGACGGGCATACTGACGGAAAAAAGAAGTCGTCAGGAAAAACGGGATACTGACGGAAATCTGACGGAATTTCCGTCAGTACCGTTTCCTGACGGAGGTTCCGTCAGTTATATTTGGCGCGTTGACTAAGTCCATGGCGCTAAATATATCTGACAGAATATTCGTCAGAATAATACTATTAGTGACGGAATTTCCGTCATTAGCATTCACACAGAGTAGTGCATTACAACTGTTAGACAATTGAGCCATCTGACGGAAATTCCGTCAGTAAAATAAAAAAACTGACGGAAATTCCGTAAGATGTATTAGATTTTTGAATCCACTATGCTTCACAGCTGTCACATTATTTGACCAACTGACGGAAATTCCATCAGTAATTTGAAAATACTGACGGAATTTCCGTCAGTAATTCTATTTAACTGACGGAATTTCCGTCAGTCGTGCCTTATATCTGAAACACGGGTTCATTCCTTCATCACTTTACCAATTTTCGCCCAAATTAATTAAAATCGCCAACCTTATCAAACCCGACACTACCACCACCCTCCTCCACTTCCGGCGCCACCACCACCACCACCAACACCACCACGCCATCACCGTCACTATAAGGTAATTATCTTTGTCTATTCTTCCTCTCTCCTCTCTCTTTTTCCTTCTCCTTTTATTGTTTTTAATTTTTTTTGTCCACAGCCCCTCCTTGCCGCCGACCGCCGCCTCTGCCGCCGACTGCCGCCCCTCATCCTTCCTTTATTTTTCATTTTTTTTCTTTGTCAAGTTAATTAGGTATTTGTCCTTTTAATTTTTTTTTAATTAGCTTAATTGATTTAAATACTAGTTATTATTTTAATTGTTGTTGAGTTATTGTTGGTGTTGATGAATGTTGACTTGGGATAGAAGCCAATTTGTTTAAATGTATGTTGTTAAATTTTAATGTATGCATGTTGACTTAAGACAGCTATGTAATTTTATTGTTAAAATTTTGAATTATTGTTAATAATATTTTTAAAAATTGGAATTTTTGTAAATTAGATTATTGTTAAATTTTGTTAAATGTTAATTAGAATAGATATGAATTAGACTAGATATGTAAAATGAAAAATAAGTCATGTTAGTTTTTGTTAATTGAAAAAGTGGTCATTGTTGTATGTTTTGTTTTTAATATTGTTAAAATTATTATTAATATTGACCTATTACCCGTTCAAAAATTACTCACTAGGAGTAATTTTTGAATAGTCCCCGTTTTGGGACAGACTTTGTACGTTTTAAGTCACTTAGGTAGTAAACATGTGCTTGTGATTTGTTAATGAGGAAATAGTTTGGTGACAATTCCATTAATGTTCTCTAAATGCATATATGGAGTAATTATTTATTTTACATTGTGTATTTGGAGAACGGATGGGAATTGCTGCCGAATTTTTTTCCTCATTAATAAATCACAAGTACATGTTTGCTAGTGACTTGAAACGTACATTGATGGGTTTAGGTTGGAGTGATAAGTGTAGATACCTCATTTCTGCACCTCCCGCAAGCCACCCACACTACTACAGATACAGGCTATAACAACGGTTAAAAACCGTTGTTATATAAAAAAGCGGACGTTGTTAAAGTGTCCGTTGTAAAAGGTTTTAACAACGGTTGGTTTTCTTAAGGAACCCGTTGTTAAAACTATTAACAACGGTTTTAAGTATAAAAACCCGTTGTGAAAAGTGTGACTCAATTTTGGGGGGAAAGTTATAACAACGGGTTGTAATATACAAAACCGTTGTTATAACTAAAGACAACGGGTTGTTTCTCAATAACCGTTGTTGTTTGTTTTTAAAAAATAAAAAAAAATTAAATTAAATATTACTAGATGCGTGCATAATTACGACCCGTTATAATTCCGATGCATGCATTATTACTGCCATCCCTGTGCATATGAATGGACAATATGGAATGAGAAGGGTTATAATAAGATTTGAAGCAGCAGAGAGAGATATGATGATGATTATGGCACAACTTCCTAACATATATATTAATTAAAAAATAACTCAAACCACACATTACTTAGTATAAATACATGCACTATCTCAACTAACATTCCATTATCTCACTATATATCTCCAAACCCTAACTGCTAAAACAAACTCCAAATAAACCCTAATTAATCTTTCAAACAAACTTCATTAACAAAATGAATGATATCATCCTTAAGACTCTTACTATGATCGAGAACAACAACAGTTTCATCCGCCGGTTGCTCCACATTGAGGACAGTTTCAGGAGCTACCTTGTGGATGCTCGATCCAGATCTTGAAGGACGCCAAAAAGATGGCTTGACAGAGCAAGAAGATTGTAGTTATATGACGATATAGCAATCTGGAACGGAACCTCCAAATAGCTAAGGAGGAGAGGATGGATATCATAGAAGAGAATAAGACTCTCTATGAAAATATAAGAATTGCATTTTTATTAATGTAATTTTTTTTTAATTTATGTATTTACATATATATATATATATATATATATATATATATATATATATATATATATATATATATATATATATATATAGAGAGAGAGAGAGAGGCAAGATCTAATGAGTCCACCACTTCCATTGAGTCCATAAGTCCCTCTAAGGGCCATTGGATGGACTAAATGGAAGGTTGAGATGAATTTGATTAAAGGCCTTTAAAAAGAAAAGGAAAAAAATGTGGATGGTTGGATTGAGATGGATGGTTGAGATTAAAAATTACCAAAAAAATTTACCACTAATCAAATTTCTACACACTAATTAATTTTTCTTTCTCTCTCTAGCCCCTAATTAATCAGTTTTGACTTTTAGATTTCAGAAGTGTAAATGTAATGTTGTATGAGTTTTACAAGTGTAAATGTGACGGAAATTTTGAATTTATATAATTTTAACACTTTACAAGTGTAAATGTGAAGTTTTACGAGTGTAAATGTAACATTTTAAGAGTGTAAAATTTATTTTTGTGACGGAAATTTTGAATTTATATAATTTTAACACTTTACAAGTGTAAATGTGAAGTTTTACGAGTGTAAATGTTACATTTAAAGAGTGTAAAATTTATTTTTTGTGACGGAAACTTTGAATTTATATAATTTTAACACTTTACAAGTGTAAATGTGAAGTTTTACGAGTGTAAATGTAACATTTTTAGAGTGTAAATTTAATTTTTTGTGACGGAAATTTTGAATTTATATAATTTTAACACTTTACAAGTGTAAATGTGAAGTTTTACGAGTGTAAATGTAACATTTTTAGAGTGTAAATTTAATTTTTTGTGACGGAAATTTTGAATTTATATAATTTTAACATTTTACAAGTGTAAATGTGAAGTTTTACGAGTGTAAATGTAACATTTTTAGAGTGTAAATTTAATTTTTTGGTGACGGAAATTTTGAATTTATATAATTTTAACATTTTACAAGTGTAAATGTGAGGTTTTACGAGTGTAAATGTAAACATTTTAAGAGTGTAAATTTGATTTTTTGTGACGGAAATTTTGAATTTATATAATTTTAACATTTTACAAGTGTAAATGTGAGATTTTACGAGTGTAAATGTACCATTTTAAGAGTGTAAATTTGTTTTTTTGTGACGGAAATTTTTAATTTACATAATTTTAACATTTTACAAGTGTAAATGTGAGGTTTTACGAGTGTAAATGTAATATTTTAAGAGTGTAAATGTAGTATTTTAAGAGTAAATTGGTCCTTTGAGTGTAACTTTGGTCCTTTATAAGTGTCACTTTTGTCCTTTACGAGTAAAACTTTAGTCCGACTACCAAAAAACACCACCACCGTCGTCCTTCACCACCAACTCATATCCACAAAAATTATGAGTGCAAATCTATATAATTTTAACGAGTGTAAATGTAAAGATATACGAGTGTAAATGTAAAAAAAATGAGTGTAAATGTAAAGAAATACGAGTGTAAATGTAAAGAAATAAGGGTGTAAATCTGAAAAATGCGTGTAAATGTAAAGAAATATGAGTGTAAATCTAAAGAAATATAAGTGTAAATGTAAAGAAATACAAGTGTAAATGTAAAGAAATACGAGTGTAAATCTGAAAAATGAGTGTAAATGTAAAGAAATATGAGTGTAAATGTAAAGGAATACGAGTGTAAATCTGAAAAATGAGTGTAAATGTAAAGAAATATGAGTGTAAATGTAAAGGAATACGAGTGTAAATGTAAAGAAATATGAGTATAATAAATATATTTATTAGATCTAAGAATAAAAATCATGATAATACGATTTTAAAATCTAAAACAAGACGATATTTAGGCTAAAAAAAAAAAAAAAAAAAAAAAAAAAATAACAACACACAAACCGTGACACAAAGTCACAGACACAAACCCTTATAAAACAAAACAAAACAATCACCAAATTAACACCTACAACCATTCTTTATAAAATAAAAAAAAAAAAAAAAAAAAAAAAACAGAAATTAAAAAGAAAACAACTATACATCAACAGCAACAACGTCTACCACCAACCTTTTAAGTAAAAAAAAAAAAGAAAAAGAAAAAGAAACAACGCACACACTGGAATCAACTTCAAAAAGAAAAAAAAAAACATAAAAAAACAAAAAACACAGATTTAGAAGAAGAGGTAGGTGACGGAAATCACTTTCAAAAAAAGTAAATACTCAGATTTCAGATCTAGAAGAGGAGGCAGGTGGTTGTGGGTGACGGTTGTGGGTGACGGAAATAGAGGAAGAGGCGCGACAGAGGAAGAGAGGGTGGCGGTTGTGGGTGACGGAAATAGAAGGGAGGCGCGATCTGTTGAGAGGTAGGTGAGGAGGTGCTGTGTGAGGGCGGCTAAGGTGGTGGCAGTTCGTGGGTGGTGGTGTTGTTGGTAGTGGCGGCTGTCGTGGTGTTTGTGGTGGTGGAAAAGTAGGGGTCATTGTTTTTGGGTTGTGAGAATGGCGGCAATGGAGGAGGCGGCCGTCGTGGTGGTGCGTGGATGGTGCGTGGTGGTGTTGTTGTTTGGTCGTGGGCGGGTGGGTGGTTGAGAGGGAAAGAATTTTTTGATTTTTTGAATTTTTGGATTTTTTTGGTTTTCTGAAATTTTTGGTTTTTAGAGAGATGGGAAAGATGATATTTGTGTGATAGGAGAGAGAAGTGGGTGGAAAAAGAAAGGTTATATAGTGAAATTAAGGATTGATTAGTGAGGTAGTGAGAGAGAGTGTCTTACATTAGCATTAACCCCTTCTTTTTGCACTAATCCCTTCCTTTTTTCCCTTCAATCTCAGCCCCTCATCCCATCTTTTCAATGGCCCTAAGGAGGACTTATGGACTCAATGTAAAAGGGTGGACTCACTTGATCTCTTCTCTCTATATATATATATATATATATATATATATATATATATATATAGAGAGAGAGAGAGAGAGAGAGAGAGAGAGAGAGAGAGAGAGAGAGAGAGAGAGAGAGAGAAAGGATCATGTAAGTCCACCTTTTTTGGTTGAGTCCATAAGTTCTAATCTAAGCCTTTGGATGAGAAAAAGAAAGGGTTGAGATTAGATCAAAATGAAGGAATGAAGGGTTGAGATTAGATTAAAATATGTGGCTGAGAATGAATTGAATATAAACCCTAATTCCTCTCATTTTTCTCATTTCACTGCCTCTCCTCTCAATTTTCTCTCTTCCTCTTCTCTCTCTAAACAAACCCTAAATCAACAACCACCACTACCTCCTCTCCTCTCTCTCTAAACAAACCCTAAATCAACAACCACCACCACCTCCTCTCCTCTTGTCGCCCACACCGCATCACCATAGCCGCCACCGTCCTTTTTTTTTCAGATCTGAAAAAACTCGTCCCATGCCGCCTCCCTCGTCAACCCCTGCCGCACCACGCCACACCTCCCCTGCCGCCTCCCTCGTCCGCCCCTGCCGCACCACGCCTCTCTCCCTTTCTCCTTTCTCATTTTTTTTTTCAAGATCTAAGAGTTTGGTATTGTTGTTGGTTGTTGCATTTTGGTGGTGGTGGGTGTGGGAGATGCGGTTGGTGGGTCTGCCGCCTCCCCCTTTTTTTTTTAAAAAAAAAATCGGATAGGAGGAAATTAGTGGTTGGTGTTGTTTGTTGAGGTATGTGGGAGATGCGGCTGGTGGTGCGCGTTGGGTCTGCCGCCTTCCTGTCCTTCTCTTTTTTTCTTTTTTTTTTTTTTAAAAAAAAAAATTCAGATCTGAAATAATAAGTGGTTGTTGTTGGTTGTTGTGGTTTTTTTGGTAGTGGTGGGACCGTGGTGGTGGTGCAGTGGTGGTTGGGGTAGGAGGTGGTCGATAAAAGAAGATTTATTAGTATAAAGTTACAATTACGGGGACTAAAGTTACAGATTCAAGAACTAGAGTTACACTCGAAGGACAATAAAATTACATCTCTATTGACTGAACTTTTTACCTCCGGATTAAAGTTACAATCTTGAAAAACAAAAGTTAAACCTGAAACGACTAAAATTACAATAGAAATGTATATTAATTTAAATTTTTACATACAAACTAATATATAACTAAAGTTATGACTCCAACGACTAAACTTACACTTGAAAGGGGGTAAAATTACACTCTTAAAAGTATATAAATTCAAATCTATGCATAGAAACCATCATACGACTAAAGTTACACCTTAACGGACTAAAGTTACACTTGTAGGGCAGTGAAGTTACACTCGTAAAATTACCTAAATTCAAATTTATTTATTTGAAGTTACATTTTAATACCATAAATTAATTTTTTTGTGAAAAAATGGCTTGAAAAGGTTGAAGTTACAGTATAAAAGTTAAAGTTACACTCAAAAGTCATTAAATGAATAAAGTTACACTCATAATATAGTAGAGTTACATTCAGAAAATGTGTGGCTGAGGATAGGACTTAGAAACTCAACCAAAATGAAGGACTTACCTGAACCTATATCTCTCTCTCTCTCTCTCTATATATATATATATATATATATATATATATATATATATATATATATATATATATATATATATATTAGTTAATTAAGTTTATCATGCATTCCTCTCTATCATCTTGCTTCTTCTTTGTTTTATTTTATTTAATTTGTTTTACTAGCTAATTAAGCGAATAATACTTAGAGAAATAAGATAATGATCGATAAAAACACATACATGCAAATGAAATAATTAGAAAAAGAAAATAATGACGATGAAAGACGATGAAACCAACAGTGACGGCGAGATTTACATGATAATTAGAGAAAGTAAGAGACGATGAAATCAACAGTGACGGCGAGATGATAAAGCGACGATAAGAAAGAGAGAAACAGACGATGAAAAAGTGTGTGTTTTGTGTTTGTGTTTGTGTTTGTCTGTGTTTGTGTTTGTGTTTGTGTTTGTGTTTGTGTTTGTGTTTGTGTTTGTGTTTAGGTTTGTGTTTTGTGGCTGTAGCTGATCTGTGTTTGTGTGGTTTATAGTATGGAAAGTATTGATAACGGTTGTTAAACAAAAACCGTTGTTAAAACGTTTTAACAACGGTTGTAAAACAACAACCGTTGTTAAATAAGTTTTAACAACGGGTGTAAAAAATAACCGTTGTGATTACTTTTCACTAACTTTGCGCCAATTTTGCGCCAAATTATTAACAACGGTTGTGCATGTTTAACCCGTTGTTAAAACTTATAACAACGGTTATATTACCATACCCGTTGTAATTAATTTTAGTAAAATTCGCGCCATACATTATACAACGTCTATTGTGATTTTCGTGAATAAGCGTTGTTAAAGGGGCGTTGTAGTTGCCTGGATTTGCAGTAGTGCCGGTGATGATTGGGCCGCATGTTTGGTATACGGAACGATTTATGACAATTCATAAGTTTATCGTCAAGTGATAGCTCAAATACTTGTGTCTACCTCATGGTTGTCATCTACGCGCCATTACGGTCGTTTTGACAGTAATTAGAGTACATTTGGAGTCCGGGTCAAAAAACCGTCTTCATTTCCTAAAACCGTCAAATCCCGAGTCAAAGCAATGTGCTTGTCTACCTAAGGTTAGGATGTTATAAATTTTGAGATTATATCTCATTTTGAGTCCCATGTCACTTCATTAGGCTAAACTTAAAGTTTACATTACAAAATGTGCATTTCATTTAGCTAAAATGACAACCCGACCTTTACGCCCATTTTACGAGGTGATAACGACTTTTTTGCGTCAGGCCTATTTCACAGAAAGTTCTAGATATTTCTTTTAGCTTTCCAACGCCACCGAAATCACCTTATTCCGAGTCTTGTAGAGAAAGTTATGCCTAAAATACGACAGTCTGTCAAACGCGCTTTCTTACGCAGGAGGAAACCGCTGGGGAAAGGACGCAGCAAGTGCTGCGCCTCTTCCAAGGAACGCAGCACCTGCTGCGCCTTTTCTCCAGGCTTTCTTTTTGTCCAAGTTTCCGTGTTTAACCTAGGTAATGTCTTTTTAGCCTATTTAGCACGTATTTCCAGGCATTTTTATACTGTTTATATAGTATTTTGCCCCGAATTGGCTACTTTGGTTCGTTTTGTCCGTTTTGTAGAAATGAACGCGAAAGTAGTGGAATCGTACCCTTTTTCGTCCTTTTTGCATGCATTTAGAGGAGACGGGATTTTCCAGAGTGAGATACTGCGTTGGGAAGCGTGAAGGCACGATTTATTAGCTAGGTCATTAGGCATCTATCTTTTATCTAACTTTCTACTATCAAACATTACTGCGTACTACATTCCTCTTCACTGTAACTTTACTTTGGGATTTACTTTGCTCGGATTCGATTGTTCTTTACGCTGGATTCGCACGATTGTAATTCCTTTCTCTTCTCTTAATAATAATCAACCGTTTGTTTGCTTTAATTCCTTGTTTACTTCATTTATTCCTTTGCCCTAATTTACTTTTATGCACTTTATTATTTATTTCATCATGTTTATTGTTAAATCGTCTTTTGTTATTAGTTTTGATCTTAATAGCGATATGAGTAGCTAAATTTAATGCATGTTGGGATTAGGGGATCTACGGTAGGAATGTGACGATGTAGTAAATGAAATAGATGAATTAATTGTGAGATTCTGTCACCATAGCAATTTAATTGTATTTATCGACTTAGTTGAGTGCACGCTTCTGGGTCATCTCTTTAATCTGGCTAAAATTAATCCTAGATCGAAAGATTGGACTAAATAGGCCTTCTATGAACCGTAGACTACCCTGACGAGAATGAAAGTTAAGTTAGTGGTATTTTAGGATAGAAAGTGGACCGAAAGGACCTTTTGCACATCCGTCTTGCATTAATTCGTCTGAGTTGTTTACAGCTGAGTCACTAGACTACCGTAGTGAACCGAATTCCTGACATGTTCCTTCTCTATCTGATAGTTTAATCCTTTTTCTTTGCCTTTACTGCTTTTGTCTCTACTTCTCTTCCTTTAAACTTCGTAGTTTAGAAAACAATTCAAACAACCCCCCCCCATTTGTGACCAAATAGACGGGCTTCTACAGATATCTTGCCTCCCTAAGGAGATCGACCTGACTTCCCTAGCTATATAGTTAGTTTAGTTAGTTTATTTTTGATAGGTACACGACAGACGTATCAAATTTTGGCGCCGTTGCCGGGGAGGCAATTGCCCTATCTGTTTTCGTTTCGTTTGTTTTATCCGTCTCGGGGAATTTTTATTCCTTGAGGCAGTTCTTATTTATTTTCTTTCAGTGTTGTTTATGCCCAGGTCAGACAGGTTTGAGTTAGTTGCAGCTGATTCAGAGTCAGAGAGATCATTTAGGCATAGACTCCATCTGCAAAAAGAATCACGAAAGGAAGACTTGAGTACTTTCGAACCAGAGCTACATCATTTTCTTTTCGCAGAAGATCAGTCTTTAGTAGAAGACATTCCTATTTCTGCCGATCAACCAGTAAAGATGCCAACAGTTTCTAGTCATTCGGTGCCTAAAGCAACCTCGATTCCAAAGGGTTTCAATCTCCAGACTGAGGATGGGAATACATTCGACATCCGTCCTTCCTACATCAATCTAGTAGAGAGAAATCTTTATAGAGGTGTGGCAGGCGAAGACCCGAGGAAGCATATGGATGTCTTTACAGACTATTGTTCTACTATCCCCGCCACAAAGGGGGTAACTCAAGACAAGATTAAGGAGGTCTTATTTCCTTTTTCTTTGACTGACTCAGCCAGGGAGTGGCTGACTGATTTGGACCGCACAGCTGCAGGGGTTACAGATTGGGAGTCTCTTGCTCTTGCCTTTTACAAGGGATATTTCCCTCCACAGCGCACCAATCTGGCCGAGGGCCAAGATTACCGATTTCAGCAGGCTCCGATGAGACTTTATATGAGGCATGGTCCCGATTCAAGAAGTTGGTGAGGTCCATTCCTCACCATGGTTTTGACCCATGGTTTATATCTAACCAGTTCTACAATGGGCTGTACGATGACCACAGAGCCATACTTGATGCGTCATCTAATGGGAGATTCCAAGGGAATACCGACGATGATAAGGGATGGGCCCTTATTGAAGAGATGACAAATCATAGTGCTGAGTATGGAAGCCCGAGGGATAGTATAAGAATAGTTCATGCAGTCGATAATCAGGTTGTGGCTCAGCTGGAAGCCATGAATGCTAGATTTGACAAGTTGGAGTTATAAGCTGCTGGGGAGCCTCAGACGGTCCATGTTCTTACTAGAGGGGATACCGTCACATGTGAGAGATGTGGGAGTAATGATGGCCACACTGCTGTTGGCTGTCTTGTGGAGAAGGAACAAGTCCTTGCCTTTCAACAATATAGGCAAGGAGGGGGTTCCTATTAAAACAACCAAGGGGCAGTCCATCCCAATTTGAGGTGGACTAGTCAAAATGTGCTCAATCCTACTCCTCCTCCGCACCAGCAGCAGCCGTATGTTCCTCCACATAAGAATCAACAAAGGCTTTCAGAAGCCTCCTTCCTTTACTCCTCCTAATCACGGTGCATCATCTTCCGGTGGGGTGAGTGAAATTGGTGAGCTTAAGTCTATGTTGCAAGGTTTTACGAAGCAGTGGCAGCTGAGTGATCAACAGAAAGATGCGTCAATCAAGGCACTTGAAACTCAAGTTTCCCAATTAGCCATGAATCAATCCACAAGAAAGCAGGGTCAACTACCGACAAAATGAGAAAAATCCACATGAGACGGTAAATTTAATCAATTTGAGAAGCGGTCGTTCATATGAGGGACCGGAAGTGTTGAAATCAGACCCGAGGAAGGCTATAGCTGCTGATGAACAGTGTTCTGTCAAAGGAAATGAGCTGACGGCTAAGAAAGTGCTCGATCGACTGGTTTCTGGAGGTCAATCGAGCAGATTTGATGGTGAAAGTACTCGATCGAGTGGTTTTTCTACTCGATCGAGTGAACAGGAAAAGGCGACTGTTCGATCGAGTGAAAATTCCACTCGATCGAGTGATATTGTTGAAGAAACTACTCGATCGAATGGGAATTTTGGTCGATCGAGTAGTTTTGATGACGAGAAGCTTGATCGAGAGCCTGCTAGTGCTCGATTAAGCGAGAAATCACCCGAAAGACCTCGTTCGAGAGGTAAGAAGCGTCCAAAGGATACAGAGCTTTCTCCGGCTGATACATTGGAAGAGAGAAACAAGGGACTCGAGATACCCATCACGGTTCCCTTCCCGAGGCGTCTGCAGAGTACTAAAGCTAATCAACAATTCGGCAATTTGTCGAACTTCTGAGAAGCTTAGAAGTCACTGTGCCATTCACCGAGTTGCTGACAAAGGTACCCTCTTACCTTAAATTTATGAAAGAAATTTTAACACGTAAGAGGTATATTAGTGATAATGAGACAGTAGCTTTGACTGAGGTGGGCACGACCCTATTTCAAAATAAGTTACCTCCAAAACAGTCAGATCCGGGTAGTTTTTCAATTCTGTGTTATATCGGTACCCATTTAATTGATAACGCGTTATGCGATCTTGGCGCTAGCGTGAGTGTCTTACCATTGTCTATGGCTAAGAGACTTGGTTTGACAAAGCTGAGTTGCACAAATATGACTGTTCAGATGGCCGACCGTAGCATATCACGGCCACTAGGTATAATAGAAGACATACCTGTTCAGATCGGGAGGTTCTTTATTCCCGTTGACTTCGTTATTTTAGACATCCCCGAAGATGCACATACCCCTATTATATTAGGGAGACCATTTTTTTCTACTGCCCGTGCAGTAATAGACGTCGGGGGTAAGACGTTGACTTTTCAGGTAGGGGACGAGGAGCTGATATTCCATCAGTCTAAGTTCCGGAGGGCTCCCATGCAAGCTCAGCCTTGCAATGCCCTCTCTTCTATTGACCCTATTATTGACACTCCAAATGAAAATTTGGAGTATTGTGCTGCTATTGTTACCCCTCCGCCTCAAGTTGAGAGCAAAAAAGAGGAAAGTTCGTCTGTTTCCTTGTTGCAGGTACATATGAAAGCAATGAAGGATCTGTCAAAAGGCATTGTGCAACTAAGGTCAATCAAATTGGAAGTGAGGATGCTAAAGACGGTGATAAAGGAGCAAGGATGAGGAAAGTTCGTGCATATGTGGATGTGAACTATTCCCCTCCTACTAATTTAAATGATTCAAATTCAATTTCATGGAAGCGGAAGAGGACAATCAATCTTGCTGAGATGACGTCCTCCAGTCAGCAGCCCTCCAAGGGGCTACTGAATTGCTTTAGGAATTGAGCGGGGAAATGCCCCGTGTAACACCTTGTAAAAATAATTTTTGAATTTTTCGTTGAATTTCTTTTACTGCTTTTATTTAGGACAATTAGATTTTAGACAGTTTTTAGCGTAGATTTAAGACTATAGACTGCTTTTATGTGTATTTGGTATTTTGGGATATTTTTGCACGTGTTTTTATGCAGGTTTGGGAATTTTTACGCAAATTAAAAGGAAGAATGACGAATTAACGAGCTTACGCGAGAAAAGAGCTCGATCGAGTACTTTTTGTACTCGATCGAGCGAAATGTGGACGATCGAGTACTTCTTTTTCAGTCGATCGAGTAAAGCATATATGGGGACTTCTCGATCGAGTAGATTTCTACTCGATCGAGTGAATGGATCATCAAACTACTCGATCGAGTAGTTGTAAACCACTCGATCGAGTAAATAGGAATTGACGCAGGGAGTTTTTCCTTTAACTCTTTACTTTTGATTTCTAATTTCATTTCTCTCCCATTTCTTTTCGACTCTTCCCCTAATTGCGATAAAATCATCCCCAAATCCCCATTTTAATTGCTCTAATACAAAATCCGTCACCTACAAATTGTTGCTTGCTAATTAATCTTTCAAAGCCCCTTATTTCCTCCTTGATTTGTGCTAGTTTACACGGTTTTATAGCGGGTTTAGGGTTCGCGGTTTTTAGATCGAAAAATCGCCTTTTCTTGCTTGTTCTTTGAAGATCAATTGCAATTTGTAGGTCTTTCCTCATGAGGTAAGTAATTACTCCATCCTCATTGCATTTTAATTTCGTTTTTTCGAATTTTTATGAGGTAATGTGAATTAGGGTTCGAAATTTTAGGTTTAGTCGAATTTTTCGATTTTAATTGCCTTTGTTTGCCCTTACTTGTCTTGCTTGATGATCAATCCCCTTTCCTCATTGCTTTAACATGCTTAAACTCGAATTTTATGCAAAATTTGCGATATGGGTTCGGATATCGAAATTTTATTTGTCATCTTGGTTCTTGTTGCTGTAATTTGCCTAGTTAACTTCATTGTTGCTTAATTGCTGCTGTTGTTGACTGCTATCCCGCCCCCTATCACTGTTTACATGCTATGATTCGAATTTTTCGAGGAATGTTGGGAATTTTTGGGCTGAAGTCGATTTTTTTCGACTGTTTGGGGTTTATCATGCTGTCACTTGCTGGTTTTCTTGCTTGTTAGCCGCTGTTTTCCTTATCATATCCCCTGCCCTTTGTATACAGGATGGATTCTAGCTCACTACCTTCCACCAGCTCGTCTTCTAGTCCATCCCTGTCTGAGACGGTGGCCCCTGCTGTTGCCACCGCCTCCGTTTTAGTTAGTACCGCAGCCCCCGTGTTCTTGGTTTCAGCTGCCGGTACCATTTTTACTCCAGCTAGCTCTGCTGCTAGCTCCTTTTCGGCTGCCACTTCCGTTACGGCCACCACCACTGCTAGCACTGCTGCTAGTCTTTCTTCAGTGGTGGCCACAACAGCCACAACTTCTACTCCAGCAGCTGTTTTTACACCTGTGGCGGACTCGCCTGCAGCTGCCGCTGCCTTTAGAGCAGCCCTGGTTCCTCACACCGTCACTGCACGAGCTTCTACTTTGGGTTCCAGAGGCCGGGGCCGATGTTGTGGACGTTTCCGTTCTACGCCAGCTCCTGTAACTTCTACTTCTGCTGCTCCTTCTACCTCTGTTCTTTGCTCCTTCTACTTCACACGATTCTTTGTTCGAGGGACACCTCCCTCGACTCTCACCCAGACTATCCGCAGGTAATTTTTGTTAACGCTTTACATCGTAAGAAGTTTTATCACCTGCTAGGCTGCGAGTTTATACCTTCCCGATTTTTAGATAAATCGGCACTTGAGAGACTCGGCATTTACGAGTCGGTTTGTGACTTACTACTGGGCACGGGGATGGCCGGACTCATCACTATGGGCGGCCGTACCTTTCTGGAGCTGAGCCTTGAGTTTCTCAGCTCCTTCACCTTCTCCTCCGGGGCACACGATGCTGACCCCGCTAGTTCTTCAGTGTCTTTCCGGTTGTTTAACCGGACTTTTCAGATGACTTTGGAGGAGTTCGGTAGGCGACTTGGCCTCTCCTCTACGGGTGAGACTACACCCCCTAGGAGGGTCTTTCGTCAGCTTTGGCGGACCCTGGCCCAGACCACTTTCACCGAGCGAAAGCTCGCGCAGGTCCACCTTCCCCCTGTCCGTTGTTTTCTTAGACTGATGGGGAGCACCATTTTCGGCCGAAAGGAGCCGAACAACATCACAAACACCGAGCTCTCCATCCTGGGCGGTTACCTGAACGTTGATTGCGAGGGTCCTTTTACCCTCAACATTGCTTACTTGACCGCCCAGTACTTTCAGGCCCAGGGGCTGAAGGAGACGGGATCTATTGCTTGCGGTGGCATAGCCACCATTCTTGCCCGTTCCCTTATCCCCGTCTGGCCTCGTGACTTGCAGTACCTCGAGGGAGAGAGGTTACTGAGTCTGGATGCCATGCTTTCTCAGCATTGGCTGACCCCAGACTACCAAACATGGAAGATAGACGGATTCCTGTCTGTAGACCTACCCTGTGACACTCTCCCCCGTCTAGACCCCTTGCCTACTGTTGCTAGGGGTGCCCGACTTCCACCACTGCCTGACCTTCACCTTCCACTCCGACCACCTCCCACTGTACCCGCCGCCAAGAAGCGGCGTAGAGCTGAGACTGGAGAGGGGTCCACACCTTCAGGGAGTATCCAGCCTTCCACGGCTACTCCCATCCCGACCCCTACTCCCACTACTACTACCATTCCCACTCCCACTGACCAGACACAGGCACAGCCGGTTCTACCCGATACTTTCGTTGCACCTCTACCCTTTGTGGCGTCCGCAGTCATGGACCAAGGGCGCCATGATGGTTTGTTGATTGCCATTGCAGAGCGACAGGCTCGTATGGAGAGGGACATAGCTCTTGCCTTGCACCCTCTGTACGAGTACCACTTGAGGCGACACCGTCCGATCCCAGAGGGTTGGCCACACCCTTCCTTCTACCGGTACCCAGCTGAGGGGTACCCGGAGTCTGCTGAGGAGGACGAGGACGAGGACCCTGAGGTGGCAGTGGAGAGAGCTCGAGCTGAGGAGCGGAGGAGGAGAGAGGAGGAGGCTGATCCGGAGTACACGTTGGTGGACGACGACGACGACGACGCTGATGGGTAGCTACTGGTCTACTCACTTCCCCAGTTTTCTGGCTGGTTTGGGGAAGTTCGTGTTTTGTATATATCTCTTACTCTTTTATTTTTGTCTCCTTTTATTTTATTGCTTTTATTCTTTATTGGTTGTATATTCCCGTTCCTCTGTATATATCTGCTGGTGTATGCTGGAGGACAACGAGGGCGTTGTCCGTTTTGGTTTGGGGAGGGTATTGCATCCTTTTGAGTCTGCATTTGCATTTGTTTTGCATTCACGTTTATTTATTTCAGCTTGCATTGTTGTTTATTTCATTATAATTCAAAAAAATCAAAAAAAAAAAATTAGAAAATTTCACAAAAATCCAAAAAATTCACGTTTATTTTTGCATATAGGTTGAGTCGGAACGGTAGATTTCCGTGATGATAATGCACTATAACTTGTCATTTAACTTGAGCCTTCCACTTCTATTGATAGTTATTAGCTTTGTCATACGCATAGTCTACGAGTTTCTGTTCAAATATAGCTGACTGTTTAGACTTGACCTATAAATTGAGAAACTACTTGATAAATTCTGAGTTTTAGAGCCCATAACTGGGGACATCCATGACCGGTTTTCATAGGAATTGAGAGTAGTACTCCTTGCATAGCATGTTTATCATTTTTGCACTCTTATGACATTCAATTTCTTGTCAAATGCACATATTCGGGTTTGTGGTTGGTGTCACATGCAGGGAGGTGCTTGCAAATTTTCCCTTTCCTTATATTTTTCACCCATTTTAGCTCCACATAAGCCAAACCTTGCCTTTTTGACCCATTAGCTACATCCCAAATTAAGCCTGCCCAGTCAAGCTAGTTTAGTATGTCTTTTGTGGTATGATTTTCCGTCTGCAGTTTGGCCCGTATCTTTTGTATTGAGTTGGAGTAAATAGAGGAAGGAGGAAAAAGAAAAAAAAAAGAATTGAAAAAGAAAAAGGGAAAACGTGAAAGAAGAAGAAAAAGAAAAAAAAATGAAAAAAGAAAGGCTGATTACGTGAAAAAAAAAGAAAAAAGAAGTTTTAAAAAATTTAATTTGTTTGATATGATTCATATAAACGGTATTAAAAAAGGGAATTTTGTGATCGTCTCACTCCTCCATTCTTATTCTATATTTTTGAGGAGATTGTGTTTAAGTTTAGTGAGCTGGGTGCCAAATAAAGGGCACTTGTACTTAGATTTCAGTCAGTTGAGATTCGGATGGTTTATTATGGTCCTGTTAGGAACTAGTTTGACGCTTTTACCTCCACATTTCCATAACTTGTTTTGCCTTTTCTCACCTGAACCTCACTATTCCTATATTATTTGTAAGCCCTCGGCTGTGACGGACATAATTGGTTGGAGTGTGTGCATTAGTACTTGAATTGTCTTTCATTTTTGTTGCATGCATTCTTTGTAGGTCGCAGTTAGGTGAGTGACTGTCTTTTCTTCTCTCTTTTACATATAACATTCACCCTTTGCTTCATGAGAGAAGAGTGACCACGAGAGAGTCCGATTTTGTTGGTCTTGCAAGGTCGATAGGTCGGCATATTTCGGTAATGACTTATAACTCGTTTGCGTATTGACTGCTTAGCTATAACTGTTAGTTTTTGTTGCATTAAATTGGTTCAAGTAGACAAGTTAAGCTAGCTCTGAGTTATCATTTTCGTTCCATTAGTTGCATTTTAGTTTACTCGAGGACGAGTAAAGGTTCGGTTTGGGGAGATTTGATACGTGCCTAATGTATAGTCTTTTTAGCCTATTTCAGCACCTATTTCCATGCATTTTTATACTGTTTATATAGTATTTTGCCCCGAATTGGCTACTTTGGTTCGTTTTGTCCGTTTTGTAGAAATGAACGCGAAAGTAGTGGAATCGTACCCTTTTTCGTCCTTTTTGCATGCATTTAGAGGAGACGGGATTTTCCGGAGTGAGATACTGCGTTGGGAAGCGTGAAGGCACGATTTATTAGCTAGGTCAATAGGCATCTATCTTTTATCTAACTTTCTACTATCAACCATTACTGCGTACTACATTCCTCTTCACTGTAACTTTACTTTGGGATTTACTTTGCTCGGATTCGATTGTTCTTTACGCCGGATTCGCACGATTGTAATTCCTTTCATTTCTCTTAATAATAATCAACCGTTTGTTTGCTTTAATTCCTTGTTTACTTCATTTATTCCTTTGCCCTAATTTACTTTTATGCACTTTATTATTTATTTCATCATGTTTATTGTTAAATCGTCTTTTGTTATTAGTTTTGATATTAATAGCGATATGAGTAGCTAAATTTAATACATGTTGGGATTAGGGGATCTACGGTAGGAATGTGACGATGTAGTAAATGAAATAGATGAATTAATTGTGAGATTCTGTCACCATAGGAATTTAATTGTATTTATCGACTTAGTTGAGTGCACGCTTCTGGGTCATCTCTTTAATCTGGCTAAAATTAATCCTAGATCGAAAGATTGGACTAAATAGGCCTGCTATGAACCGTAGACTACCCTGACGAGAATGAAAGTTAAGTTAGTGGTATTTTAGGATAGAAAGTGGACCGAAAGGACCTTTCCACATCCGTCTTACATTAATTCGTCTGAGTTGTTTACAGCTGAGTCACTAGACTACCGTAGTGAACGGAATTCCTGACATGTTCCTTCTCTATCTGATAGTTTAATCCTTTTTCTTTGTCTTTACTGCTTTTGTCTCTACTTCTCTTCCTTTAAACTTCGTAGTTTAGAAAACAATTCAAACAACCCCCCCCCCCCCCATTTGTGACCAAATAGACGGACTTCTACAGATATCTTGCCTCCCTAAGGAGATCGACCTGACTTCCCTAGCTATATAGTTAGTTTAGTTAGTTTATTTTTGATAGGTACACGACAGACGTATCAATCATCATTGTAAGGTTTACGTTGAAAATATATTCAAAACCGATTTATAAAACCTTTATTCAAACCCTTTTTACGGATTAACGGGAGATGATGTCGAGAAGGAACGCAAGAATCGCCGCCTCTCTTGAAGGGACGCAGCACTGGCCGCGCTCTTCCCCGAGGCTGCCGCAGTTCCTGCTTTCCTTCTTCTTCCTTCGTCTTCTGTTTAATTCGTTTGTTCGTTTTTCTTTCGTCTTTGCTTGTTCTTATTTCATTGGCATGATAATTTTAACATATAATTCATTAGTAATTTATCAGTTTAAATTCCCGACTTAAATCCCTTATAATTCATATTTGCGGGTTTTTGTCATTAAAATCAAATCCGGGTTTTGGAGATTCGATTCATCAATATCAAGTCTCTGAAATTCATCTTTTGTATATTTTCATCTGTTAATTATCATCATCGTCATAATCAGTAATTTACTTTAGCATTAATAATCTAATTAACCTATTTAATTTAATTTGTTATTAGCCTTTTAATCTAGTAATTAATTCGTTCCAATTAGTTTTATCTCATGTTTTATTGTTTTTACGACTAATTTGCATGTAAATAATACATTAAATCACTTCTATCCGAGTCAAATATCAATAATCGATCGTTTAAATCACCAATGAACATTAACGATTTGCAATTTCGACTTCACAGCCAGAATTCACCTCAGGAACAGACGCAGTGAGCACTGCGCCTCTTCTAAAGGACATAACTCTGTTGCGCCTGTTCCGAGTTGAATTCTGCCTCTGAACTTTCGTTGTTGCTTTGACCTAGTTATTAGCTTACGTATTTAATTAATTATTAATCGTATTATCACCTAATAATCTGTTTGTTAATTTATTTTCTTTTCTTTTCTAAAACCATCCGTTTTAAATGTATTTTCGACGTAAATCAATTAACCCGTTGTAATTATTGTTATTTTCAATTATTGTATTTTTATTGTATTTCTTTTATCATATTGTTTGTATGCTTTCACATGCAATTAACCTAAATTTCTACCTCGACATTAATGCATGTTAAACTACGTGTTTACCGACTTAGTTAATTCTCACATGTTAGGATTAATCTAATGGATGTTGCATTGCATGCATATAACCTTCAACATATCAAGTATAGACAACTTCCCTAATCATTAGTAGAGGCCGCTATCGAGGCGGGCGGGATTAGGTGTTCGATCATAAGAGCTTCTTAATACGTACCCTCACCCCTTACTCTATATCTCTGTGAACATCCGTGTTCATTGGCATCCACGAGAGTCATTCTAGACATAGAATGCTAAGGGTAACGAGTTCTTGGTGTTTCTTTCACTACTTTGTGTCTTGACATGGCACGAGGTATTCGAACGGTTTCCAATTTTCCACAATAAATTGGTGGCGACTCCACAATTGCAAAGCTTGCTCGCTTTCTCCCGAGCGGCCCCCGTGGGTGCGCGTCCACAGTTTGGCGACTCCGCTGGGGAATAATACACTTACGTGTAGCCAAGGGTGAAACTTGAACAAGGTTAGGGAATAGTTTGTACGAGACAGTTGTTGGTTTTTATAACTCGGTCTTCCTAGATTGTTTATTCGACCTTCCTAGGCCCAACCCAACCTATTCGACCAATCGTCCCGTCTGGACGGTCTAAATTCTTATTTGGGTCTAAGGATGGATAGTGATTGACGTGAACCATACCATGGTTCTTACTCCTGTTTGTATCAAGGGCTTTCACTACTCGAGGAAATGGTCTAGGAATCGGCCTTACTCCTGTTTGGTACGAGCCTCTCCACAGACCCCGGGTTTGATTGTTCGGTATGGCAACCCACCCTTTAAACCAAAACCCTTCTAAATGCACTCAGCATACCGTTATAATGCCCATATGTATGTTTATATACGTGATCGCCATTTTGTAAACAAAGCCTTGATAAAATTTTGTAAAATAAAATCCTTTTCAAAATGTAAACATTTTCAAAATAGCGCAAAATGATTCAAAACTCTGTCCAAATATCGAGTCAAACTTCGGGCCTAATACCCATTTCAAAACCTGTAAAAAAAACGAAAAAAGTCCGAAAAAAAAACCGAAAAAAAAAGTCCGAAAAAAAAAATTAAATTAATTAGACCAAAATATTTTCCAACCATGTAAATGTAAATATGTAAATTCAACTGAGCTAAGTTAGAGTCAAAATTCAAACCGGCTATGTCCTAGTCGGAACTCTGTCGAGTCATGAACCCGTCTTCCTTTATATTTTGGGTCTTTTCAAATTCAAGTCAAGTCCTAAGGCGTCACGCCGTCATTTTGGACCCCCAACCCCAATTCAGTTATGATCTAAACATTTCCACACCTTGACTCACACACTCGAGGCTAACACATCGAGTCATTCCAAAATCCGTCTCTCATATTCTCCCAATGACACGTTCGGGACACACATACCCAAACCTCGAGTCAAGTCATCTTAAATACAAGAATTAGAATTAACACGTGTCGCCAATCCCACCAATCAAGTCAACCACATAAATGTCACTCCGTCAAAGTTAACACTCGAGTCTAAAATTAAAGTCAAGCACCGTGAATTCAAACACGAGAAGTCGCTCACGACGTTTAACGAATTCACGAGTCAAGTCTAGATTTGTCATCTTGTACCTTCCTTTGTTTGTTGCCTTGGTATGCGTGATCCCATGTCGAATCGAGTTGTAATGCGCGTCATTTCTGTCGAGTAGGAATCCAGCAAGTTCCGTCAATCAGGAAGGTCACGAAGCAGCTCAAGCCACAATCACCGTGTCTCTCCAAGACATTTATACCATGGTCCTGCGAGTTCAAGCTACAGTGGAAAATTTGAGCATTTGCGTCCTCACCCTTCAGAATAGGACGGTGGAAAGGAACACGCCACCTATAGAAGCCTCTAGTATGATCGAAGGGGGCAAGCTTCCAGTGCCACTTTCTGTTGAGCAATTCGAGAAAATCAACCCTCTTGGGTTTAGTATCATTAAACATGACCACAAATCATCCCTGGACTATTCTCATCTCCTCGACCCTCGTAACGACAAAAAGATCAATGTCCTCGAAGACGACGATATCCAAAATGGAATGCTCATGCTTTCCATGGCCTTCATTAATAAAGTTTCCAAAATAGAGGGGGCTATTGATAATCTAAACTCTCGACTTTCCAACATGGAGAACCACTTTGCCGAAATGGGTAAGAAGCTTGATGCCCAACCTCTCAAAATGAAAAGTGTCCAGACAAACCCTCAACCTGACAGTCCTAAAGCAAAAAGCGAGCAATCTATTCCTAGTTCTTCTCATCCAGGAACCAAAATCAACAAAGGCAACCTCATGGAGCCTTCGTCAAAGAAACCTAACAACTCTTCAAGGTCATTCACAAAGGCTTCCGAGAAGAAGGATACGCCTCTAGGAAATTTACCAACATTGGTATTACATACAACGATGTCCTTCAGAGACTCATGAAGCGATGAATGTTGACGCCAATCGGTCCTACACCAGATCCAGAAAAGAAGTCTAGATTCTGGGATAGTAATGCCCATTGCCAGTACCATAGAGGCAAAGGGCATGATACAGAGAAATGTTTCAAATAAAAACATGCCATTCAGGATATGATCGAAAGCGGGAAGTTGTCCCTCTCAAACTTTAGCCCACAAGGCAACTTAGGCAATCCTCATGGATATGCCACTTATCAGGAAACTTTTCTTGACCGTTATCCTTCTAGTATTCCCAATGATGAGGACGTGGTGCTCAAATGGATGAATGCTCAAAGCCAAATGCCGAAGCCAGTTACTGGAAGAGTAAATGTTCAAGCATGGGCCGATGATTACGAGTCCGGATCTAAGATCGAGTCAGAGTTCAAGTCCGAGTCTTAGGCTTTTTTTCCCATAATTGTTCTAATATCTTTCTTTGTGTCTATTTCCATTTCTAGTGACAACCTGGGGGCTGTCACATGTCTTCTCGAGTCTATGTTAAATACATTCATTCTTCATTCCAATAAAAGTACAATTTTCAATCCACATATTTTATCCTGTCTCTTCCTTTACCCTTTTCCTGTGACAACAAGCCATAATCTCAGTCAATGTGAGTACACCTAGGTGATGTTCCGTTCTATGTTGTAGAGGACCTGAAACTCTGTGTCCATTTTTCCTTACCTATTCCATGTCTGGCAATAGAAACCTCAATATACCTTAGTTTAAGACGAGTATATCTCAAGAGATTCTAGGACGAATCCAGACCATCTCCCTTGTTAACGATCCATGATGGAAGGTAAGCCCATTCCCCACAATAAACAACTCGTGTTACTAAAGAGCAACCCATTTCACACTCAAAGGTTCTAGTCTGACCCAAATCCATGGTAGCAAGCAAATCCAAGACGGTACGAGCCATGATCAAAGACAAGGCTCAATGAAGAGAAATGACCAAGATCAATATCCAAGGCTGCAGTTATGCCAGTAATCCAAGACAAAAGAGTCCAAATGAGAAGAAGGCTCGATCAAGCAAGTCATGTCAATATCCAAAGTCAAATTTATCTTCAAAAACCTGAATCAAGAATTTGAGCAATAAGCCGAGATATATTCCAGACCAAGAATCTGAGTCTGAATCAAGAACGAGTATGAAATCTAATGCTGAACGGAATACTGCTGAAGTGTATATAGAATCAAGTTACAGGGTAGAATCAGAACATCGATGAAAGCTGGTCAGCTAGCACCCTCATTTAGCCTTTCATACATCACACACCATATGTCCTTCTCGAGACCGTTATAGGGAGATAGTTAGGAATTTTGAGAATCCTCTCAAGCTCGTCAAATATACCCATCCTTTAGGGCCAAGACATGGAAATTTGAACCCACGTCATTTTAACCTACCTTTATGTGCTCAGGCTACATCAAGCCAAGAGACTCCATTTCCAAACCACATTACAAGCCATAATCCCATCGAGCCTTAACTCCACAAAATTAAACTCCAGAGATTTGTTCGTCAAAGCCTCTTATTTCCGAGCTCCACATTCCAAATATCCAATCCAGTTTCACCTTGACCCATACACGGAGTTTTCAAATACTTTGCTACCTAGAACGGGACATACCCATCTCATCCTTAGGGTCCACTTTTAGGTGTGCTCAAACGACAAGGAAATTTTTTACAAACCTAGTTATACCTCTTTGGTCTATGATCAGAGGGAGTTATCTCAAATTAATTCTTCGAGTCACCAAAGGAATATACTCTCCTGACCCATGCACTTTAAGGTCCTAAGCTTAGGCACACACTTGAACTACGATCATGGTTTGATTTCACCTCTTCAGGTGGATACGTAGGCAGTCCTTTCTTACACAAAAAGGATACAACCACAACACCCAAACAAAATTAACCAAACCTCAGAACTACGATCTGATTTGATTTCACTTCACGTGAATACGTAGGCAGTCGTCAAGGACACAACATCCCAATTGGCAACTTTCAATCACCTCAATTATCAACCATCCCAATTTTCAACCTTCATCCCTTCCACAACCAACACCTCTATACTGGGGGCTCCTTATTGTCGCCCAGTCTCTTTTTTACCAAATTCTAGAGTCACCTTCTCATCCTGGGGGCTTCTCTTCCGAGATGCCACCCTTCCTTTATTCCTCTCTCATTTGAGTCTAGATAAGTCTTGGTCCAGGCGATGATGAAGTCTTAGATCGGTTCTCGAAGTTATTGTACCTCAAGAGGAGTCCCTTTTATAGCAAACAGTGTCAAAAGATGTCCAAGTAGACAGCTGATTCATGGCTCATGCCTTGCCTTTATATGACGTCATCATTCTCTCAATTATTCTACCTTTGGAATTGATACGCGTTGTCACCCATACTTGGCTAGGGGTTGCGCATACTTAAGCAAAGTCTGTCAAGGTCATCCCTATGTCGCGTCAAATCTAAGTTGGTGTCGTGTCAGTCATTCCTAAGTCTACATTTCGCGTCTGTATTAGGTCTGTGTCCGCGTCAGTCATATGACTGAAGCCCATTTGAATATGCATAACACATTACAAACGACAAACTTCTTTAAGCAAGTTTTAAATAACTTCTATAAAAGAAACAACTTTCGCAAAACCTATGTGTTTCCTCATTTGAGGTCCACGTGCTAATTGCATTTCCTCATGTGATGTGTGTTGTTTTCCTATTAGATTGTGTTCTTGTGTGGCTAATAAACATGCAGGTAAGTATCAGAAGCAGTGCTCGCTCCAACTGGGGGCTTCGCTCAAGTCTTCATTCTCTCCAGCGCAATAGTATTTTACAGTATTGCTCAAATTGTTATGTCCAGTGCAGCAGTATTTTGCAGTATTGCTCACCCAAGGTTTCTTCCATGACGATCAAGATATTCCTAATCGTCGTTTCTATCCAGCGCAGCAGTATTTTGCAGTATTGCTCACCCAGTGAGAGTTTGCTTGAGGACAGAGACAGGCAGATACCCCCAGATGATCCTTTATCCCTTCAGATAACCTTCAGATGACCCTTCAGATAACCTTTAGATAACCCTTTCGGGATAATCCTTCCTTCAACCTTCCTCCCTTTAGATAATCCTTTAGGACAATCCCTTCATATGTTCAGACAACTTTCAAGATGATCCTTTCAGTAACCTTCAGATAACCCCTTTTTTAGTTAAGTCTTCTTTCAGTCCTTCAGAGAGTTATCCTTCAGCCTTTCCTTTAGAGAGAGTTAGCCTTCAGAAGTGTTAAGAAGTTTCTTCAGAATCCCTATAACCCCTAGTGCCTTCAGACACCAAGTTATCCTCAGACCAATGAGTTTTGCCGAAGCGCCTTCAGTCCCGTTTCACCCAGGGGTATCTCAGGTATGATCTCTTCTTATGGCTGGTGAGCCTCCTTACGTAGTCTAATGAACTTTAAACGACCCTCTCCGATAGTCGACAAACTCTAAAATGTTCCCGACGACAGGTCCTTGGCTCAGACCCCTTGAGCCGCCTCGCGTCGCCATAGTCGTCAGGTTGTAATCTTTGATTGACCTGATGGCTATACTTTGACTTTCGCCTTGTCCAAGCCTCAGTCAAAGTGGGGGCTCTGTAGATACCTCATTTCTGCACCTCCCGCAAGCCACCCGGTGATGATTGGGCCGCATGTTTGGTATACGGAACGATTTATGACAATTCGTAAGTTTATCGTCAAGTGATAGCTCAAATACTTGTGTCTACCTCATGGTTGTCATCTACGCGCCATTACGGTCGTTTTGGCAGTAATTAGAGTACATTTGGAGTCCGGGTCAAAAAACCGTCTTCATTTCCTAAAATCGTCAAATCCCGAGTCAAAGCAATGTGCTTGTCTACCTAAGGTTAGGATGTAGAGATTATATCTCATTTTAAGTCCCATGTCACTTCATTAGGCTAAACTTAAAGTTTACATTACAAAATGTGCATTTCATTTAGCTAAAATGACAACCCGACCTTTATGCCCATTTTACGAGGTGATAACGACTTTTTCGGTCAGGCTTATTTCACAGAAAGTTCTAGATCTTTATTTTAGCTTTCCAACGCCACTGAAATCACCTTATTCCGAGTCTTGTAGAGAAAGTTATGCCTAAAATACGACAGGATGTCAAACGCGCTTTCTTACGCAGGAGGAAACCGCTGGGGAAAGGACGCAGCAAGTGCTGCGCCTTTTCCAAGGAACGCAGCACCTGCTGCGCCTTTTCTCCAGGCGTTCTTTTTGTCCAAGTTTCCGTGTTTAACCTAAGTCGGTTGTTTCCGGATCTTTCTCTCCTTTCCTAAACCCTAATTCCGTGATAAGTATAAATAGGGACCTTCGTTCCTCATATTTCTCACGCGAGTGTCCGCTCTTCTCTTCTCCCTTTGCATTCTAAGACCACGCTTTTGCTTTTTTGGCGTCGACGTTTCGACCACGTAAGCTCGGATCCTTCTGAGTACCAGCCTCGTTTTGCATGACCGACCAATTTGACCAACTTCACATCAATCAACTTAATCAATCTTGTTTAATTTCCTCTTTGAGGGCACTTTCGTCGTACATTCGAGTCCAGCATCACTAAACGTTAGCTTAGTTAATCTCTTTTTCGTCAAACATGTAAGTCTGAGGATGTAAATGCCATCTTTTATTATTGTACTTTATTTTTGTAATCATCATTGTAAGGTTTACGTCGAAAATATATTCAAAACCGATTTATAAAACTCTTATTCAAACCCTTTTTACGGATTAACGGGAGACAGATGTCGAGAAGGAACGCAGAATCGCCGCCTCTTGAAGGGGACGCAAGACCTTCTTTGCGCGCCTCTTCCTGAGGCTACCGCAGTTCCTGCTTTCCTTCTTCTTCCTTCGTCTTCTGTTTAATTCGTTTTTTCTTTTTTCTTTCGTCTTTGCTTGTTCTTATTTCATTGGCATGATAATTTCAACATATAATTCATTAGTAATTTATCACTTTAAATTCCCGATTTAAATCCCTTATAATTCATATTTGCGGGTTTTCGTCATTAAAATCAAATCCGGTTTTTGGAGATTCGATTCATCAATATCAAGTCTCTGAAATTCATCTTTTGTATATTTTCATCTGTTAATTATCATCATCGTCATAATCAGTAATTTACTTTAGCATTAATAAGCAAATTAACCTGTTTAATTTAATTTTTTATTAGCCTTTTAATCTAGTAATTAATTCGTTCCAATTAGTTTTATCTAATGTTTTATTGTTTTTACGACTAATTTGCATGTAAATAATCCATTAAATCACTTCTATCCGAGTCAAATATCAATAATCGATCGTTTAAATCACCAATGAACATTAACGATTTGCAATTTTGACTTCACAACCAGAATTCACCTCAGGAACAGACGCAGTGAGCACTGCGCCTCTTCCAAAGGACGCAGCTCTGTTGCGCCTATTCCGAGTTGAATTCTGCCTCTGAACTTTCGTTGTTGCTTTGACCTAGTTATTAGCTTACGTATTTAATTAACTATTAATCGTATTATCACCTAATAATCTGTTTGTTAATTTATTTTATTTTCTTTTCTAAAACCATCCGTTTTAAATGTATTTTCGACATAAATCAGTTAACCCGTTGTAATTATTGTTATTTTCAATTATTGTATTTTTATTGTATTTCTTTTATCATATTGTTTGTATGCTTTCACATGCAATTAACCTAAATTTCTACCTCGATATTAATGCATGTTAAACTACGTGTTTACCGACTTAGTTAATTCTCACATGTTAGGATTAATCTAATGGATGTTGCATTGCATGCATATAACCTTCAACATATCAAGTATAGACAACTTCCCTAATCATTAGTAGAAGCCGCTACCGAGGCGGGCGGGATTAGGTGTTCGATCATAAGAGCTTCCTAATACGTACCCTCACCCCTTACTCCAGATCTCTGTGAACATCCGTGTTCATTGACAACCATGAGAGTCATTCTAGACATAGAATGCTAAGGGTAACGAGTTCTTGGTGTTTATGTCACTACTTTGTGTCTTGACATGGCACGAGGTATTCGAACGGTTTCCAATTTTCCACAATAAATTGGTGGCGACTCCACAATTGCAAAGCTTGCTCGCTTTCTCCCGAGCGACCCTCGTGGGCCCGCGTCCACAATAAGGACCCAATTCAAAGAAATACAGATTATTTGTAGACAATTGTAACAATATTTATATTGGTTAAAATGTTAAATTATTGTGTATTATTCTTGATTGTGATTGTTGTTAGGTTATTATCTTTTTAATGACATATATAAATGTGTAGATACATCCCCCCTACTACTAAGAGAATAAAAATTCTCTTAGTTTTCCCTCCAAAAAGCATCTATCTAAATAAGGTAACAAGTAAAAAAAATTATTACATTATTATCTTTTCAATTAATATATTCTTATAATTAAACTCTAATATTTTTAATGAAAATTCATATTTATGACTTTTTCATTAATCCATAATTTTTTATGCAATCATTTCTATTTCCATAGACATTATTCTTCATTAGTTACACTCTAAAATTACGCAAACCTACTTCTTATGCAGTTTTTAACATAATTATTGTCCTCACTTACACCCTAAAATTACGTAAATCTGTTTCTTATATTATCCTTTATCAATTACACTCTAAATATGGTGTATATTTTAAAGGACGTAACAATTTTTATGTATTTTTTTAATTAAAAAAAATAATATTAGTCTAAATATTTGTAAATTGTCTTTTTAAGTGTGTGGTATAGTGTTTTTACCTGTTTTTGTTATAAGGTTTATGCGCGTTTTAATTGGATTTTACATTTTTACATCACTTCATTGTAATTTAATGTCATAAATTAGTTTTATGCACTGATATAACATTATAAAGTTATTTTTTATAGTAAAATAAAAATGGTTTAAGGCAAAAATAACTTAACTTAAAGTGTCTTTTGATGGTAATAAACTTTCCTTTTCTACCTCTTACTAAGATTATATTAGTACATTATAAAATTAAAAGTACAGTTAATTTATATAATTAATTTAATGAGAATGTCTCCTTATAAAACCGAACTAAATAATACCGTGCTGTAGCACGGGGATCTACACTAGTTATAACATGAAAAGATTAGAACGGCAGTGGATGTATGAAAGATTAGACGAAAAAGAGAAACCCAAGAAAGCATTTGCAGAGGGGGTGAAAGAGTTTATTAAATTCGCGGAAGAAAGTAGTGAGTACAAGAATTTAGGTGAAATGAGGTGTCCGTGTAAGAAATGCAAAAACCTAGGTTTTAAAAGGAAAGGAGATGTTCAAATTCATCTTTGGTCGAATGGTTTCGCCGATAATTACTATGTATGGACATATCACGGTAAGAAACAACCTAGTACAAATGCTAGTGAGAATCCTTACCGTGAGTTCGTGGAAAATGCATTGTGTGATACTGTTGACCAAATTTTGGAGGATCGACTTAATCCTGATGACCTTAACGATGAAGAAGTGCGTTATGAAACCTCGAACCCCCAAGTTTCTTCGTTCTTTAAAATGTTAGAGCAAGCCGAACCGCCGGTGTATGAAGGAAGTGATATGAGTTTGTTGCAAGCAGCTGCTAGGTTGTTATCACTTAAATGTGAGAACAACATATCTCTTAGATGCGCTAATGGTTATGTGTCGTTCGTTGGTGACATAGTTCCAAAAGAAAATCAAATGGCGCGCAATTTCAATGAGATTAAAAAAGTTCTGAAGGGACTCCAACTACCCCATAAAAATATTGATGCATGTCTCAATGGATGCATGCTTTTCTGGGAGGAAAATTCTAATCTTGAAGAATGTACAAAGTGTCGTGCATCTCGGTATACACTACTACAAATACAGGCTATAACAACGGTCAAAAACCGTTGTTATATAAAAAAGCGGACGTTGTTAAAGCGTCCGTTGTAGTAGGTTTTAACAACGGTTAGTTTTCTTAAGGAAACCGTTGTTAAAAATATTAACAACGGTTTTATGTAAGAAAACCCGTTGTGGAAAGTGTGACTCAATTTTGGGGGGAAAGTTATAACAACGGGTTTTAATATACAAAACCGTTGTTATAACTAAAGACAACGGGTTGTTTGTAAATAACCGTTGTTGTTTGTTCTTAAAAAAAAAAAAATTAAATATTACTAGATGCATGCATAATTACGGCCCGTTAGAATTCCGATGCATGCATTATTACTGACATCACTGTGCATATGAACGGACAATATGGAATGAGAAGGGTTAGTAATAAGATTTGAAGAAGCATTGAGAGATATGATGATTATGGCACAACTTCCTAACATATATATTAATTAAAAAACAACTTAACCCACACATTGCTTAGTATAAATACATTGCATTATCTCAACTAACATTTCCATTATCTCAATATATACATCTCCAAACCCTAACTGCTAAAACAAACTCCAAATAAATAACTCTACTTAATCTTTCAAAACAAACTCCAAACTCCAACAAAATGAATGATTTCATCCTTAAGACTCTTACTATGATCGAGAACAACAACAACTTCATTCGCCGGTTCCTCCATATTGAGGAAAGTTTCAGGAGCTACCTTGCGGATGCTCGATCCGCACTTAAGCATGCCAAAGAAGATGGCTTGACGGAGCGAAGAAGCAGCGGCTATATGACGATATAGCAATCATGCACGAACGGAACCTCAAATAGCCAAGGAGGAAAGGACGGATACGATAGAGCAGAATAAGATCCTCTATGAAAATATAAGAATTGCATTTTTATATATGTAATTTTTTTTTAATTTATGTATTTATAAATATATATATATATATATATATATATATATATTAATTATGTTTATCTTGCTTCTTCATCTTGCTTCTTCATTGTTTTACTAACTAATTATGCGAACAATACTTAAACAAATAACATAATGGTCGATAAAAACACATACATGCAAAAGAAACAAATAGAAAAAGAAAATAATGACGATGAAACTAACAGTGACGGCGAGATTTACCTGATAAATACAGAACGTAAGAGACGATGAAATCAACAGTGACGGCGAGAAGATAAAGCGACGATGAGAAAGAGAGAAAGAGAAAGTGTGTGTTTTGTGTTTGTTTGTCTGTTGTGTTTGTGTTTGTGTATTAAGGGTTGTGTTTTGTGGCTGCAGCAGACTTGTGTTTGTGTGGTTTATAGTATGGAAGGTATTTACAACGGTTATTAAACAACAACCGTTGTGAAATATGTTTTAACAACGGTTGTAAAAAACACCCGTTGTCAAATATGTTTTAACAACGGGTTACAAAAGTAACCGTTGTGATTACTTTTCACTAACTTTGCGCCAAATTTGCGCCAAATTATTAACAACGGTTGTGCATGTGTGACCCGTTGTTAAAACTAATAACAACGGTTTTTATAACCATACCCGTTGTAATTAATTTTAGTAAAATTCGCGCCATACATTCTACAACGTCTATTGTGATTTTCGTGAATAATCGTTGTTAAAGGGGCGTTGTAGTTGCCTGGATTTGTAGTAGTGATAAAGGTAAAAAGAATTCAAGTGGGAGGCGAATTCCTTGTAAACCAGTAACTTATTTCCCGCTTGCGCCAAGGTTACAACGACTATATTCAACCAAGCACATAGCAGGTGAGATGAGTTGGCACTATAAAAACTCTCGATTAAGATAAAGGGGGACAATGGCACATCCAAGTGATGGAGAAGCGTGGAAACATTTCGATAGAGAGCATCCAGATTTTGCAAGTGAACCCTGGAATGTTCGGCTAGGTTTGTGTATGGATGGATTTCAACCTTTTGGGCAGTTCGGGACGAAATACTCTTGTTGGCCCGTGATTGTGACTCCGTACAACTTATCTCCTTGGTTATGCATGAAGAGACAATTTCTATTCTTATCTGTGCTAGTTCCCGGTCATAAGAACCCTAAGTCAAATTTAGATGTTTTCCTCCAACCGTTGATCAAAGAGTTGAAACAACTTTGGGAAACCGGCGTGGGCACCTACGATGTCTCCAAGAAACAAAATTTTCAATTAAAGGCTGCATTAATGTGGACAATCAACGATTTTCCGGCATATGGCATGCTTTCTGCTTGGTCCACAAGTGGGTATCGTGCTTGTCCTTATTGTCCAGAAAATGATCATAGATCTTTTTGGCTTAAAAATAGCAAAAAGTTTTGTTGGTTTGATTGTCACCGTGAGTTCTTAAGACTTGACCATCTTTTCCGCAACAATTGTAAGCATTTTCTAAAAAACAGAAAAACCGAGAATCGTATAGCCGCATCGAAACTAACGGGTGATGAAGTGTGGGATTCCGTAAAAGACTTGCCAAAAATAGTTGATGCTTCTGATCAAGAATTGAAAAGATTGAAAGATCAGAATGAAGGTTGGTAGAAACAAAGCATATTCTGGGAACTTCCCTACTGGAAAACGTTGCTGATTCGACACAACTTGGACGTTATGCACATTGAGAAATTTTTTTTTGAACAACTTATCAACACCATGATGGATGTACCAGGTAAAACTAAATTTGGCCCTAAGGGTAAAGACGACTTTAATAAACTTTGCTATAAATGGCCCATATCATCTAGGTTTGTTTTATCAACCGCAGAGAAAAAGGCTCTATGTTACTGGGTTGCTAATTTAAAATTCCCGGATGGTTATGCTTCAGATTTGAATCGGTGTGTTGACCATAAAAAGATGGTGTTGCGTTCCATGAAAAGTCACGATTGTCATGTCTTTATGGAATGACTACTCCCTGTTGCCTTGAAAGAGTTGCTCCCGACAGGTTCTAGGAATGCAATAACTGAGATAAGCCAATTTTTTAGAGACCTGTGTACTTCTACGATTAGAGTTGATTCTATGGAACGTCTGGAGTCAAACATTGCGGAGATAATATGCAAGTTAGAGAAGATATTTCCCCCGTCTTTTTTCAGTTCCATGGAGCATTTGCCTCTTCACCTACCTTATGAAGCGAAAGTTGGAGGACCTGTTCAATATCGATGGATGTATCCATTTGAGAGATTTCTTAATCATTTAAAAAAAAAGAATGGCAACAAAGCTCGGGTGGAGGATTCAATATGCAACGCTTTTTTGTTAGAGGAAATTTCAAATTTCTGTTCTTTTTATTTCGAAGATCACATTGACAAAAAAGCAAAAGACTTAGATGTTGGTGTAAATTCCGATGACCAGTTAAAATCTAAGTTACCTGAGTTATTCAATGATGACATGGGAACTACAACCGGGAAATGTATACAGAGGTACTTGACTGAGAAAGAGTATGAAGAAGCTCATTTTTATGTGCTAAGGAACTGTGGAGAATTTTTAGAGACTTATGAAAAGTAAGTTAATACTTCATCATTACTCGATTGTTTTTTAATTATCAAATTAGATCGAATTTGTAGGTAATACATAACTAAAACATGCTTTCCCTACTTATAGGGAATTTGAGACACATATCAAAATCAATTTCCTGATGTCACGTCCTCTGATGATGTTTGGGCAAAACATGACAAAAGGTTTCCAAAATGGTTCCGAAATCAAGTAAGTGATGATACATTTTCTTTGAAATTAAACTACACATTTAGATTTCTTATTAAATATTGAAAAAATACAACAACTTAATTAACATTTTTTTTATTCATAGGTTCATAGATTGAAGGATCAACTAATAATAGCTTTAGCATTGGGTCCTAGTAACATGGTGAAGTCTTGGAGACGGTATTCCATCAATGGCTATAAATTTCGAGCTTTTAAGGAGGGAGTTGATGTTTCGAAATCTACGTTAAGCAATGGGGTTTCTGTGAATTCAACTGAAGGGTTGGACTACTATGGAACCCTAAATGAAGTTGAGCTTTCTTATTATGCCGAGCAAAGGGTTTATATGGTTATATTATTTAAATATGATTGGTTTGGTAATTCCCCACAAGGACTTAGTATCCATAAGGTTTATGGACTTATAGATGTAAACGAGAAAAAGAAACTTCGTGGACATAACCCATTTGTGGCAGCTTTTCAAGTCGATCAAGTTTGTTATGCTCCTTATCCAACCATTAAGAAAGGTAATCAAGGTATTCAGTGGTCCGCCGTTTTTAAAACCAAGGAAAATCACAAGTTGATACTCCTATTGAAGAAAGTGTCTTTCAAGAAGATGTGGTTGTGAATGATCACTCAATTTCACCGATTTTATTGGAAGATATAGAGGATGAAGATGTATACGAAGTGGCAGTGGAAAGAGGTCAAGGGGAATATGACAGAGACGTCGGAGAATAAGGGGATGAAGATGAAGTTGAAGAACTTATTAGATACGAAAATGAGGAATCAGAGGAAGAAGTAGGAGTGCTTTTTCAGATGATGAACCTCTTTTGATTTGTAGTGACAGTGATAGTGAGGAGGACGAGGTGTAATTGTACAATTATTAATACGTTTGTAAAAAGGTTTAAATTTTAAACATTCAATAAAATTTGCATTGTTTAAAATTATACTCCCTCCGTTTTTTATTACTTGTGGTTCTAGCCTATTTGGTTTTTTGTTTTATACATGTCGTTTTAGTTTAACATCAATAGTGTGTTTCAATTTCCAAGGTTTGGTTATAAGAAACCTCTCAATACATGTCGTTTTAGCTTAACATCAACAGTTTTCCATAGGACACATGAACATCAAATAAAACAATAATGATAAAAAGTAGTACAGTTGAAAATCTTAATTTGTGTGAATCAAGTTAAAACAACATATACCCTGTTTTCCATAGTTAGTGTTTGTTTCCATTGTTTATATATACCCTACAGAAATGGTTGATTTGAACTAACGATTTTTTCTTTGAACTAACAATTTGAATTGTTTTCAAGCAGTGATTATGCCGAATATTTTTCGCCGTGTGTTTGGGAGCAATAGTAGTGCATCTCAACATGATCGGGAGGACGAGGAGGTTAAGGATGAGGTCGGTCCTGATCCTCCAACACGAAGATAGGAGGGCATGCAGGTGATTCTCTCATCAGCCCGTGCTCGGCCAGATCATTTTTGGTAAGTTTATGTTAATTTTTTTATTTTTAAAACTTATATATATATATATATATATATATATATATATATATATATATATATATATATATATATATATATATATATATATGTGGACAAGGCCCGCGGGAACTGCGTCCGCGGGATCCACACCAGGCATAATCGACTCGAGGTTCTTTCGAATCGAATTAAGACATATTAGAGTCGCCACCAAGTTTTTTGGGAACTTGGAACCGTTCAAGTCAACTTTACACCTTTCATCGAAAAGCATAAAGCCCATCGACTACGAGTGATTAAAGATAAAGACTTGTACCCTATATCACTCGATTTGAATGACTCTCGTAATCCAATGGTATTTAGACGGATCCACAAACCATAGATCTTGAGTAAGGGGTGAGGGTACGTGTTGGGAAGCCCATAAGGACACCCAACCCCGCCCGTCAATAACGGCCTCTACTAAGTCAAGTGTCGGAGTTCAAACAAGGTCATAGCTACTACGATGTATGATATGCAAACGTTGTTTTAACCCTATCATGTGACAACAATTTCTATGTCGTTTTAGATGCAACTAAACTAACTTTGTCAAAGTTGTAATTTAGCATGTGGGTTGATTGATCTAACAACATTCAAACGAAAGCAAACAAGGCTTGATGGGGAATGGGGGAGCCGTTGGGATCTACCTATTACAAACCAGGCATTTCATGCCGACACAACGATAAATAAATTACAACTCGATCTAATTACAATTGCTACATACAACTCAAAACACGACACAAAACACACGGCCATTGGGCCTTGAAAACCGTGCACATGAGGGTGGCCCACGGCTCACATGACCCACGGTCCTTGGGTCACTCCTCGTAATGCGTGCTCGCGCTTAATCTCATCGAATTAGACATAAGGCTACGCACCAAAGCATGCATTAGCATAAACCGGGCCATGTTGCTTTAGACAACACGCGGTTTACTACGCTTCTACAAACATTGGGGAACAACCGTCTAACCAAACAAGACTAAGGTTTTTAGAAATCATTTGACTCGATAAAAGAGAACAAACTTGAAAGGTTACAACTCGATAAACAAACTAGGACTTACAAGCTACAAAATAAACAAAGAACGAATGACAAACAAGGAAAGAGAAACGAAATAGGAAAGACAAAACCCACGGCCAAGACACGGCCCAAACCCACGGCAACCTCACGGCCAAGACAAGGCCAACCTAGTTCCTAAGTTAGATTCATTGGTTAGATCGAATGATTGCGAAAAGGGATAGGAAACAAGTTAGAAAACGAGTTAAAAACGATGTTGATTGATTGTCGCGCAAGGGTGCATTCTACACGGCCTAAAGGGTCTAATTAGGTCAAATTCGCTAATTAATTTAACTCATCGAGTGTCAATAAGAAGGTGCTAATCACGCACTCTTATACTAGCGAGAAATTAGGTGAAAGAGAGAGATGCATTCAATTAATTACAGAATCGTCGATTGATTTTATAACTTACGTCGAAGCCACCTATCGTGTCTAATTAGGTTATTAAATTAATTTAATGTCATCTAAATACGTCATAGGTTAACAACCAGAGGTTAAACTAACATACAACGGGCCCTAGGGTATGTCGAATTGGCCGAAACAAACAAGGGAGTCAAAAGCGAAGAGCGAAGTTAGAAACTTGTTTTATTTATGCCCTACCTTGAACACGAGGATATGTAAATGAGACGGGGGTGTACGACCGACTGATGTAGCGGTTTATTTTCCCATCTCAAGTCAACGCGGGTGTTCATGGTGGTACTTTAACTCATACTCGGACTAACTAGTTTCATAATTAATTTAAAACAATCGATAAACAAACGAAAAAACAAACAAAAAAAGACAATAAAAAAGAAGCATAAAACAAACGAAATAAAAGGGAAAAGAGGAGGATTTGATGCACCCTCAACCTACATGTATCGTTGACACCGTCTTGGGTCGTAATCGATGGTAGATTTTATCTCGAGAGGCCGTCGTCGACGAAGAATAAAGCAAACACGCGTTTTGGAAAGTTTCTGGACAGCGATTTTAAAACAGTGATATCTCCCTCGTTTCACGACGAAAATTCGATTCGAAAGATGTTTTGGAAACTAGAAAGAGAGGAGAACAAGGATCTTAAAGCAACCCTGGCTAGTTTTGGGTTAATGGGCACGAAAAACGAGTACAAACAGAACTGGACAGACAAGAAGAAACCGCGAAAACAGAGTGTTATTTCACTCTGTTTTTCGAGGGATTTCGTGTACTCTCAAGGGCAATTTGGCTCGTAATTCTTTGTCTAATGTGTAGATGGATGTTATGTGGTTAATTAGGAACAAGAAACTCGAATTTTTATGGAGTTTTGATGGAGGAACGAAAGGGTTTTCGAAGAGGACACACAAACAGTTTCAGTTTGTGTGTCGGTTTTGTTTAGGGTTTTTGAAGGATGTTTAGGGTTTGTTTCTGAGGTTTAAAGCTTGTATGTGATGCTTGGATGTATGGAGGACTTAGAGGCATGATTGTATGGTGGAGGGGTGGTATTTATAGGGAGTTAAAATAGGTTAAAAGAGAGGGAGGGCAAATCGGGCTAGCTGAACATAGCTGCTGTCCAGCAGCTTTTGGGGGGGTTTCTAGGGTTCGTTTTTGGGGTTTTCTTGGTGATTAAGCTAGGATAATATGGGTAGGATACTAGGGTATGGGTTAGGGTTAATGGGTACGGGTCTTGGTAGTGTTTGGAGCGGGTTTGGGCTCGCGAATTGAGCTGCAAAACAGGGTATACGGGATTGGGTTGCGGGCTGCTTGTGAGGGGTTTGGGACGAGAATTTGGGCTGCTTGTGAGGGGGTTCGAACATGGGTTGATGGGTATTGGTCTAGGTGGGTTAATGTACTCGAGATTCGTGCCAATTCGCAAAGGAAACGGGCTTAAAAACCGAGCTAAAATCGAGCTCAAAACACACGGTTAAAAACGAGTTCTTCGCTTTTAAAATCGATTTTTCAAATCAATTAATAAATTGAAATAAATGACTTTTCAAATCAAATATACTCATAAAATGATTTTTCAAATCAAATATGTATTTTATTTTCAATAAAATAAACTTGGGAAAATAAATTCAAAATAAAATAAATTAAATTGAAATCACCTTAAAAAAGACTTTAATTTAAATATCATTTAAATTAATAAAATGAACTCACTTAAAAAAAACATTAATTTAAATATCATTTAAATTAATAAAATACTTCATCGACGACGCCCATTCTACATCGTAAAACGAGCTCCAAATAATGACAATGACAACTAAAGAATACATGTGTCCTATCATCATCGGGTGTTTGTCGGGTTCTCTATAAATTCCAATATCGACGGATACGGGTATCTACAATATATATAGGTGGGATCCGGTGAGTCCACCTAAATATTTGAGTCCATGAGTCCATCCACAATATCACGCGTAAGGCAAAAGAATATCACGCTGAATATTGACAGGAAAATGGCGCTTAAACTTCTAAAACAAAACAAAACCGTTCACTTTTTTAAAAACTGTTTCTCCCTCTAAAAATCACACAAAAACAAATACTCCCTCAAAAATCTCACTAAAAATCCGCAAAAATCTAAAAATTCAAAGACGATATCAACTTGATATCAATAATATAGATTCAGTCGTTCAATCCTTTGCATAATATCAGTTGAATTTCGAAATTAGGTTGAAAAATCGTCGAGGTACGCTCTAATCAGTTTCTATTACATTTTTGCGATTTTTGTTCATCTTTTGCAGATTTAATTTGATTATACATATTGATTTTGTTCATAATTACTGTAATTAAGTTCAATTATATGATAAAAATAGCATTTAAGCACTAATTTTCGACTTGTTAATGAGTTTAAACGCTTACTTTCAAGTTGTTGTTGTAAATTTATACAGTGTCTTAGTTGTTAATGAGTTTAAACAGTATTTTGTTGATAACATGGATACATTGAACAAAAAACTATGATCGATTGTAGTCTGAGATGATTATTAGTTGTTTTGTTTGTTTCAATCGCGAAAAATAGGGTTAGCTATTGTTCAATGTGAAATTTAGTATTAACCAGTAAATTTGGACTTGTTAATGAGGAATGTCTCGTTTTCTGTTGATACTATTAAGAGTAGGTAGTGATACTATTTAAATTTGATAGTTGTAGATGATTATTAGTTGTTTTGTTTGTTTCAATTGCGAAAAATAGGAATTTCTCGTTTTCTGTTGATACTATTAAGAGTAGGTAGTGATACTATTAAGAGTAGGTAGTGATACTATTGTTCAATGTGAAATCTATTGTTAACCAGTAAATTTGGACTTGTTAATGAGGAAAGTTTTGTTCTCTGTTGATACTATTAAGTGTGATACTATTAAGAGTAGGTAGTGATACTATTTAATTTTGATAGTTTAGGTCAATTGAGAAACATTTCTTTAACCAGTGATACTGTAAAAAAATAAGGTGTGACACTGTTAAGAATTGGTAGTGATACTATACTGTAACTTGATACTGTTGTTTATATGATCTAATACTATTAAGCACAAAATGTGATACTAATAAAATTTTAAATGCACATTGTTACTAGCAAGAAAATGGAACTGGCAGTTACAGATGAACGTAACATAACCATTAGCGAAAAGAGGCCAATAGCAGCAATTCATAATGTTGAAGATACTACATTAAAGAAGTATAAACGTAGGAGAACAAAGAAAACAATACTATGGAGCTGGTAGAACAAAACACGAACAAAGAAGTCGCAATTCAAGAAGTTGAGCAGCCTAAAGTACCCAAAAAGAAGGGAACAGAATTTCAGACTAAGTGTAGGCCAAAAAAGTTGGTTGAGTTGATTAAGAACTTAAATGAAGAACAACAAAACGCTGTAAGGGATATTGGATTTGGAGGTTTGTTAAAGTTAAAGGTAACTCAACTACCACATGGAATCCTGAATCGGGTCTTGAAAGCATATGACTGTTCTAGCAATATGTTTAGAACAAAAAGATGGATTTTCTCATGTCAAAGCATGATGTCCATGACATGTTTCTACTACCCAGGACAGGTGATAAAGTAACCACCACAAAAAGGGGGAATGCCACTACTCTGATTGACACCAAAATGAAAAATGATTGGAGGATGAAGTTTGGTGTGAAAGGTACTTCTGCTCCAATTAATGTGAAGGATGTGCATGATAGATTGATGGCGTGTCTTTAGGTGGTGATGAGTTTAAGAGAATGTTTGTTCTGTATAGCATGTCCATTTTCCTAGCGCTAAATACAAATAAAACCCTAGATTTAAAACTTGTTAAGTCTGTTGCGGATGTGAATAAAATTAGAGACTATGATTGGTGTGATTATGTCTTTGAAGAGATGACTGCTAGTATTAAGGGATGGAAAGAAAAAAAGAAGTCGAATATCACCGGTTGCCTACTAGTGATTATGCTAGCCTACTACCATAGATTCAATTTTAAGGGCAACGCTATGAAATACACTCTACCGCTAATCCAACATTGGGATGATCAGAGTCTGGCATCAAGAGTTGAAGATGAGAAACAAACAGCAATATTGGGGAATGCACCAATTTCGAAAATTGAGTACCCAATCTGTTTATCACATCAAGGTCAGGAGACAATACAACATTCCTATGTATATTTATGATTAAGTATTCAAGCTGTTACAGTATGTTTCTTTGAGTCTTTGATAAAGATAAAATTTCAGTTGCTAACAAGAGATGATTTATTTTTCAGAAGAACCGGAGATGAGACTTACACAAACCTCTGAGAAAGATGATGATGAAGTCAACCTGAAGGAAAAGAGGGCTACATCATGATTAAGCTGCCTATAGGAGTTGAAACTGATAAAGAAATCAAAGCAAGAGCAATGGATGTAAGTACTAATGTCTTTTTGTTGTCCTTACAGTTACATCTATTCCTTTTCTTCTTACTTTGATATTGTTTTGAACACATTGTGATACTTTTGTTTACCCAAGTTGATATTGTTTTACCATAATCTAAAAACTGCCACGGAGACTAAATTTTGTTAATGATAATGATATTTTATCAAACTGTGATATTGTTCATTACGAACTGTGATATTTATGGTGGCTATTTGTGATATTTTTTCATAATAGCAACCAATTGTAATGCTTATGATAGCAATAGCAATGGATATAAGTACTAATGTCTTTTTGTTGTCCTTACAGTTACATCTATTCCTTTTCTTCTTACTTTGATATTGTTTTGAACACATTGTGATACTTTTGTTAACCCAAGTTGATATTGTTTTACCATAATCTAAAAACTGCCAGGGAGACTAAATTTTATTAATGATAATGATATTTTATCAAACTGTGATATTGTTCATTACGAACTGTGATATTTATGGTGGCTATTTGTGATATTTTTTCATAATAGCAACCAACTGTAATGTTTATGATATTGATTCACAGTAAGACAAATAGAGTGATATTGTGTCACATAAAGTGTGATATTGTAAAACAATATCACACAAATAGGTAACATCTACAAGCAAGTGTAATGTTGTGATATTATTAAAGAATAATGGTGATATTTTTTCAATAAATTATGATATTGCTGTGATTAAATATTTAATATTCTTGTTTAATATTTTTATTATGTCATTTGGCAGAGTGCTCATGAAGCTTATCTGCGTATAAAGAAGGACAACAAGTTGTTCTTTTCAAGATTTGTACATAACATGAAGAAGTTCATCAAAACGAAACCCAGCAATTCAATAGACGAAAGAACTATTTCTACCCATACTGCTGCCACAAAAGACTGTAGTAAAGATGTTGAAACTGAAAAAGAAGCTGCTGAAGAGAACACTGATAATTGTGATACATCAGAAAAGCAAGAACAAGATACTCCCAATACACAAACTTTGCCTTTCATGAAAGATATTGGATATCATGCCTTTATGGATGGGTTGATAGCAAGGTCTTATGAAAGGGCGAAAGCAAGAGAAGGGCTTCCCTCGTTTGATGTCTTGACCGGGCATGTAAATTCGACGCGGAATTGAACAAAAAATATGGAGGATGTACAGATCAAGATCTTCAAATCAGCAGTGATCACGAGGAAGAAGGTGAAGAAATTATTGATATTACAAACTTGAATAGTGCTGATGATGGAAAAAAAGATGATGAGGATTATGATATGTATTCAAATTTGAATGACATAGTATACAAATTGTTTTCGGAGGAGGACGGGCTAGGGAGGATATGAATCGTGTTACAACTCCTAGAGCCAGCATCGAAACAGATAATGAAACCATTAATGAAGAGACAAATGTGTTGACTCAGTTGAATGAAAACATTAATTTGGAAACAAATGAAGGTTTGGGAGTTATGAAGACTGTCCAAGAGGCACACAATGAGGTAGGTAATAATGGTTCAACAAATCAGGAGGACATTGATAGAGAGGCTGGAAAAAATAACGAGAATGTTGAAGATGAGGTTATCAATGAGGAGGTTGATATTGCTACAAGGGAAAAAGCAGAGAAGGAGAAGGACAATCAGGGTACAAATGTTGTGACTCAATTGGAGGAGGTTCTTCCAAATGTTGATTTTGGAGTAACACAGCCTGTTGAAGACAAAACAAATGAAGACGTTCATCATGATACAAGATATCAACATTGTGTTGAAAAAGAGGCCGAGAAAGAGAAGGCCAATGAGGTTCACGAAGTGGCGACTCAATTGGACGAGGCTGTTAATCAGTTCAATTCAGGAAAGGGAGTTGAAAAAGATGTTGTGATTGATAAGGAGCCTGTTGAAACAGAACTTGTGGTTGATAAAATGAATGACGATAGTAATGTGGTGACTAAATTAAAAGAAATTGTAACAAATCTTTGGTTTAGATACAGCGGGGAAGGAAATATCGGTGAATATTTGTTGCACTCGACATGAGTACCGCTTCAACCGATATGGTACCTCACAATTTGGGGTGTACTTTTCAATGTGGTTTGCCAGTCAAAGATGATATCCTTGTATCGTAATCGATGTTCGAAGCGCAATTTATTTGAACCTGTCTTGAAGAATCGGAAGGACGTAATGGATTATTGCTTCCTTACTGACCATACATTCAGCAATTTGTAAGTCACTCTTTAAACAATTTTTTAAATGTAAGACATGACTTAACTTGCACCATATTAGTACTTTAAAAAAATAACTAATATGCTAATATTTTTGCAAAATGGAATAGAGAAATTGTCTGCAACTTTGGAACTTTCCATTGTATACAAAGGGAAGATATTGAGTCCTTGTTGCCTAACACGGAGATAGAAGCAGTGGTAATTGAAGCATGGGCAATATTGCTCAATGAGTTCCAAATTGCTCAAAAGGGAACCGACAAATTGACAAGAATTTTTTATGGCATTGCCCACTCGGTATGGAAACACACACACATTTATCATCTTTTAAATTAGGTATTGTAGAATGTGTTTTATGGAGACTAATAAGATGCCCTTATGAACAACAGGGTGATATAGAAAAAATCTTAAAATTCGATGAAGATAATATTGATGAATTGGCAAAACTTAAGCAAACAGTATATGACACATGGGACACGTGGTCAGCTGTTTTTAAGGAGCCACTAAATTTGAATTCAGATATGGTGAGACATTTCTACTTTTATCAGTGATATTGTTATGTATTATGTATGATATTATTAGCAGTTAATATTGATATTGTTCTTAAAAACAATTCTTAAAATCAACTGTGATATTGTGCATACTATTGTGTGATATTGTTACTTCTTAATTGTGATATTGTCTCCCAAAAAAATGAAAATGAATCACTTTTTTTCCCTAATATTTGACAGTGTGATATTATTATGTACAATGGTTGACATTGTTTTATAGCTTCTTAAAAATAACAACAATCGATAGGGATTTAAAAGTCTGGTAACATTGATATTGTTTTGGTACAGACTCTGATATTATTGGGTACACTGGTTGATATTAGTTTACAACATACAAAAAACTTCAGAGGGACAAAAAATATTATTAAGAATTATATTGTCTAGTATGTACTGTGATATTTTTATTCAGATTTTTGTTAAATTGTTTCCTAATATTATTTTCATCTAAAGGTGTTCATACCTTTGGTCTACGAAGAGCACTAAATGTCGATTCTGTGTTGATTTGAAGAGACAGAAAATGTTCTATTTGGACAACAGAGAGTATGATGAATTCCAAGACGAGGAGCACGTACACATGGCTCATATGGCTGTAAGTACAATATTGAAAACAAATAACTAATGGTATAATGGTTTTGTTCGATAAGCTTGAAATTGAAAAGTTGTTTACATTAATCATATACAGGCGAGTCTTTATGGTGACTACCTCAACACGAAAGGTATTGAAAGTGGGCTAAAGGTGAAGGACTACGAAATGAATAATGTGAAGTTTCATTGGCAATCGAAAGAGTTGAACCTGGATTTGGGACTATTCATGATGTTTCACATGATGTTCTTTGTTGGTGAGCCTTTTGATTGTGAACTAAGTGATGCAAACATGAGACGAGTTATACGGGGAGAGGTGGCGGCAACGCTCGTATTGAGTGATTTGAATACGAGATAGGAGTCGAGTGCGGAAGAGAGTTACGACCTTTACGCCACAAAAGGTATACTTGTTAACTAAGTTCTTTGGCAAAAAGACAAAGAGGGAAAAAACAAAGCAAGAGAGAAAAAGGTGGGAAAAACAAAGTTCAGACCCCGCTATCAAAAATAAAAGGTTATATTTTTAAACACTGACTTCTACATTGAATTTTTTTTTATTATTATAAATACAAAATATATATTAAATACTGTAATATAAAACGTTTCTAGCTACGGAGAAGATGGTTCGCGAAAGTGTCGTTGGTAGCGGTAAAAGGGGGAAATCCGATGGCCTTGGATGCACGTTGAACTGTGGTGTGGCTGATCCTAAATTTGAGTTCGTCTCAAGATTTATGAAGTTAAACAAGTCGCTGTGTGCAAACATGTTGACTACGAGGAAAGAAGTGATTGACTACTGCCTATTGGACGACCCCGCTATCAAAAATAAAAGGTTCTTTAAAACATATATTTTTCTGCAACTTTTTTTATTAATGGTCTGATAATATTTGCAATGATATCTAAGTTTGACAAAAGAATTACAAAAGGTGATATTGTTGCTAGTGTCATGTGATATTGTACGTTAATGGGTTTGATATTGTTTTAGAGTAGAAACTGGTATAAAAGCATGATATTGTATATAATCAAGTGTCACATAAAGAAAGATGTTGTTCTGATTTTTGTTCACTTAATTTTGATATTGTTGTGGTACATAGTGTGATATTGTTACATACACAGTATGATATTGTTAAATTGATTCTGAAAAATAAGTAGGGCTTTTAAATTTATAAATGTTGCCAGTGAAATGTGATATTTTTTTTAAATGATTGTGATATTGTTTCAAATTAGACACCTTTTAAATAGTGATATTTTTTAGTATTGGGATGATATTGTCTACAATCAAGTATGATGTTCTGATAGTGATTCAGAAGGGCACTGATATTATTTAGCGTGGACTGTGATATTATTTAGCGTGGACTGTGATATTTTTTATAAGGATCACCTTTTAAATATGTGATATTGTTTAATTTTGATATTGGTTATCACATCACATTAATCGACAATTTTTGAACATTGGTGTTAATGTTTTGAGCAGTGAGGTTGTTGCCAAGTTCAGTGATGATCAATACTTTGCAAGACAGGATATATTGTCGTTGTTTCCAAGTGTACATGTCAACAACAATGTGATTGAATGTTGGTCACTAATTCTGAATCACATTGAGCACACAGAACCCTGTGAAACAAGTTTATTGTTTTTTGGAATTCGGCACATGGTAAGTTGACATTCTGTTTTGATTTATACATATTCACGCTTTGATTAAAAATATCACTTATTTAAAATGTGATATTGTTGGGGTACATAGTGTGATATTATTGCATACACAAATTGATATTGTTTAATTAATGCTGAAATTAGATAGGGATTTAAAATTGATAAATGTTGCCAGCGACAAGTGGTATTGTTTTTAAATGATTGTGATATTGTTTCAAAGTAGACGCCTTTTAAATAACTGATATTTTTTAGTATTGCGATGATATTGTTTACAATCAAGTATAATGTTCTGATATTGGTCCACATCCATACTGATATTATTTACCATGGACTGTGATATTTTTTTAGTATGCACTGTGATATTGTTTATCAAGGTCACACTTCAGGAACTGTGATATAGCAAACGTAAAAGTGATATTGTTTATACATATTCATGTTTTGATTAAAATGTAGTAAATCTTAAATGTAAAGGATTTTCTTAACTTATATATATACATATATATACACTACGAGAAACAATAGTAGATGTTCTTTGGAGGCAAAGAAGCGAAGAGGAAAAGATATTCAAGAATGGGACAAATTCATAAGAAGAAACACGAGTTCCATGTAACATGGAAGCGATTTGTTTTTATTCCGATGGTGTTGCAAGAACACTACTACGTGTTTGTGTAAATTTCAAAACCGAGACGATTGAAGTGTTAGACAATACAGAGTACGACAATCGGGAGCAGGTCGAAATATACAAGGTGCAGATTGATGGTATGGTTTATTGAAATTCTTGCTAGTGACATGTCATACAATTGTCTGATATTGTGGCTAGGATAGGTTGAGTGTATACAGTAAATGAATATGATTGTTTGACAAAATAATGACTAATAGTATAACTAATTATTGTAGGCCTATCACATGAGTGATTTCCTAGCTGGGAAAAATGTTGACAGAGCGCATAACTTAATAGATTTTGATGTTGTCAACACGAGTTTCAATTGGGAAAAGAAAGAAGCAAACAATACTGAATCGGGAAACTTCTTAATGATGCACATGATTCGCTATGAGGGGCAGTTGTTTGAAGGCGATTTGCGATCGAAAGTGCATAGGCGCTACTACATCAAGTTAGAAATAGCAGCGGCATTACTTTTAGCTGACATAAATAACATGAGGACAGCGCTGATTGGGAAACTTAAAGAATTTACAGCGGGAAAGGGAGAGCTTTTAAATAGATTGAAGGAAATGAGGAAGAATAACGAAGATGCATAAGGCAAGGGCAATAAGGTAAAAGCCAAGGATAAGGTTGTTGAGAGAAGGACAATATCGTGGAACAGAAAAAAACAAAGGCAGAAGGTCCGCCAAAAGAGAAGCCCAATGTTCAAACAAAAGCCAAGGAGGATGCTACTAGAATGCCAACAATTAACACAGAAATACCCATTCTTCGCAAATCTCCAATCAGAAGGTAAAAACCAAAAACCCGACTTTTATATTTCTGATATAGAATCATAGCATTACATTTCTGCTTTTATTTACAACAGACACAAAGGTAAAAATTTCACATAGAACCATAACATGCCATTTCTGTTTTTACAGACTACCTGAATCCAAAGGAGATGGTGAAGATGATGCAGAAACACCCACAATCCAGTACAATCGACTGAAGACACTTGCAAATCCTAATAATAGAGGAAGAGGGAGAGGTAGAGGAAGAGGACAAAAGTAGGGCTAGGAATGTAATGCTGGTAGGACAAACAAGGGATATTGTTCCAGGAGTTGTGTGATATTGTTGTAGGTACAATGGTAGGAAATAGAACTTTTTTTTTTATCAACTCTTAGTAAACTGTGATATTGTTTCAGGAGTTGGGTGATACTTTGCTTAAGTTGTTGTGATATTAGTTATCGAATAATAATAACTTGATCAAGGTTCTTAAAATCTTTTTCTCTTTGATATTGTTTTGGTACTCAGTGTGATATTGTTCTGTAAACATGTTGATATTGTTGTATTTATTCTCTAAAATAAATCAGGGGGTAGGGTTTGAAAATTCCTTTTTAGTTGGATAAGTTGTGATATTATTAAGCGAGGCAAAATTGTGATATTATTGCACTCACTTTGGTTGATATTGTCTAGTATGTCCTGTGATATATCAAGGGTTTGACAAAGTATAACTTCTTTTTGTTCAATTTCTGGAAAACTGTGATATTCTTTCAAGGGTTGTATGATATTATGTTTTAGTTGTTGTGATATTAATCCTCAGGAACAACAACAGTGGCTAAGGATATAAAAATCCTTTTGTTGTTTGATATTGTTGGGGTACATACTGTGATATTTTTGAATACACGTGTTGACATTGTTTGGAAATTGTGATATTATTGCACTCAGTGGTTGATATTGTCTAGTATTTACTGTGATATTTCAATCATACTTTTGTAATATTGTTTCCTAAAAACATCCAATTGTAGTGGTAATATTTATGAATACTGGTGATATTATTTCACTTGAGATGTGATATTCCTTAGAAGTATTTTACAATATAATACAATATAATAAAATACGTATACAAGCAAGTGTAATGTTGTGATATTGTTTAACTATTATGATGATATTGTTTTTGTGTATCAAATGTGATAAACCTTCAAATGAGGTGGGATAGTATTTAATAATGGCAACAAAACGACTTTAGTAATTATGCGGTTTTTATAACGTTGATATCCAAAATGGAAAGAATACAAAATTGATGCCATGTGGAATGACATACAAGAAAAAATTAAATAGTATAAACAATGAAAAGTCGATTCTGAAAAGTTGATGATGTTAAATAAACTTCCTCAGCATGCAGAAGCCCTTAATCACTATCAACAAGTAAAGAAATCGCAAAACAAAAGACAAAAACATGTGACATAACGTTAGTAAGAAGTTTGACAAAATATAACTTCTTTTTGATCAACTTCTGTAAATCGTGATATTGTTTCAAGGGTTGTATGATATTATGTTTTAGTTGTTGTGATATTAATACTTAGGAACAACAACAACAGTGGCTAAGGATTTAAAAAACCTTTTGTTGTTTGATATTGTTGGGGTACATCTTGTGATATTTTTGAATACACGTGTTGATATTGTTTGGTTGATTCTGAAAATAGATAGGGATTTAAAATTGATAAATGTTGCCAGTGACAAGTGATATTGTTATTAAATTATTGTGATATTGTTTCAAAGTAGACACCTTTTAATATTGGGATGATATTGTCTACAATCAAGTGTATATTCGATAGTGGGTAACAAGGTACGATATTATTTACCATGGAATGTGATATTTTTAGCGTGGACTCGATATTGTTTATCGGTCACACTTCAAAGAATTGTGGTATAACAAACGTAAAACTGAAATAATAAAAGGTGTAAGACAAATTACTTACATCGGATTCATGATCAAACGAGTGTTGTGATGTATCAACAAAATGGATTAGGGCAATTCCGCTTATCATGATGTGCCATTTGTTTACAATTATTGCAAAATCATTTCGGCTTTTGTGCCTTTGCAACTTGACGATCTTTCTTGGACATCAACCTCTTGCCGTACCCTTGTTTTTGATTGAACAGGAGGTAGTATACGGACCTCAGATGAAGACTTAACCCCATGGAGCATCTCCAACTCTTGGTGTTTAGTCAATTTTTCAAACCAGACTTGAAATTTTGTCTAAATGTCTTGATAATGAAGTCCGTTCATTTATGTGATTTTCAGGCGAGATTTGAGCAAAGTGTTAATGTTGAGTAGAATTCGGACCAGACGTCGAAATCAAAGCTTAGTGACATCCGACGAAGTAAAATCATCCAACAATTGACTGTGAGCATCATACAAGGGCATTTTTTTAGTGTTCTTCGTCCACCTACGAGGAGATACTTATCGGTATCTTTTGATCCCTTTACCCGATAAAATCCGGATGATGTGTTTACATATGTATCCCTTCCTCTCAACCGGCTTGCGGAACATGTTGCATCAAATGTTGAAGGATTAAATGCGACCGTTTAAGTCTTATTGAAGATAGAATCTTCAACTTCTAGGAACCTTGATCTTGCCCTCCCTTGAAGAATCGGACACTACATGAGTTTAGAGAATCAACGCACTTCTTCTTGTTGGAATTCATAAAAGAGAGCGTGCGTATAAACAAATGATCGATGCATGAACCTCAAGGCTAAGAAGGGTTTTGGTTTGAGGTAGGGAGTGATCACTATCTCTGTCAAGAGATTTTTGGGTGTACTGTTCTTGATCCATAGCACTTTGAAAGCGCATCCAAAACTCAACAAGTGTGCCATGAGGATTCTCAAACCGCTTAAAGAAGGCATTTGCGCTCTCGAGTGTTGCGTTGTTCTTAAAAGACAACCAAGAGGAATATCACGATAATACGCCGGAATCCAACGTTGCCGCTTGGAAAACAGATATTGCAACCATGAATTATCTTCCAATTAGAACTCACGATCAACGAACACCACCTCTCTTCGAAGTCGAAAGGCTCTAACTCAATCCCAAACATCGAAATTCGTGCGAGTGACGAAGTCGACTCTTTGGTCAATGTCGTGCCTACCTTTTCAAGTAATTTCTTCATAATATGCCACATGCAATAGCGATGGGCAGCGATCGTAAAAAAAAGGAACTGCAATTTTCATAGCAGGATATTGATCGGTAAAAAAGCAATGGGGTTCCTTCCCACCCATACAATCTAAGAATTTTGTGAAAATCCATTTAAAATTCTGGTCATTCTCCCTAGACATAAGCGAAGCGCCAAAAGTGACGGACTTCTTGTGATGATCAACACCGAAAGGGAGCAAAGATCATGTCGTACTTATTAGTTGAATAGGTTGGGTCAAAAGTCACCGCCTCACCGTATAGAGCGTAATTACGACGACTGCTTTGACGCATCGCCAAAATACACGAAACAAACACTTATTCTGATCAATATCATAGGCAAAATAAAAACCTTCCTGGGTTTCATGAAGGGTTTCCAACTGGTCTACAAACATTTGAGCATCCTTAAGACCTATAAAACACTTGATTTCCCTTCCAAAGTTCTTAAACTCAGTTAAAGAAGCTCCAATATTTTCATAGCCATCAACATATTCCTTGACGGACCTAAACGTAGAGGTTGGGCCAATATTGACCTTGGAATTATCAACGATGGTTTGTTTATGTTGCAAAGCAAGGTTTCTACATTTTTTCTGAAATTCTCTATACTTGAGTGGAGAAAGACGGTGGTTATGGGCAGCATGAAACTGATCAACAACAAAGAATGGCACTTGAACTTGGTCAATTTCTTTAATAACAAATCTAAAGAAAATCCTAGCTTTACAACCAATCCTAGTAACCTTAGTCTTCTTCGGATTAGAGGCCTTGACCATTGGCTCCTCCTCCTCACCAGTAATGGGTAATATTGTCGGCTTAGAATCCCTAAATCCTTCCCGGTGACACACAATCAATTTTGTCCTAATATCTCCACTACTACGAAACCTTTTCGTTGAAGATTTCCTTGGTTCAAAACCACATGCTATTGCATAAGTCTCATAAAACTGTATACCCTCGTCTAACGTAGCAAAAGTTTGTCCTATTGTAGGTGTAAATTCAGTTGCAATATTTCGACCTACTCTTCGAACCTCCAGGCGTCACCATCAAAGAAAGACGATTCCCGGATGCACCTCATCAACGTCTATGCATTGTGGAGAAGGAACAGTACCACAGGGGACAACAAAAGTATTTTCTCAAAAAGAGAAGTTGAGTAAACAAATTATAACAAATATAACTAGATTATAACAAGACTATGATATTGTGAAGGAATGCATGTGATATTGTGCAACATAAAACGTGATCTTGATGAATATAAAATAAATACGCAACCGTATTGCGACTGTATCTTGTGACGGAATACATGTGATATTCTGGAGCATAACATGTGATACAAATATAACAAATATAACTAGATCATAATAAACTATGATATTGTGAAGGAATGCATGTGATATTGTGCAACATAAAATGTGATACCTTGATGAATATAAAACAAATACGCAAATCGTATTGCGACCTATGATACTTTGAAGGAATACATATGATATTCGGAGCATAACATGTGATACAAATGCACGAAACGATTACAAGTCATGTCTTTGCGGCATATGATATTGTAAAGGACTCAATATGATATTCTGAAGCATAACACGTGATACTAATGCACAGAGAGTAATGACCAGTCATGTCTGCGACCTTTGATCTTGTAAAGAATTCAATGTGATATTCTAAAGCATAACATGTGATACTAATGCACAAAAAGTAGTTGCGAGTCATGTACTAAAGCCTATGATACTATAAAGGACTCAATGTGATATTGTATAAGGGAAACGATTCTAATGAGCAAGAATCGGCAAACAAAAACTATAAAATGTGATACTTTTCGAATTAATTATGATAATCTTGTCTTGAATAAAAAGTGATACAAAAGGAAACTGTTAAATAACGATTTAAACTTGAAGTAAACACAAGCAGTGAATGCAAAATAAACTTGATGATAAACAAAACAGACAATGAGTACATTATTTGTTATACGTCAATTAGAAGATGAAAAAAACAGAGATTAAATTTTAACGCAACAAAAATAGCAAAAACTACATGTTGAAGAAAGTATATAACCAGTACATGATTTTAATACATAAAATAGCACGAATTGATGAATTCGTGACTGATGTTGATGAATTATAACATCAATTATAACAAAAAACCAGTAATTACACAACGAATTCAGTCGAAGATACAATAACAATTAAACATCGTGCAATAAAACAGGAAAACAGAATGAAAAAATTAAAACATAAAAATAAAGAAGCAGAAAACGATGAATTACCTGACATTGAATATGTTAAAACTGAGGAAAAAATAGACGAAGACGAATAATGAAGAAAAAGTGAAGGAGAATAAGCAACTGAGACGAATTTTGAAGAAATCGCTGGAAATCGATCACGGATGATGATGAACACAGGTGAAGATGACAGCGAGAGCGAAGAAGACAACTACGCGCGAGAAATTGACGGCGTGAGAACGAAAAGTGTGATTGCAGAAGAGAGAGAGAAGAGAGAGAAAGTAAATGAATTCAAATGGTGAGATTTGAGCTCATAATAGGGTTTATATAACAACTTGAGGAAATAACGAAAATACCCTTACTAATAGCTTGATATAAAGCAGTATTGTTATGACTCATGTGTGATATTGTAGATGGACTCATGGACTCAAATAATTAGGTAGGACTCATGTGATCCTAATTCTATATATATATATATATATATATATATATATATATATATATATATATATATATATATATATATATATATATATATATATATATATATATATATATATATATATATATATATATAGGGTCGGGATCCAGTGAGAACCACTAAGATAATGAGAACTGTGAGAACCTCTTTGAGCCCTTAGATATCAGACGAAGGGCTGAGATCCAATCACTTTTTTTTGTCCAAAGTCCACACCTACTGTCATATAACCAAATTGCCCTCTTTCAAATTTCTTTCTCTCTCTCCGTTACTAAACTATTTCCATAAATTGAACACATGTTTTAATAGCTCATTCCTTCATCAATGGAGTCGCGGAATGAACCATCTTTTACCAATGCTATAAGTTCAATGAGGTTTGTTTAATTTCTCCATAGAAATTTGACTTTATTTGTTTGGAATTTGTTAATTCGTCAACAAATTACGTTTGATAAATAGTTGAATCGAGTTTATATACAATTAATTGGGGTGCATAATTGAAATTGTTGACTTACGTTTGTGAAATTAGGGTTTATGTTCATGAATATGGTGTCACTCAGTTTCTAATTGTAAAAAATCGCAAGATGTTTGAGCTTTCTATTTTGTTGCCTACTCATTTTGCTTATACTTTTGTAGGACTTTCAGTCATAGTTTTTTTTGAATATTGCTACAGCTAACCAAATTCTGCTTGCTTTGATTGATGGAAAGACCATTGCGGAAGACATCGGACGTGAGATCGCTAATGAGGTGAGCGAGAATGAGCCAAAATGCCAAATGCGGTAAAATTCATATTTTGAAAGTGTTCCAATCGGGTTCATCCACCAAAGAAGACCATATGATTCTTGTTTTGCGACAATTTCGGAAATTCTTTGTCTCGTAGGGTATATGCTATTGCTTTGGGACCGACCGATTTGGGGTCGATTCTTTGAAGGGTTTAATTGTCTTGATGCTTGTTGATTTGTGATAGCTTGATTTATGTCGAGATAGATGAGAATTAAGTAATCGGGAGGGAAGTTGACTGTTAGTAACTGAGACTTGAGTTGACTTGTTACAATATTTAGTCCGCTGTTATCTTTCCTTGTGGCATTTTCGATTATTTTACTTGTATAGTTCATGACAAGAAATGATTAGGTTCATGTTCATGTCACTCACTGATTATTTTTGATAATGGTCTGTGATCGGGTGTGACAATTTGCGGTTCTATATACTGATCTCTGTTGTAGTTGGCCCTTCGTCTAGGCTGTGGTTGTAGCAATGGCTATGGTAAATGATGATATGAATGAAGACAATGTTACTTCATCTCTTTTGGATTCAATAACCTCCAGGATTGGCTGTAGTTTTTGTGGGTCATAGAAAAGATAGCCAAACCTATGTTCGCAACCAAATCTTAGCTTGTGAAGAAACTGGATTCGGATCCGAAGTTGCGAGTTGCTTGAATCTTTGCTCGAAGATGAAATTATCCGTGCTTTGACAAATTTTAATGAGAATCCAGATATTCATGGCGTTCTTGTGCGACTTCCTCTTCCCGAGGTATTTACGAACTCGGACTAAATTTTGGATTGAGAAATCTTTTGGTGGTAGTAGAGATCTTTTGAAACCCCACAAATCTAATTTTCTTTCTTTCTTTTCATTTGAATGTATTTTCCATTACATTGTCTTTGAAAATTGTAGGTAGCTGATTATCTAATTTTGCTTTCATATTTTATGTTTTTTTTTTTTTTCTCTCAAGTCCTCACGGTGAAGCTAGAATTCCCATTTTTGGTAGTAACACTTATGAATCGAAGATTTAATAGCGAAAACATGTTGCTCTGGTAGATTTTAAAACTAAAAGAAAGAGCTTTTGTACTTGTTTTGTTTCAATGTCCGAATTAATAGTAATTTGTTGTTGTAGCATTCTTTGAAGAGTAAATTGCCAATATTAATTTGGCGGAGGATGAGGGCATTAGAAATTGGAAGGCAAATGTGAAATACATCAGAACCTTCATTATAAGTGTGTTTGAGAGCTTTTAATAGCTCCGTGTCTACCTCTTTTTATCACGATTATGAAACCTTCAATTAAATGACCCACTAATCAGTTTATAATCTCGTCATGACATCGTTGCCGTTTTTATATTATGAATGTTTACATTTTACTTATTTTGAAAGTCAATTAGCTCAAATGGAAGAGCATTGTGCAATGCACAAGATGTGGGTTCGACTCCCATATTGGCTATGAAATACCAAATCTTTCTTTTATTCTAAGAATGAAATAGTGTAATTGGTAATCCTATTTCCACTTCTTATCACGGACCTAAAGAAAAAAGATGAGGAAATTGGACACTAATTTCATGCATACATATGGTTGTTTAATGCACATTGGGTGCTTTTTCATGCATCTAATAGGCTATATGGGACTCGAACCCATACCTTTGTGCAAAATTTGCACATTGCTCTACCATTGAGCTAATAGCCTTTAAAATATGCTAAATAAATACGAGTTACTCGCAAATACAATAAATTGTTTGATAAGAATAGAATAACATGCTCACAAGATAAACAAAACAACTTAACAAGTGACAACTTACATCAAACACCTTACAGATAAGAATAGAATAACGTGCTTCCGACTTCCGCGATTGGGAGCATCAAACACCTTACGATATCTGCTGTTCACCTTTGCCCTTCCCGAACATCGGCCTAATAGTTGAGGCATGAGCAAGTACATGACCACCAGCTGGTTTCTTTGGGTCTGTCGCGAATACTCCTCCAGCTGGATCAGAAATTACTGCAAACCATGTTTGAACAAGTGAGCACGATAGTATGGTTTCGACTTCCATCCTTAATTATTATGGTATTTAAAAACCTAGTAGTACCTTGATTAGTGAGATAAACTGCCACATTGAATTCCTCAGCTATCTTAATCAGACGTGACAGCATCCGAGGCTAGTCTTACTTGTATCATACCAGAGGCCCTTCACCAGCATCACAACTCGGGCTCCTTGATAGCATTATAATTCACATATTATCAGTAGTCAAAATTCTTATAGAAGTTTTTAATGCACATACATGGTCTAATCATACACATTAAAAAAATTAAGTAGACACATACAAAGAAAGTATAAGGAAAAATACTTTTAACTAGACATAACCGATGTAACCAAAGACCCTTCCATTTTAATGTAACAAGAAGATTTTACATAGTTCATGCATGTACAAGGTTCTTTAATGCACATATATTGCATTTTCATGCATGTACAAGGTTCTTTAATGCACATATATTTTACATTTTCATACATGTACAGGGTTGTTTAATGCACATATATTGATTTTTCATGCAGGTACGAGGTTGTTTAATGCACATATATTGCTTTTTAATGCACGCACAAGATTGTTTAATTTTAGGGGACGAGTATCGTAAAATTATGGACGTGAAAGGGTTTAAAGTTGGATTAGGCAGACCGCTTTTCGTTATTGTCGAAAATAGTGCCCTTAAGTAGGCCGAAAAAGGGTTTAGGGTAGGATTAGCCAACCCCATGTTCTAAACCCTTTTTCGAAAAAGTCATTCAAACGGCATCAAGACCAAAAGACATCCTAGAGGGCAGAGTGAACCCTTTTGAGGGGACGGGTTTAAATTTGTTGGATTAGTGTCCTAAAGTAGGACGAAAAAGGGTTTAAATTAAAATTATGGAGAAATAATGTCCTTAAATAGGTCGGAAAAGGGGTTAGGGTAGGATTAACCAACTCTGTGGTACCCTTTTTCCGGAAAAGTCATTTGAACGGGGGATTAAAGCCAAAAAATAGACAAAATGACGCACATTTTTACATATTTTATGCATGTACAAAGTTTTTTAACGCACATATATTGCTTTTTCATGCATCTAGAAGGCTACTTCATGCACTGATAAGGCTACTACACCCTAACCCTTACCATTATTATTGGACCGGGGATCGAAAACAAAAAAACACAAGCAATCATTCAAACGAGGATCAAATACAAAAAAAAAGTGAAAAAAAGAGATGAAACGATCCAGGTTTTACATATTTCATACATGTACAAGGTTGTTTAATGCACATATATTGCTTTTTAATGCATCTACAAGGCTACTTTATGTACTGATAAGGCTATTTAACCTTAAACCCATACCATTCATGCTTTTCTTATTCAATGCATTTGTTGATTTTGGTGAAAAATAATATTTGATTGACTCACCTCCTTCACTTGTGATTTTTTCTTTTTTCCTTTATCGCAACCGTGTTTCACCTCATATCTGTCAATGATTTGAGTGAGATTGAAATTTTAAGACAGTAAAAACACAAACACAAATTGTTATATAATGAAGAGATTTTTCAGGTTATTATACTTCACAATCAATTCGGTTAGATTTTGAGATAATGAACTGTTGCGTAGGGGTAAGAACACAACACAATTTGATGAATACAGAATAAGAGATATTAGGCGGCCCAACTACAATTTAACAGAAGAACATTGAATCAAAACTAAATCCTACAACTGTTTAGATACTAAATGCATATGAACCTTAAAAGATCAACAAGGTCTAAACATTCCTGAACTAAATTAAGGTTCGCCCCCGTTAGATAAGATCTACTTGTATTATTTTACAGGTGATGATAGTTTTGAGGTTATGTCGGTATTTTTCTACCCCTACATTCAAATTTAAATACACTATTTACTTTTGCACACATGTCGTTGCACATATTGCCGTGTTAAGATCTTTGATTATACATTATTAAAAAAAAAATTGTCATAAAAACTAAAGTGTGTATTTGCAGATGAATGGAGTAACAACTACTGAAAAAGCATCTAAAACAAGCGGCGATCAACAAGGAGTCAAGGAGGCTTGAGCAAAGAGCTTGAATAATTTTACAATTTACTAGAAGACGCAGTAGCATTAAACATAGGAAGGTTTCAGAGATCCATAATTCCCTGGAATAAATACAAAAAAGGAACCGCCGTACATAATTCGGAGTACTAATACGGAGTAACAATAACACAAACTTTGATCATGCATTTAGTATAACTATATACTGAGCTACTACCTGAAAATTTCAAGAAGAATTCAGCTATATTCGAACCGCAATGACAAGTTGTATGATCGACTAAGTGAAATGAAGGATTTTCAAAGATTATAGATGAAATGTAATAACAGGATGACGAATTAGGGATCGATTTCTTTGAATTAGGTAAAATTTGGGGAAAATAATTACCTAAATTAGGAACAACTTCGGCAGGAGTGGTCGTCTTGCCGCCAATCTATGTCGTCGTCGGCATGTGACAGCGGTGGTCGGTGGCTCGAAATGAAAGAGAGAAACGTGGATAATCGTAGAGAGAGAAAAAAAATTGAGTGAGAATAGGTTTTGGTAAAATGAGGTGAGAAGAAATGGATTTGGGGGAAGGGGTTAGTTGTGCGAGATTTTTCTAAATTAGATGATTTAATCTCGTCGTCCATTTGATCCAAGGGTTGTGAGTGGTTCTCACAGTTCTCATTATCTTGATGGTTCTCATATGATCCCGAATCTATATATATATATATATATATATATATATATATATATATATATATATATATATATATATATATATATATATATATATATATATATATATATATATAGAGAGAGAGAGAGAGAGAGAGAGAGAGATTGGTTTTGGTGATTTTGGTTCTTATGGTGAGTTGTGAGTTGGGGCCTTGGGGGAATCTCAGCCACTAGATTATATTAGAGATGAGTGGCCAAGATCAAATCTTACATGTCATATAAAACCATTGTCATTTACTTATTTTCTATTTTTTCTAATGTTACTTTTTTTTTACTTTAATTTTTTTTCTCTTTTTTTTACCTCGTGTTATTATGTTTTTTTTTACCACTTTGATTTTTGTTTTCTCTTATGTTTTTCTTTAATTTACTCATTATGTTACCTTTTTTTTCTTTTTCTTTTTGTACCGGATTTTTTTTACTCTTATTTTTTTTACCTCGTGTTATTATGCTATTATTGTGCTTTTTTTACCTGGATGTTTTTTACGACTTTGATTTGTTTTCTCTTTTTTTTACCACATGTTATTGTGTTGTTATTGTTATTCCGCTGTTATTGTAATGTTATTCTGCTGTTACTTTGTTTTTTTTACGACTTTGATTTTTTTTCTTTTTTTTTTACCATATATTATTGTGCTATTATTGTTATTCCGTTGTTATTGTGATGTTATTCTGCTGTTATTGTGAGTTTTTTTACGACTTTGATTTTTTTTTCTTTTTTTTTACCACGTGTTATTGTGCTGTTATTCTACTATTATTCTGCTGTTATTGTGATGTTATTCCGGTGTCACTTTGATATTTTTACTACTTTAATTTTTTTTACTACTTTGATTTTTTTACACTGTTTTTTACCGCATGTTATTGTGCTGTTATTCTAGTGTTATTGTGATGTTATTTCGGTGCCACTTTAATTTTTTTACGACCTTGATTTTTTTTCCTTTTTTTAGCACGTGTTATTGTGCTGTTATTCTACTGTTATTCTGCTGTTATTGTGATGTTATTCCGGTGTCACTTTCATTTTTTTTACGACTTTGATTTTTTTTTTTTAACCACGTGTTATTGTGCTGTTATTGTGCTGTTATTCCCTTCACGTCGAAAATTCTCAATGCCAAACATAAATTCCAAACATTAGGCAAGCAGTTGGTAAAATATCAACTAGGTATTGTTTCTTTAATTTACTGAGTGCAGTGCAGAATGTAGCTCAAATGTGCAGATTCAGACAATGTGCTGAAGAGTGATACCCGACATAAAACTCACTTGAACCAGCTCCACCTCACCATTCCATCACCACCTCCATTTTCAAGCACCACCAGGTGCCATCACCAACAACACCAGCATCAACCCATCAGACACCTCCACTGCCACTGCCAAGCATCAACAACCTCAATCATCGACAGCCACAGAGACCAAACAACAACACCACAAACCGATCCCTGCCTCTCCTCTTTCACTATCACTTTGCTCACCTCCATTAAACCACCAAAGTCGACACCACCAACCTTCTTCACCTGATTTCGTCCTCCATTCACGCACCAAACCCAACTCCTTCACCATTAACCACAAACATACATCAGCAGCAATTCCTTCCTCCATACCTCGACATTCGAGCCTCAGACCAATAGCATGAACCGAGCACAGCCATGGCTCGGCCAAATTAATCTCATCAGCCATGAACCGAGCACAGCCATTAGCCTTAGACCAACAGCATTAATAACACGAAAACATTACTCAAATCTTCACTCATCATTGATCGCTTACATCAAAATCATCAGAGTCATCGAAAACATCATCGAAATCCGAGCAACTATCATCAACTATTATCTCGTTCAACCTCACCACCAAACCAACGCCGCTGCCGGATATTCTAATCTCCGTCGCCGTATATCCGACATCATCGTTTATGCCGCTGCCGGATATTCTAATCTCCGTCGCCGTATATCCGACATCATCGTTTCTCGAAGATCCGACAGTTGTGATTGCGTCGCTTGATAAGAAATTTTCATCATCCTCATTGATTTCGCCGCCGGTGACTTCGTCTTTCCTTAATCCAAAATTAAAACCAACATTTGATTTGATTCAGTTACTGGAGAACACTTGAATTCCAGATAATTAACTTTTTGAATTATAACATTGGATTAATAATTTCAATTAAAACTAATAAAGATAAAATACTGTAAATTTGTGGATGAAATCAATGAATTGATTGACATTAGATTGCCAAAATTAAAAAGAAGTTGATTAGGAGTTATGCGTGTCAGTTGGAGTTAGGACATAAGGATTTTAATTTGTTTATGTCAGCCGTTGATTTCACTTTATTCAATGGCTTAGATTTCCCCAACTCACAACTCACCATAAGACCCCAACTCACGAGATCCCGCCTATATATATATATATATATATATATATATATATATATATATATATATATATATATATATATATATATATATATATATATATATATATATATATATATATATATATATATATATAACATTTACAGTTTTAATTTCAAATATTTATGTGTTTTTCAGGTGGGATGACACGCCGGTCAAGAAATATGTTACTTGGTCATTCACCCGTAACCTAGGAGATGAGTACTTCACCAGGTGGAGTGAAGCGAGTCACGCACAGCGTCAGAAGATGTGGAATTACTTTGCGGTAATTATGCATTTCAATAATAATTTTCTTAAGTTTATAATAATTTTCTTAAGTTTTATATAACTAATTTCACACTTGTTTTTGAAACAGACTCGTGTAAGATCCATCGATCGTGGCTATGATCCTACGCCTGAGTGGTAGTCGAGGGTAACGAGACGGATTACTACTCTTATTAATGGACTAAAATATAATAAGAAAAAGCCAAAGTGGGTGCCTGATACTTGGTGGAGAACCTTAAGACTAGGCCACAAGATCCTACTTTTGCCAAACATTCGAAACTCAACACGACAAATAGAAAGTCGAGTGGTAAAGATGGGAAAGCATTGGGCACCCACACTCTTGGTCGGAAGAGTTGCTCCGATGCTTTTAAGGAATTGGTAATTATTGTTTATATTGCTTTTAAAAAGTGGTTAATATATATGATTGACAAATATATACTTGATTTTACTTATTTCCATACTAATTTCAGGGTCAAGAGGCCACTCCCTACAAGTTGTTTACGAAGACGAAGAAAAATAAGAAGGGCGAGTGGGTTAATCCCCGAGCTGCTGAGATTGACGTAGGTTTTTGTATTCAATTTAATATTTATTTTTATTACAAAGAACGGTAATATCTTTCTTATACGAGATAGGTATATATATATATATATATATATATATATATATATATATATATATATATATATATATATATATATATATATTTGGGATCCTATGAGAACCATCAAGATAATGAGAACCATGAGAACCACTTACAGCCCTTAGATCACTAATAATTGACGGTCAGATGAACAAAACTTTGTAACTAACGCCCCCTCTAAACCCCTCCATCATTTTCATTTTCCAAATTCCTGTTTTCACTCATCTCCCTGTCTCTCTCTTCGACTATCGCGTTCTAGATCCTTCCTCCACTTTCGATCGTCACAAAAATTTCGATCAAGTTCCTTGACGATCAAAATCTTCGACGCTTTTTCCAGCAACAAATCCTGGTAATTCAACAAGGTAAACTTCCGATATTCATGATTAATTTTTTTGCGAAATTAGGGTTTCTGTCTCTCTCTCTTTGTAATTTTTTAATTTGTCGATTATATTAGTTGAATTTAAGCCTTCATTAATGTGTTACAGTCGGAATGATGAATTATGTTTGTCAAATTAGGGTTTTCGTGAATTAGATTGGGGAAACTTGAAAATGATGGTTGGGGAAGTTAAGAAACTACGTACATTAGTTGAAATCATCAAATTAGGGACTGAACTTCTAAAATTAGGGTTTCTGTCTTGCTGTCTTTGTAATTTTTTAATTTGTCGATTATATTAGTTGAATTTAAGCCTTCATTAATGTGTTACAGTCGGAATGATGAATTATGTTTGTCAAATTATGGTTTTCGTGATTTAGATTTGGGAAACTTGAAAATGAGGGTTGGGGAAGTTAAGAAACTACGTACATTAGTTGAAATCATCAAATTAGGGACTGAACTTCCAAAATTTTTGCTGATTAGGCTAATTCATTGTCCTTATATGTCAGATTCTTAGATTCGTAGTCTTGTTGTTAACATTTTTGCTAATTAACCTAATTACGCAATAATCAAACCCTGATTCCCCATGTTGTTGTTGATGTTTGTTGTTGCTTTTCTACTGAAATTGTTTAAATATCAAGTTCAAACAATGCATACTAAGTAGCATATGCGCTGTGAGTAAAGCTACTAAAGTTAGTAACTATTATACTGAGTCAAGTAAAGTTTTACATATTTCCTCCATTTAAAAGTATTCCCTCTTTTCAATTCTGCATACAGAAAAAAAAATGGAAAATTGGTGCAAAGGTTGGGTAGTCAATCGCGAGGAAGTAAAACAAGAACTTTTTATCCAACATTATGTCAAAGAGAAAACAGACTCTCTGAGTTACCTTGGTCAAGTTACCAAAATGGAGTTCAATGATCGTCGCAAACAATCAAGATATGATGTCTTAACTGATGCAGATCTTGTGACAAAAATCTTCAATAAACTTGATAAATGCTCGGATAGGGCAAGCATGGCCAATGTCTGTAAATTGTGGGCTAAAATCTTTCTTTTCTTCCCGTATTCACCTGGTGTTCTGGTAGCTTACCTGCAAACTTTACGATTTAATGATATTAATGGCGTGAGGATAGTGCGTAGTCGTGGTAGACTAATTTCCAAAATTCGTCATGCATGTTCACCAACAAAGAAATGTTTTTCAGAACACCCATCTTAATCCACTTAATGACAGTCAAATTATACAAGTTGATGAGATGTTGCGGGATATGCGACCTTTGTCACATGAAGAAGCGAAAGCAATAGCAACATCCTTACTAGCTCGTCGAAGGTTCTCTTATGTTGAAGTCGTTGATTTGACGTAGGTCTATCATAAGTTTGTACAACTTTCTGGCCAACGTACTGTATTTGTACTTAGAGCACTTAGGGTCTTAAATGTTAAGGTTTGAATGTTCCTTTTTGTCAGGCTTTACTAATAATTATGTAATTAGTTTTGGCATTTTGGATTATAGAAGTTGTTATACAATGTTGGTTTGACATATATATATATATATATATATATATATATATATATATATATATATATATATATATATATTATATTTTGGTTTGACTTTCACAGCCAATGCTCTTTAATTTCCCAATTTTACTTAGTTTTGATCTGTATTCATCAAGTTGTGTTATGCTCTTCACCATTGTTTTGCAACATAATTTACTGTGAAATGTTGCAATCTGTCTTCATTATAAACATGTGATTTGTACAACACTTTGTCTTTCAACTGTCTTTACAATATCCCTCAAATCATTGATAGATATGGGGCGAAAGAGTGTTGCAGCCAAGAAAAAAGTTCTACTAAAAGGAGGTCGGTCATTCAAAGATTATTTCCCACCAAAATCGAAAACTGCAACAACTGATGCTGTTGACCCAAGCAATTTGAGTAAGAAAATCAGTTTACTCTTGTACATTCATGAAAAAAAAATTTCCTTATCAGTGCATGAAGTAGCATTGCACATGCATCAAAGAAAAATATATGTACATTAAACAACCCTACACATGCATGAACTAATCAACATTAATTTTGACAGCCTCACAAAATGCAACCTCACCTTAGAACGAGAAATAAGGGAAAGGGTTGAGGGTTGGATTAGGCGGATCCGCGGTAGCGGTCCGCCTAATCCAATCCTCAACCCTTTTCCGTCCCGTTTTAGGATACCCGGCAATATATGTTTATTAAAAAAACCATGTACATGCATGACAAAGCAGAGTATGTACATTAAACAGTCTTCTACTTGTCTGAAAAATAAGGGAAAGGGTTGAGGGTTGGATTAGGCAGATCCGCTACCGCGGATCCGCCTAATCCAACCCTCAACCCTTTCCCGTCCTGTTTTAGGATAACCGACCCTCTACTTTAAATCTCGTCCCCAAAAAAGGGTTCACTCATTCCCTCTAGGGTGTCTTTTGGTCTCGCGGCCGATAATGTGAGAAGGGAGAGGGTTGAGGGTTGGACTAGGCGGATCCGCGGTAGCGGTCCGCCTAATCCAACCCTCAACCCTTTCTCGTCCCGTTTTAGGATACCCGGCCCTCTACTTTTAATCCCGTCCTCAAAAAAGGGTTCACTCATTCCCTCTAGGGTGTCTTTTGGTCTCGCGGCCGATAAAGTGGGAAGGGAAAGGGTTGAGGGTTGGATTAGGCGGATCCGCGGAAGCGGTCCGCCTAATCTAACCCTAAACCCTTTCCCGTCCCGTTTTAGGATACCCGACAACATATGTTTATTAAACAACTGTGTATATGCATGACAAAGTATAGTATGTGCATTAAACAGTCTTTTACATGTATGAAAAGTAAGGGAGAGGGTTGAGGGTTGGATTAGGCGGATCCGCGGTAGCGGTCCGCTTAATCTAACCCTCAACCCTTTCCCGTCCCGTTTTAGGATACCCGGCCCTCTACTTTTAATCCCGTCCCAAAAAAAGGGTTCACTCGGCCCCTCTAGGATGTCTTTTGGTCTCCCGGCCGATAAAGTGAGAAGGGAAAGGGTTGAGGGTTGGATTAGGCGGATCCGCGGTACCGGTCCGCCTAATCCAACCCTCAACCCTTTCCCGTCTCGTTTTAGGATACCCGGCCATCTACTTTTAATCCCGTCCCCAAAAAAAGGGTTCACTCATACCCTCTAGGGTATCTTTTTGTCTCGCGCCCGATAAAGTGAGAAGGGAAAGGGTTGAGGGTTGGATTAGGTGGATCCGCGGTAGCGGTCTGCCTAATCCAACCCTCAACCCTTTCCCGTCCCGTTTTAGGATACCCGGCAACATATGTTTATTAAACAACTGTGTATATGCATGACAAAGCAGAGTATGTGCATTAAACAATCTTCTACATGTATGAAAAGTAAGGGAGAGGGTTGAGGGTTGGATTAGGCGGATCCGCGGTAGCGGTCCGCCTAATCCAACCCTCAACCCTTTCCCGTCCCGTTTTAGGATACCCGGCCCTCTACATTTAATCCCGTCCCCAAAAAAGGGTTCACTCGACTCCTCTAGGGTGTCTTTATTAAAACAACCTTGTACATGAATGAGAAAGCATAGTATGTGCATTAAATAGTCTTCTACATGAATGAAAAATAAGGGAAAGAGTTGAGGGTTGGATTAGGTGGATCCGCGGTAGCGGTCCGCCTAATCCAACCCTCAACCCTTTCCCGTACCGTTTTAGGATACCCGGCAATATATGTTTATTAAACAACTGTGTATATGTATGACAAAGCAGAGTATGTGCATTAAACAGTCTTCTACATGTATGAAAAGTAAGGGAAAGGGTTGAGGGTTGGATTAGGCGGATCCGCGGTAGCGGTCCGCCTAATCCAACCGTCAACCCTTTCCCGTCCCGTTTTAGGATACCCGCCCTCTACATTTAATCCCGTCCCCAAAAAAGGGTTTACTCGACTCCTCTAGGGTGTCTTTATTAAAACAACCTTGTACATGAATGAGAAAGCATAGTATGTGCATTAAATAGTCTTCTACATGAATGAAAAATAAGGGAAAGAGTTAAGGGTTGGATTAGGTGGATCCGCGGTAGCAGTCCGCCTAATCCAACCCTCAACCCTTTCCCGTACCGTTTTAGGATACTCGGCAACATATGTTTATTAAACAACTGTGTATATGCATGACAAAGCAGAGTATGTGCATTAAACAGTCTTCTACATGTATGAAAAGTAAGGGAAAGGTTTGAGGGTTGGATTAGGCGGATCCGCGGTAGCGGTCCGCCTAATCCAACCCTCAACCCTTTCGCGTCCCGTTTTAGGATACCCGACCCTCTACATTTAATCCCGTCCCCAAAAAAGGGTTTACTCGACTCCTCTAGGGTGTCTTTATTAAAACAACCTTGTACATGAATGAGAAAGCATAGTATGTGCATTAAATAGTCTTCTACATGAATGAAAAATAAGGGAAAGAGTTGAGGGTTGGATTAGGCGGATCCGCGGTAGCGGTCCGCCTAATCCAACCCTCAACCCTTTTTCATACCGTTTTAGGATACCCGACAACATATGTTTATTAAACAACCTTGTACATGTATGACAAAGCACTATATGTGCATTAAAATTTTACATCAGTTGCTAGGTTATTTGATGCAACTGCTGTTGATACATTAATGTTGAAATTTCCCATTTTAGGTGAACTGCTGAAACATTAATGCATTAAAACTTCTGCATATCACCTAATTGATGTTGTTTAATATTTGACAGATGATGGGGATGTTTTATCAGAAACAGTTGACAACGAAGCTTCTAAACTGAAATACTCACAAGGAAGCTACTAAAATGTAAAAAATTGCTTCGCGTCGAGTGAGTCCTCGTACTAAAAGACCAGTTGATGAGGATGTCTTCACCGAAAGATGTTCAACCATCTACCAAAAAAGGAGAGTGTCCACTATTCTCGATAAGAAAGATGCTAGCAGCAATGCTAGTAGGAAAGGAACTCCACATATGAAGCGTGGTAAAGATTATGATACGCTGGTAACTAGGATGAGTCCTTCTTTGATAATTAATTTTATCAACTCGAACCCGTCTGAGAAGTAAATTGAAGCTATTCAGAGCATGGGTTTTGGAGAGTTGTTAAAACTTCAATCGGAAGAAATCCATGGCCATTTGGCTAGATGGATTGTGGAGTCTTTCAATCCATTCACTTGTTCGTTGATGAATGGGGATTTGACTATCACAGATGAGGATGTCTACCTTGTCACGGGAATTCCTATGGGGCCATTAGATATCAATCCAGTTGGTAGGTACTATAAAGAAGAGGGTTATTTAGAGGCTGTCCGGAAATTTAAGGAGCAATTTAGTACCACAGATATTACCAAGAAGGTTTTACTAGAGAACATGATTGAGCTGCGGGATGCTGGAGATGATTTCAAGAGGAATTTTCTCGTATATATTGTTTATGTTCTGTTGATGGGGGTAGCTAGTGATTATCCCAGCACTCGTATATTAAGTTGCATGTCCGATCTCTCCGATGTACCTAAATATAATTGGTGCAAGTTTGCACGAGTTAACATGATTGAAAATGTCATTTCCTGGAAAAAGGCAGCAGCTAAAGACCCTGGTACGTCTTTTAAGGGACCAATTCTCATTTTCTGTCTTATCTACTTGGATAGAGTCGTTTTCAAGACAAGAACGGTCGTTCGATCTTTCACTTTGTTAGCCAATTGGTCAGACGAACGTATCCGAGAGAGGGTGAAGATGGAAAAACATGAGGCAAATGGTTTTGGAGAGGGGCGTGTAGAAGACAGATTTGTTTATAAAGCACCTGTGTCTGAAATTGACAAACGGGTTGATGATGCAGTGACGACAAAGGGAAAGGAAAAGGTTGAGGGTGCTGGAGTGACGACAAAGGGAAAGGGAAAGGGAAAGGTTGAGGATACTGAAGAAGGAGGTCCCGTTGATAAGAAAATAATAGATTGTATCAAGTTTTTAGTGGGGACTGCTGTTACTCTTGAAGACAGTTATGGTGCATTCTCAAAGGCAATCATGCAAGCAAAGTTTGTGGTTCCTGGTATGGAAGCTGTTACAAAAATGTTGACTTTGGCAGATTCGTTATTTGAAGGGTTTTCACTTTCGCAGCAAAGTAAAGAAGAATCTGAGATGGAAGAAGAGGAGAGAAAGGACAAGGAGAAAGATGACCATGAAATGGAGGAAAAGGAGAGAAACGATGAGGGTAAAGTAGAGGATAAATTTGAGAAGGACAAGGAGAAAGATGACCATGAAATGGAGGAAGAGGAGTGAAAGGATGAGGGTAAAGTGTAGGAGGGGAAGAAGTATGTGGATTATATGGACTCTGATGAGTTTTACAATGATCCCAACATCTTGGCTGATTTAAAGGGGATTCTGAATAGTGCATATAACCATGTTGGTGAGGCATTTAAAGAACACCAAGTTACGAAGGAAGAGATGGACAATGAACTCATGAAGGGACCATCTTTTAGTCTCTTTCACGGTGAGGATGCGTTATATACATCTCAAGAGTTCCGTGAAGCACAGAGGTCTGGTGATATGTGTCATATGGATGTTCCCCATGCGACCACGTCAACTGCACCTTTCATTCCATCCCCTCCCCGTGCAACCACGTCAGCTACACCTTCAATCCCATCCCCTCCCAGTGGAAGCACTTCCGCTGCACCTTCTATTCATTCCCCTCCCCGTGCAAGCACATCAGCTGCACCTTCCAATCCATCCCTTGCATCACCAATACTTATCTCGTCATAACTGTCATTGAATGAATATCCAATTATGCCTTCTTCTCCGCTAGTAGAACTGTCCCCAACCGTCCCCTCCCAGACTCGGAAGTGTAAGAGAAAAGTTGAGTTACCTGACGTTTTTCGTTCACCTTTTTTCATAAGAAATGTGAATGTGATGGATGCCTTCAATCAGTCTGAAAAACTGATGGGTGACTATGCATTCGCTGCTGACTTAGATGAAGGGTATGTATTAGTCTATTAATTTTGCTTTTATTTTTCTCTTATTCGGTATATGTATTATATTTTCTTTCTATAACACTAAGGTTTTATTTTTGTAGCGAGGTTCTGTTCAGCCGTGGGGGCAATATTCTTACACGATATGATATGAAGACCATGCTATTTGGTGGTAGCATTAACATCGACGTGATCAGTGTGTGGTGTGATTATCTGAATAATGGAAATAGGTTAAGAGATTGTAGATCAATTTGCCGCTCTTTCTCGCTGAAATAACCGATGTAAGTTTGATATTTAAATTTTGTTGGTCTAATTTATCAACTTGTACCTTTTTATTCTCTAATACGGGTCACCTAATTGAAACAACGGATAGCCTCATTGGATATCAACTATAGAGACGTGAAATTAGTAAGTTGTTCAATATTTGAAAAGTTTTCAAAATACATAATTAAATAATATACAAATCCAACTAATCATTGTTTGACAGGTTTTTTTCCCTGTTGTTGCACCCAGCCCACTTCTTCATTGTTTTGATATTGATCATAACTTGTATGAAGTTATACACCCGTGTGATCCAGGTTGTGTAGATTTTAATGTCAATGTTCAATATGTGGTATGTTTTCACACCGTTTGGCAATAAGTATGTTAAATGGCTGATTTAATTCTTATATAACGAACTTATTTGCTTGGTATTGTCTTTTGTCTAACAGAAGAAACAGTTAAGTGCAAAGCTTTCTTCCATGATTCCAAAGCTGCATGCTACATATTTTGTAGAAGCCAAAGAGTATGTTCCGAATAAAAGTTTATTTCTATGTCGAGCGTGATAATGGAATTTACATGATGTGACATATGGAGACGTACAATGGAAATAAGTGTCGGTATACTTTAAAACTGCTCATGGACGTAAGTCTCCATTATTTAAGTCAAATTTTTAGTTGGTGTTTCTATATTTCCTGACGCCATAAGCCATCAACATGCATGTATTAGCTTTGTTCTTTCATGAATCAGCCTTGTATGTGTATTAGATATGTAGGTTCTGCTGTTGATTTCACTTTATATTATTGTTCAGAGAACTGATGTGAAGCGTTACATTGTGAGGGTTTGCAATGAAATTTTGACTTGGACAGACAACACTGTGAAAGATCAAGTGACGTCTAAGGCAAAGGCTTACAAGAATGGCTGTGAGATTCGGTAATCAGAAATCTTTTACCAACAATGCTTCTTATTACTATATGATGACTCCTGGTTTATTAAAAGTGTGCTATGGTTATGTAATTATTCTGTGTTTTTCCTTTTTCTCCCCAGGAATGAAGTTCCACGAGACTTGCCCTATACAAATGAACACTTGATGAATTTTATTAGGACAAATGAGGCAAATGAGGAGTAAGTTATCACTTACCATATAGCATCTTTTTAAGTTGTTTTTGTCCACTTTGTTGTTCTGTGTGCATCTAATTACAATATGTGCATTATTAGTGACATTGTTGTAGACACTCCATGGCTGCAAGTAACCCAAGAAGGAATGTCGACTTTGTTTGAAGAAAAATGGCTCATGGATATGGTAATTTGACCTTGTTGGTCTTTGTTTAACACTTGAAAGACCAAATCTTGTGTACTTTCCGACAATAATCAAGGTATTCATATTCATCCTTAGTAACCGCTAATGTTTCTACTTGGAATTACCAACATTTTTCACAAATTTTCTCAACTTTCAGGATGTTGTCGCTAAAAACAGTTTTCAAAGTCAATACATTAAGCTTCAGTACTTGCCCAAAAGTCTAACCAAAGCTAAACTGGTAATTATCCTGTCACTTTTTTATTTTATTATATCGACGGAATTTACTACTTGCCCAAGAAAGAACTTAATTAATTATCCTGTCTAACCTGTTTGTATATTATCTGTTTTCATTTCCCTATGTGCGTTTTTGCAGGCTTTCTTCCCTTACTGTGTCGACCGTCAACATTGGTTTGCTTGCGTGTCTGACTTTGTTAAAAAGACCAACTTTATACTTGACTCAAGCTTGCCTAGGCGTCCTGACGGAAGATGTAAATTTTTAGTTGAAACGGTATGATTATATCCGTATGCCTTAGGGGTTTGTTACCTCAAGTTTGTCTTGGTTTTCCTTCGCTTTTATATTATTGTGTTTTTCTTTTTTTGGTTTTTGTTTTTTGTAGTTATTTCCTGCTTTGGGGATTATTGCAAGAGACTTTCCAGGATACAAAAAGTCATGTTGATAAACAATTTTCCGTTTGTGATTGTGGATGTGCCTCAACAAAAGAATGGGTACCTTACATGTTTAAATTATACTCTACTCGTTTTAATATTTTCGATGGGATACACACCATTTTAAAGCGTTTAACAAATTTCATTATTTTAAAAGGTATTCTTGCGGATTCTATTTGGTGAAGTGGCTAGAAAACTTGAGTTTTCAATCATTATGGTCCGATCAGACTTGTTACGAGGTAATGATGTCTAAACCAAGTTATATTAGTCAAACATTATTCGGCATATTTTATTGCAACACTTTCAATATTGTTGTCAAATATATATGCAGAATTTGGATGAATATGGTGAGAGTTTGATTGTAGATCTTATCAGATGGGAGGAAAACAAGAGAATGGTAATATCAATATCTTTCGAATGCTTTATCTAATTTTGTTTCTATTATTTCCCCATCTTTTAACTGCAAGACTTTCAGTGTTGATGTCAAGTGACTTTAAACGTAACAATATTTCCCTACCTTTTTTTTGTAGGATTATAACTAGGTGTTATTTTTTAATGAATATGGTGAGAGTTTGCGTGCTTAGCAAACGGGAGTGGCAGAGAACCTTCTCATTGTCTTTTGTTGATTCCTTGATTTGGGCAGGCATTAGTTTGTAGGTGGAGTAAATTTGTAGGTTGCATATGTGTAGGTACTCTAAGTAACTTTTGCGTGTATGAAACACCCTTCTACGTGCATGAGAAGGCGTTGTATGTGTATGAAATACCTTTCTACGTGCATGCAATTTATCGACTTTTGGGTCCGTTTATATGCTAAATTGTAACGTGGGGGCACAATTATGTCACTTGATTATGGCATTTTTTAATGAGACTTGTAATGAAAATTAACCCATTTGTCAGGGGGTTGTCATTTGATTATGCCTAACGCGACTTGATAAACGTTGTAATGTGGGCCAAAATTATATAACTTGCATATTTACATGCATGAGAAGGCGTTATATGTGTATGGAACAGCCTTCTACATGCATGAAATTTTTCAAAACACAATTACTTGGGTTATTTAGAGATCGCCTAGGCTATGCTCGGTCATGGCCTGTGTCGTGCTCGTGTCGTGCTTGAGCGTCGTGTCGTGCTTGAGCGTGCCTGACTAATTCTTCAACTTTAAGCCAACTCCTATGTATTTTGAGCGTGCTATGCTGGGCCGTGCCTAAATTATGGCCTAAAATGCTGATAGGATTGGCCCGACTTCTTCAATAATCACTCACATTTAAGTTTTGAGACTTGAAATGAGAATTAAAGCCCAAAGTAACATGACTAATTTAAGCCCAATTTATTTGTTAAATTATGACCTTTTTAAATGACTTGTAATGAGAATTAACCCATGTCATGGGGAATTAGCCTATTTGGGTTATCTGTACATAAAATGGCCTTCCATGTGCATGGAATAACCTTGTATATGCATGATATTAAACGACTTGTCGTACACGATGATGATTCAACTAATCACATTTTATTGCTGGCCTAATTTGGAGAAACAATGATCAAATTTGTCAAATTTGGAGAAACAATGATCACATGTTTCAGCTGTTTAATTACCAAATTTGGAGAAACAATTATCACATTTTTCAGATGTCTTGCATGCCTATGTGCATAAAATGACCTCGTACGTGCGTTAAATGAGCTCGTAGGTGCATGCCATAATTGCTCAGGAAAACACATGTTTTCTATTCTTAAATCCAGAATCACAATTTCATCTTCTCAAATATTCAATTTAAAAAACCGGAAGACTCCCGTTACATTTATTACAAAACAATTGTAAATGAAGAAAAATAATCCAATAAAAAAGTGTTGTCTTCTCAAATGATGCTAAAAAATTTCACTGCACAAGTCCAATTCCTCGCCAAAAATATCAATCTCACACATAAGAAGGCAAATGTCAGAAAAGATAAAAATTAGAGGGAAACAAAAAGGGTAAAAATAGAAAACTTATGCTAAAAAGAGACATCACTTACTCAACTATTTGTCTGTGATCCTTTGGTCGATCACAATTCCTGCTGTCGTGGTTCGCCATCTGCCCACAAGCCTTGCATCTTCTTAGTGGTTTCTTATTGACTTCTCCCGCTCTTTCTCTTTGTGAAATCATTCTTTTTCCCGAGCCTTTGTTTTTGCATTGTCTTGAAGGCAAAATTGTAATTTCGCTAGGCACACTTGTTCCCAAGAGCATTCCAATTTCAGCATTTTTGTCCCTTTACTTTCCCATACTACTATTACCACCATCATCAGCGACACTACTTGTTGTTTCTGCAAGTACCCTTTCCTTGAACCCGCGTAAAATGGTTAGTAACTCATCACAATTAACAGGACTCTGTTCAACTAGTGACACACAAGTGAACATTTCTGACCACAATTGATCGTTTGGTCTTACGTGCATCGATCGATCTGCAATCGGCAAGCAACGCCCATCGAATTGAAGATTGGCTGGCAGGTTGCTAGTTTGCTCCACCTATTTAGTATGTATTCGCTTGGAATTTTCTCAAAACCATAATCTTTAAGGACACAAAGAATATGTCGACAGAGTATTCCATGTCTTTCAAATTTCTTACAATTGCATACTAGTTTCACTTCAGCTGTCTTATAACCCACCTTATAGTCTTTCTTTCTCTCACGATCCTTGACGTCTATGTAGAGAATTGCATGATTCTTAACATTTTCTTTGTCCCCAATGGCACATGTAAAGCATGCAGCTTTTATTTCCACTTTGAACTCCTCGAAAATTCTCGGAGTGTAGGTTTCTGCTGCATGCTTTTCTAGGTCTAGAGGAGTAGCCATGTCAGGAAACGAGTACTTAGATTATGCAATCAGTTTTGATTGAGCCCATCGTTGTGTATCTATTGCACTCTCAAAGCGCATCCAAAATTCAACAAGGGTCAAATTTGGATTAGTGAAATTGCTAAAGAAATGATTTTTTGACTCGGGCCTCGAGGTTGTTCTTATCAACCCTCCTAATAACAAGTCACGAAAGTAAGCTGGAATCCAAAATTGTCTAATGCCATACTTTTCCTGAAGCCAATCATTATCCGACAACCCATGAGCTTCCACAATGGCTGTCCATCTTTCCTCAAATTCAGCAGGCACCACATCTTCACCCCAAACACATGAGTTTATCTCTTTCAAAAACTCAGTTTCTTTACATATCACAGGCCCTACCTTCTCTGGCAACTTCTTCAATATGTGCCACATGCAATATCTATGTTGCACTATATCTTTAAAGACTTTCTTAAGTCCTCCTTCTATCCCCAAATCTTCGTCGGTTATTATACACACAGGATAACGACCCCCCATAGCTTCTAGGAATCTCGTAAATAACCAAGCAAATGACTCCTTGCTCTCATTAATAAGAAGCCCAACCCCAAAGGTCACACATCTCTTATGATGATCCACCCTTGTGAAAGGGGCGAATATCATTCTATACTTATATTTCCTAAAGGTAGTGTCAAAGGATGTCATGTCCCCAAATAGCAAATAATTTTTTATACTAATAGGGTCAGCCCAGAAAACATGTGACAATCTACCTTTCTCATCTACCTTAAAGTCAAAGTAAAAGGATGGACACATTCTTTTTATTTTCATAAAATGCTCAATAAGCATTTGAGCATCCCCTTCTGACAAGAACTTTTTGATATCCCTTGAAAAGTTTTTTAAGTCTTCCAATGAAGCACCCACATTCTGATAACCTCTGACATACTCCTTAAACATCCTATAGGTCATAACTGGACCTTTGTTAACCTTTGAGTTGTCAACTATCATTTTTTTATGAACTATATTCAATTCTCTCGTTTGCGTCAGATGTGCCATTGTTAATGCTGTAGCTGGCATATGATTATGCCCTTCAACAAAACCATAAATTTGGTATTTACCGTTAGCAATTTGTTTAAAGTTAATCCTAGCAAGGCAACCTACCCTAGTCCTTTGCCTACGGTGTTTTTTGCCTTAAGCTTCACATTCTCCAGCCTTATTACACAAACAAGTTTTATGTGTAGTGACACCCTGTTTATTCTTTTGTGAGCCCTTTCTAGTCACAAACCCACATTCTTTTCCATATGCTTCATAAAAGGCAATACCGAGTTCATGTGTATCAAAGACCATACCAATAACAGGCTTGAGATGGGTAGGACAACCAAAAATCCGATTCATGTTGCTTGAACCGGACGCCTCCTCCTCCTCTGCATCCTCTATTACCTCTGCCTCCTCTATTACCTTTGCTTCGTCTACTACGTCATCTGCAAATGTGATGAAATTAAAGTAGAGTTAGGATTTAGATTTACTGGATAACTCAAGTATACTATAGCATAGTTATATAGAACAGTATCTGATCATTCAACAGTTCAACAGAATTGTACCTTGTACGATTTCTGAATTCAGATTTTCAGGAACATCAATGTTAAGGGCAGATATTTCTTATATGGATTGAGATGCAATAACTTCAACCATCTGTCCTTCATTTGTAATGACATTAGAAGAACTACGCGACCCTATTGAACTAAGAATGTTATTGCTACAATAACAACCACTTAAAATTAAATAACAAACAATAAAATCATATCAAGGAATTATTACTAAAATTAAATTTAAAATTTTTGATGCACATAGCAATAATTTGATGCACGTAGCTAATAGTTTGACGATTGTAAAACCTGTCTAATTAAATTTAATCGATAAATTGAAAAACTACAAACAGATCAAAATATAAACCCTAATTTGACGCACATAGCAACAATTTGATGCACGTAGCTAATAATTTGACGATTGTAAAACCTATCTAATTCATAAAACTGAGCCAACAATATCACGATTTCAACCAATTTAAGCAATTTCTCATTTTACCGAACCCTAATTTCTCAAATTACCGAACCCTAATTGCTCAAATTCAACAAATTTAATCGATTAATTGAAAAATTACAAACAGATCAAAATATAAACCCTAATTTGAAGCACATAGCAACAGTTTGATGCACGTAGCTAATAATTTGACGATTGTAAAACCTGTCTAATTCATAAAACTGAGCCAATAATATCACGATTTCAACCAATTTAAACAATTTCTCAATTTACCGAACCCTAATTTCTCAAATTACCGAACCCTAATTTCTCAAATTCAACAAATTAATCAGCAATTTGGAAATATTACCTTGAATAAAAAGGTTCCATTCATGAAGGACGCGTCGAATAGGTAGATCGTTGGAGAGATTGATTGATCAGTAGTTGAAGATCAATGGCGCGCATAAAATAGCGTTGTGGAAGATGGTGATATTCGAGGAGAGAGAAAGAATGATGAGAGGGAAACGAAAATTGGAAAATGACGGAGTTTAGAATGTTTAGGGGTAGGTGATTGATTTTGGCGCGCGTACAATTATTCTATTAGATTAAGGTGGTTCTCACGGTTCTCATTATATGGGTGGTTCTCACTGGATCTCGACCCTATATATATATTGTTCCGGGTGTAATTCCAGAGCAGTTATTTGTCACCACCCGTGCTTGTGGAATGACGTCCTTAGTTGAATCCTCCTTGCGGTCTCCTGAAACGATGAACAAACTGAGGGCTCGGCTTTGGGCCGAGCGAACTCACTCCGACGCTCAAGTCAGTAACTTAGAGAGGTAAGTTGTTGTTACTTAGCAAAGTGCGTATTGTAGAGAGATAAGGAAGTTATTACCAGATGAATAGTGATCCTTAGGTTAAATTGTGGATCCTTTCCTCAATGATAGTTGAGGAGTATTTATAGACTTTCACCTTTTGTCACGTAGTGGCCAAATGGCCAAGTGGCTAGCAGGTGGAAAGACTGATCTACCCTCGGCCGAGGGACCCATGGCAGGCCGACGGGCCCTGTTGGCTCACCGCCGAGGGGTCTTGGATATGAGTTCGCGGATGTGTGCCCGGGTGGTTTGCCCCGGCCGGGACCCATCCGACAGGCCGACAGGCCTCGTCGGTTAAGTTGTCTAAGTCGTTGACTTGTCAGGATTTCTTTGACCTTGCTCAATGTGTTGACTTGGTCGGGGGTGCGAGAATATGCCCCATCAATTTGCCCCAGCGTAGTCTATGCCGTGGTATGGGCTCCGGCGTATCTTTGAGCGTATATTCTGCGCAAGTGAAAATTTATGCCCCGCTTCTTCTTCCCCGGCATGGCTCGCTTAGGTCGTACCATATCCCCCTCCACATGGATGTGTAATGGACGTCCGATGTGGAAAAAGGCAATGACGCTGGCCGAGACCCGGTAGAGAGTCCAGGTTGTTTCGATTGCCCCCTGGCCGGTGCTTTACGGCTTGGTTGATCACGTGGCCGGTGCTCGAATTACACCGAACATATATATATATATATATATATATATATATATATATATATATATATATATATATATATATATATATATATGCATATATATATATATATATATATATATATATATATATATATATGCATATATATATATATATATATATATATATATATATATATATATATATATATATATATAGAGTCGGGATCCGGTGAGAACTCCTAAATATTTGAGGATTGAGGATTAGTGAATACAATATCACATGTTCTTCAATACAATATCACGAAAAATTTGAACTTTGCCAAAAAAAAAATTTTTTTTGAAAAAAAAAAAATTTTAATTTTTTTTTTTTGCACAAGTGTTTTTTTTTTTGTGATATTGTATTGAATAACCTGTGATATTGTATTGAACAACCTGTGATATTGTAACGAAATCCTCAATCCTCAAAGATATATATATATATATATATATATATATATATATATATATATATATATCATTTCTGACGATTTTGTCTCTTTTTTCAGCATGATTACCATGAGGATATGAGTCAACCATTTCCACCTAGACAGTCTCCCGACGAGATCTGGACGTACTACAAGGCTGTCAAGGGCTTTGACGAGAAGAATCGAATATTTGGGACCGGAGATAAAGGGGCCGAAATATGGTATAATCCTCCTACTAACAAAGCTAGTCGACGGTCTTTCTCTTATGCTCCTAGCATGATTTCACAGCTTTCCACCCAAATGAATGATGAGCGAGCCGCTCGAATTGCTCTTGAAAAAACCGTTCTTGAACAAGCTGAACAAATGGCGGCAATGCAAAACGCTTGGGCTGATATGCAAGCATCTCAACCCCCAAACACGTGTTCACAATTTACTCCACATAGGCGGGATGACTTTGCGGATGATGGACACGGGTTTGGAGGTAGTGGTAGTTTTATTGAGCCTATAGGTTAGAGCCTTTAGGTTAGAGCCTTTAGTTTGGTTAGTATTGTCGTCTAGTAGGGAGTATGAAAAACATGGTGATTCGTGTTTAATTAGTAAGACAATGTACGAATTTAACTATCTTTTTATGTAAAACATTTGCGTTCCATTCTCTTTTGTTGCCTCTCTTGATTCCCGCAATAGCGGTCGACATGAAAATGGATTCCCGCTTGGCGGTCGACGATTTTATGTGTTTTGCAGGTTTTGGTTGTATTTGAAACGATGCAAATAGGCATCGTGGCTGTATTTGAAACGATGCAAAAACGCATCGTGGCTGGCAGTAGGCTGCTGTTTCCAGGCCTGATTTTTAATAATACTGACGGAAATTCCGGCAGTAATAGCGAAAATACCGACGGAATTTCCGTCAGTATTCCTAAAAAACTGACGGAATTTCCGTCAGATCCCCCTTTTTAAGTTTTCCAGATTGGCGCCAAAAAAAAGGCCACGTGTCAGTCTGTGATGGAATTTCTGTCAGTTTTTTAGGAATACTTACGGAAATTCCGTCAGTTGCAAGCCAGTATCAAACGACGGTTTTCCCGTCAGTTATCCATCAGTATTTGAATTTACTGACGGAAATTCCATCAGGATAGGTATTTTAGTGACGAAATACGCTGACCTTGGTTCCTGACGAAATTTTCGTCAGGAAATGGAAATACTAACGGAAAAGCCGTCAGTACGGCTTGATTATTTCCGTCGGTATCCCGCGTTTTTGTAGTAGTGCAAGAGACAGGGGGAACAGATCCACTCGAACCACAAAATGAGGCTACGACATCCAGGGGGAATGAGGGTACACTTGAATAAAATGAACAAACAAAAATAAACCCTCAATCACAAAATAAACCAGAACCAACAGTTGAGCGAACTATTGAGTCAGAACCCCAAGAAGCCTCACAATCCTTAATCGTACCAAAGAAGTGGAAACACCAAAAATCTCACCCCCTTTCTAACTTGACCAGTGACTTGAATTCGGGAAGGAAAACAAGACCATCCCTCAATGATTTCTTTGCATTTCATGCGTTCCTCTCACAAATTGAACCAACAAACATCACCATGGCACTTGAAGATCCGAGTTGGGTGATGGAAATGCAAGAGGAACTTAATCAATTCAAAAGAAATGAGGTATGGTATCTTGTCCCTAGACCTACTGGTTGTACCGTGATTGGTACCAAATGGGTCTTTCGCAATAAGCTAGATGATTTGGGCAATATCGTAAGGAATAAAGCTAGACTAGTGGTGCAAGAATTTAAACAATAGGAAGGTATTGATTACAATGAAACCTTCGCACCAGTAGCTAGGCTTGAAGCCATACGTATGCTCATAGCTTTTGCAGCTCACAAAGGCATCAAACTTTTTCAAATGGATGTCAAAACGGATTTTCTAAATGGTTATTTAGAAGAGGAAGTCTTTGTGGAGCAACCACCGGGTTTTATGAACAATGAATTTCCAAACCATGTTTTTAAATTGGACAAGGCGCTTTATGGTTTAAAACAGGCTCCAAGAGCTTGGTATGATCGCTTGTCAAAATTTCTTTTGGAAAATGGTTTTGTGCGTGGATCGGTTGATAAGACATTGTTCATAAAATCACAGTGTGGTGAACTGTTGATTGTACAGATTTATATCGATGACATAATATTTGGTGCAACGAATGAACTCCTTTATTTGTACTTTTCGGAACTAATGAAATCTGAGTTTGAGATGAGTATGATGGGAGAACTAGGGTTCTTCCTTGGGCTTCAAATAAGCAAACTCAAGATGGTGTGATGATTCAACAACAAAAGTACATAAAGGAGATGCTATGTAAGTTCGGTATGACTAATTCTAAACCTTTCTCTTGACCTATGGTTTCGTCCACAAAGCTTGACAAAGATGAGAATGGTAAGACATTTGATGAAACGATGTATCGAGGTATGATCGGTTCATTACTTTATTAACCGCTAGTCGTCCGGATATTTTATATAGTGTATGTCTATGTGCTCGTTTCCAAGCTAGTCCTAGAGAATCGCATTTCATTGCAATAAAACGTATTCTTTGGTACTTGGTTGGAACGTCTAATTTATATCTTTGGTATCCTTCACATTGTCCTTTTGAGCTTTTAGGATACTCGGATGCAGATTATGCCGGAAGCGTTGTTGATCGAAAGAGGACTTCCAGAATGGCTACTTTCTTAGGTCCGTGTTTGATCTCATGGGCGTCTAAGAAACAAAACACCGTTGCTCTTTCCACCGCTGAAAGCGAGTACGTAAGTGCCGCATTGTGTTGCACGCAAGTTCTTTGGGTTCGACAACAACTAAGGGACTATGGTATTATCTTTGATTCAACTCCTATCTTTTGTGATAATACTAGTTCTATTAACATTTCAAATAACCCTATACAATACTCAAGGACTAAGCATATTGATATAAGACATCATTTTTTACGTGATCATGTAGAAGAAGGTCAAATTCGTCTTAAATTTTGTAGAACGGAAGATCAAATAGCCGACATTTTTACAAAACCGCTTGAAAGAGAACAATTCATAAAACTTCGGTTGGAAATTGGTTTGTTGGATTCCGCGTAAAATTTTATGACGACTTGCCCTCAATGATTGACTAGAGTAGATGTTTACACATGTATTTTTTTTTGGTAAAATGTAAAAATATATTAAAAGCTCAAAAAGTACCATATACATCCATATACCATGAATATTCTAACTCATCACCTCAGCCAAAACGACTGCACACATACTAACATATACAATTACAGAAGCTTCTTAATTCATTATCTATCGTTCCTAGACATAATCCCCTTTGCTTGTTGCTGAATTCGAGCTTTAATGTCTCCCTGAATCATGACATTTTTATGTGTAATTATGTGTTAATTTTACTCAATGAATTAAATGATTAATTTGCATGTAAATCCAATGGGTAAAGATATTGTTCACATGGAGCCACTAAATTACCATCCATCTATCATATCTCACTTTCCCCATTACTCATGTACCTAGCCGCCTAAACCCGTCTAAATCGGCTACACCCACCTTCCTCTCAACCAATCAAATAAAAAAGCCAAATACTATTCACCCACCTCATTTACTACATGTATGATGTTCAACTCTTAAATGATGAACTCCCTTCTCACTTTCAAAATATTCAAAAAACTACATCTTCCCCAAATATTCTCTAAAACCGTCAAAAGCATCCCTCTTCCAACTGTCACTTTTACATTCACTATAAAAGTCATGCCTCCAAAATAAACTAAACCTAAAACTTTGAAGGAAATCCGAGACTCATACAAACCGAAAGCTTCATCGATTGAACCACAAATCGAAAGTCTTGGTTCAAAAACTGTCCAAAATCAAAAACCACCAAAGAAACCTAGAGTCTATGTGCCAAACGTCCCAATGACAAGAAGGAAATCAGTTGCAAATCGTCCTAAAACAGTGTCCGAAGCTAGGAGATTGTCAAGTCGGGTTTTCAATCAAAAATTCGATTTGAATATACCGCATGCAACCGAAACCGAGGGTGAAGAACGAAGCTCACGGGTTGTTGGTGAAGTTGATAATGATGGTACTCCAATCATTCAAGATAATTCAAGAAGTTGAGGAAGTTGATATTGGTGTTGGTAAGGAAAATGAAAAAGAAAAGGAGATTGTTGATGAGGATGTCGAAATTAAAGGAGAGAAAAACAGTGAGGAAAGAAAAATGAAGGAGAAGAGGAGAATGAGAAAAACAATGAAAAAGAGAAAGAAAAGAGTGTTGAAAAATCAATTGAAAAAGGTGAGGAAAAAGAAAAGAGTGTTGAGAAAAGTGTTGAGGAATCGGTTGAAAAGAGTAATGGGAAATCGAAATCGAAATCAAAATCGAAATCGAAAGAGAGTGTTGGTAGTGATGAGATGTTGAAGTATATGGTTGGTAATAAAAGGCGAAAGAGAAGAGGCAAAACCGTGAGTGAGGCAAAGGTTGTGGAAACGGAAATCGATAAGGAGAAATTGAATGTCGTCTTTGATGATAACGAGTTGTTCAAGGAGAAAACCGTTCCCAAACTAAAAGGCAAAGCAAAGAAGGTGTCCACTCAGTTGACCTCAGGGAAAAGGAAAGTGGAGGAAATGGCAAAGGAAGTTGATGAATCGAATAGTGCTATGATTTCTATTGAGCAACCTCTCGATGAGAACAAGTCGAAGGAACTCGAGATTCTTCATGGTTATCGTTTTCCAAAAGTGATCTTTGATTGTTGCAAGAATGTCATTCAAAACCGTGCCTACCCTATGCCGTACCAAGCCTTTTGCCATAACCATGCCTAATGCCTAATCAAAGCTAAAGCCTTTCTAATCCTTTTTGCCTTGGCTTTATGTTTGTGATATGCTACTAATATTGGTTATGTTGTTAGTTGTTGAACAATTTGTTTTGTATAACTCTAATCCTTATTTAAACTATGTGTTCTTCTTACTTGATAATGTCAAGAGGGGGAAGTTGTTTAAAATTACAGGTGGTGATTATGACTCTTAGGCTTGCATACACCGTATCTATGTTAACTTGGCGATTAAATTTTCTACTTAGGCTAACGAAAAATTTGACTAATTTTTAATGACCATGTATTTATGCATCTTATTTTGATCATGTTTTGACTTGTTAACCTTGACCATGGATTAAGGGGGAATTGCACACTCAATTTTATTTGTCTTGCCATCATCAAAGAGGGAAATTGAAGAGACCCAATTTGATTAAGTTATGTTGATGATGCCTTAAGACAAATTAATCTCATTGTTATTTAATCGTGTGCCTCTTAAGTTTTAACCATGTAGCGTGAAGCTCCAAGTGTCAATTCAAGGTTATCAAGATAGTCATCATGAAGATCAAAGATGAAGATTGTCATTAGTGCTAATGTCAAGTGTGGTAAGGAGATCCTTAACTCGAATTTACGTTTAGGTGCAAAAACAACAGTTCAGTCAACTGTTAATTAAGGCTCGTCTTTGAAAGAAATATTTCGAAATTATTTGAATCTTTGTTAAAATGCTTTCAAGTATCACAAATGATTTCTGGAAATGTTTTGAAGTCTTTTGAAGAAAATTAAGCTTTCAATGTCTTGCTAAGGAGTTTGCTTGCACAATAAAACACTTTCTATAAATGGCTTGTTTGCTTTTTACATTTAAGGAAATGTTTATGGTTCCCATAAACACAACCATTTATGCTTGTTTCTTGTTGAAAACCCAACCCATATTTGTGTGTGTGCACAATCAGATTTCTTGCATTCTTAGGCATCGATTTCTTGAGGAAGAATACTCGGTTGCTTGATGGAGAATTCGGTTGACTTGTGCATGTTGCCCAAGCAAACTACTTACATTATTTTAATCACTTGTTGTGGACATCGGCCCACCTGCGATCCCACTTCGATCCGTGGACATGCAGCGGTCTTTTGAAAGCCACGCTCGGCGGCGTAAAAATGCTTTCGACCGGATCATTTTAGATCGGTCGGTTTCGTCTCGGTAAGGGTCTCGAAATGATTAGAGATGTTCGGAGTCGCCACCAAGCATTTGTGGGATGCTTGGAACTCGTTCGAATCCACTTTATACCTCGGTCAAACGAAGCACAAAGCAGGGTTTGACATAGGTACTAAAGATAAGGAATCGTCCCTCTTTAGCATCCTATCTCTAGAATGACTCTCGTACGCCCTGGATAAGGTCGTCCGCTATCCAAAGTTTCTGAGTAAGAGGTGAAGGTACGTATTGGGAAGCCCTTTAATCAGACACCCAATCCATGCCATGATGCGCCCTCTCGATCGATCTTAGTTAGTTGAATGCAAAAGTTGATAAAACGATTTAAATGCATGAATGCGCATCCAATAATTTAAACCTAACATGTGAGAGCTTTCTAAGTCGGTTAATTTAATCCAAGTATCAAGTATAAGATGTCAAGTTGGATTAATGGTTGATTTGCATGCAAGATGGAAATTAAACATCCAATTACCAAATTAGGTTTATCGTGCATAACGTGGTCCATTTGTCTTAGTAAGGCATTTTTCAAATATGATTTTGAATGAGCGAATAGTCATCTGATCCGTCCTATATCTAGGCTAACCGGAGTCGGGATCATCCTAGACTAATGCTGGAAAGGGAACATGCCCTGTACCAGGCGGCTATATAAGGTGCGAGCCAGCCGGCGGTGTAAGAGGACCTCCCCTGGTTTTGGAAATATGAATTGAAAGGCCTGTTTAGGCACGGGTCAACCAACGGTTGTATGCCGTGTCCTGACCATTTAGAAAACGTTGTAAAACGTGTTGAAAAACGGGTATTTGAACCCGATTTGGTTTGAAAGAGTCGTTTAGACCGCATTTGTTGATTTGAGGAACGAGACTCGAATAGTCATCATTATTTTGATAATATTCGATGTCGGGTTCGACTTGACAAGCTTGGCATGAATAGTTTTGAAAATAATTATGAACTAATTGTTTTAAGTTCATTTGAATATAATTAGTCGATACTCATCATCGTACCCGGGTTAAAATCCGGCATGGTATGTAGAACCAAGGATGACTTTGTGTTGGTGACTAATACATTTATTTGAAAATGTAAAGAAATGATGAAAGGCTTTAAAATACCTCCCAAAATGTGAAGAAATGAAATAAAAGGCTTTAAAATACCTTTTAAATGTTATTAACCAAATATTATCACCGAAACACAGATTTAACCGTCATGGTATGAGGAACCAAGGGTGAGAAATGTTTTATGGTTAAAAACAAATAAAATAAAATTTAAAAAGGTTTGAAAATATTTGAAATGGTAAAAACCGATTACAAATATGAAAATGGATTAAAGGGGAAAGACGAGAACAAACACGGTTGAGTTCTGACCTGGGCACCCCATTGAGGCGCGAGCCTATGTGCATAATAAGGGGCTTCTGCCTCAGGCCAAAACTCAGTTTTGGCTCGTCTATCCCATGTTTTGGATCGTATTATGCATGTTTTACCATGTTATAGTCGTGAAACAAATAAAAACATGATAAAAGAAAGATTTTTACACCCTCATACTTACATGTTTGGTTATGGCGAGAAACCGACGTAAGTGTAACAACTCGTTTGGTCGGAAAAGACTCGGTTTAAAACCGTTTTGGTAAGTAAAAAGAGTGTTTTATTAAGTTTACTGACGGTGTAGTGGTCGAAGTGGTCGGTCAAGTGATTTAATGCACGATGACGGTACCAAACAATGTGTAAGGCTTGTATTTACGATCGGTAGGTCGTAAATACGCGTCAGATTGTGACTTAAGAAGTCGAGTCGAGAATTTTAAGGGAGAAAAGAGGGGGTGGAAACTCGCGTGTGTTCTCAAATGGAGGAATTTGAGGGGTATTTATAGGAAAATGAGTGGTTGTGTGAGTTTTGAGCGACGTGGCCACCTGGGCTGCTCAAAGAGGCGCGAGCCATGTCGTGGTTCTTCGAGTTGTCCTGTCACTTTCACACAAGAGCAATCATGATTTGTTCTATCCTAGGATTTGTAGTCACATGTTTGATACTTGACCATTCATGAATCTGGGAAATCTTAGTATAGAAGGCTTTGAATGTTTTGTTTTTGGTGGTTGACTCGGTTTGACTCGTTGTTGGAGTCGGGATTTGAATTTTTGAGTCGGTTTTTTATCCGGTGTCGGTTTTGACTCTAGTTAGTGTCATTGCGACCCCGTCGTCGTGCATTAAACACTCTAGGTACTTTTGAAAAGTTTTGAAATGTTTTATTTTCGAAATCGTTTTAAGTTTTCCGACGTAAAGTTTTCCACAAACTGTCGATCAAACGCCGCGATTCCAAAGCACGTTATAGTCCGATAATCATCGGGTGTTTGTTGGAGTCTCTGTAGATACTGGGTATCTACAGAGCCCCCACTTTGACTGAGGCTTGGACAGGGCGAAAGTCAAAGTAGAGCCCCCAGGTCAATCGAAGATTACAACCTGGAGACCCAAGCGACGTCGAGGCGGCTCGAAAGGATTCGGGCCAAGGACCTGCCGTCGGGAAGGGCGTCGCCAAGGCGACTCTAGGGTACGAGTCAAGGACCTATCTTCGGGAACAGTTTAGAGTCTGTCGACGATCCGTGCGGGTCGTTTAAAGTCCGTTAGACTACGTACAAAGGCTCGCCAGCCATGAGAAGGAGTCATACCTGAGGCATCTTCGGATACGTCCTTGCATGTTTGCGGATAAAGGCTCGCCAGCTGTGGTGCGTACCTGAGGAGGGCTCGCCAGCCGCGATGCATAGTAAGGCTCGCCAGCCATGGTGCGTATCTGAGGAGGACTCGCCATCCGCGATGCGTAGCAAGGCTCGCCAGCCATGGTGCGTATCTGAGGAGGGCTTGCCAGCCGCGATGCGTAGTAAGGCTCCCTAGCCATGGTGCGTATTTGAGGAGGGCTCACCAACCACGATGCGTAGTAAGGCTCGCCAGCCATGGTGCGTAATAAGGCTCGCCAGCCATGGTGCGTTCATGAGGAGGGCTCGCCAGCCGCGATGCGTAATAAGGCTCGCCAGCCATGGTGCGTAATAAGGCTCACCAGCCATGGTGCGTAATAAGGCTCGCCAGCCATGGTGCATAATAAGGCTCGCCAGCCATGGTGCGGTCGGTTAATTGACCGTGAGAATAGCCGCTTCGGATGGGCTTGTTTTGAAAGTACCGGACTCATGATGCTGCCGTGGAAATAGTGAGTTTGAATTTTCACTATCACTGTTTTTGAAATAAGCGGGTTCCGCGAGGAAGCCTCCTGTTGATATTTGAAGGAATAGTTAATTTGGAATCTTCACTATTCGTTTTTGAATTTGAAGTGGCGGTTTTAATCGCCGCCTGTTTGAATTTTTGAAGGAAATAGCAAATTTTAAATTTTGCTATTACGTTTGAAGTGACGGTTTATGTGCCGCCGTTGACATGTGAAGGAAATAGTGAGTTTGGAATCTTCACTATTACATTTGAAGTGATGGTTTATGTGCCGCCGTTGACAGGTGAAGGAAATAGTGAATTTGGAATCTTCACTATTACGTTTGAAGTGACGGTTTATGTGCCGCCATTGACATGTGTAAGAAATAGTGAATTTGGAATCCTCACTATTATTTTTGAAATTGAAAATTGAAGAAATAGTGAATTTTGAATTTTCATCATTTATTTTTGACGGTATTAATTGCCGTCGTTTGAAATTTGAAGAAATAGTGAATTTTGAATTTTCACTATTATTTTTGAAATTGACGGTTTTAATTGCCGTCGTTTGAAATTTGAAGAAATAGTGAATTTTGAATTTTCACTATTATTTTTGAAATTTGAAGGAAAATGGCGGTTTTGATCGCCGTTTGTTTGGAATTTTTGAAGGAAAATAGTGAATTTTGATTTCACTATTTGTTTTTGTATTTCAAAAATGACGGTCCTTAATATCGTCATTGAAAACTCGAAGTTTATTACGGGAAATTGGGCCAAAGCCCAAATTTCGCTGAAAGAGCAAGGGAAGGCCTGATTTAGGCGCGAGCTACCTGGCGAACCAAGGGAGCTTTCCTATTTTTCTGTAAAAGACGCGAGGATGGTCCGCATACCATTCCCTCCATTTCGCCTTCAACATAAACACAAAAATCCGCCATTTTTGGACCTTTGCTTGCTTCCATTCGTGCTATCAACAATAATGTCATTTCAAGGTATGTATTTCCTCTTGAATCCATTTGAATTTGTTGGTTCTTTAACTGAATTGAATTAGGGCGAAAATTTTACCCTAGAAAATCGATTTGGGCGTTTTTGATTGAGCCCATTTCAAGTGAAATTGATGATTGAATTAGGTTAGAAACCTGTTTAGGAGTATAGGGGTGCTTTTAGTTTGCATTTTGGTCCCTGTTCCCGATCTCTATGCTCGAAAAACGTGAGTGAGGTGGAGAAACCGTCTCATCTCACAATGCCAAGTTTATTTGCTTGGGTAGTGTGTCCCACTAGGTTGCATTGTAGTCGGGAAAGACCGTATTCGCCATGGGCCTTCGTTGGGTATTGTGGGCCAAATTGGAATTTTTGCCTTTTGTGACGGTCTTATGTCTGACAAAATAAGCGTCTGTTTGAGCTTGAATTGAGTCAGTTTGCCTTGAAATGGACCTTATTGGTAGTTTAGGTCGCCTTGAGGCGTGATAAAATCACGCTTGCCTTTTTGCGGTTGTATTTTGAATTTTTGACCGGTTTGTGCTCCGAGTGGCGTATAAATTGCCTTTTGAGCCGTAGAAAAATACCCCATTGCATAGGGAATGTATTTTGGTTTGTTGGCGGACCTTGTGTGGATCTTGGGGTGCCGTTTTTTTTTTGTAGTTGTTTTGGCTCGTCTTTTACTTGAAAAGAAGGGCGAGTCGTTTTTGTGCGCTTTTTTTGTGAATTTTTTTGAATTGTTTTTGTTTGGCTGGGTTTGGGCGGGAGTCAGTTCTCGTTCCGGGGCCATGGAGAGGCTCCCTTCAAACACACGTCAAAATCCCGTGATGAGAAATGGTTTGAGGATTCTTCTACGTGAGGAAGGACTCCATCCAGCCTCATGCTGATTATATTTTCGAGAAATGGGTTCTGACTTCGAGTAAGTAGCGTTCCTGTCACCTGATTTATTTTATCTTGCTGCTTACTAGCTTAATTCACCGTCTTCACGCAGGCCCCTGTGACCTTACCCGTATTGGTGCCAAGATCCCTGCCTGCAGCAAATTGTTCAGCATCTCTGAATCTCAGAGAAAGTTTCCAGATTTGCTTCCTGGTTTTTCACCTGCTTCCTCCTCCAATCCTCCTCAGTCAGCTCACAGTATGTCTTCTTGTAAGGCTTCTATCACCGCCTTCATTTGCATGCTGTTTCTGCTTGATGTTTTAAGCATTCTGTCGCCTGAGACTATATGTGCTTGCAGGTTCAAAAGTTGATCAGTTGGAAATCATCCTCCAAAGTGCCAAAAGAAAGAGACCTTCTGCCAGCCCTGATGTGGCCTCTGCCTCCTGTTGGAGCTTGTGTCCTCCACAAATTAGTGTGATAACATTTGTAAATCTCTTACAGGTTCACAAGGGTATACTTCGTATATTTAATCAGTTGATTAACGTTTACCTAATAACGGTTGGCTTGCTAGAAAGTTTGACGTTATTATCATACAGATGGCGGTGATCAACTGGTCCCTAAAGGTCACACCTATAGGATGTGTTTGAGAAATGTGGTTATAGAAATATAATCACATTGATGCCCAAAATGACTAAAAAGTTAGTCAATGTGTTGATGAGATAATTATTTAATAAAATTAAATAATATTAAGTTGAGACGAATTATCATCAATTAATAAATTAAATATAATAAGTTATATTTAATTAAATATATATAATGTTAGCTTGGGCGAATTAATCATTAATTCGTAATTAAATATAATCAGTTGTATTTAATATCAACAAGCTGAGTGTGTCATAGTGGTAATAGTGAGGGTACACATACCAAGAGGTCATGGGTTCGATCCTCACTAGATGACAATTTAACACATATTATATATTTTTGGAAAGACCAAAAATAAGGATTATACACTCCTTATTTCGGTTTACTTGGCCGAAAATTAGGAGAGTTCTTTCTTTCCTAATTGACTTCAAGTTTCGGTCTGTATAAAAAGAAAGGTAGAGAATTATTTCTACCCTAATGCTTTTTCTTGACCTTGCCTCCTCTCTCTCATCACAAAACACAAAAACAACTAAATTTTACAGAAAATTTTAGATCGATTTTAGCATAATCGAAGGGCATATCTCAGATCGTCTTGGGTGCAACTAATAGGCGAATATCAATTTTGATATTGTTCTTAGGCCATATTTGCTAGGACCAAAGGTTATTTCTGAATCTTTTACTTTTGTTTATGTATTTTATTTTATAACCTTTGATCATCTTTGTTAAATCGTTATAATCCTTCTAAATTAAGGGAAGTATACAGATTATTTCCCACAAGTGGTATCAGAGCAATAGGCTACGATTTTAATTTTGATGATTTTCATAAAATTTGTATGTGAACGATAGGATTTTCGAAAAAAAAAAATTAGGGTTTCGATTTTTTTTTGGTTCGAAAATTTTTTTTTGTGCCGTTTTTTTTCTTTCTGTTTGATGATATTTTTCCATTCTATTTTTCATATTATAGTTTATAATCAGTTAAAATTATCATATGAAGAATTGGTAGTTTTTGATTTAATGCAGATTAAGTTAAAATTAAATGGAATCGTCATGTTTATGATAAAAAGATTGTTTTTGCTATATAGTTTTTGGCATATAAATTGATCATGTTTATTATTTCTTATGCTAATCATGTTCTAATAGCAAAGGTAAACAATTTAGTCATCAAATCTTGTTTTAGGGCATATTGCCGCAAAAAGAAAAAAATAGGAGGCCGTTTTTTTAGGGTTTACCGAAAAAAAAAACTTTATTTTAATTTTGTTTTTTGGTAAACCGAGAGGGGAAAAAAAATAGGAAAGTTTTTTTTTTATTTGCCTTTTTGCCGAAAAAGAAAGAGAAAAAAAAAATTTGGAAAGTTTTTCCTTGTTTTTCCTATTTACCGAATTAAAATAGGAAAGGGGTTTTTTTTAAAAAAAATCAGCCGTGACAGCTGATATATAAATAAATAAAAAATAAAAAAAAATAAAAAAAAAAAAATTTTTTTTCTTCCCAGCCGAGACCAATTTAAAAAAATTGGATTTTGTTTTTTTATTTTGGCGAATTAGTTATTGTGAATCGGTTCACAATTTAATGATACCGAGTTATTTTAAAGCAGTTTAAAATTTTGACGGATAGAATTCATATTACAAGTTTAATATGGATTAAGTATGAAATTAATGTGATTAAATTGCGGAATTGTCACTTAATTTAATTTAAATAGGTGGTTTGGATAAATTAATCAACATAATTAATGTATTGTATTATGTATGTTTAATTTATTTTAGTTGATGCTTTTAATTTTGTTGAATGAATCGAATAAATGAATTTTATTTACGTATTTAATTTTTGCAATCGGTTGTAATTTGTAATACTTAGTGTGGCCTTAGTCAAATTATGTTTTCGTAATGAAGGAAACATAATTTATTATGTAATTATGAGATCTCGAATCTCCTTTATTTTAGTTTTGGGTTTTGAAATTAGAATGTAATTAATAGGTCAATTATGTAATTTTATTTATTGTAATTTCAAAGAAGACTAAAGATGAAGATTCAAGCTCACTCCCGCTACATGAATCAAGATGGAACATCAAGACAAGCTTCTCGGGTCCAAGGATGGATTTCAAACTTGTATTTATTGTTCATTTTGATAGGATAGGCCACACTAGGACTTTTACTGTTTTTTTTTTTACGTTTTTCATTTTTATTGCTTTTCATTCACATGTTAGTAATTGCATCATATTCCGCCTAAAATCAAACCACCTACCACTACTAAAATGCATGAAAATTGACTCATATAGGTTGTATGTTAATTTTCATGGACATGCAGATGTCACAGTCTTTAAGCCATCACTTTAGTTTAATCATTCTCGCATGCTAGATTATAGTTCACTTAAAATGAATTTAAATAAAGTTGATGGGATCTTCCTCTAAAACGGAAATTGAGATTAGTCTTTATAAGGGCAAACATCTATGAATCCCTTCTTCGTCGGTAGGCCTAATATGACCTCTTCTACGTTGGGTAAGTAGTTGTGTTGACTTAGTTTACCTCAACATCATAGTCCGAAGAGTTTCTCGTGATTGTGATGGACTAAAGATAGAATTTACAGAAATTTATCGACCAAGAATTCTAACGGTAGAATTAGCTAAAAGGTTAGCTTATCAATTTACAGAGAATTGAATCTTGGGGTCATTTATATAATTCTTGAGGGAGGTCAATTGTATAAATGTTTTTGAGTCTTCGCGTTATGACATTAGTTCATTAGACTTAAAATTAAAACGATGCACATGCTTAATATTTTATTCTTCTTTCGCAGTGTAGAACACGTTTATTATCAATAATACTGTTACAACAAATGGCTGGAAATAACGCAATCCCAATGCCTAGTGCCACACTAGATCGTTCATCCTGGCTAAAAGTGTTCATGAACCAAATGAATCAGTCCACGCGACTGAAGAATGATGGGTCCAACTTTGTGGACTGGGAGGCGGCACTACGGAATCTTCATCATTGCGACGGTAAGCTCGGTATTTAACTGAGCCAATACCGGTCAACCCAGGCCCAAATGCAGGAGTCAACGAGTCACTCGCTTATAGTGACTTCGTTATGGAAGCGGGTGCGATAAAGAACGTACTCATCTTTGCAATGGAAACCAATTTGCAGAGACGCTTCATTGCCCAAAGTGCAAACAAGATTTTCACTACGCTCACTAACGAGTTCTCAAAAGCACCGAGAATCGTTACATATGAGCATACCTGTCGCTTCTTTGATGCGAAACTCCAGAAGGGCCAACCAGTTAGCCCACACATTCTGCACATGATTGAGAATGTTGAGAAGCTGGAGACACTGAAATGTAGAATCAGTGAGAGCATTGTAATTGACCGAATGCTTCATTCTCTTCACGATGGTTTTGCCCTTTTCAGGGTGAACTACTACATGAATGACTTGAAAAAGAGTCCTCATGAGCTACACTCCCTTCTCGTACAGACCGAGAAGGATATGAAATTGAGTGGGAGCATGAAGCAGGATGTTCTCACGATTCACAACAAGAGTAAAGGTAAGGGCAAGGCCCATGGCGACCTAGCTGTAGGTAAGCCAAAGTTCAAGAAGCCAGAAAACGGTAAGAGTGCGCCTGGTGAGACTAGTGGCTCACAGGGCAAGACAAAGAGCAAGGGCGGTGACATAGAGTGCCACCATTGTCACAAGACTGGATATTGGAGGAGGAACTGTCCCGTCTACCGTGAGGACATCAAGGCAGGCCGCGTCGTTCCTGTTGGTATGTCATCTTATATTCATATGATTAAGATTAACCATGCAAGTTTGAACTTGGGTACTAGATACTTTGGTTGTGGTTCTCATCTCAGTGTAATCATTTACAGGGGCCTAAAGAACATCATACCTCTCGAAAAGGTGATGTGGACCAAATGAGTCGGGAATGGAGCACGAGTTCTTTTGTTGCTTGAAGGGAACATATGTAATCCAACTCCCTAGTGGTTTTGAGTTATCGTTAAATAACTTACTACTATGTACCCAGTTTATCTAAGAATATTATTTCTGTTTCCGTACTTGCTAAAGACGGTTTTACATTTTCAATAAAGGATAATAGTTGTATTTTCTCTTTTAATGAAATGATTTATGGCAGCGCTTCCATGAATGGAATTTATATCTTAGATCAAACCACGGAAGTATTACATATGAATAATAAGAAATTAAAGGTTGGTGACAAAGATCAAACCTATCTATGGCATTGTCGAATGGGACACATAAATGAGAAACGCGTAAAGAAACTCGTCGATAATGGGACTATTCCCTCATTCGGATTTTCTGCATATGGCACGTGTGAATCATGTCTCATTGGCAAGATGACTCGAATTTCCTTCAAAGGTGTTGGAATGCGCGCTAGTGACCTATTAGGACTCATACATACGGACGTATGTGGACCTATGTCAATTACCGCTAGAGATGGCTATAGATATTTTATCACTTTCACGGACGATTTGAGTAGATACGGATATGTCTACTTAATGAAGCATAAAAGTGAGTCCTTTGAGAAATTTAAGGAATACCGAATAGGGTACAGAACCAATCGGGTAGAAAGATTAAAGCACTTCGTTCGGATCGGGGTGGCGAATATCTTTCAAATGAGTTTGATCAACACCTGAAAGACTGTGGAATCGTTTTGCAGTTAACTCCACCTGGAACACCTCAATTGAATGGTGTGTCCGAACGGAGAAATCGAACCTTACTTGATATGGTTCGATCCATGATGAGTCACACCGTAGTGCCTGATTCATTATGAGGTTATGCTCTTTTGTCAGCTGCTCTTATACTTAACCTAAGTCCGTCTAAAGCTGTCGACAAGACTCCATATGAAATGTGGAAGGGAACAGTACCTAACTTGTCCTTTATTCGGGTTTGGGGCTGTGAGGCTTATGTCAAGTGGAGACACGAGGATACGCTCGGCCCTCGATCGGTCAAGACATACTTTATAAGTTATCTAAAAGGAACATTTGGTCATTACTTCTATTCGCCTACCGAACATCGAGTTTTTGTTGCGGCTAGTGCGACGTTCTTAGAGAAACAATTTCTCGAGAACAAGACGAGTAATAGAACCTTCGAGCTGTCGGAGATTCCAGAACCAACGACCGAGGAACGGATGGAGGAAGTGGTTCCTCCAACTGATGATACGGTTAATATTCCTGAGGAACCTAGGAGGTCGGGTAGAGACTCTCATCGTCCGGACAGATACATTGGTATGGTCGAGGAGAATGACGTTTTACTTCTAGAAAGTAATGAACCCGCAACCTATAAAGGTGCTACGGCCTGTTCCGACTCAAAGCTATGGCTTGAAGCCATGCAATCCGAGATGGACTCCATGTATGAGAATAACGTATGGGATCTAGTTGATTTACCTAATAAGGTAAAACCTCTACAGAGCAAATGGCTTTACAAAATAAAGCGTTCGGTAGACGCGCAACCAGATATCTATAAGGCACGACTTGTGGCAAAAGGTTTCACTCAAGTGCAAGGATTGCATTATGATGAGATTTTTGCACCTGTAGTCATGCTACGTTCCATTCGGATAATCTTAGCGATTGCCGCATTTCATGATTATGAAATTTGGCAAATGGATGTGAAAACCGCCTTCTTAAACGGTTATTTGGAGGAAGAGTTGTACATGGTGCAACCCGAAGGTTTCATAGATCCTAAACATCCTAAGAAATTATGCAAGCTTAAGCGTTCCATTTATGGACTTAAGCAAGCTTCTCGTAGTTGGAATCATCGTTTCGACCAAGTGATAAAAGAGTATGGATTCATTCGATCGGTCGAAGAACCATGCTTATATATCAAGTCGAGTGGGAGCAAGATTATATTCTTGATATTGTATGTCGATGACATACTCTTGATTAGGAATGACATTCCTCTCCTATCTTCGGTTAAAGAATGGTTGAAGAACCATTTCCAGATGAAAGATCTAGGTGAGGCACAGCGCATTTTGGGAATCCGTATCTACAGAGATAGATCACGACGGACGTTATCACTTAGTCAGGAGTCTTATTTGGATAAGGTTCTTGAGAGGTTCAGCATGACCAACTCCAAGAAGGGGAACCTTCCCATGACGACTGGGATGCAGTTGAGCAAGTCTCAGTCACCCACGACGCCTGAAGGTATTGAGCGCATGAGTCGTGTTCCTTATGCTTCTGCAATAGGATCGATCATGTATGCCATGATATGCACACGTCCAGACGTGGCATATGCATTGAGTATGACGAGTCGGTACCAAAAGACTCCAGGTGAAACACACTGGATAGCAGTCAAAAATATCCTCAAGTACCTACGGAGGACTAAGGATTGGGTATTGACTTATGGAGGCGATACTAAGCTATGCGCAACCGGTTACGCATATGCTAGCTTCCAAACGGATCGAGATGATTCAAAATCTCAGTCCGGGTTCGTCTTCACTCTTAATGGTGTTGCGGTCAGCTGGAAGAGTTCCAAACAGAGTGTTGTAGCAGATTCTACTACTGAATCCGAGTACTATGCCGCTTCGGAGGCAGCAAAGGAAGCGATATGGATGCGTCAATTCTTACAAGGGCTTTCGGTAGTTCCTAGTTCGAATGACCCGATCATCATCTATTGTGACAATAGAGGTGCACTACTACAAATACAGGCTATAACAACAGTCAAAAACCATTGTTATATAAAAAAGCGGACGTTGTTAAAGCGTCCGTTGTAGAAGGTTTTAACAACGGTTGGTTTTCTTAAGGAAACCGTTGTTACAACTATTAACAACGGTTTTATGTATAAAAACCCGTTGTGGAAAGTGTGACTCAATTTTGGGGGGAAAGTTATAACAACGGGTTTTAATATACAAAACCGTTGTTATAACTAAAGACAACGGGTTGCTTGTAAATAACCGTTGTTGTTTGTTCTTAAAAAATAAAAATAAAAAAAAAATTAAATATTACTAGATGCATGCATAACTACGGCCCGTTAGAATTCCGATGCATGCATTATTACTGACATCACTGTGCATATGAACGGATAATATGGAATGAGAAGGGTTAGTAATAAGATTTGAAGCAGCATTGAGAGAAATGATGATGATTATGGCACAACTTCCTAACATATATATTAATTAAAAAACAACTCAACCCACACATTGCTTAGTATAAATACATTGCATTATCTCAACTAACATTTCCATTATCTCAATATATACATCTCCAAACCCTAACTGCTAAAACAAACTCTACTTAATCTTTCAAAACAAACTCCAAAAAACTCCAACAAAATGAATGATTTCATCCTTAAGACTCTTACCATGATCGAGAACAACAACAGCTTCATCCGCCGGTTCCTCCATATTGAGGAAAGTTTCAGAGCTACCTTGCGGATGCTCGATCCGCATCAAGCACGCCAAAGAAGATGGCTTGATTGGAGCAGCGATTTAGCGTTGCAGCTATATGACGATATAGCAACTGCTGAACGGAACCTCCAAATAGCCAAGGAGGAGAGGACGGATACGATAGAGCAGAATAAGATCCTCTATGAAAATATAAGAATTGCATTTTTATATATGTAATTTTTTTTTTAATTTATGTATTTATAAATATATATATATATATATATATATATATATATATTAATTATGTTTATCTTGCTTCTTCATCTTGCTTCTTCATTGTTTTACTAACTAATTATGCGAACAATACTAAAACAAATAACATAATGGTCGATAAAAACACATACATGCAAAAGAAATAAATAGAAAAAGAAAATAATGACGATGAAACTAACAAAGGATTTATAGAGATTTACCCGATAAATACGAACGTAAGAGACGATGAAATCAACAGTGACGGCGAGAAGATAAAGCGACGATGAGAAAGAGAGAAAGAGAGAAAGAGAGAAAGAGAGAAAGAGAGAAAGAGAAAGTGTGTGTGTTTTGTGTTTGTTTGTCTGCTGTGTTTGTGTTTGTGTATTAAGGGTTGTGTTTTGTGGCTGCAGCAGATTTCTGTTTGTGTGGTTTATAGTATGGAAGGTATTGACAACGGTTATTAAACAACAACCGTTGTGAAATATGTTTTAACAACGGTTGTAAAAAACACCCGTTGTGATTACTTTTCACTAACTTTGCGCCAATTTTGCGCCAAATTATTAACAACGGTTGTGCATGTGTGGCCCGTTGTTAAAACTAATAACAACGGTTTTTATAACCATACCCATTGTAATTGATTTTAGTAAAATTCGCGCCATACATTCTACAACGTCTATTGTGATTTTCGTGAATAATCGTTGTTAAAGAGGCGTTGTAGTTGCCTGGATTTGTAGTAGTGGTGCCATCTTCCAGGCTAAGGAGCCAAAGTCTAGCAACAAATCTAGACATGTACTTCGGAAGGCTCACCTGATCCGTGATTACGTGGAGCAAGAAGAGATAGTGATTGACAAGATTGCGACGGATGATAACATCGCAGATCCTCTCACCAAACCGTTGAATTATGATAAGCATGTAGGGCATGTTATTTCCATGGGAATTAAACATGTTCCTAAGTTGTAGTACTTGATTATGGATTTGATACATTATCTTTTTCATATATTATTTATAACTTCATCGTTTTATATATATAATATTTTGTTTTTCATGTGGATTGTACTGACAACATTGAACGCCACAAAGTGAACTGGATTACATTATATTTGTTTTGGTCCGTAATCGCCAATGTGAGCTGATAACTCCGGCTATTATATTGTGCAGTCGATTGATGGTGGGTTCAACGAGCCATAAGTCAAACGGTTGACTGATCGATCACAGATTCGAGATTATGACGATACCTCGTAGGACAACTTTTTGTGACAACGTAATGGAGTCCTAAATGTTTAATAACATTCGGTGCCAGGTCGTGGATAGGATATCCATTGTGTTCCTAGAGTCGATTCTTTTGACTATCAACTGTCTCTTGAGATTAAGGCGCTTTTGGGTGACTTTGGTTTCTTTCTCACGGTCTCTACCGTGAATCGGGGCTAAGTAGATTTTTTCCGGTCATTTCATACTGCTTACATCTGCAGGATTCGAGTTGAGGAAAATATCCAACCCTTATCGGGTATAGTTATTTCTCGAGCCACTCGAGGAGTTGTAACTGAAATGCATGGCCATGCTCGAATGTTGATTCGTTTATCAGTTAAGTTACTCTCTAGTCGGGAAAACCACTCTTGATACTGATCGCTTGTAAAATACGACCTTTGTGAATTAGGATTTGCAAATTGTTTTACATTGAGTGGGAGAAATTTTAAAGGATATGAGAATCGGTTATCGCACATACACTTGTGAGGACAAGTGGGAGTTTGTTGGAGCTTGTGTCCTCCACAAATTAGTGTGATAACATTTGTAAATCTCTTACAGGTTCACAAGGGTATACTTCGTATATTTAATCAGTTGATTAACGTTTACCTAATAACGGTTGGCTTGCTAGAAAGTTTGACGTTATTATCATACAGATGGCGGTGATCAACTGGTCCCTAAAGGTCACACCTATAGGATATGTTTGAGAAATGTGGTTATAGAAATATAATCACATTGATGCCCAAAATGACTAAAAAGTTAGTCAATGTGTTGATGAGATAATTATTTAATAAAATTAAATAATATTAAGTTGAGACGAATTATCTGTCAATTCGTAAATTAAATATAATAAGTTATATTTAATTAAATATATATAATGTTAGCTTGGACGAATTAATCTGTTAATTCGTAATTAAATATAATCAGTTGTATTTTATATCAACAAACTGAGTGTGTCATAGTGGTAATAGTGAGGGTACACATACCAAGAGGTCATGGGTTCGATCCTCACTAGATGACAATTCAACACATATTATATATTTTTGGAAAGACCAAAAATAAGGATTATACACTCCTTATTTCGGTTTACTTGGCCGAAAATTAGGAGAGTTCTTTCTTTCCTAATTGACTTCAAGTTTCGGTCTGTATAAAAAGAAAGGTAGAGAATTATTTCTACCCTAATGCTTTTTCTTGACCTTGCCTCCTCTCTCTCATCACAAAACACAAAAACAACTAAATTTTACAGAAACTTTTAGATCGATTTTAGCATAATCGAAGGGCATATCTCAGATCGTCTTGGGTGCAACTAATAGGCGAATATCAATTTTTATATTGTTCTTAGGCCATATTTGCTAGGACCAAAGGTTATTTCTGAATCTTTTACTTTTGTTTATGTATTTTATTTTATGACCTTTGATCATCTTTGTTAAATCGTTATAATCCTTCTAAATTAAGGGAAGTATACAGATTATTTCCCACACCTCCAAGAGGAGTGCTCCTGCTCCCTCCTTCCAGACTCCTCCCACAGTTTCCAGTTCTGTTGTACGTGAACCCTTTGAGGTCGATCCGTTATCTCGCCATCCGCCTACTCCTCCTGCCAGTCCTCGTGCTTCGTCTAGTGGAGGCATCATTGCTCATTTCCCAGAGGGCTTTGGGAATGTGGACAAGGTGCCGTATTGGCCGGAGATTGACTAGCTGCTCTTCCCTCTTGTTGAGGAGACGTTCTCAGAGTTCTCCCCAGAAGAGATGGCTGAGAATGACGTGCACAATGCCTTCATGGTAAATATTCTTCGTCCTCTACCCGTTTGTCTTTTCTTGTTTAGATTTTATCTCTCGACTTCCTTGCTGACTTCTGAATTTTCCTGCCCCAGACTCTTCAGTCTGCACTCTATAATAGGAAGATGATCAACATAGTGCAGACCACCAGCCGTGCTACCAGCGCCAAGAACCAGGAGCTGATAGGGACTATTGCTGATCTGGCGCAGCAGCAGGCTGATCTGAAGGAGCGTGTAGTGGAGCTGAAGACTGAGCTTGTTGTCACCAAGAAGAAGCTGAAGGAGGGGGCTGATCAGCAGGCGCGCACTCAGGCGGTGTGCAACACTTTCTCTGACTCCCTCAAGCGCTCTGATGAGAAGATCAGTGAGCTGATCTCCCTGGCCACCAATGTTGTTGCCTATGCTACCTGGCGGGGAAAGATCAGCGGGATGCGTGCTGCCCTTACAGAGGCTCCTACCCATCAGGCTATAGAGGAAGAGGAGAAGCAGCTGGAGATGCTCTACCCCACCCAACCTGATCTGAGCGTGCTGATGCCTGAAGTTGGGGAGGTGAATTCTTCTGCACTGGCTGACCAAGCTGCTGGGGATGGAGCTGGGATGTCCCAGGATGCTGCTGACGGAGCTCAGGAAGCTATGGCAGCTGAGGATGTGCAAGCTGGTGCGATACCTGAAACAGGGGGTCAGCAGGCAGAGGAGATGCCAGAGGTGAAGGTCATTCATGTGACCGATAATTAAATATTTTTATGTTTTGATGAACTTTTTGGCAGTCTGACCCAGAGGTGGCAGACTTTGTAAGTTTTAAAACTCTTTCGGTGGTTGCTCCGCCAAGGTGGCGGTTAAACTTGGGGCCGTATTTTGGCCATGTTTTGAAATGCCCCTTGTCATAGTTTGGCAAGGTTTTAGCTTACATATCGTGTGCTTGTTATTTATTTTCCCTGTTTTTAGGAAATTTGTCGTGTCAGCCTGCTTGACTGATTTAGGCGAGTCCTGTCAACCTAAAAATGCCGACGTTCTCATTCAGCTAGCTGCCGTGTCAGCCTGATGGCTGATTTAGGCGTATGCCGCAATGTAAGGAGGAGTGGCTGTGTCAACCTAGGAGGCTGATTTAGACCAGCCTGGTCAGCCTGAAAAGGCTGATCCAAACTAAGCTAGCTGTCGTGTCAGCCGGATGGCTGATTTAGGCGCATGCCGCAGTTTTGGACTACTTAACCTTGTTCATGACGCAAGGTGTGTTCATCACGTTTAAAGCCGACAGGGGCGTCATTGAGGCAAGTTTATCGTCATTCTAGGACCGATGGAGACGCTGCAGGATTCTGGTAGCGCAGATATCCCTACGTTCCATGTTCGTGTGCATGCATGCTGGGGCCCTAATTAATTGCGATTAGTGAGAGCTACGTCCAGGGGGTGGTATCAGGGGTAGCTGGATTAGCGTATTCAGCTGTCAACCAGGCTCCCTTTCGTATGTTCCACAGTCCGCCTGGTGAGGGTGCTCCTTGTGGAGAAAATAGGTTAGGCATGTTGGAGTGTCGTGTGCCTTGTCACCCCGCGTTGGCAGTTGACAGTCCTGCTAGACATCCTTTCAAAGTACCATAGATACCAGAATTCAAAGTGATGTACTTAGAGAAGCCTGAAAATAAGAAAATCTATTAAATGATGTGAAGTACCTGTCGCCATCTCATGGGGTACCAGAGCAATTGTGGTCCCAGGACGCTGCCAGACCACACCATCTAATAGCAGTTTAAAGTCTTAAAAATAACTAGAGACACCAGAAATAAAAGTGAAATTGGCAGTATGCCTACTACCGGATTTTTATTTTAACTTTAAAAGGTGATTTGGCTTTTCATAGTACATCATTCTGAAAGCTAGAGTCTACTTATTATCAAAAGTAATATCTCTTCAGGTGAAGTATGTTCCATGGGCGTTGTATGATTTGACCGTCCATAGTCATCAGTCTGTATGCACCATGGCCAACAACTCCTTCTACCTGGTATGGTCCTTCCCATTTGTAGGCGAATTTGCCTGCTTTTCGATTCTTGGTGTTTTGAAACACCTCTCGGAGAACCAGGTCTCCTACCTCCAGGAGCCTGACTTTCACATTCTTGTTATAACTCCTGGCCACTGACTGTTTGTAGGCAGCTAGACGGATTTTTGCGTTTGCTCGCGGCTCGTCAATTGTGTCCAGGCTTTTGGTCATCTCTGCGTTGTTCAGTTCCCCTGTCATATTTTCATACCTGTGAGTGGGAACTAGAACTTCTGACGGAATGATCGCTTCGCGCCAAACACCAGTGAAGGGTGTTTGACCTGTTGCTATCTTTTTGGCGTCGTTAAATAACCATAACACTAGTGGCAATTCATCTGCCCACTTTCCTCCTAACTCCTGTAACCTCCTTTTTAGATTATCCATGATGATTTTGTTGCTGGACTCAGCTTGTCCGTTGGACTTTGGAGTCCTAGGTGCTGACTTTTTTAAGGTGATGCTCCACCTGGCACAGTATCCCTCGGTATCGTTTGAGATGAATTATGAGCCATTGTCACATATGATTTCTGATGGGATACCAAATCTGCAAATGATGTTTCATTTTATGAACGAAATGACCTGTTTATCTTTTACCTCCGTGAATGCTTCTGCCTCTATCCACTTAGAGAAGTAATCTGTCATTGCTAGCATCCAGGTTCTATTTCCTGTGGCCCGTGGTAGAGGGCCTACTATATCCATGCCCCATGCCATGAATGGCCAGGGAGAAATGATAGGGTGCAGGGGCTCTGGCCGATGGATCATTGGTCTTTGAGCGGCCGGCGGGCATCACATTTTCATGCGTATTCTCGCTGCATCTTCCTTCATTGTAGGCCAATAGTATCCCCTGTCCGAGGGCTTTATTTGCCACTCCTCTCCCGCATGGTTTCCACATTCGCCACGGTGGAGAGCATGCAACACGATCTGCTTCTTCCTTGTCCAGGCACCGTAGGTAGGGGCCTGCTAGCGATTTTCTGAACAATATGTCATCAATAAGTATGAATCTGGAGGTCTTCACTCTGAAAGCTCTCACTTCCTTCTTGTCATCTGGTAGCTTGTTATGGCGCAGCCAGTCTAGGTAAGGTGTGCGCCAGTTGCCTGCTTGTTCGGCTATTTGGTTAGGCGTCTACCTGTTTGGCTGGGAGTTCTCACCTTTCTCTGTAACTGCCTGGATTTCTTTCTCGCTCCGTGGATCCTCCAATTCACCTCAGTCTATTTCGTCTGCCTTCTGGATAGAAGGCTCCAGCATGTGTGCTATTGGAATGCTGGATAGCTCTGTTGGTTTAAATGTTGCCCCCAAAGTTGCTAAGGCGTCTGCCTCCACATTCTGATCTCTGGGGATCTGCTTAAGCTTACAAGTTTCGAATTTCTGTTTTAACTCCTTTTCTAGTTTTAGGTATGCAATCATCTTTGAATCTCTGGCTATAAACTCATCACTCACGTGGTTGACTATTAATAGAGAGTCACTGGATATGAGCAGGTGCCTGACCCCTAACTCCAAAGCTAGCTTCATTCCTAATATCAAGGCCTCATACTCTGTTTCATTGTTGGTTGCCTTGAATTCACATCTTACTGCTTGCGCTATAAGGTCTCCCTGTGGTGACCGCAGGATTAGTCCTACGCCTGCCCCCCTTTGGTCGGAGGCTCCGTCGATATGCATCTGCCAGACTTCCGTCTCCTTGCTTCCTTCTAAGGTGAGGATCTCTCAGTATCCGCGATTCGGATGGTCGGGTGAAGTCCGATACGAAGTCGGCCAAAGTGCTTGTGATTTGATTGTCTGTTGCTGGGGTCATATTGGATATCGTACCCACCGAGGTGTACGGACCATTTTGACATTCTCCGCCCGACGTTCGGGCTTCCTCATGATAGCTTTTAGCGGGTAGTTGGTCACGACATGTATGATGTGGGACTCAAAATAGGGGCGCAGTTTGCGAGATGCTACTACCAATGCTAGTACTAACTTTTCAAGAGATGTGTACCTGGTCTCTGCTGGCAGCAGAGACTTGCTCACGTGGTATACTGGCTTCTGCTCCTTTTCTTGCTCTCTGACCAAGACGGCACGTACTGCCACTTCTGTGACGGCTAGGTATAGGAATAGTGGTTCCCCTGGATTCGGTTTAGACAACAGCGACGGGCTGCTGAGGTATTGCTTCAGCTCTCTGAAGGCTTTATCGTGCTCTGAGGTCCATTCAAACTTCTGGCTTTTCCTTAGTATGCCGTAAAACAGCCTGCATTTATCTGAAGATCTTGAAATGAACCTGTTCAGGGCTGCTACTTTTCCAGCTAGTCTTTGAACATCTTTAGGCTACTCAGGTGACTCCAGCTGCAAGATGGCTTTGATCTGCTCGATGCTGGCCTCTATCCCTCTTTGAGTTACAATATAGCCTAAGAATTTGCCAGAAGATACTCCGAAGGTGCATTTAGTTGGGTTTAGCTTCATTTTGTATTCCCTGAGGGTGCCCAATGTTTCTGCCAGATGCCACATGTGATCTTTGGCCTTCTCTGATTTCACCACCATGTCATCAATATACACCTCCATTGTTCTTCCTATCTACTCTTTGAACATGCGGTTAACCAGCCTCTGATATGTGGAGCCTGCGTTCTTTAGGCCGAATGGCATGACGTTGTAGCAATATATTCCTCTTTCAGACATAAATGTCGTCTTCTCTTGATCTGCAGGATCCATCTTGATCTGATTGTATCCACTCCATGCATCCAGGAATGTCAACATCTCATGTCCAGCTGTCGCATCTACCATTGTGTCAATATGAGGCAGCGGGAAGGGATCTTTAAGGCATGCTTTGTTGAGATCTGTGAAGTCCACACATACTCTCCACTTCCCATTCTTCTTAGGCACCACCACTACGTGAGACAGCCATTCTGGATATTTACTTCTCTTATTTTCTTCGCTGCCAGCAGGCTATCTACTTCCTGGTTGATCACCTTATTTCTTTCCGCTGCAAACTTTCTCTTCTCTGCTGGATGGGTTTACACTTTGGGTCCACACTAAGCTTATGCGTTATGATGGACGGATCTATTCCTATCATGTCATCGGGTGACCATGCAAAACAATCCAAGTTATCCTGTAAGAACTTGACTAGTTGCTGTCTTAAGCTTCTTGTGCATCCTGCTCCAATGAGCACGGTTCTTTCTGGGTGCAGCTTGTCCAGGTTGATTTGATCTAGCTCTTCTGCTGGAGGTTCGATGTATTCGTCCTATATAGGCTGCTTCTGTAATTGCTATGCGGGAGGGCTGGTAGTGCACTTGAGTGCCTTCTTATAGCAGCCTCTAGCTTCCTCCTGATCTCCTCTTATTGTTTCTACTCCCCATGGTGTGGGGAACTTTATGCACTGGTGGTATGTTGAGGGGACTGCTTTCATCTGGTGCAACCATGGTCTTCCCAAGATGACGTTGTAAGTAGAGGGGCCGTCTATGACCAGGTACCTGACTTGCTTGTTGACTCCTCCCACATAGGTAGGGATGACTATCTCGCCTAGTGAGCTGGCTGTTTCTCCACTGAAGCCTACCAGAGGAATAGTCTTCTTCTGCAAATCCTTCTCGCTGAATCCCATGTTTTCTATAGTTTTCAGCATGATTAGGTTGACCGAGCTTCCTGTATCTACCAAGACCTTTCTAACTGTGCAATTGGCCATTGATAAGGTGATAATAAGTGCGTCATGATGTTCTCGCTCATCGTATGTATCTCCTTCATCAAAGCTAACCGCTGGCAGGTCACTGTGAGAAATTCTGCACGAATTGGCTGGCCTATCTCCTTTGGTCTCTGTAGCACGTCTCTTAGCTGCTGAATATGTCAGCCCGCTTAAGTCTGAGCCGCCTGTTATCACGTTTATGATTTTGGTGCATGTGGGTGGGTCTGCAGGCTTGGTGGAGCCTACCTTATCTTGCTGCTTGCCCCCACGTGGTAATAGGTGGCTCAGCTTTCCTTATTCGTACAGGCGCTTGATCTCTCTTCGTAATGTATAGCAATCCTCGGTGTTGTGCCCAATATCACGGTGGAACTCACACTTCTTCTTGATATCCTTTCTCCATGCTTGTTCTCCTACTGGTGGGTTGGGCCACCTGACTCCCTCTCCCATCTCCCTGAGTGCCTTCAAAATTCCTCATATTCCTGTAACGAATCCATATTCCGCCAGAGTTGGGAGTAGCTGATTTTCCTCAATTCTGTTGACTCCTCTTCCATATGGTATGTACCTCTCATCCTTCTTGCTGGTGGTTTGCTTTCTTCCTGATTTCTCCACGGCTGAGGTACTAGAAATACTGGGCGTGCTTAATAAGATGGCTCTGGCTAGGACATCTTCCTCCAATCTGATTGCGGCTGTTGCCTTCTCCTGAACTGCCTCGAAACTATGGCATAGATGCATGGTTAGCTGCTTGTATAGGTCGGAGTCGTGGTGGAGGCCTCTTCTGAAGGCTTCTACTGCTGTTGAGACATCACACTCTCGAACTGCTACCTTCTCATTGTTGAACCTAGTATTGTATTCTCCAATGCTCTCTCCTGCCCCCTGGACGATTCTGTACAGATCTCCTGCGTGCTTCTGTGGCTTTCTTCTGCTTGCGATTTGTTGCGTAAATGCGTTCACCAATTCAGCAAATGTAGATATCGACCTGTTGGGCAGACTTACAAACCATCAAAGTGCCGGTCCTGTTAGGGTGGACCCGAACCCTTTGCATATGCAAGCCTCTTTGACTTGCCCTATAGCTGTTACCGTCATCATTTTCTGTTTATACCGGCTTATATGATCAAAGGGATCTACTGTGCCGTCGAAGAGAGGCATGTTTGGATTTGTGAATCCCTTTGTCAAGGTTGTGATAGATATGGTGTCCACGAAGGGTGAGTCGGCATAGCTGTCTAATGCTGCTTTTTCGAGTGGCGGTGGCAGCCCTGGGACCCTGCTCAGTATCTCCTTTAGCTCCAAGTACTACTGATTAGTTATACTAGTGAATGGGGGTTCGCCACAACTGTCTCTGTTGATTTAACATATTTCCTCCTGATCCGAGCTCTTGAAGGTTCTGATAGACTCCAGCAGCCAGAGGGATTGCAGTAACGATCGTCCCCTGCTACCAGTTCACTTGTTGGTTTGACTCGGATCCTGCTCCAGGTGTCTGACCGATTGTTGCGGGGTTGACGACGGGGGTGCCACCTGCTTGTGTCCCCACACAGCTGGCCGGCTGCCAGCTGTCCGGTGTGAGATATCCCAACCCTCGTGGGGTTATTCTTCCATCTGACGGTACTGTAGCCAAATCCAATCTTGTTATTAGTTCAGCTGGTATCTGCCTGCTGCCTGATGCTCCCTGTGTCAGATCTACCAATGGAGATCTTCCTTCACCTGTCCTGCTCACTGGGGTGGCAGACTGCTGTTTTAGGACATCAATCTGTGCCCAGAGCTCTCTGCTTCTCCTTCTTGCTTTAGCATCCGCTTTCCTTTGGTCTTTTGTCAAGTTTTGCATTGCTTTCTGAAGATTTTCTACGCCAGTGAGTAAGATTTGTGTGGGACTAGGTGGCGGTGGGAGGCCTGAGCTCCCTGTTCCTTTATCTGATCTAGCCTGAGCTGTGACAGCAGGAGCCTTGGGAGGTAGAGAGGTTTTCGTTGTGGGTATGATTCTTGAGGTGTGTCTGGGAGCTTGTGTAGCCACTGTTGATGTTGGATTTTGAGTAGATGGTGGTGGCGATGGTTGTCTGCTCCCTGACACAGCTTCAGATGCTTGTTTATCCATTGTGTATCTAGAATATCAACGATTTACGGCCACAATGCCCCCACGGTGGGCGCCAAACTGTTTAGGTATTTTTACCCAAGTCGATTGATTAGGGTCAATGTAGTCTTATTCATTGGTTGTTTGTATGATCGTTCGTACGTCAGTAAGCAAATAGAAAAATAAAGCGCGTAATGTAAATTGGCACGTTAGATTTTGGTGACGCGGAAAACCCAATGTGGGAACAACCGCTGGAGGGACGGTACCCTTCCAAGTATTGCACTATATGAATTGGAGGGTGATTACAATTGTGGCACAAAGTTAATCCTGCTGGCCCTAGGTATCCGGCCTGCAAGATCTTGGATGAACGTATTTTCTATGTCGAGATGTGATCTTGAATGTTGATGTATGAATACGGGTGTGTTGAGTGAATGCCTTCTTGATTTGCTCCTTTGGCTATTTATAGGGTAAGAACCCTAGATATGCCCTACCTTGAATATGGAAAGGGAATATAATTTCCATAAGGACTCTTTCCAAACCCGGACTCCCTTTCCAATTCTCCCTGATCTCCCTAACTTCTCCCTGACACCTCTTTCCTTAATCTGGACGCCTTCTGATGGGCTCCTAATCTCCCTTGAGCCCGTTTCCCCTTTCTCCAACCGCGGGCTTCCTTCCTCCTTATCACTCCTCCCATAGCTTTTATTTTATTAGTGGGCCCTCCTCATTGTGCTATATTTAGCCCAAACACCGGGTCCATCTTGGAGTAGATGTGGACCGTGTAGCTGAGCATCTAATGCCGCAGCTTCTTTGTTGACCATACTAGGGCAAGGCATGTCTTCTCCGGTTAGGTGTACCTTGTCTCGTACTCGATGAACTTTTTGCTGATGTAGTAGATGGCTCGTTCTTCGCCGTCGACTGTTTGTGCTAGCATAGCTGCCATGGCTGTGTTGGTAACAGTCAGGTACAGGGATAGAGGAATCCCCGGTTGAGGTGGCATGAGGACAGAAGGTTTGGATAGGATTTCCTTTATCCTGTCGAAAGCCTTTTGACAATCGTCGTCCCAATCAGTGTGATCGGAGGTGCGAAGCTTCTTGAATATTGGTTCACAAATCATGGTGAGCTTGGAAATGAAGCAGTTGATGTATTGGACCTGACCGAGAAATCCCCGAATCTCCTTCTCGTTCCTAGGCCGAGGCATTTGCTGAAGGGCCTTGATTTTCGTTGGATCAATCTCAATGCCTCTTTTGCTGACGACATGTCCCAAGAGTTTTCCGGAGGTGATCCTGAATGCACACTTATGAGGATTTAGTCTCATGTTATATTTCCGTAGACGAGCGAAGAATTTTTGAAGGGCGTTGATGTGGCCGTCCCGTTCTCTCGATTTGACGATCATGTCATCGACATATACCTCTACCTCCTTGTGCATCATATCATGTAAGAGAGTGGTAGCGGCTCTTTGATAAGTAGCTCCAGCGTTGATGAGGCCGAAGGGCATGACCGTGTAACAATATGTACCCCACTGTGTAGTGAATGTAGTCTTGTGCATGTCTTCCTCAGCCATCTTTATCTGGTTGTACCCAGCATACCCGTCCATGAATGATAGGAGGGCGTGCTCGGCGGTGTTGTCCACCAGAATGTCAACATGAAGCAAAGGGAAGTCATCCTTTGGACTCGCCCTGTTGAGATCCATGAAGTCGACGCAAACCCGAATTCTTCCGTCTTTCTTCGGTACAGGCACAATGTTGGCCACCCAATCAGAGTACTACTTTAATGAACCCAACCTTGAACTATTTATCTACTTCTTCCTTGATTTTCAAGGCCCATTCAGGACGCATCCGGCGTAGCTTCTGTTTCACGGGTTTAGCTCCGGGCTTAATGGGTATCCGGTGCTCTGCAATTTCTCTGTCAATCCTAGGCATATCTCTGTAGGACCAGGTGAATACCTCCTTGTATTCGTGGAGGAGGTCAATGAACTGTTGTCTTTCCGAGGGGTCAAGGGTCGTCCCTATCCTAAGTTCTTGAGGTGTGTTATCGGTTCCTACATTAATAGGTCCAGTCTCCTCAATGATGGCGGTTCTGGTTTCCCGTTTGTCAAGTTCTTTGGCTAGGTGAGGTGGGTAGTCACTCAAGTCAAATTCCTCATAGTCATTCAGAATTGCATTGCAGTTAAATTGAGACGAGTCATAAGCAAACTTAGCGTTCATTAAGTTGACACGAGCGAAAAGCTCGGAGAGGACAGGCATTTCATGGTCAGTCAGAGGCAACACAACAGAGGAGGTGGCCCCTGGAACAGGCTCTAAGTTGTCACCTTTCATGGGAGTGGGGATGACCCTAGTAAACTCAGCCTCTGAATCAGTCACGACTTTGTGATAAAATAGTGGGTAGAGGACCATGACTGGGACATCAGGAGTGTTAGGAGCTATGACAGACTCTGACTCCGACTCAGACTCAGATTCAGATTCTTCTTCACTTCCCTCTTTGAACATAGGGCCTTCTCCAGTTGTGATCTTGAGAATGCGGCCTTGGCGATTGGTCCACTTGACGGTCTTCCTCCAGCCTTGTGTAGCTTTCTTCGGGTCAGTGTCGGAGATCAAGGCGGTTGGATCAAATTGGTTGTCCTTCAGGGCGATGTTGATAATGTCCTCATAGTCGAGGTGCTTGATGTTATCTTCTCCAAAGAGGAGTGTGACAGCTTGTCCGTCAAGGCATGACGACGGCTTAGACTCGGTTGATGCAGCTTCGGCGTTGTCGGGGATGAAGTAGCAGTCCTGGAAGACTTCCATACCTGGGTACCTAGCCTTCGCCATAGAGTCATAGATCGGCTCTAGAAAGCCATGGTAGAGCTCGGACTCTCCCTCGGGGACAAAGTATCCATTGAGAGTCAAATGATAGGGACGGAGGATAACTCCGTGCTTCTTGCGTTTTTGAACTAGGAGGTTCATCTACTGGATATCTTCATCGGTAGGCTCATATCCCAGTCCGAAGGGAATGTTGGGGACCTTAGCCTGTTTCAAGGGAGGTAAGGTGTTCTTCAGTGGATTGAGGGGTAAACCCGGGAAGTAACCCTGGCACGTCATGATGCGGTTGACCGTGAGGTTGGCAAACGGGTCACAATCAAAGGGTGTTGATTCGTCAGTTATGGCATTCACGGCTTGGAATCCCCATATTTCATTATCATCTTCCTCAATGGTTTGGGAGGCTATTCCCTTTCTCACGACAGCTTTGATCGGGGAAGCAGGAATTGTGATCGTTTTCCCGTCGAAGGGGACCCTGATCTTCTGGTGGAGAGTTGAGGTAACTGCCTTGACGGCGTGAATCCAGGGACGTCCCAGGAGCATATTGAAGGAGGCGTCGATGTCGACCACCTTAAAACTGGTTTGCCTCTCCAGTGGTCCGGTTGCGACGGTCAGAGTGATGAGCCCCGCGACCTTGCGACGAGTGCCGTCGTAGGCGCGTACTCCTTGGTTCGTTGGGACCAAATCGGCTTCCTTAATACCCAGCTTATGAGCAGTCTTGAGGGGAATGACATTCACTGCGGATCCTTCATCTACAACGACCATGGGCACATTCTTCTTGAGACATTGTACGGTAATGTACATGGCAAGGTTATGATTGGCTCTGAAGGGAGAGATATCTTCGTCAGAGAAGATGACCGGGTTGTTCAAGTCAGGGGCGTCCCTCGTCATATGTGCCACTATTTTTTCAGGGGAAGAGGTGGAGGGCACAGTTAATTTTCCCAAAGCCTGTAGCAAAGCATGTCGATGCCCAAAGGATGTTGCGATCAGTTGCCAGATTGAGATCTCGGCTTTTGCCTTCTGAAGCTGCTTGAGGATCGAATTCTCATGAGCTCTTGGTTGAGTGTCCGCGCCCGGGATAACTTGGTCATTCGTTGTCGGAGCGACCGTTGAACTATTCGGGTTCTGATAGGGGCGTCCGGACCGGGTAAGGTGGCCGATCTCTTTCCCCCGTTTCTCTTTCCCTGGGACAATATAGACATCTTCAACATCATCTCTCCAGATGCCATTAATTTCCGGATCTCGAAGGCACCTTGGAGGGGTATTCCTTGGTGGGCAGTTTTTGTGAGGGATATTTTTGTGAGGGTAATTCTTGTGAGGGTAGTTTTTGTGGGGTTGATTATTGTGAGGGTCATTATTGTGAGGTGCATGCGAGAATGGTCGTGGGAGCAATCCATCCTGGTGAGGGTAGTTTTGGGCGCTCGGGGGACTCTCCCTCGGACGTGGTGGCGGAGGATTGAAGATAAGCCGGCGGTAGGCGTCGTCAAGTCGGGTGATCCTCTCGAAGAGACTGGCTATGGCTTCCTCAACCTGTTGAAACATGGTGAGCATAGTTGCGGCACTGAACACAAATACCTCGTCCGAGGGATCTTTTTCCAAGGCATTCACCTCGTCATCAACTGGCAAGATGAGGTGTGAGCAGTCCAGAGTCGGCTCATTGTTGGAGATGGCGTGGATTCCTAGAGGATTTGTTTTGTTGTTTGGCTTAGTCGGCGGGGGTAAAGGCAAATCCCATTTTCTCAATCATGTCTTGGATGATGTGTTTGAGTTTGAAGCAGGTTTATGTATCATGCCCTTTCCCTTGATGGTACTGACAGTAGCCATTGGGGTTCCAGAAGCGGGTTTTCTTAGCATCGGTCAGATCCGGGGTGGGTCCGATTGGTTGTAACTTTCCCTGGTCCATGAGCCTCTTCGGGCACTTGCATAGGTTGACCCTATATTAGTGAACACTCTCTGGGGGCGCTCAGCTCTCTTAGCAGATGGTTCAATGAGGTTGACTTCATCAATTTTGTTCGTTTGGCCATAGGGGCGCGATCCGGTTGAGGTGGATCCTTGGTAGCCTCTGCCAGTGGTCTTGGCCAAGACACCCTTCCGGAGGTCATCTTCAATGCGTGTCCCCAGGATTTGCAGATCCTGGAAGGTCTTAATATTTTGATACCTCAGTAGGTTGGCATACATCGGGCGGAGATTGTTGACGAACTTTTCCACCAAAGTTTATTCACTCGGCTTGCTGACCAGCTGAGTACTTACCCTCCTCCACCGGGTTAAGAACTCGGTGAACCCCTCCTTATCGTTCTGGGTTAGAACCTCGAGAGTATGGGTATTGGCTTGGATTTCAACATTATCGGCGTATTGCTTGGCAAATTCAACTACGACTTCATCCCAAGTAGTAAGGTTTTTCGGATCAAGGGAGTAGTACCACTGACGAGGGATTGGTTCCAAAGAGGACGGAAAGATCCGGGTGAAAAGCTCCTGTTTGACCCCTTTAATGGCCGTGTAGTCTTTGAAGGCACGGATATGATTGAGCGGGTCCTCCACTCCTTTGAACTTAGGCACATCAGTTAGGGTAAAGTTGTCGGGTTATTGATCCCCAACAGGTTCGAACCTTCGGTTGTTCTCAAGATGGATATTGTTACCCGGGCTAGGAGCTGTTCTTCCAAGAGCTTTAGCCTCTTCTCAGTTTCAGTCAGAGGTGGAGTATTATGTTCTCCAGCTACCTTGTTTTCTAGGGCGTCGATACGGGTCTTGACGCGATCCAGGGTGACCTTAAGAGCGGCGAGCAGGCTGGCTAGCTGATCAGTCGTGACATCTCTATTGTTATCATTGTCGTTGTGGTTGACAGGCGAAGTTGAAGACGGGGCCATGGTTCTGAGGCAGAGAAAACGGCTCAAATTACAACTCAATCTGACACAGTTCAAAGACTGAACGCAGACAACATAAAGGACGGGACAAAGATCAGACTCAACCAGACGAGGGTGACCGTGTGTGGTACCTCGGTGCTGACTCGATTTATGACGTGACGGTGTTGACCGAACTTTTAACACCAGTCCAACATTACGGCGCGACGCCATTGGACGGGTCTCGTGGTGAGATGACTCATAAGTAAAGACCGATAAGTACGTTTGCTTTGACTCGATAGACACGAGGCGGAATTGGAATGGTGGACTGAAGTTTTTGAAAATAGAAATTTTCAGAAAGATTCATTTGTCGCATTGTGGACGGCTTCCAAAGATAGAAATCTCCGCAAGTCGGTCAGTTAAAAGGATTATCTTAAGTTTGTTTGCAAAAAACGGTTTTGAGTTTGAGTCGGCTCGGAAAACAATGTACTGTCTCCCAAGGCGGTTTTTGAAATTCAAAATTGTATGTGTTGAAAATCGAGTTTGAAATGTTTGAAGAGGTTTCGGGGACGGTGCATGGTCCTCGGGATCTCGAAAGTGTCTCGAGAAAAGGGTGTGTGCTTTCCTCGGGTTTTGAAAGAGCCATTGTCGGCGCGAAACGGGTTAAAATCTGTTGGAGCTTGTGTCCTCAACAAATTAGTGTGATAACATTTATAAATCTCTTATAGGTTCACAAGGGTATACTTCGTATTTTATCAGTTGATTAACGATTACCTAATAACGGTTGGCTTGCTAGAAAGTTTGACGTTATTATCATACTGATGGCGGTGATCAACTGGTCCCTAAAAGTCACACCTAAAGGATGTGTTTGAGAAATGTGATTGTATGAAAATATAATCACATTGATTCCTTATATGACTAAACAGTTAGTCAATGTGTTGATGAGACAATTATTTAATGCCGATTAAATAATATTAGTTGAGACGAATTAATTGTCAATTCGTAAATTGAATATAATAAGTTATATTTAATTAATGTATATAATGTTAGCTTGGACGAATTAATATGTTAATTCGTAATTAAATGTAATCGGTTATATTTAATCAGCTAGTGATAAATCATACGATATTGTCATAATAAATTATTATTGCCCGTATTAATTAATGCGGTATAATATAAATGACAATTTATAAATAATGCATTAAATACATGGTCGATCGACCGGGTGTGTCAGTCGATCGACTGATATGCCTGTCTCGGTAATTGGGCCGAAAATTAAAAGAAAAAAAAACACCCTAATTCTCCCTAATACACGGTTATAAAGGAGAGGGGAGTTTATTTTTCCTAACCTAATTTTCTAACTCATTTCTTCCCTCTCATCTAAAAACACAAAAACCGAAAAACCCTAGCAATTTTACAGAAAATTTAGGGATCGATTCTAGCAAGAAGCAAGGGCATATCTCATATCGTCTTGGGTGCAACTGAGAGGAGAATATCATTGCGATATTGTTTATAGGCCATAAAAGCTAGGACCGAAGGTTATTTCTTAATCCTTTACGCATTTGTTTATGCAATTTAGTTTTATGACTCGTAATCATCTCTATAATTCGTTATAATCCTTAAAGTTAAAGGGATGCATACAGATGAATCCCACAAGTGGTATCAGAGCCAAGGCCACGAATTTTATTTTGATGATTTTCATAAAATTGGATGTAAACAAAATTGGTCTCGAAATATTAGGGTTTCCGCTGTAAAAAATTTTTTGTCGTAGCTGTTTTCAATTCTCGGTGTGGTCGATCGACCAGTACCCCTGGTCGACCGACTGCCTCGTCTGATCATCCGAATTTTTTTTTCGTTTTGATATTTTTATTTCCATTTGATTCATACATATTGTTGTTTTAATCAATTAAGATGATAATAAAATGAATTTGTAGATGCTTTGATTTAATTCGGATTAAATTAAATTGTAAATGGAATCGTCATGTTGATGATATAAAATTCGTTTTTTTGCTATATAGTTTTTAGCATACACGGTTAATCACGTTTCATTAATTCATATGCTAATCGTGTTCTAATAGCAACTATAAACGATTTTCTTCATCTTAATTTTTTTGTATTAGGGCATTTTTGCCGCAAGAAAAAAATTATATGACGGCTGTTTTATTAGGGTTTGTCGAGAGCCCCAAAGAAAAAAAGTTTCTGTTGTTTTTTTTGTATTGCCGAAATAAATAAAAAAATTTAGCCGAGAAAAAAAAAAGAAAAAGAAAGGCTGGATTCGGTTTTTGCATAATTACCGAAAGAACGAAAAATTGTTTTTGATTTCTGTTTTTTTTTTTCTTCTTTTTCGGCCGAGCTGAAATAAATAAAAAAAAAATTGTTTTTTTTTTTCGTTTTGCCGAGATCAAAAGAGGAAAAAAAAACGAAAAAAAAAGGTTTTTTTGATTGGTTTGTTTTGGCCTAGAAAGATTATACATTAAATTTACAATATATAATAAATTATTGTGAAGCGGTTCATAATTCATAGATACCTAATTATTTTAAAGAAGTTTAGAATAATGAATGGATTAAATTCATATTACAAGTTTAATGTGAATTAAGATTAAAATTAATGTGATTAATTGAGGAATTGTCACTTAATTTGATCAATTAAATAGGTGGTTTGGATAAAATTAATCTACATAATTGAAGAATTATGTCTTGTATGTTTAATTTATTTTTAGTTGATGCATTTTATTTTAGTTGAATGAATCGTTGAATGGTTTTATTTACGTATTTTTGCAATCGGTTGTAATTTGTAATAACTAGAGTGGCCTTAGTCAAATTATGTTTTCGTAATGATGGGAACATAATTTTTAATGTAATTTGAGATCTCGAATCTCTTTTATTTTTCTTTAGTTTTTGGGTTTTGAAATTAGAATGTAATAAATAGGTTTATTATGTAAATTTATTTATTGTAATTTTCAAAGAAGACTAAAGATGGAGATTGGAGCTCACTCCCGCTACATGGATCAAGATGGAACATCAAGACAAGCTTCTCGGGTCCATGGATGGATTCCAAAGTTGTATTAATGTTCATTTTGATAGGATAGGCCACACTAGGACTTTATTTTGGTTTATGTTTTACCGTTCTTATTGCTTTTCATTCACATGCTAGTTAATGCATCATATTCCGCCTAAAACCAAACCACCTACTATAATGCATGAAAATTGACACATATAGGTTGTATGTTAGTTTTCATAGACATACAGATGTCACATGTTTATTAAGCCATCACCTTAGTTCATTCATTCTCGCATGCTAGATATTAGTTCACTTAAATGAATTAAAATAAAGTTGATGGGATCTTCCTCTAAAATAGAAATTGAGATTAGCCTTTATAAGGGCAAACAACTATGAATCCCTTCTTCGTCGGTAGGCATAATATGACCCCTTCTACGTTGGGTAAGTAGTTTGTGTTGACTTAGCTTATCTCAACATTATAGTCCGAAGAGTTTCTCGTGATTATGATGGACTAAAGATAAAATTTACAGAAATTTATCGACCAAGAATTCTAACAGTAGAATTAGCCAAAAGGTTGGCTTATCAATTTACAGATAATTGAGTCTTGGGATCATTTATATAATTCTTGAGGAAGGTCAATTGTGTAAATGCATGAGTCTTCGCGTTATAACAGTATTACATTAGACTTAAATTAAAATCGATGCACATGCTTATTATTTTTTCTTCTTTTCGCAGGGTAGAACACGTTTACATTATTGTTACAACAAATGGCTGGAAATAACGAAATCCCAATGCCGAGTGCCACACTTGGACGCGAGTCCTGGCTTAATATTTTTATGGACAACATGAATCAGTACACGCGACTGAAGAATGATGGGTCCAACTTTCCGGACTGGGAGGCAGCACTACGGAATGCTGTCATTGCTGACGGTAAGCTCAAGTACTTAACTGAGCCAATACCGGTAAACCGAGGCCCCAATGCGGGAGTTAACGAGTCACTTGCTTATAGTGATTTCGTTATGGAAGCGAACAAAGAACGTACTCATCTTTGCAATGGAAACCAATTTGCAGAGACGCTTCATTGCCCAAGGTGCGAACAAGATTTTCACCACGCTCACTAACGAGTTCTCAAAAGCACCGAGGATCGTTACTTATGAGCATACCTGTCGCTTCTTTGATGCAAAACTCCAAAAGGGCCAACCAGTTAGCCCGCACATTCTCAACATGATTGAGAATGTCGAGAAATTGGAGGCACTTGATTGTAAAATCAGTGAGAGCATAGTCATTGACCGTATGCTTCATTCTCTTCACGATGGTTTTGCCCCTTTCAGGGCGAACTACTACATGAATGACTTGAAAAAGAGTCCTCATGAGCTACACTCCCTTCTCGTACAGACCGAGAAGGATATGAAATTGAGTGGGATCATGAAGCAGGATGTTCTCACGATTTCCAACAAGGGTAAACGTAAGGGCAAAGCTCCAGGCGACCTAACTGTAGGTAAGCCAAAATTCAAGAAGCCAGGAAACGATAAGAGTGGGCCTGGTGAGACTAGTGGCTCACAGGGCAAGGCAAAGAGCAAGGGCGGTGACATTGAATGCCACCATTGTCACAAGACTGGACATTAGAGGAGGAACTCTCCCGTGTACCATGAGGACATTAAAGCAGGCCGCGTCGTTCCTGTTGGTATGTCATCTTATATTCATATGATTGAGATTAACCATGCAAGTTTTGGAACTTGGGTACTTGATACTGGTTGTGGTTCTCATCTGTGTAATCATTTGCAGGGCCTAAGAAACATCACACCTCTCGGAAAGGGTGATGTGGACCTACGAGTCGGGAATGGAGCTAGAGTCATGCTGTCTCGTCTCGAAGGAACATATGTAATCCAACTCCCTAGTGGTTTTGAGTTATTTTTAAATAATCACACTATGTACCCAGTTTTTCTAAGAACATTATTTCAGTTTCCGTACTTGATAAAGACGGATTTTCATTTTTAATAAAGGATAATAGCTGTATTTTCTCTTTCAATGAAATGATTTATGGCAAAGCGGTTTCCATGAATGGAATTTACATCTTAGATCAAACCACGGAAGTATTACACGTGAATAATAAGAAATTAAAGGTTGGTGACAAAGATCAAACCTATCTATGGCATTGTCGAATGGGACACATAAATGAGAAACGTGTAAAGAAACTCGTCGATAATGGGACCATTCCCGCATTCGAATTTTCTATATATGGCACGTGTGAATCATGTCTCATTGGTAAAATGATTCAAATTTCCTTCAAAGGTGTTGGAATGCGCACTAGTGACCTATTAGGACTCATACATACTGATGTTTGTGGACCTATGTCAATTACCGCTAGAGATGGCTATAGATATTTTATCACTTTCACGAACGATTTGAGTAGATACGGATATGTCTACTTAATGAAGCATAAAAGTGAGTCCTTTGAGAAATTCAAGGAATACCAGAACAGAGTTGAAAACCAACTAGGTAGAAAGGTTAAAGCACTCCGTTCAGATCGGGGTGGCGAATATCTTTCAAATGAGTTTGATCAACACCTTAAAGACTGTAGAATCGTTTTGCAGTTAACTCCATCTGGAACACCTCAATTAAATGGTGTGTCCGAACGGAGAAATCGAACCTTACTTGATATGGTTAGATCCAAGATGAGTCACACGGTAGTGCCTGATTCATTATGGGGTTTTGCTCTTTTGTCAGCTGCTCTTATACTTAACCGAAGTCCGACTAAAGCTGTCGACAAGACTCCATATGAAATGTGGAAGGGAACGGTCCCTAACTTGTCCTTTATTCGGGTTTGGGGCTGCGAGGCTTATGTCAAGTGGAGACACGAGGATAAGCTCGGCCCGCGATCGGTCAAGACATACTTTATAGGTTATCCAAAAGGAATATTTGGTCATTACTTCTATTCGCCTACCGAACATCGAGTTTTTGTTGCGGCTAGTGCGACGTTCTTAGAGAAATAATTTCATGAGAACAAGACAAGTAATAGAACCTTCGAGTTGTCGGAGATTCTAGAACCAACAACCGAGGAACAGATGGAGGAAGTTGTTCCTCCAACTGATGATACGTTTAATATTCCTGAGGAACCTAGGAGGTCGGGTAGAGTCTCTAATCCTCCGGACAGATACATTGGTATGGTCGAGGAGAATCACGTTTTACTCCTAGAGAGTAATGAACCCGCTACCTATAAAGGTGCTATGGCCTGTTCCGACTCAAAGCTATGGCTCGAAGCCATGCAATTCGAGATGGACTCCATGTATGAGAATGACGTATGGGATCTTGTTGATTTACCTAATAAGGTAAAACCTCTACAGTGCAAATGGCTTTACAAAATAAAGTGTTCTGTAGACGCGCAACCAGATACCTATAAGGCACGACTAGTGGCAAACGGTTTCACTCAAGTGCACGGATTGCATTATGATGAGATTTTTGCACCTGTAGTCATGCTACGTTCCATTCGGATAATCTTAGCGATTGCCGCTTTTCATGATTATGAAATTTGGCAAATGGATGTGAAAACCGCCTTCTTAAACGGTTATTTGGAGGAAGAGTTGTACATGGTGCAACCCAAAGGTTTCATAAATCCTGAACATCCTAAGAAAGTATGCAAGCTTAAGTGTTCCATTTATGGACTTAAGCAAGCTTCTCGGAGTTGGAATCATCGTTTCGACCAGGTGATAAAAGAGTATGGTTTCACTCGATCGGTCGAGGAACCATGCTTATATATCAAGTCGAGTGGGAGCAAGACTGTATTCTTGATATTGTATGTCGATGACATACTCTTGATTGGGAATGACATTCCTCTCCTATCTTCGGTTAAAGAATGGTTGAAGAACCATTTCCAGATGAAAGATCTGGGTGAGGCACAATGCATTTTGGGAATCCGTATCTACCGAGATAGATCACGACGGACGTTATCACTTAGTCAAGAGTCTTATTTGGATAAGATTCTTGAGAGGTTCAGCATGACCAACTCTAAGAAGGGGAACCTTCCTATGACGTCTGGGATGCAGTTGAGCAAGTCTCAGTCACCCACGATGCCTGAAAGAATTGAGCGCATGAGTCGTGTTCCTTATGCATCTGCAATAGGATAAATCATGTATGCCATGATATGCACACATCCAGACGTGGCATATGCATTGAGTATGACGAGTCGGTACCAAAAGACTCCAGGTGAAACACACTGGATAGCTGTTAAAAACATCCTCAAGTACCTACGGAGGACTAAGGGTTGGGTATTGACTTATGGAGGCGATACTAAGCTATGCGCAATCGGTTACGCAAATGCTAGCTTCCAAACGGATCGAGATGATTCCAAATCTCAGTCCGGGTTCGTCTTTACTCTTAATGGTGTTGCGGTCAGCTGGAAGAGTTCCAAACAGAGTGTTGTAGCAGATTCTACCACTGAATCCGAGTACTATGCCGCTTCGGAAGAAGCTAAGGAAGCGATATGGATGCGTCAATTCTTACAAGGACTTACGATAGTTCCTAGTTCGAATGACCCGATCACCATCTATTGTGACAATAGAGGTGCCATCTTCCAGGCTAAGGAGCCAAAGCTAGCAACAAATCTAGACATATACATCGGAAAGCTCACCTGATCCGTGATTACGTGGAGCAAGAGGAGATAGTGATTGACAAGATTGCGACGGATGATAACATCGCGGATCCTCTCACTAAACCGTTAAATTATGATAAGCATGTAGGGCACGTTATTTCCATGGGAATTAAACGTGTTCCTGAGTTGTAGTAGTTGATTATGGATTTGATACATTATCTTTTTCATATACTATTTATAACTTCATCATTTTTATTATATTTTGTTTTTCATGTGGATTGTACTAACAACTTTGAACGCCACAAAGTGAAATGAATTACATTATATTTGTTTTGGTCCGTAATCGCCTTAATGAGCTGATAACTCTGGCTATTATATTGTGCAGTCGATTGATGGTGGGTTCAACGAGCCATAAGTCAAACGGTTGACTGATCGATCACAAATGCGAGATTATAACGATACCTCGTAGGACAAAATTTTGTGACAACGTAATGGAGTCCTAAATGTTTAACAACATTCGGTGCCAGGTCGTGGATAGGACATCCATTGTGTTCCTAGAGTCGATTCTTTTGACTATCGACTGTCTCTTGAGATTAAGGCAGTTTTTGGGTGACTTTGGTTTCTTTCTCACGGTCTGCCGTAACTTGAGGCTAAGTAGTTTTTTTCTAGGTCATTTCATGCTGTGCTTATATCTGCAGGATTCGAGTTGAGGAAAATATCCAACCTTTATCAGGTATAGTTATTTCTCAGGGCCACTAGAGGAGTTGTAACTGAAATGCATGGTCATGCTCGAATGATGATTCGTTTATCAGTTAAGTTACTCTCTAGTCGGAGAAACCACTCTTGATAATGATCGCTTGTAAAATACGACCTTTGTGAATACGGGTTTGCAAATTGTTTTACATTGAGTGGGAGAAATTTTAGGATATGAGAATCGGTTATCGCACATACACTTGTGACGACAAGTGGGAGTTTGTTGGAGCTTGTGTCCTCCACAAATTAGTGTGATAACATTTATAAATCTCTTATAGGTTCACAAGGGTATACTTCGTATTTTATCAGTTGATTAACGATTACCTAATAACGGTTGGCTTGCTAGAAAGTTTGACGTTATTATCATACTGATGGCGGTGATCAACTGGTCCCTAAAAGTCACACCTAAAGGATGTGTTTGAGAAATGTGATTGTATGAAAATATAATCACATTGATGCCTTATATGACTAAACAGTTAGTCAATATGTTGATGAGACAATTATTTAATGCCGATTAAATAATATTAGTTGAGACGAATTAATTGTCAATTCGTAAACTGAATATAATAAGTTATATTTAATTAATGTATATAATGTTAGCTTGGACGAATTAATATGTTAATTCGTAATTAAATGTAATCGGTTATATTTAATCAGCTAGTGATAAATTATACGATATTGTCATAATAAATTATTATTGACCCGTATTAATTAATGTGGTATAATATAAATGACAATTTATAAATAATGCGTTATATACATGGTCGATCGACCGGGTGTGTCAGTCGATCGACTGATATGCCTGTCTCGGTAATTGGGCCGAAAATTAAAAGAAAAAAAAACACCCTAATTCTCCCTAATACACGGTTATAAGGGAGAGGGGAGTTTATTTTTCCTAACCTAATTTTCTAACTCATTTCTTGCCTCTCATCTAAAAAGACAAAAATCGAAAAACCCTAGCAATTTTACAGAAAATTTAGGGATCGATTCTAGCAAGAAGCAAGGGCATATCTCATATCGTCTTGGGTGAAACTGATAGGAGAATATCATTGCGATATTGTTCATAGCCCATAAAAACTAGGACCGAGGGTTATTTCTTAATCCTTTACGCATTTGTTTATGCAATTTAGTTTTATGACTCGTAATTATCTCTATAATTCATTATAATCCTTAAAGTTAAAGGGATGCATGAATCCCACAAAATCCGTGTCTAGACGCGGCGGTTATAACGGCGTAAAAGGGTGATTTGAAATGGTTGTAAAAAACCGAGTTTGAAAATTGTCATTACGACGGCCTAGAAAGGCGTGTTGAAATGGTTATAAAAACCGGGTTTGAAAATCGTCATTACGACGGCCTAGAAAGGCGTGTTGAAATGGTTATAAAAACCGAGTTTGAAAATCGTCATTACGACGGCCTAGAAAGGCGTATTGATATGGTTATAAAACCGGGTTTGAAAATCGTCATTACGATGGCCTAGAAAGGCGTGTTGAAATGGTTATAAAAACCGGGTTTGAAAATCGTCATTACGACGGCCTAGAAAGGTGTGCAACGGTCGGCGAAAGACCGAGGTTTGAAATGGCCATTATAACGGCGCAAAAAGGTGATTTTGAAAGTTTGAAAATGACGCGGAAGGACTTATGATCAAGTAGAACATAAGCACTCACAGTTCATTATATTATGCATTATGCTGACACGGGTTTTGGCTTAGAAGGGTGGGTTACACACCAAGCAATCAAACCCCGATTTGCGAGAGGGATACCAATCCAAACAAAATGTGTAAGGAGGGTGCCCTAGCCTCGTGCTCGAAAGTGATGAAAGCTCTTTGACGAAACAGAATTTGTGTAACGTAAATGGTATGCTTGACTCAATCGGGATTCAAAACGCGGGGATGAGAAAACTCACGCCGATGAGATGAGCCAATTGGTCGAAAAGGGTTAGGTTGTGGGCTCGGACAAGGAACCCGACTTATGACCGTAATATCAATTAACGCATTCCAACCAATACCTCGTTCGAGTCTCACCATCTAGGGATCACAAAGACGTAAGTGTCCTAGTTTTCCCCAGCGGAGTCGCCAATCTGTGGACATCGGCCCACCTGCAAGCCCACTTCGATCCGTGGACATGCAACGGTCTTTTAAAAGCCACGCACGGCGGCGTAAAAATGCTTTCGACCGGATCGTTTTAGATCGGTCGGTTTCGTCTCGGTAAGGGTCTCGAAACGATTAGAGATGTTCGGAGTTGCCACCAAGCATTTGTGGGATGCTTGGAACCCGTTCGAATCCACTTTATACCTTGGTCAAACGAAGCACAAAGCAGGGTTTGACATAGGTACAAAAGATAATGAATCGTCCCTCTTTAGCATCATATCTCTAGAATGACTCTCGTACGCCCTGGATAAGGTCGTCCACTATCCAAAGTTTCTGAGTAAGAGGGGAAGGTACGTATTGGGAATCCCTTTAATCAGACACCCAATCCCGCCCGCGGTAGCGGCCTCTACTAATCGATCTTGGTTGGTTGAATGCAAAAGTTGATTAAACGGTTTAAATGCATGAATGCGCATCTAATAATTTAAACCTAACATGTGAGAGCTTTCTAAGTCGGTTGATTTAATCCAAGTATCAAGTATCAGATGTCGAGTTGGATTAATGGTTGATTTGCATGTAAGACGGAAATTAAACATCCATTTACCAAATTAGGTTTATGGTGCATAACGTGGTCGATTTGTCTTAGTAAGGCATTTTACAAATATGATTTTGAATGAGCAAATAGTCATCTGATCCGTCCTATATCCGGGCTAACCGAAGTCGGGATTGTCCTAGACTAATGCTGGAAAGGGAATAGGCCCTGTACTAGGCGGCTATATGAGGCGCGAGCCAGCCGACGGTGTAAGGGGACCTCCCCTGGTTTTGGAAATGTGAATTGAAAGGCTTGTTTAGGCGCGGGTCAACCAACGGTTGTATGCCGTGTCCTGACCATTTAGAAAACGTTGTAAAACGTGTTGAAAAACGGGTATTTGAACCCGATTTGGTTTGAAAGAGTCGTTTAGACCGCATTTGTTGATTTGAGGAATGAGACTCGAATAGTCATCATTATTTTGATAATATTCGATGTCGGGTTCGACTTGACAAGCTTGGCATGAATAGTTTTGAAAATAATTATGAACTAATTGTTTTAAGTTCATTTGAATATAATTAGTCGATACTCATCATCATACCCGGGTTAAAATCCGGCATGGTATGTAGAACCAAGGATGACTTTGTGTTGGTGACTAATACATTTATTTGAAAATGTAAAGAAATGATGAAAGGCTTTAAAATACCTTCCAAAATGTAAAGAAATGAAATAAAAGGCTTTAAAATACCTTTTAAATGTTATTAACCAAATATTATCACCGAAACACGGATTTAACCGTCATGGTATGAGGAACCAAGGGTGAGAAATGTTTTATGGTTAAAAACAAATAAAATAAAATTTAAAAAGGTTCGAAAATATTTGAAATGGTAAAAACCGATTACAAATATGAAAATGGATTAAAGGGGAAAGACGAGAACAAACATGGTTGAGTTCTGACCTGGGCACCCCATTGAGGCGCGAGCCTATGTGCACAATAAGGGGCTTCTGCCTCAGGCCAAAACTCAGTTTTGGCTCGTTTATCCCATGTTTTGGATCGTATTATGCATGTTTTAGCATGTTATAGTCGTGAAACCAATAAAAACATGATAAAAGAAGGATTTTTACACCCTCATACTTACATGTTTGGTTATGGCGAGAAACCGACGTAAGTGTAACAACTCGTTTGGTCGGAAAAGACTCGGTTTAAAACCGTTTTGGTAAGTAAAAAGAGTGTTTTATTAAGTTTAGTGACGGTGTAGTGGTCGAAGTGGTCGGTCAAGTGATTTAATGCACGATGACAGTACCAAACAATCTGTAAGGCTTGTATTTACGATAGGTAGGTCGTAAATACGCGTCGGATTGTGACTTAAGAAGTCGAGTCGAGAATTTTAAGGGAGAAAAGAGGAGGCGGACACTCGCGTGAGTTCTCAAATGGGGGCATTTGAGGGGTATTTATAGGAAAATGAGTGGTTGTGTGAGTTTTGAGCGACCTGGCCACCTGGGCTGCTCAAAGAGGCGCGAGCCACGTCGCGGTTCTTCGAGTTGTCCTGTCACTTTAACACAAGAGCAATCATGATTTGTTCTATCCTAGGATTTGTAGTCACATGTTTGGTACTTGACCATTCATGAACCCGGGAAATCTTAGTATAGAAGGCTTTGAATGTTTTGTTTTTGGTGGTTGACTCGGTTTGACTCGTTGTTGGAGTCGGGATTTGAATTTTTGAGTCGGTTTTTGGTCCGGTGTCGGTTTTGACTCTAGTCAGTGTCATTGCGACCCCGTCGTCGTGCATTAAACACTCCAGGTACTTTTGAAAAGTTTTGAAATGTTTTATTTTCGAAATCGTTTTAAGTTTTCCGACGTAAAGTTGTACACAAACTGTCGATCAAACGCCGCGATTCCAAAGCACATTATAGTCCGATAATCATCGGGTGTTTGTTTGAGTCTCAGCAGATACTGGGTATCTACACTTGTGCTTATGAGTGTAAGATATTTTAATGTGTAAATTATACTACTTGGACAATATAAATAGCTTGCTTAATTCATTTTTACAAGTGTGCAATAACGAGTTTAAAACTGAAAAAGACTTAAGCTTTCAATCGAGTAAATTAACTTTGCAAAACCGTTTTTCATTTCAAATCTTTGAATCATTTTGCAAGTTTGTTTATTTATATTTTCAGTCTTTTATTGAGTTATTGTATTGCACCTAGTCGTTTAGTCGTGTTCAAGGATCCCGTGTTTTGTACTTAAACTTTATCTCCTCCGTTCAATTAAGTGAACAACATTGAGATAAGTGGAGTCTTGTAACAACCGGGTAGAACTAAACCAAAGTCTTAGGATAGAGTTATCCTTAAGCATGAAGTCTTAGAAGCGGAGTAGCTTTTGACCACGGAGTCTTTCAGCGGAGTAGCCCAAAGCAAAAGCCTTATTGCGGAGTAGCTTTAAGCACGGATCGGAGTCTTTCGGCGGAGTAGCCCAAAGCAAAAGTCTTGGAAGCGGAGTAGCTTTTAAGCATTAGCAACCGGAGTAGGTTGGGGAGTTGTTTTATTATTCAGGGTTGTCTTAGTTTGTATGAGTTTACTTCTGAGACGTTTAATAAAATAGAGCTAGACATAGGTCGCGGAGTAGTGACCGAACCAGTTTTAAAAACATCGTTTGTCGTGTCTATTTTGTTTTATTTCCGCTGCACACTCTACTCATGTTTTTATCTACAGAATCAACTGTTGAGTACACTGTAACATCTGCTTGCTGAATCGTTGTTGGTTACTTCTAACTCTCTGGTTCTAAGTATCGACTTCTCCTTTCATCTAAGCATAGTTTAAAGTGTTTAAGAGTTTTTATAGAAGCTTTTATTAAGCTTAAATTTTAAATAGACACCTAATTCACCCCCTCCCCCTCTTAGGTGCTCTCGCCCGTGACTCTTCAGTATGATTTGTTGCATTGTGATCTAGTAGAGCGGTTTTAATAAATTTTTCTTGTCATGGAAGTTGTTCTGAGTCGGTCTTTATGGAATTGTATGAGTTGCGATGACTATCGATGTGGCCGTTGTGCCTCGGGTGATGATCCGGGCACGGTATTTCGTGTTGTGATGCGGGTATTTTCGCGCTGCGGTGCGGCTGTTGGTGGCGGTGTTGCGATGCCGTCATCGGTTGTGGTGGAGTATGTGGGATGAGTACGTTTTCGAATGAGTATACCAGTCATATAGATTGTTATTTTGTTTACAGTTGTTTCTTGTGAGTTTTGTTTGGACATATGGACCGTTGTTTTGTTTATTGATGTTTCTTGCTCGTTTCAGCTTGGGAGTGAGGGTAGAGTATGATATGGAAGAGAGTTGTGTATGTTTCCGTTGTTGTCATGGTATAGTGATATCCTGCTGATGGGACACAGTTGTGAGAGGTTGTTACAGTACTTTTGATCTTATATTAGATGACGCATTGGTGGACATAGTTGTGGCAAGAGTTTTGTGGAACATGTGTTGTACTGAACTGGAAGCTACAGGTAGTTCATAATCTTTTTTAGAGACAGTGAACATAGGGTGTTGGGAATTAATATCATGTTAAGTTATGAATGATTTTTGCGGTAATGGAGGAAAGGAACTCGAGGATCTAGTGTCAGGGTGGGTAATAATTGTGGATCATGAGTTATTAGTATGAAGATAAGTGCATGTATAGGGGGCTATGTCATTTTGGCGGTAATAGGGAACAATTGGAGTATTGGTTATGCTAAGGATCTTGTGGTATAGGTTAGGTGGTGTGCCGAATGAATTGAGGTATGAGAACTGTTTAAGTAAGAGAGCCTTGGAAATAGGAATGGTTATAGGTGTTGAGGTCATAGGCGATCATCTTTGACATGTCGGGGTGATGAGGATAATGAGAAGATATAGCTAAGGATTTAGTATTAGTGAGTTACGAGGACGTAACAATTATCTTAAGAGGAGTAGGATACGATAAAAGAGAGTTTGATGGTTGTGCATATTGTATCATATTTGAAAGTAGAGTTTTGGTGTAGCATAAAGGATGGATCTTTGTTGTGATTGATTTTATTAAAGGTTATGGCCGTGCTTGTAGTAGTGTGATGTCTAGGAGTGTGAGAATACTTCGATAATGTTGACAGTTGGATGAGGATGCTTATGAATTCGATAGTGTTAACAGTTGGATGATGATGTTATGAGTGGGAGTAAACTTCGAGGACGAAGTTCCTTTTTAAGGGTGGTAGAATGTCACATTCCGTTTGATGTTTATCAGTGTCTTGATATTGGATTTTCTAGTGGATGATATGTAGTGAGACGAAGCAAGCGACGTTGGTGGATGGCATTTGGAAGTGTATGGAGTTAGTGTCGACAGCCTATAATGTGGTTGATACCATATCGTGAGCCGTGTTGTGGAGGTAGGCATAGTTGGTGGAGTTGGTGTTAAGAGTTCATGTTTTATAGGTTGGGGTTTTGTTTTGAGTTCTTAGTTGCGTTGTTGTGTCTTGATCGAGTTAGTATGTTTGTTTCGAGTATGGGTTGAACTTCGGGGACGAAGTTCTTTTTAAGGAGGGAAGACTGTAATACTACGGTTTTCTGTGTTTTTGGGTACTCTATCGAGTGGGGCTTACTCTGTCGAGTAAGTAAGTTGTTTTACGAAACAGTGTTCTGTCTGATGGGTACTCGATCGAGTAAGTGTAGCACTCGATCGAGTAAATGCGTATTACGGGTTGTTTTAGCCGGGTTTTGTTAATAACGCGAGATTAATATAAAAGGCTTCCATCATTATTCTTAATCATTTTTACTTCTTAAAACTTTTCAAGAGAAGAGAAAAAAGTTACGTAGTTCGCATTCGTCACGTTATTAACAAATCCCAAAGGCTAAGGTGATCGGATCGTCGTGTTCTTTACGCCGTTGAGTTCGTCGTGTCGAGGGTAAGATCCTTGTATGGTTTTTATGTCGTTTCATTGAGTTTGGTTAAAACCCTAATTGGGTCGATTTGAGGGTTTTGGGTGTATTGTATGGATTGGGTGATAATTATATGAATATGTGTTATAGGAGAAGGATTCGTAGAGGGACATTGTTGTTTAGTTGCTGTGACGGTCTTGTGGCTGCTATCCCAGGTAGGGTTTCCCTACTCAGTATTGATTACATGGTTGTGTGGTGATTAACTGTTGTTGTTGTATATCGTATTGGCATTGGCTTCTGTAATGGTGATTGTTGGTAGCGTATTGTGATTGTATTAAGGTGATTGTTGTGTAACTGTCTGTGATCATCGGGGTGCATCCCTGGCTGAGTGGAGTCACTTGCGGGAGTGGCTTCACGCCCTTGATTCGGCTTATGTGGAACCCGCCACATAAGGGATGTGCACATTAATGAACATGGGTTTATCGCTCGGATGAGATGAGCGGGACTTAGGTGGGAACGGTTGCGGTCCCCCACTGGCGGTGTGGAATACTTGTTGCGATGAGTATTCTGGCAGGACTACACACCTTAGTGTGTAGTCAGGTGTGTGGAGTTGTGACGGAGTTTGGGTAATGTGTTTGTGTATCTTATATATTGTATTTTGTGTAATCAGTACTGACCCCGTTTAAATTTTTTAAAAACTGTGGTGATCCATGTGGGGGTGGTGAGCAGTTGTCTAGCAGGTATACTATGGATGCGCGCGAGATTAGCTGGGGATGGAGTTGACACGAGTCTGATAATAGTCTTCCGCTGTGTTGTGTTTATACTTTTGTTACTTCAGCTGTAGTTTGGTTTTAGAACAGTTGTACTTTACTTTACAGTTGGTTTGTTATGTAATTTCTTAAACTTATTTATTAAAGTACGTTCTTTTATGGTCTATTTGATATACATTGCCTCGGGCAACCGAGATGGTAGCATTCTCATGCTTTAAGTGGTCCTGGTAAGACACTTGGAGTATGGGAGTGTTACAAAAATATTGATTATGACTAAGTAAATATCACATTTAGACTAAATATTTTATATATTATCTTTTAAATATTTTGAAGTTAAATCTCAAAAAATAATATTTGAGAAAAGTTCAACCTATTTTATTTATAGTAAACTCTTAAACATCATTATATATAGTTGTTTAAAAAAACAAAAATTGCAAATTTCTTATAGATATATTTGACACATAGCACATGCAAGATACAATCAAAACATTTGAATAAGTTGAGTCTCAACCTTATAAGTTTGATACATAAATATCATACGTTATACATAGAAAATTAAAAATTACATAAAATTATATTCACATCATTTTAAACAAATATTAATTGATTTGGAGCTTAACGTATCATGAAATGATATAATTTAAGAACTTAATGTTGAATGTTGCATTATTCAAATAAATTTTATTTTACTTAATATGATATTTAATCACTCGCAAATTTAATTATAAAATATTGATCATGCATATTTAATTATCACTTATTAGTTTTAATTAAAATTGCATGTACTTTTATTTTAAAACATTGAAATTAAACCTAAAAAACTTAATTTGAGAAAATTTAATTTAATTTTATTTATAAGTAACAATATTAAAAGTCATATATGAAATATATTATTTTTCTTCAATTATAATAATAAAATTTTAAAACAGGCCGCGCGGCGAATTGCGGGATAATACCTAGTTTTATTATAAAAATGGGTCGGTCGCGCTATAAGAGCCGTCTTGCTCGATAATTCGCAATAAGACCGTCTTACTCGATAATTTGCGAAGAAACATTTCATCACATTGCACCACGTGTAGTATGTACAGGTCCTAGTGCCACTCTAGGAGATAGGAATATTGGGATACTTTGAAGCGTCATTTTACGTGATAGTACTACTGTTATTTTGTCCTTTTTCTAACTTCGTCTCCATCTATTTCACAATCAGTTACGGAATACATTTCATTCATTTATTCTTCTGTTTTTCTCAACTCCTTTGATTCCCTTCCTTTTGTTTTACTTCTTACCCTCCTCTTATGTAATTTTACACACATTATGAAAAGTTTTATAAAAATTCATATTACAAAAATGTTTTACCTTTTGTGTAATCAAAGTGATTGGACGTCGATGTCCTAACATCTATGTTGTTCCTGTAGTTAAAAAACTGAGAACTTAATTTCGTCGTCCAACTAACTTGAATCCATCCTACTCCGTAAAAAATGAGGATTATTTCAATAACCTAACACGGATGTTATTTGCGACGATCAAGTAAAACCATATTCTTAGATAGATTATAATGCAATATTGTGTCGCGATTGCTTCAAATTTTTTTTTCTGGAGCCATATTTAGACATTATTAATCACATACATTATGTTACTTGAGATGGATCATAATAACATATTAACATGATCACTTGCTTATTTTAAAACTAGACAAAAGATATTTAATACTATGTGACTTGAAATTTGTTACTCTCCGTAGTAATAAAGCATGAAAATAATTATTGAAATAACATGATCAATTTTACCATGTTGTAACATGACACACTTATTGTTAATTTCTTAATGACAAGCTAATTAATCTAGTTAACTACGGAGTACATACGTCATTTATCTAGTGAATTAATAAAAACCAATCAGTAATTAACCATAAAATTTCACTTAGATTCTTGCATATCTAATAATGCTCGTTACTCAATCAATAGATGACAAAATCTGTTGGTATGGTACAAATATTTACGTACTCGATCTTACACTATAAATTCACTTCCACCATCACATATACTACTTCATTCCTTCCAACAACATTATATTCCTTCTTCCTTTCTCCTCTCAACAAAAATGGCGGAAAACAATCCTATCTACTTACGAAACTACCCTTCTTCCTTTACTTACCCCATCAACCACCACACCCACACCTGCCCATTCCACCACCCTAATTACTCCACCGGTATCCTCATAGCCGCCACGGAAAACAACTACCCATCAAAGAAACAAAAGACCGCCCCTACTCCTAAAAACGACCATAATGCAACCCCAAAAACTTTCCAATGCCAGTTTTGCCCTCGTAACTTCAACTCATACAAAGCTCTCGGGGGTCACCAGAATGCTCATAAACGTGAACGTGCTGCTGCTCGTGCAGCTGCTGCTACTCCGGTGGTTTACTCTGTTCCGCCGCCGTTGATGACTGTTTTGGGTAATGGTTACGGTGTCGAAGACGGTGCTGGTGGATTTTTGATGGGTTTTGGTGAAGGGGAAACTAGTGTCTCTTCTAGTGGTGGTCAGGTGATGAATAATAATGAAGATGGTTATGGTAATAATTATTATGCAGCTACTGATCTTAACCTTGATCTTACTCTTGGTTCTTTCTAAAGTAACTCGGTTAGATTAAATAGTTGATCATGGTTAAAAAGGAGCAGTAAATTTTGATTAATTTTCAGTTAATATAGTAGTGTTTCAACTTTCTAGATAAGTTTGAAGCTAATTAAGTTTGTTGATTATTCTCATCATTACTGAATTTTGGTGCATCTCTTTCTGTTTCTTTTATTATTTGTGTTTCAGTTACCTGCTGCGTAGTTTCTCAACATTATGATTCTGTTATTGTTATTTTAGGCACTACAGTGTGGAGTATTAATTTTGAGTTTTTCGAAATTAAATGTGACTGGAAAAGTGATCCGAGTGGCAATGTTGATCCAAAATTAGTATGAATGAACATAAGATGGTAACATCATACAGGATCCGAATTTTTGTATGATACGGTTTGATATCTTATATATATATATAAAATCGGGTTGAAAGTTGAAAGCAAAAACGTGGATGCGCCACGTGGCGTTTCAACCTTAATTACCGTCATTTATTTCAACTAATCCTTAAGTATGAACATAATGAATACTGCAATCTCAACAAATTATTAATTATAGTTTAATAAATATTACGGTATTTATTAATTATATTAAATAAGTATGGTTATTTGATTCTAAATTTATTAAAAAAAATATTTGGATAAAAATTCTAAAATGTAAATCATTACGTTTATTTTAAAAATTGCTTTCAATAGAGTATAATTTCCGTTATATTAATTGCAATATTTTGATATGTATTGGTAGTGTCTATATATAAAGTTGGGTTGAGAAAATGTGGATTTAACATGTGTCAAATTTTTTATTAAAGAGAAACTTACTTGAATGTTTTACATTCATACGTGAATTCTGAATGTAACATTTCCAAGAGAATAGAAATTAAATTTAAATTATAGAGAAGATAATTACAATGGTATTTCCAAGATGCATACTCAATGTAAAAGACTAAAAGGAATGGTTGTGTTCCCATGTTAATTAACACATTCATGGTATCAAACTATCAATGATCTATCACATTCATACCTATTCAAAGCCCTTTGAAACAAATTCACACTATAAATACAAGTTTTTTCTTCTCACGACATCACACTTCTAAACCTTTTTTTCATTTTCATAGACAATCTGCAAAAAAAAAAGAAAACGAGAAACTAGCCATAGTTATGTTCACATGTATGATACCATGAATATGTTGAATGTAAATCCATAATGATGACTAAAAGGTTAAAGCTCAAAGTATCCATATTGAGAAAGCTTTCAATGCGATTAAGTACGAATTAAGTACATCGGAGCTGCATTGTACAACCTCCTCTTATTTAGTTTTTTTCTCTTCTATGCATCTCTTGCATGATACGGATACTTTGAAAACACAAACATTCTTCTATTCATAAACCAACCGGCGAACATCAGAAGAGATCGAGTAAATGTGGCTGTGGGTCTGTGTGAGCAACTTCCGTGATTGGGAAGGAAATTTGATAGAGCATGCATGTGCGTGAAGCCGTGAAGGAGGTATAGAATGGTGGCCTGGCGAGAATTGTTGTGCATTTTAACACAAAAAATGAGTATTATTTAAAAACTACTCCCATCTTTCTGTATAATGTCTTCATTAAGTGGAGTGTTTTCAAGCTTGGTCAAATATATATATTTTGGTAAATAATCTTTACTTTAATCCATTATCAATATCAATTATTAATTTAATACACGATCGTAATCACATTTTCTTTAGCCTCTATGTGTTACGTTGTTTTCATTTAGACACTATTGTCATTGACTTGCACTTGAAAGCATTAACATTAATTTGGTCTTAAAATCTTAATTGTGAGTTTTGTTCAACAATGCATTCAAATGTAAGGTCTTAAATTATTTATTCTTCGTTTAAAAACGGCTATCTAATTTAATTCCTTTTGGTTAATTTGTGGTTAATTACTACTACACTCCATATATTTATCAGATGTCCCCGAAAGAACTACACTCCATATTATTATACGTATATGGTTTAACTTTGAGGTCTTGAGATATCCGAAAAAAAATAGTAATATTATATTGCCGAAGGTTCTCTACACAAATTGCGAGGTGTTTTGGTTTGAGTAAATTTCTCCTCTCTTAAAGCAGTGTAGAGAGTGTCACTTATAGTTGGGGTTTTATGACGAGGATGACATGCCAGCATTAACTTCTCGGGGTTTATTAACCGGGAATGAATCGTCATGAAAAGAGCTGACATTTTCTGTGACTCACCAATGGAATTTTCAGGCCATTTTGCTCGAGTGCCAATTCGAGTTTCACATTTTGATAGTATTTTTCAACAGAATACCGAACAGACAATCATAAGATGAGTTAATTTTCTAGGGTTTTTGAGTTTTCTAAAAGAGAGATAAGGTAGGAGTAGGATAAGGGAATACAAGTAATTGTAAGAATGCATAAGTTTGTTACGTTTGTTGAGGCTAAAATTATTTTGTAGAAGATTTGTACATAATTCACCAGAATAAGTTGTAATAGTTTGGTAAATAGCAGAAGTTGACCATAATTATGTAAAAAGAGCGTAAATGGTTATAGTATGACATACAGTAAAATATTACTCCACATTTATTACTAGAAATCCATGAAAGTAGTTTTCGTAGAAAAATAGTTTGTATAAATTCTTAAAAATATGTTTACTATCTTCTAAGAACAGTATGAAATTCTGTTTATGTTGTCTTCTGAAAACAACATGAAATTAAAATCAAAAAACATTGTAAAAAAGGGGAGTATAACTATATCGAGATGCCATGTAAGTTAAACAAAAACTAAAAGGGATGCATGAGATGAAAAGGAGGACTATTGTATCTTTATAATGCAATAGAATAATTAACTTATGTATCAAGACTCAAGAATAATTACGTGTATTCGATGCTCTTCTAATTAAAAATTTGAGTGTTTTTTACTAACTGAATATTAAAACAGGCCGTGCGAAGCACGGGATTCTACCTAGTATGGAGTATAAATTTGAGTACATGTTTTAATTTATTTAGATTATTCAAACATATTTAACGAATTCTTAATATTGTACTCTAATCCGTACTTTATATAGTTCGTCTTTATCGATTTATTGGCATTAAACTCAAACACGATTATAAACTTTGAATAATCCAACCATTTGGGACTACATCTAGTGTTAACGGCATAGCAGCAAATCGGTTCAATTTTATCTACTCCTTAATTTCTCAATCTCATTGTTAGACTCTGTCCGTCACAATTGTTTATTTAGCTTTAATTAAATTACTTCGTTCTCACAAAGAATAAAAAGGTTTTTTTTTTTTTTTTTTTTTTTTTTTTTTGGCAGCAGAAAAGAAAGGTTCCTTACGCAGTACCTACCCGACTCTCGGAGTCGGAATTTATTAATACATAATTAGGATAAGAAATTAAACTACAGACGGGGTTGTTCTCCAGAAAAAGCTTCTTTGTGGGACGATCAGAGCTGACCAAATGAGGGAACATTTCTTTTCTCTTCTTAATCAACCGAGCTTCGGAGGAGTACCTGCAACAAGACACACTTACGACACGAGGACGTAGAAATTTATGGGAGAGAGATCTACTTTTTGAGAAAGTAGATAAACTGTGTCTTGGAGATTCATCCCCTTGGCTTTGATTCTTCTTAGGAGTGGTCATCCTCCACTTCTCGTGCACATGATGAGTAGAGGGGTACCTGCAAAGGATAGGAGTAAAAGGGACGCCTGACGGCTTCTTAGACGAGAGAATCTTACACATCTTAGGACGAGCTGAAAAGATGAAAGGCGGAGAGGCAGGAACGCTTGGATCATTAATACCACTCCTAGTGTTATCCTGGGGGATATGAGTACTAGGAGAAGAAAAATTGTCACAGATTGAAGTCGCGCTTGAAGTCACGGCCTCGGTAGATGACGCGCTCAAGCTTGCGCTAGGAATATCAAGTTTCACGTTGATAACCTCAGAAGAAGAAGTCATGCCTTCGTTCATAGCCCCCATCATCTTAGATTTCCACTTTTTGGACATCTCCTCCTCTTCTTCTTCTTCTTTTACATTGTTCTCTTATACTGTCTCGCTCCTTAGTAGTCTCGCCATTAAGAATACGAGTTGTTAAAGTTGACAAATCACGTTTACGGTAAAAGCTCACCGTTTTACCATCCATCAACTTTTTATAAGATTCCGCGGGAATCCTTAGACGGGAATAACCCCCTCCCTTTTTGGAGAACTCGAGAACTGACTTATTGGCACAAAAATTTTGGCCCTCCGTCACATCCATATTCACACTCTCATTATCCTTTATACTCAGATCCTTTGGATCATCCATCACCTCTGTGACCACACTTTCACTATCTTTTATACCTACACTAAATGTCGAGACATTCGGCACAAGAGCGAGCTTCTTATTGTTCTCATCCACGCAATCTTTAGTAGCAACCCCCAACATTCTTTTACCATTTTCCTTAATGAGAAGGTGACCTCTTACCACATCTAATTCCCTTAAAACATCCTTATTACTAGGTTCAACCACTAAGGCCTCCACCAAATCCAATTCAGCTTTCGAAAACCTTTTCAACTTCATAGAAGCAACCGCCCTACGAAAAAGTGCCTTAACATGTCGAGGAAATGAGTCCAAAATCATAGAGCATAAACCCGAAGCGACTCTATACTTCTCAAGTTTCGGGCACAAGCGACCATATTAGAAAGAAGGGAAACAACAAGGTCAGATAATGATTGAATATCTTGACCTCCAATATTTCCCAGACTTAAACTAAGCAATTTACAAGCTTCATCATAACACGCTACAGCACTATCAAAATGATTTTGCCGAAAAAGACCGTTCCCCCTATCTTTAAGCTCCCTCACCTCAGCTAACATTAATGGAGCTGACCCCTGCAATTTCATAAAAGAGCCTAACATCCTATCCCCATCATTCTCCATAAACCCATCGCTCACATGGGCACAAGCAAAAACTTCAAGAAATTTGTAGTGACCGGTAGAAGAAGACATCATTCAACAAAACGCGGAAACGAGTACAGCTTAAACCCCAAGAAAACAGAACAACAGTGATTAACCAAAGACCCAGCGAATACAGCTGAAAGATCTAGCACCTCGACACAATTAATCACTAGAAGAAAATCTGAGCTTGACTGGCAGGAAAATGGAAAACAAAAAAACAGGAAAAAGGGGAACCTTATACCAAAGCAACCAGTAGAAGGATGCAAGCAAGATCCCCACCGAAAAATTAAGTACCAACCCAACCAAGTGACATTAAAACATAAACTTATTATAAAACTATAGCAAGATTAATAATTAGCAACCAAACCCACAAGGAAGGGAAGATGACGTCCAGCCGTGATGCACAAAACGCAGCTCCCAGCAGGAGAAGCGCGCCAAGGAAGTCGCACCAGGTGAAGGAAAACGCGACAAACGATCGATAAACAACCCTCGAAAGCAATGAACCGACCGAAGATCAATCAAAATCCCTCTTATTCCAACAACAGGAAAGCAATCGACTAATAGCAGAGAGGAAACGAATTGAAAAGGTTGGAAAAAACCTCGCCGGCGACCTAAAGAGGCGACCGGAATAGTCGCCGGCGAGGAGGTGATCGATTTTTTAGGGTTTTTTAATTTGGGGCTTTTTGGGTTTCTCTCTCTAGAATAAAAAGGTTGTAGTACTCATTCTTAGATCACTATGCTAAAATCCTACGTATAACTTTCTTTATTCAATTTCCCTATAATGATTATATATGTTGATGTATGTTAGTCAATTTGTATTAAGTATCATCAATCTATCACCCAAAACGTACCATTTCTATACATAGAATCTGTATAACTTTACATTAATAGAATGTTGTAAATGAAAGAGTAGGAAAAGACAGTGAATAAAAGAGGTAAGTTAATGAAGTGTCATAACAAGAGATGCAACAACAAAAGGTGATACCACACTGTAATCAAAGATGTAAGAGCACAATCCTAAAATTTCTTTCGTTGGAAATTTAGTTGTCCCAAGTCGACAATATATATTGATGACTAGACTGTACTCGGGCCGGGTTAGGGCCGGGCTGGGCTGATCGGGGGCGGACCGGGCTCTCCTAGTCAAACCCGGGCCAGGGGAAGGGTGTAAGGTAATATCCGTATAAGACCCTTTAAATTTAAGGATTATAACGTAAATTTAACATGTGAATAAAGGTCATAAACGAAATATAACGAAGAACGATTAAGCAATAGAAATAACCTTCGGTCCTAGTGCAAAATGGCAATGAGAGATCAAGGTAGATCTCCTCCTAATTGTTGCACCCAAGATTGTCCGAGAAATGCCCTTGTGCTAGAATGAATCCTCTAATTGCCTTGCAATATAGAGAGGATTGTTTTGTGAGTTTTGGTTAGATGAGAGATCTAGAATTTTTAGAGAGACAATTCCCAAAACCCTAATTTGTTTTAGCAAATGACAAAATTAGGTTAAGCAAGAGGAGAAGCTCTCCTTTTGTTCTCCTAATCTCGGCCAAACCGAGTGAGAGGAAGAGAAATGGGCTTTTCCATTTCCTCTTCACTTAAACTCGTGGTACGACCCGAAATGCGCTAAATGTATATGACACGGTTTAATTATAAATCGTCATCGGTTATCGGTTATTAAAGCATCAACTAATAATACGGATTAGTTGAATTATTAATACATGTCCGACAAAGACAATATTGTATAATTATATTCAATATACATTAATCAAATATAAATCGTTTATATTCAATCTTACGAATTAATCGTTAAATTCGTCTTAGCCATTTTTATTTAATCCGTATTAAATAGAATATCTCAACATCACATTTTTGACTAATTAATAGTCAAATAACTCGACTAACGGTTAGTCAAATTTGGCATCTACATGACTGTATTTTCATACCGTCACATTTCTCAAACGTATCCTATAGGTGTGACTTTTAGGGACCAGTTGATCACCGCCATCTGTATGACAATAACGTCAAACTTATCTAGCAAGTCAACCGTTATTGATAAACGTGGACCAACTGATTATGATACAAAAGTATACCCTTTGATCCTTTTAGAGATTTATAAGTCCTTGCACTAACTGTTAAGGACACCAGCCCCAACAAGCTCCCACTTGTCCGTACAAGTGTATGTGCAATGATGTTATCCGCACTAACTGGAGGACACCACCTCCAACAAACTCCCACTTGTCCGTACAAGTGTATGTGCGATAACCGATTCTCATATTCATTTAAAATTTCTCCCACTCAATGTAAAACAATTTGCAGATCTGGATCCACAAAGGTCGTATTTTACAATCGATCTTGATCAAGAGTGGTTTCCCCGACTAGAGAGTAACTTAACTGATAAAACGAATCCGTATCCGAGCATGGCCATGCATTTCAGTTACAGCTCCTCGAGTGGCCCTGAGAAATATCGAGTACCTGATAAAGGCTGAATATTTCCTTCAACTCGAACTCCTTCCGATCTAAGCGCAGCATGAAATGACCCAGAAACAATCTACTTGGCCCCCTGTTACGGATGACCGTGAGAAAGAAACCAAAGTCACCCAAAATCTGCCTTAGTCTCAAGAGACAGTAGATAGTCAAAAGAATCGACTCTTAGGATCACCATGGAAGTCCTATCCACGACCGGGCACCGAATGTTATAAAACATTTAGGACTCCACGTCGATGTCACAATTGTGTCCTACGAAATATCCATATAAATCGCCTCTGTGATTGGTCAGTCAACCGGTTGACTTATGGCTCGTTGAACCCACCATCAATCAACGTCACAAAATAATTGCCAGAGTTATCAGCTCATGTGGGCAATTAAGGACTGAAAAATATAATGTTCGTTCAGTTCACTTTGTGGTGTTCAAAATTTGTCGTACAAATCCACATGAAAAACAAAATATATATAAAATATCAAAACGATGATGTCGTATAGAGTACAAAAGGGAATGAATCTAATCCATAAAAGAGTACTACAACTTAGGAACACGTTTAATTCCCATGGAATTAACATGCCCTTCATGTTTATCTTGTCGTAATGGTTTAGTGAGAGGATCATCTATGTTATCATCTGTAGCAATCTTTTCTATCACTACTTCCTTTTGCTCCACGTAATCTCGGATTAGATGAGCTTTCCGTTGTACATGTCTAGACTTGTTGCTAGACTTTGGCTCCTTAGCTTGGAAGATGGCACCACTATTGTCGCAATAGATGGTGATCGGGTCATTCGAACTAGGCACTACAGATAGCCCATGTAAGAATTGACGCATCCATATCGCTTCCTTTGTAGCTTCGGACGCGGCATAGTACTCGGACTCGGTCGTAGAATCTGCATTTGTAACGATTTGTTTCGAACTCTTCCAGTGACTGCAAACGCCATTAAGAGTAAAAACGAATCCAGACCGAGATTTCGAGTCATCTCGATCCGTTTGGAAGCTAGCATCTGCAGAATCGTTGCGCATAGCTTTTGTTCGCCTCCATAAGTCAATGCCCAATCTTTAGTCCTCCGTAGGTACTTAAGAATGTTCTTGACAGACCACCAATGTGGTTCACCTGGATCTTTGTTGGAATCGACTTGTCATACTCAATGCATATGCCACGTCCGGACGTGTGCATATCATGACATACATGATAGATCCTATTGCCGAGGCATAAGGTATCCGTGCCATGCGCTCTTTCTCTTCCGGTGTCTCTGGTGCCTGAGACTTGCTCAAATGCACCCCTGGAGCCATGGGAAGAAACCCCTTCTTGAAGTTAGTCATGCTGAATCTCTCTAGGACTTTGTCTATGTAAGACTCCTGACTGAGAGATAGCATCCGTCGTGATCTATATCGATAGATACGGATGCCTAGAATTCTTTGTGCCTCTCCCAGATCTTTCATCTGGAAATGGTTTTTCAACCATACTTTCACCGAAGTTAAGAGCGGTATGTCATTCCCAATCAGGAGTATGTCATCGACATACAATATTAGGAAGACAATCTTGCTCCCACTCGACTTGATATAAAGACATGGTTCCTCGACCGATCGAGTAAATCCATTTTCTTTAATCACTTGGTTGAAGCGATGATTCCAACTCCGAGATGCTTGCTTAAGTCCATAAATGGAACGCTTAAGCTTGCACACTTTCTTAGGATGTTGTGGATCGATGAAACCTTCGGGGTGTACCATGTACAACTCTTCCTCCAAAAAGCCGTTTAAGAAGGCGGTTTTCACATCCATTTGCCAAATTTCATAGTCATGAAAAGCGGCAATCGCTAAGATAATCCGAATGGAGCGCAACATGACTACGGGTGCAAAGATTTCATCGTAGTGCAAACCTGGCACTTGGGTGAAACCTTTAGCAACTAGTCGTGCTTTATAGATATCTTGTTGACCTTCCACAGAATGCTTTATCTTGTAAAGCCATTTGCATTGAAGGGGACGAACCTTAGCAGGTAAGTCAACAAGATCCCATACGTTGTTCTCATACATAGAGTCCATCTCGGATTGCATGGCCTCAAGCCATAGCTTTGAGTCAGAACTAGTCATGGCACCTTTATAGGTTGCGGGTTCACTACTCGTTAAGAGTAGAACGTCATCTATGTCATGTTCCTCGACCATACCAATGTATCTGTCTGGAGGAATAGAGACTCTTCCCGGCCTCCTAGGTTCCTCAGGAATGTTAACCGTAGCCGGGATTGAAGGAATAGGTTCCTCCAATAGTTGCTCGGTACTTGGTTCTGGAATCTCCGACAGTTCGAAGGTTCTATCACTCTTTGCATTCTCGAGAAATTCCTTCTCTAAGAATGTCGCACTAGCCGCAACAAAAACACGTTGTTCGGTTGGCGAATAGAAGTAATGACCAAGTGTTCCTTTAGGATAACCTATAAAGTATGTCTTGACCGATCGCGGGCCGAGCTTATCCTCGTGTCTCCACTTGACATAAGCCTCGCAGCCCAAAACCCGTATAAAGGACAAGTTAGGGACCGTTCCCTTCCATAGTTCATATGGAGTCTTGTCAACAGCTTTAGACGGACTTCGGTTAAGTATTAGAGCAGCTGACAGAAGAGCATAACCCCACAATGAGTCAGGCAACACGGTGTGACTCATCATGGATCGAACCATATCAAGTAGTGTTCGATTTCTCCGTTCGGACACACCATTCAATTGAGGTGTTCCAGGTGGAGTTAACTGTAAGGCAATCCCACAGTCTTTGAGGTGTTGATCAAACTCGTGAGAAAGATACTCGCCACCACGATCTGAACGTAGTGTTTTTATCTTTCTACCAAGTAGGTTCTATACCCTATTTTGGTATTCTTTGAATTTCTCAAAGGATTCACTTTTGTGCTTCATTAAGTAGACATAGCCATATCTACTTAAATCGTCCGTGAAAGTGATGAAATACCTATAGCCTTCTCGTGCGGTGATTGACATAGGTCCACATACATCCGTGTGTATGAGTCCTAATAGGTCAGCAGCGCGCATTCCAACACCTTTGAAGGAAATACGAGTCATCTTACCGATGAGACATGATTCACACGTGCCAAATGATTGAAAATCAAAGGCCGAGATATCTCCATTTTTAATGAGCTGTTTTACGCGTTTCTCATTAATGTGTCCCATACGGCAGTGCCATAGATACGTTTGATCTTTGTCACCAACCTTTAACTTTTTATTCATTACGTGTAATATTTCGGTGGTCTGATCTAAAACATAAATTCCATTCATGGAGACTGCCTTGCCATAAATCATATCGTGTAATGAGAAAATGCAAGTATTATTCTCTATTACAAATGAAAAACCAAGTTTGTCAAGTGCGAAAAGAAATAATGTTTTTGGAAAGACTGGGTACATAATAATAGCGATTATATAAAAATAACTCAAATCCGCTAGGAAGCTGGATCACGTATGTTCCCCTCGAGACGGCAGCCACTCTTGCTCCATTCCCGACACGCAGGTCAACCTCACCCTTTACGAGAGGCTCGAGATTTCGGAGGCCCTGCACATGATTACACAGATGAGAACCACAACCAGTATCAAGTACCCAAGTTCCGTAACTTGCGTGGTTAATCTCAATCATATGAATAAAAGTAGAAGAGAGAGAAGACATACCAACAAAGTTTAACACGACTCCGCCTTTAAGTCCTCATGATAAACAGGACATGTACGCCTCCAATGCCCAGCCTTGTGGCAATGATGGCATTCCATGTTTTCATTCTTGCTCTTTGTCGCGCCTGATGAGGTGCTCGACTCACCAGGCCCACTCTTACCTGAACCCGACTTCTTGAACTTCGGTTTACCTACTGCTAGGTTTGCCTGAGCTTTGCCCTTACCTTTCCCCTTGTTTGTCACAACGAGAACATCCTGTTTCAAGCTCCCACTGAACTTCATGTCCTTCTCGGTCTGTACGAGAAGGGAGTGCAGTTCATGGGGACTTTTCTTCAAATCATTCATATAGTAATTCGCTCTAAATTGCGAAAAACCATCGTGGAGTGAGTGAAGCATGCGGTCGATCACAATGTTCTCGCCGATCTTACAATCAAAGGTCTCCGACTTCTCGACATTCTCAATCATCTTTGAGAATGTGTGGGCTAACCGGTTGGCCCTTCTAAAGTCTCGCATCAAAGAAGCGAGTGGTATGCTCATAGGTCACGATTCTCGGTGCTTTCGAGAATTCCTTGGTGAGCGTGGTGAAAATCTTGTTCGCACCATGGGCTATGAAGCGTTTCCGCAAATTGGGTTCCATTGCAAAAATGAGTACGTTTTTAATCGCACTGCTTCCATACGTAAATCATTAAACTTGGTGATTTCAGAAGCTCTAGCCGTGGGACCTGGGTTTGCCGGGATGGGCTCTAATAGATATTTGAGCTTCCCGTCAGCAGGGATTCCGTAATGCCGCCTCCCGATCCGCGAAGTTTGATCCATCATTCTTCGATCGAGTAGACCGATTCATCCGATTCATGAAGATCCGGCCGGACTCACGGTCCAATGTGGCACTTGGCATTGGGTTATCGTAGAACCAGCCATTGGTTATTTGCGCTTTAAAAGTTCGTGATCTACACCGAAAAGAAAAAAAAAAAAAAACGAAATAAGCAACTCATCGAGGTGATTTAAGTCTATTTAAAAATTCATTTTAACGTGTAGACTCTCGCACTTGCATAATTGATCTCCCTCAAGAATGATACAAGTGATCCCAAGACTCAATTTTCGTAAATTGATAAGCCAACTGTTTAGCTAATTCTTCCGTAAGAACTCTTGGTCGATAGATTTCCGTAAATCCTATCTATAGTCCACCATAGTCACAGGATCGTACGAGTGACCATAGTGTTGAGATAAAATAGGTCAATCGATTCCAACTTACCCGACGTAGAAGGGGTCATATTATGCCTACCGACGAAGAAGGGACTCATTGGAGTTTGACCTATAAAGACCGTTCTCAATTTTTGTTTGTACGAGGAAGATCCCATCAACTAAATTATAATTCATATTAAGTGAACGAATAACTAGCGTCTGCGTGAATGAATTAATTTGGGTGATGGCTTAAAAAACGTGTGACATGAGAATGTCAAAGAAAACTAACTCGTGACCTCTATATGTGTCAGTTTTCATGCAATAATTAGGTGGTTTGGTTTTTAGGCGGAATATGATGCATATTATCGTTACGAAAAATAAATAAAAGAATGCAATACGTAAATAAAAATTCCTAGTGTGGCCTATCCTAATAAAAAGAACATAAAACAACTTTGGAATCCACCGTTGGACCCGAGAAGCTTGTCTTGATGTTCCATCTTGATCCATGTAGCGGGAGTGAGCATCCGGTCTCCATCTTTGGTCTTCTCAAAGATTACAATTTAAAATTTACAAATATAAACCTATTTACATTCTAAATAAAAACTGTAATTAAAAGAAATAAAAATGGAGATACGAGATCTCAAAATACAACCAAGACCGTGTTCCATCATTACGGTAACACGTTCTACTAAGGCCACACTAAGTTACAACCGTTTGCAAAATAAAGAAATACGTAATTAAAAGCATTCAAATTAAACTAGAACGATAAATAAAATGCATCAACTAAATTAAATTTATTCGTGACATAATTCCGTAATTATGTTAAATTTATCCAAACCACCAAAGATAATTAAAATTATATGACAAAACCGCTTTAGTCAAGTTAATTTTAATCCGAGATAATCCGTTACTTTAAATCGTTTTAAAGTAATTTGATTGTTCGTGGGTGAACCGTTTCACTATCAAGCGAGAGCATAAAACCGTTTTATGCAAAATTGGCCGAAAGAGAAAAAAAACAAATTTTTTTTTTTTCTTTGTACTGTTGTACGTGAACAGTACCAGAAAGGGAATTTTTTTTTTTTTTTTTTTTTTTAAAAAAAGCAAAATGCCGAGAGCCTCAAAAGGCCAAAAAAAAAAAATCAATCGGCTTTAAAACGAGAGCAACAAGAGATCAAAACAAAACGGTTTGATAAAACACAATTGTAATTTTAATCTAATCCGTATAGAAATCAAACTACAATTGTTACATCTTCAACATATTGCAATCATTATCGGTTAAAATTACAACATGTGAAGAACGATTGAAAACAAGAGATCTAATGATCTAACAAAAATTGTGTGGCACGCATAACGATGCAAAAAAAAACAGAAAAACAGGCCGTGTTCATGAAGGCCACACGGTTTTCTAAAACAAACTGGCCGAGACAAAAAAAATGCCACACGAAATTTTATGTAATCATTTTGATCGATCTTTAACATATTGCAATGAATATCGATTACAATACAATATGCAAAGATCGAAAATGAAAACAAAACAAAAAACAAACATCACCGTGTAAACTTGACACGGATCCCAAGGCACAAAAAAACGCAGCAAAAGTAGCAAAAAAAAATAAATGCCGAGGGAAAAAAAAATTTTCAACCGTGAGAAAATTTTGCATCAAAAATTAATCGATCCATTTCGTTTGATGAAAAACACATAGAAAATTTACGTGGCCTCGCTCTGATACCACTTGTAAGGTAATATCCGTATAAGACCCTTTAAATTTAAGGATTATAACGTAAATTTAACATGTGAATAAAGGTCATAAACGAAATATAACGAAGAACGATTAAGCAATAGAAATAACCTTCGGTCCTAGTGCAAAATGGCAATGAGAGATCAAGGTAGATCTCCTCCTAATTGTTGCACCCAAGATTGTCCGAGAAATGCCCTTGTGCTAGAATGAATCCTCTAATTGCCTTGCAATATAGAGAGGATTGTTTTGTGAGTTTGGGTTAGATGAGAGATCTAGAATTTTTAGAGAGACAATTCCCAAAACCCTAATTTGTTTTAGCAAATGACAAAATTAGGTTAAGCAAGAGGAGAAGCTCTCCTTTTGTTCTCCTAATCTCGGCCAAACCGAGTGAGAGGAAGAGAAATGGGCTTTTCCATTTCCTCTTCACTTAAACTCGTGGTACGACCCGAAATGCGCTAAATGTATATGACACGGTTTAATTATAAATCGTCATCGGTTATCGGTTATTAAAGCATCAACTAATAATATGGATTAGTTGAATTATTAATACATGTCCGACAAAGACAATATTGTATAATTATATTCAATATACATTAATCAAATATAAATCGTTTATATTCAATCTTACGAATTAATCGTTAAATTCGTCTTAGCCATTTTTATTTAATCCGTATTAAATAGAATATCTCAACATCACATTTTTGACTAATTAATAGTCAAATAACTCAGACTAACTGGTTAGTCAAATTTGGCATCTACATGACTGTATTTTCATACCGTCACATTTCTCAAACGTATCCTATAGGTGTGACTTTTAGGGACCAGTTAATCACCGCCATCTGTATGACAATAACGTCAAACTTATCTAGCAAGCCAACCGTTATTGATAAACGTGGACCAACTGATTATGATACAAAAGTATACCCTTTGATCCTTTTAGAGATTTATAAGTCCTTGCACTAACTGTTAAGGACACCAGCCCCAACAAAGGGGTGGGCCGGGCCGGGCTCTCCTAGTCAAACCCGGACCAGGGGTCGGGCCGCTATGGTCGGGCTATGGTCGGGCCGGGCTGGCGGGCCTTACCCTTTTATTTTTTTTATTTTTTTTTGCTAAAATGGTGGGCCAAGGCCGGGCCGGGCTGAAATTTCAGGACCCAGACCAGGCCAGGGTTAACGGCGGGCTAAGGTCGGGGCGGGCGCTTGTGCCAGTCGCATAAAATAACGGGCTAGGACGGGATGGGTCCGCCAGCCGGCCCCGTCTTGATGATGGCTCACTCTATTGATGACCATATTTATCTCACTAGTTTGACATACATCCTTTCCACAAAAATTTACCTCAAATCAACTCTTCTAAAAATACAGTTCAAATCACAACCATATAACCATATGCATTGACTGTTAAATCATACAAATGGGCGTGGCCTGTTCGAACGGAGGAAGGACGACACCACTCAACAACACAAGGAAGATTCCATCATAAAATCAATTGGCAATAGGACGAGCAGCCCCTTAGTTACAAAGTGGTACAATCTTTATTTCTCTTTCAATGTGGGACACTCACATGTGGGTTAACACGGAATTCTTCACATCGACTTGTACAAGTAAACAATAAAATGGTACTCGTAATCAAAATTGATTGACTTGAGTGGTCTATGGAGACTTTTATGTTTTACAAGTGATTAGAAATTCAATTCTCTATTCGAAAGATACACCATTGTGTATAAGTGTATAAATTTTAACCGTTAATATAATATGACAAAATTTTCATTTGTAGAAGTGTATAAATTTTAACCACTTAATTCCATGCTAAAATAATCTAAAAATGTACAACGGCTTATTTAATAATGATCAAAAGTCGTCCTACTTCAGTTACCACAACATTGCATATTTGCATGGACATACAAAATCCCAAAACACGACAATTATTCGTACGATTCCTTCCTTTCTAAATCCGGATTCCATTACCCCCTTATCCACGTCATTGCACCACCTTCCTTTCTTTTTGTTACCATCTCATTAGTTATTGTTCCGCGTTTTATCGGGCGCGATGCCCCAATTTAGCTAATCGCTCGACCGACCTCGTTAGGATTTAGGGGGAATCAAAATAGATGAGTAAACTGCCTTTCACCTGGCTAGAAACGTCTAGACACCATAGAAGTTACTATACTTACATACAAGACAAGCGTGTAAAAAAGACATAATGTAAAATACTTAGAACACATCTTGGGTAAAATGCTAAAACTAAGTACATCAGAAGTATATTAACAGAAATTGATATGATCCACATGTAAGAATATTGGGTCCAATACTATTTATGTGGACACACTATTATCTGATTTTATTTGTTTTCTATCGTTTAAGTTTAACCCAATATAATGATCCATTCGGATAATATAATACGGGCATATTAATCACGTCGTATAAAGTATGGGCCGGATATCTTAATTGTGTAGATACCCATTAGGTTACTAATGCATGATGGGCACATTAGATTAAGGAAACTATATAAAAGTCATCCTCAGGTTATGATCCCAGAAGACACAATAATCTAATCTCCCCGCACCCCATCGGTAGAGAGATCCCCATGGTATGTGTGTCTACTAGAAGACATAATCCCGAATACCGTCCCTTCGCATTTATTTATTCCAACCTCTCGTCATGTAATCAGACACTTCCGCATCTAACATTTACCGATTAATTTAGTATGAAGTTATGATCTCATAAGTATTTAATTCTAACAAGTGGTATCAAAGCCACTTTCATATTAAATTATTTGGGATTGGATAAATAATACGTGAATTTTTTCTGCGTTTCAGTATTGTCTGGATGATTTATTATCCTCCTTGTAAATCTTTGTTTGTGATTCATGATAAGTATCATGCAATTTGCCATAAAGTATCTTTTGTCCACTAACTCAGTTTGCAAAATTCCTTTGCTTTGGTTTGTGGAAATTTGTGAAAAGGTCAGGTGTTATGCGCCAATGTTTCAATTCATTCGTAGCCCGCATATATTGGGGATTAATTTAATTTTTTTCGGGATTAAGCGCTTTCGGGATCTATGGTTTGAAGTTTTTGATATATTAAAGTGGTCTATTGATCTTTCGATTATGATCATCATTCATGTGGTTTTGGTTTGCAGCTTTTGATAATAATTAAGATTTGTCAAACTTGTGTTCGTTTGGGTGTGATATAGCTAACGTGAAAATATGGGCAAGAAAATTGTTTATCTGCCACTTCACGTCTTCACGGTTAATCACTATTAAGGATTCACGGTTAATCATTATTAAGGATTCGTTTATAGCTCAATACGGCTTGATAATAACTTTTTTTTTTTTTGACAGCAACAAATAGCATAGCTTACACAAGAGCTCCCTGAGCAAGATTATGAGCTATCTTCACTCCCCTAAGACAGAAACTAAGAGAGCACCAATGAAAATGAGACGCAATAGACTTAATATCATGGATAATGCAGTTGATAGATGCAATCGGCTTTTCCGCTCCCGCAACCTGCAAAACCAAGTTAAGACAATCCGTAACAAGTCTAATATGAAGGTACCCCTCGTCCAAGGCCCATTTAAGCGTCATGATAGCTGCATGTCCTTCGGCATGAAGGGCAGAAGAGGCAAACGAGCGAGCGTGAGCAGTGTTCCTTAAGGTCCCATTACCATCCAATAAACACCACCCCATGCCAGCACTTCTATCATCCCTCCAAGCAGCATCACACTTGACAGTACAAACATTTCCGCACCCAGGTCCACCAACAATCCAATAGGGGAAGGAGTTTCTAACCCTCTTAGCTAACCCAAAATCAGGGGAGGAGTCCACCAAGGATGCTGGAAGGAGGCTAGCATCCTTACTGCACACAACCTCCTTCATACACTGAATGTCACCAAGAATAGAAAGTAGAGCATTCATAGGCCAAGGGCGACGATTCTTGAAGATCATATCATTCCTGCAACACCAAATTCTCCATAGGGTAGCGATTAGGGGAAAAATGAGGGAGTTAGGATCTGGGCCACTTAGGAAATAAGTAACCCAGTTAATGACCCAAACCCTAACATCAATGTCCACCCCTCCCGTGATTTTAAGTCCTAAAGGGCAGCCAAACCATAGAGCCTTTGCAAAGCTACAATCTCTAAACAGGTGAGAACTAGATTCCACACAAGGAGATGAGCCATCACAAAGAGTACAGGAGGAGCGCCAATTCATTTTTTGTCTAAGGAATTCAGAGCCCAATGGAAGGGCATTAGCCATAAATTTCCATAAAAACACCTTTAGCTTGTTAGAGATAGGCAACTTCCAGAGTTTATATCTGCAAAAAGCCACAATTGTTGCAGACATTCTAGAAAGATCAGCAGGCGAGGTAGGTCCATTGGTTAAGGCCATAACAGCAACATAATATCCCGACTTGACAGTGAATGCACCATGTTTAGAGAATTTCCAATAGAAGGAGTCATCCGAGGGTTGACACGGGATATAACTTGCGAGGATTTTCTTTATAACTCCCTCACCCGGATCGAAACCAAGAGAAGAGAGATCTCATCTCCTATGACTATCATGAAGGTCACTAACCAGTAACGCGGGATCAATAGGAGCATCAAAAACCTCTCTACAAAGATCATGAAGACTATCACCCTCTATCCATTTGCTCTTCTAAGTATTAAGACGAGAAGAAGATCCAATAGTCCAAGCAATGTTATTGTAGATAAGATCGGATCCCCATACAAGGCTTTTAAGAGCCCAAGACGACGCTTGTGGAGCCTTCCAACGGGTCTGGAATAAAATATCATCTTGAACACCAAGCTTGGGACCAATAACTTTACTAATAAGGCATCTCGGAACACTTAAGATTCTCCAAGCAGATTTGGCAAGAAGAGCTTGATTAAAGCAAGCAATATTACGAAGTCCAAGGCCCCCTTCACCCACAGGTCTACTAAGGAAATCTTTACTACACCAATGGATAGACCTATTATTTCTAGTTCCACTCTACCAAAAATGCACCATCAAGGACTGGAGTTTTGATGTTACACTTACCGGTATACGAAATACCGATAGAGAGAAAAGAGATAGTGAAGACATAACAGAACGAATAAGAGTCAATTTACCAGCCGAAGAGAGAAAAATGTTATTCCAGGAGGATAGCCTTCGCTTAGTCTTGTCAACACGAAATTTAAATAAATCCCTTTTAGAAGACCCAATACTCGTAGGTAGGCCAAGATAGTTGCCAAGATCATGCTTAGGAGCAAATTTAAACTCGCCAAACACTTCTTGACCGTCATAAGTGAACAATTTGGACTGAATAGAATAGATGACTTATCTTTATTAAGACATTGCCTAGATGCGACAAGATTCATCGATAATATTCATAAGAAAATCCAAATTGTCATAGTCACCACGGATAAAGAAGAGTGAATCATCCGCAAACAATAAATGGGAAATTTCCGGCCCGTGCTTGCAAATTTTGATACCCTTAATGAGGTAGTTATCCTGGGCATAGAGAATCATTTGGGATAGGACTTCCGTGCAAAGCGCGAATATATAAGGGGATAAAGGGTTACCTTGCCTAATCCCACAACCAGGTTCAACTCTATCCATAGGAGCACCATTAATCAGAATTTCGTAAGAAACATATTCAATAGTACTCATAATAAGCTGAACCATAGAGCCCGGCAAATTTAAGTAGGAGAGCACCCCTCTTATGAAATTCCAGTTTAACCTATCACAGGCTTCACTCATATCAGCCTTTAGAGCCATCATACCCATCTTACCATAACTCCTATGATTTATGGCATGAAGAATTTCTTGGGCAATGACAATATTATCAGGAATACTTCTATTAGGAACAAAAGCACTCTGAAAAGGACTGACAAGATCATCCATAACCCCTTTTAATCTATTAGCAATACACTTTGTGACAACTTTCATAATAACATTGCAGAGGCTAATCGACCGAAAATCCCTAACTCTCTCCCATTACGGTCATTTTTCGGAATAAGAACAATAAAGGTTTTATTGAAATCCTTAAGCACGATCTAATTTAGGATATTGAGAGCTCCTTTAATAACATCATTCTTAACAATAGCCCAATACTTTTGGTAAAAAGCGATTGAATACCGTCAGACCCTATGATTTTAGAGGTCCCAATTGGAACACAAACAAGCACGAACTTCATTTTTCGAATAAACACGACCCAATTTGGCCCTCTCCTCCGTACCCACTTTGCGCTTAAGATTATCAAATAAGTAACCATACTTATTTAAGTAATCTTCAAAACACTCAGGCTCATAATCGGAATTAAAGATAGTGGAGAAGTGTTCATAAAACAAACCACCAATCTCCTTCATATCAAAAGTCCATTCATTAGACTCCTTCTTAATACCTAAGATAAGATTAGCACCAGATCGTCCTTTAACCCAATTGAAAAAGTACTTTGTGCACGTGTCACCCTCACAATTCCATTTCAATTTGGTACGTTGACGCCAATAAGTGCAAGCAGCAAGAGAGAATTCCATAAGCTTTTTGTGGCATGATTCGTAATTAACAATATCACCACCATTCTCAATATCTAAAAGATTGGACTCAAGATCCTGATCAAATTCACTCCACTTTAGTCCTCATTCATCCTTTTTGTTACAAGCCAAAACTCTAAAAGCGGTATTTATACGACGAAGTTTTTCCAAAAGAACATGAGAAGCATCACCCTTAACATATCTTTCCCAGCTTTCTTTAACCAGCCCACTGCATTCGGCATGATCAAAACACCAAGTCTCTAGCCTATACACTTTCTTTTTGGTGTTCAGAACCATATTTGTATCAAGGATTATAGGCGCGTGATCCGATATTTGAATAGGTAAGTGTTTGATAAAAGTATTTGGGAAAAGAGAAAGCCAATCATTGGGAGCAAACCCCTTATCAAGTCTTTCGTATATTCGATGTGGACTATCCCTATTATTGCACCAAGTGAATCTGGGTCCCTTAAAGGGGATATCCATCAAACAATGTAAATTCTTCCAATAAGTGAATAAGTTTGCTCCTCGAATCAATTTATCACTGCCACCTAACTTATCAGAAGAGAACTCAACTTGGTTGAAATCACCTATAAGCAAAAAGGGTTTGTCGAGAGAATTAAGATGATGGGTAATGTTTTCCTAAACAGCACCCCTCTTAGAATGATCGGGTTCACCATAAACACAACACAAATACCACATGCTACCCTTACACTGATTCACCAAGAGGATAATAAGATTGCAACTGATAAATACACATTCTAATTTACAACTACTTTTCCAGCCGACCCAGAGCCCCCCTTTTAATCCATCAGCATCACATCCAACAGACTGAAGGAAACCCATAGGTCGCAGAAGAACATCCACTGAAAGTACATCACACTTAGTTTCAGAAAGGAAGACGAAATATAATTTATTATGAAAAGACCTACAAATTGCTCTAATTTTAGGAACAACAGGGGCAAACAGGTCCTTAAGACCCCTGCAATTCCAAGTCAAACCTTTCATGGGGAACAATGGGGTTGAGACCACCGCATCCTGGCCACCCAACAACATTGCCACACCCCGACTTCACCCTACCAAGCACATCTCATACGCAAACCCCAACACCCAAAAACACCCGTAAACTGACTCAAGCAGAACACCAACTTCGAACCATCCAACCCAACCGAGGCACCCAAAACAAGACCACTCAGAGCACAAAAGAGCCACTACAACCAGACTTGCCATTGCGAAAAGAAGAAGGACCCGACGACCACCATGACAACCAGCACAGAAACCAAACCAAACCACCATCTGCAACCACTCACACCAAAACGACCAAACAAACGAGTCTCGAAACTCAAAAGACACAGAAATAACAAGGACCCACTTGGGAGCAGCATGAGAAGGAGCAATAGATGAAGACCCATCAACAAGACAACAAGATGTACCAAGACACCACATGGACACCCGAATCACCAGAGGATACCTCCCAGGACCACCGCCAAAACAAACAAACCGACCAAACAAACGGACGACACAGTTCAACACAAGGGAGAGAGAAGAGGGAACGAAAGGTGGAGGAAATGGGGGGATCACCTTATCAGACCCAAAAGACATCCGCTTGGGAGACCAACAGAACCAACAAAAGAGAAAACTTCATCAACAGGACAGACAAACCAGGGATGGGGGGAATTGGGGGATCACCCCTGGAATGAGAACGAAAAGCGACGGTGACAGGACAAGGTACCGGAGGGAACGGACAAAACACTCTTAAACTTTAAACAAATCGCGGCATAACCATCTTTAAAGATGAATACCAAACGAAACCTCACTTAAAGTAACACCATTACTTTAAAAGCGAAAACAAGAACAACATTTAATACGATTGACACAATAATTAGTGAAACATGTAACATGGATCATATCACCGCGCCTTGTTGCTGCCCCGGTTAAACTTGTTGGTCAAGATCCTTGTGTTAAACTCATTTTTTGGTTCATTGATATTTGGAGTTGCAGGAATCTGCTAGCTCCTCGACGCAAACGTAAACAAGGGCAAATCTGCCGCCATACGAGGAGCAATAAACATGACCGTCGGAGGAACGAAACGACGATGAAGGAGCTTCTTAAAACGCAAAATTCAGGCTGGTTAGCAGAAGGAACCAAAGACATACGATAAATCATCGAATCGAACCAACCAATGACCCACAAGAGACGAGTCAAAAAATCAACCCGAAAAAGACGGATCAAAACTTCAAATCGGAAAAGGGGATTTTTACAAGGGAATTGAGCTCCTTATATAGATGCTCAAGTTACATCTTGGCCATACATTTAACATTGAATCCTATGGTCCTAATTAAAAGAGGAAATGGACAAAACAACAAGTAGATATTTTACATCATAAAGCTAGACAAAAATGACAAAAGAAAACACCCTTGGCAGCCAGCATTTTCACGCCAAAATGGCTGGTCCTAAACAGCCAAGGACAAGTTCCTCAAGTCTTGTGGGGTTGCCTTGCTCTTCAATTTATTTTGGCACCTTTAGGAGACACAAAAGGGGACCATTTGTTGTCATTTTCTCCATGGTATCTTGCCATTTTGCTCTTCATTTAGCTTGCAAATAATCGGCTGTTTTACACAAAATAGACGATCAGCCCAATTTATTTCAATTTCTTGATGTTTTTAGTACATATTTAACTGATTTATTTTCCTCAGTAAAAGAATAATTATGTCATCTTTGATCTAAGTGTTAATACTTTGGCAAATGACTATTAAGGATCACAATGTCAAGGTTATTTTAAAGAATTTCTAGAGGAGTTTGATCTTGTATTTGATATTATTACACCATATGATGATTCTTAATATGGATGGTGTAGTATGTATGCAAACAAGATCTTAAGGCCTGGTAAGGAGTGTGATTATTCATACTCTTTTCCATATTACTCTAGTTATAAGTTCTTAAGATTGCAGCTATCTCTGGATAAATTTATAACAATACCATTGACTATTTAATCATAGTGTAAATAATGTACACATCCGGTATGTCCAACTAAGTAAGGTTGAGGTTTAAAAGTCATAAGGTTAATAGTTGGACTTAAGGATAGTCAATGACTATTTTGTTGGATAGTACTTAAGGTTAATAGTTGGACTTAAGGTTGCCTTGCTCTTCAATTTATTTTGGCACCTTTAGGAGACACAAAAGGGGACCATTTGTTGTCATTTTCTCCATGGTATCTTGCCATTTTGCTCTTCATTTAGCTTGCAAATAATCGGCTGTTTTACACAAAATAGACGATCAGCCCAATTTATTTCAATTTCTTGATGTTTTTAGTACATATTTAACTGATTTATTTTCCTCAGTAAAAGAATAATTATGTCATCTTTGATCTAAGTGTTAATACTTTGGCAAATGACTATTAAGGATCACAATGTCAAGGTTATTTTAAAGAATTTCTAGAGGAGTTTGATCTTGTATTTGATATTATTACACCATATGATGATTCTTAATATGGATGGTGTAGTATGTATGCAAACAAGATCTTAAGGCCTGGTAAGGAGTGTGATTATTCATACTCTTTTCCATATTACTCTAGTTATAAGTTCTTAAGATTGCAGCTATCTCTGGATAAATTTATAACAATACCATTGACTATTTAATCATAGTGTAAATAATGTACACATCCGGTATGTCCAACTAAGTAAGGTTGAGGTTTAAAAGTCATAAGGTTAATAGTTGGACTTAAGGATAGTCAATGACTATTTTGTTGGATAGTACTTAAAGTTTTAAGTGTAATAAAGTAATGATCCCATAATAAAGTTATTTAAGACGGAAATTAAGGGGTTCATTGAGAATATTGAGTTTGAGTGGGAAAAAAGGTAATTGACATTGTTTTAAGTCTCCTTTCACATTATTATAAGATCAATTTGGTTAAACAAACTCAAATATCTCAATAACCAATTCATTAGAAGATCCATATAATAAGGTAAATACAACTACATTAATTACATTGTTTTCTTATATGGATAAAAATGGACAACAATGTAGTGACGGGTTAACTAGTAGTAATAAGAGTTAGATAATGGAATGGTAAAGATGATTTAATCTCCTTTTGCCAAACCATTGAAGGTCCTAACTCATATAAGTGGATTGATGCCATAAAGAAAATAAGTCATTTGATGAATGATGATATTTGGACTTTGTTCCATTACCTAAAGTTGTGAAATATATTGGTTTCAAATATTCATTTGTTACCAAGAAGGGTGTAAAAGGTAATGTGACAATCAGGATGATCGTGTCGGTATTGACTATAAGGACTTTTGGTCATATTCGATTTTTTGGTTATATTGGATGAATGTTAAAGGTTTGTTTTGCAATTGTGACATTGATGAAACTATTCAATCAGAAGAACTAGAACTTTGATTCAATAGATTCAAAGTAGTTTTTCTGCAATAAGAAAATTCATCCAATAAAGCTCAAGTAAGGTTTTCCGTCATAAAGATTACAAATCACCTCTTTCTTGTCATCTTATTTGTTTTAGATGAATGGGTAGATGATTGTAGATACTCAAGATTCAGTGGGAGTAAGTAAATATTTCTAGTTAATACCCTTTCAGTAAAGGAGACAAATTAGTCTCAAATGCCCTAAGGAAAATATTCAGAAAAATTCATTAATGCTTAAATTCATGTGTCTCAGGAAATATTTAATGTGTTTAAGTATTATCGTATATATTTTGCTTGTATGCGTTTGGATATTGCGTACATTCTAAAGTTTGTTCGACAGATATTAAGGCAATACGGATTAGGATCTTGGATCCACTAAGGGCAGCCAAATATATTGTTGGTCATTTATATTTGGAACAAAACATTATTTATAGGAGATCGATTCAGGTTGAGATCATTTGGTATTTCAACTCCTAGTTGGTTATGAACATTTGTCATGAGGCTGCAAATTCAGTACGGTATTGAAAGACCATTTAAGTAATTTTGCGACAAATGTACAACTGTAAAGTTTCTAATAACAATATAAGTGATGTATTGTTTAAGAAATAATTCAGAGTGAAAAGATGTCAATTATACATGTTGATACAAACTCCATTTTGCGGACCCGCTTACTAAGGAATTACCACCCACGGTCTTTCTTGAGCTAATTGCTCAAATGGGTGTTCGGTTTTAAGGAAATTCAGTTTAAGTGGGAGTTTGTCATGTTAGACACATTAAAGTTTACGGTTATGAAGTTCTGCAGAAATAAGGTTTTCGGTTTACGGTTTCACTCTGTGTTATGTTGGTTGATCTCACTAAGGTGGACCAGTTGGAAATATACATATTTTGGATCACATTTGGATGTTGTTTCCATGCTACGCACCTATATTAGATTCATGTCGTTGGTTATATTGGCATACGTGACCATTGAGGGTCATGTTACGACAAACTGTAGCAAAGGCCGCTTTGATCCTATGTTAGTATGATTGATGGACCGAATTGCATAAGACGGTTGGAATGTTGATAGCACTGTTGAGTGCGTAAGGTTATAAAATGAATATAATTTTTCAGGTGTCACACAGTATCTGTATTTGACCCAAGTGGGAGATTGTAAGAATATTGGGTCCAATACTATTTATGTGGACACACTATTATACTGTTGGAGCTTGTGTCCTCCACAAATTAGTGTGATAACATTTATAAATCTCTTATAGGTTCAGAAGGGTATACTTCGTATTTTATCAGTTGATTAACGATTACCTAATAACGGTTGGCTTGCTAGAAAGTTTGACGTTATTATCATACTGATGGCGGTGATCAACTGGTCCCTAAAAGTCACACCTAAAGGATGTGTTTGAGAGATGTGATTATGGAAATGTAATCACATTGATGCCTTATATGACTAAACAGTTAGTCAACGTGTTGATGAGACGATTATTTAATGCCGATTAAATAATATTAGCTGAAACGAATTAACTGTCAATTCGTAAATTGAATATAATATGTTATATTTAATTAATGTATATAATGTTAGCTTAAATGAATTAAGATGTTAATTCATAATTAAATGTAATCTGTTATATTTAATAAGCTAATTATAAATATGCGATATTTATAATTAAAGTATATATTATACGATATTGTCATAGACCGGCATTAATAAATCCAATGCAAGCTGTTGTGTGTAGAATTATTAATATGGAATTATATAAATGACAATTTATATATAATACATTTTATACATTTTGTATACTACAAAAATAAGAAGATTTAATCTCCTTATTTTAGTAGGTAGATAAAACCGAAAAAAAGAGAGAAAATTATCTCTTATTTCGGTTAGGGTTAGCCGAAAATAGGAGAGAAAATATCTCCCCCTATTATCACTTATTTCGGTTATAATAAGGGAGATGAGATCATTTTTCTACCCTAATTTTTCTAACCTAATATTGCCTCTCTCATCAAAACACAAAAACACAAAACCCTAATTAATTTTACAGAAAATTTGGGGATCGATTCTAGCAAGAAGCAAAGGGCATATCTCATATCATCTTGGGTGCAACTGATAGGTAAATATCATTGCGATATTATTCTTAGGCCGATTTTGCTAGGACCAAAGGTTGTTTCTTCATTCTCTACTTTTGTTTATGCAATTTATTTTATGACTAGTTTTCATCATTATAAATTTCGTTATAATCCTTAATAATAAGGGAAGTATACAGATTATTTCTCACATATACAGATTGTATTTGTTTGCTATCGTTTAAGTTTAGCCCAATATAGTGATCCATTCGGATTATATAATACGGGCATATTAATAACGTCTTATAAAGTATGGGCCAAATATCTTAATTGTGTAGATACCCATTAGGTTACTAATGCATGATGGGCGCATTAGATTAAGGAGACTATATATAAGTCACATGGGTTATGGTCCCTGATAGCACACAATAACCTAATCTCCCCGCATTCCATCAGTAGAGAGATCCCCATGGTATGTGTGTCTACTAGAAGACCTAATCCTGAAGACCGTCCCTTCAGACGATTTATTCCAACCTCTTGTCATGTAATCTGGTACACTTCCGCATCAAGTATTTACCGATTAATTTAGTATCAAGTTATGGTCTCATAAGGATTTAATTCTAACACCACATAGTATTTATTACACAACTGGCGGAATTTCCTCAAAACACGATGTCCAATTCCCACCAACTAATACATCTCTTTCTTCCCCTAACTTAGGGAACATTCTCGAATGAAGTCGCATGCTTCAAGCGTTGCCACAGAGTCCTCCAGATACATGATAGCCAATGACCCAACTAATCTCACCTAACTCTTTCTCTAAACTAAGTAATATCAATACATTTTGATTGAAAAATCTTCTACGGTCTCATATATATGCTTCATATGTGGTAACAAGCTCGACCAACTCTGAAGCTCGTTAAACAACATCCCAGCAATGGTCTTTCAAAGTTTAACCACTTTTCCGTTTTGTAGTTCAAACTGAAAGCTGGTACAAAGTACAAGAGAAGTAATAAGAAATGAAAAACACAGAGTAAAAGGGATGTATTACACATCACGTGAGAAGCACACAAAAACTATATTCGGAATTAAGTGTAACACGCCCATCTACCAAGGAGCCTTAACAAAACCTTCCCTAGCAGATACGAGCATTACAATCTCGGTTGCTTGAGGAATAGTATATTATAACGTCAATAAAAGAACTATTAAAGTTTATTACAAGTTTAACTCAACAAAAGAAAGGTACGACTGATGAATTAAACAACAACTGTGAGACTATTCCATGCCAAGACTCGGTGAAAGACTCGTCCCTCCAACGCACCCAGATAAGCTCCACGTATCAACACCTACTAAGAACTGATTGTTCACCATAATGGATCACGGCAAACACATAACAAGAAAGAAACACAGACAACGCCACACAAAGTCAGTAGCTGAAGAACAACATAACGACCATAGAACAACACAAGTACCAATCTCCAACACCAATACTCCACCAAACATCTGACTAACACAAAGGTATAGGCCTGCCAGATTACCAATCACAACTGGTAATCCACACCGCTAGTGGGGACCGCAGCCTTACCACCTAAGCCCCGCTCAAAACCATAGAACGCATAACCCATGTCCATTAATGTGAACATCGCTCTTGTGACGGGAACCATAAGGGGCGAATCAAGGGCATGAAGCCATTCCCGACGATGACTCCAATCAGCTAAGGGCGCACCCCGCACACAACACAACGATACTAACACACAACCAACGATACTACACACCACACATGACAACCAATCAACAGTACTGATTAGGAAAACCTACCTTTAGTAATCAGCAGCAACACCGCATACATCTATATGAAGACAAGACAACCTCTATCGACACCTATCATAATCAGTAGGGAAAACCCTATTACTAACAACCATAACCACAAAGAAATCTAAGGATGATGATGACTTACCTATGCTCGGCATTCCGGCGACAAGACCGCGACCCGACTCAAGTTTCCGTCCCCATGGTATCTCCATGTGTAAGGGATCTCAAAAGGGTGAAGGTTGGTGAGGGAGAAGGCGTATCGTCGATTGGGTTTAGGGAGAAAAGAAATGAAAAACTGATTTGGGTTTACGACTTCACGATTTATAACTTATCGCTGAACACGTCATTCTCGATCGAGTATGGGACTTACTCGATCGAGTGGCCTCTACTCGATCGAGTCTCTAGACTACTCGATCGAGTTCCCACATGCCAAAGGTTACCATGACGCAAGTCCGAACTAGTACAGGTTTCGATAGGTCAAATAGGTGTCTAAGGTCAGTCAACAGACGGTCAATGGGTCCCTAAGAGGACGGGTATTACAGTTTTCCCCTCTAAAAGGAACTTCGTCCCCGAAGTTCAACTCATCACCTCCCAGAAACGGAAAGTTTATTCTAAGTCAAGATAACTAACAACAACCCAACCCGACAAGAACCACTATAACCATACTCAATCCTACCACCCAACCTCCCATGCCAACTAATCATCATCATCCTCTCTCAAGAACATAACTATCACGACACAACTCCATCATGAGTCATCATCCAAACGTTAACAATTGAAAGATGCATACATACAATTATTACTTCCATTTTACTAAGCAAACGCAACTCTATACAACACCCAAACAAGTTCAACACAATTAAATTGCTCAACAAAATTCACATCTCCATAACACTGCAACAACTAAAATTACTCCACCATTGATTAAATCATTTAAACAACAAAATTACTCCACAATTGATTAAATCATTTAAACAACATTTGATTACTTAAAAGAAACAATAATTAAATTACTAATAAATTACTTTAAAGGACGACGTTTTTGGCATTTTCATGCGCGACATTACTCTTTCCCTCTTAAAAGGAACTTCGTTCCCGAAATTCACCTTTAAGATGAGCTATAGTACGATAGAACAAAAATCATCATCACCTACCTTTGATATTATATAACTAACATGGATATATATATATATATATATATATATATATATATATATATATATATATATATATATATATTTATATATATATATATATATAGAGAGAGAGAGAGAGAGAGTAAAGTTCATATAAGTCCCTCATATATTTTGAGTCCCTAAGTCCTCACTACATCTCTTGGATGTTCCAATATTGATGGTTGAGATTAAAAGCAAAAAATACACTTAACACTAATTAATTTCTTATACACTAATTAATTCTACTTTCTCTCTCTAGCTTTAATTATACATTCACTAATTGATTATTCTACCTAATTAACACTATCTTTTCCCTTCTTATATTTTCAAGTTTTTACAAAAAAAAAAATTGAGAGAAAGTTTATACAAATTTTATGACACTTTTACTGTTTTAAAAGTGTACTTCTAACAAAAAAAAAGTGTAATTTTAACAAAAAAAAAGCGGTTTTGACGGATATTATTTTGAAATTTCAAAATTTGAAGCAAGTTTACGACAAATTTTGTGTTTTACGACAAATTTGAAATTTTGAAGCAATTTTACGTCAATTTTTGAGAATTATTATTTTTTTTTTCAAATTTTAACACAACTCATTGTAAATTGAGTGATTTATAAGTGTAACTTTAGTCTTTTAGAAGTGTAACTTTAGTGCATTAAAGTGTAATTTTAGTCCATTAAATTGTAATTTTAGTCCAGAAGTGTAACTTTAGTCCATCAAATTGTAATTTTAGTCAAGAAGTGTAATTTTAGTCAACTAAATTGTAATTTTAGTCCATTAAATTGTAATTTTAGTCCATTGAGAGTATATCTCTAGTCCATATTCAATGTGTAACTTTAATCCATTAAGTGTGTAACTTTAGTCCTTTGATAGTGTAACTTTAGTCCATTGAGAGTATAACGATAAGTGTAACTTTAAAAGAAAAAAAGTGTAATTTTAATAGAAAAAATTGTAATTATAATAGATAAAAGTGTAATTTTAATGGAGAAAAGTGTAACTTTAATAATAGATAAAAGTGTAATTTTAGTAGAAAAAAGTGTAATTTTAATAGATAAAAGTGTAATTTTAATGGAGAAAAGTGTAACTTTAATAATTGAGAAAAATGTAACTTTAACAGAAAAAAGTGTAATTTTAATAGAAAAAAGTGTAATTTTAATGGAAAAAAGTGTAATTTTAATAATAGAGAAAAATGTAATTTTAGCAGAAAAAAGTGTAATTTTAATAGAAAAAAATGTAATTTTAATAGATAAAAGTGAATGGTGTTAGATTTGAAAAAATATATAACAAGACAAAATTTGAAATACGAAATATATAACAAGACCATATCGAGGACGAACGAAATTTGAAAAAAAAAAATCAACAAAATGTGTAACTTGAGTCGGAAAGCAAACACAAATGGTATCACAAAGCAAATTTGGAAAAAAAAAGAAAATTCAATAATAATCAACCGTGTAACTTAGATGGTGGGTCACCTCAACCCTTAACCATGTACAAAAAATCAACCGTGCAAAAAAAATTCAAAAAACAAATAGAAAAGAAAAACAACTCGCCACCCTCAACCCTCACCACAACCTGCAACAACCACAAACAGACGGTGGGTCATCATGACGGCGTGCGATGGCGGCATTGATGTATGGCGGCAGATCTGAAAATAAAAAAGAGAAAGGAGAATGTGGTGTATGTGTGGCGGTGTTCAGAGGGGACCAACGCCATGCTGGTGGCGGCTTCTGGTGACGTGCGCGGTGAGTACTGTGGTAGTGGTTTTCAGATCTGGGAGATGAGGGGAGAGAGGAGATGTAGTGTTGTGGTGTTGGTAGCCGAAAGGAGGAGTAGAGGAAGTGGTTGTGGTTATAGTTGGCGGCAGATCTAGAATGCGGTGGTGTAGTGGCCGGATGTCGATGGTGGTTGTGGTGTGCGTGTGGTGGTGTGGACGCGGGCCCACGGGGTTGGCTAGGGAAAACAAGCTTTTGCATTTGTGGAGTCGCCACCAATTTATTGTGGAAAATTGGAAATCGTTCGAATACTTCGCGTCATGTCAAGACACAAAGTAGTGACATGAACACCAAGAACTCATTACCCTTAGCATTCTATGTGTAGAATGACTCTCGTGGATGCCAATGAACACATATGTTCATAGAGATCTGGAGTAAGGGGTGAGGGTACGTATTAGGAAGCTCTTTTGATCGAACACCTAATCCCGCCCGCCTCAATAGCGGCCTCTACTAATGATTAGGGAAAATCGTCTATACTTGATATGTTGAAGGTTATATGCATGCAATGCAACAAACAAAGTTTTAATCCTAACATGTGAGAATTAACTAAGTCGGTAAACACATAATTTAATATGCATTAATGTCGAGGTAGAAATTTAGGTTAATTACATGGGAAAACCATACAAACAAACGATAAAAGAATACAATAAAATACAATAATTAAAATTACAATAATTACAACGGGTTAATTGATTTACGTCGAAAATACATTTAAAACGAATAATTTTAGAAAAGAAAGGGAAAATAAATAAACGAACAGATTATTAGGTGATAATACGAGTAATAGTTAATTAATACGTAAACTAATAAACTAGGTCAAAGCAACAACGGAAGTTCAGGGGCAGAATTCAACCCGGAACAGGCGCAGCAGAGCTGCGTCCTTTGGAAGAGGCGCAATGCTCACTCGCGTCTGCTTCTGAGGTGAGTTCTCGTGAAACCGAATTGCATATCGTTAATATTCATTGGTAATTTAAGGATCGATTATTGATATTTGAGCTGATAGAAGTGGTTTAACATATTATTTACATGCAAATTGGTAATAAAAACAATAAAAGACGAGATGAAACTAATTAGAATAAATTAATTACAAGATTAATTATGAGATTAATCACAAATAAACAAGCAAAAATAAATTAATTAGGTTATTAATGACGAACTAATGATAACAGATGAAAATATACCAAAGGTCGAATTCCAGAGACTTGATATGGATGAATCGAATCTCCAAAACCCGGATTGATTTTAATGAAGAAAACCCGCAAATATGAATTACTTGGGATTTAATTCGGGAATTAAAAGATGATAGATAATATGAATTATATGCTAAAAATTATCATGTTAATGAAATAAGAACAAGTAAAGAAGAAGCAAAAATAAATGCAGACGAATTAAACAAAAGACGAAGGAAGAAGAAGGCAGCGAATCATGGCCTCGGGAAGAGAGCGCGGCAGTGCCGCGTCCCTTCAAGAGGCGCAACGCTTCCTGCGGTCCTTCTCGACATCCGTCTCCCGTTAATCCGTAAAAAGGGTTTGAATAAAGGTTTTATAAATCGGTTTTGAATATATTTTCGACGTAAATCTTACAATAATGATTACAAAAAATAATAACAATAGTAAAGGATGAGATTTACACCCTGAGACTTACATGTTTGACGAAACGAGATTAACTAAGTTAACGTTTAGTGATGCTCGACTCGAATGTACGACGAAAGTGCCCTCTAAGAGGAAATTAAACAAAGTTGATTAAGTTGATTGATGTGGGGTTGGTCAAATTGGTCGGTCATGCAAAAACGAGGCCGGTACTCGAAGGATCCGAGCTTACGTGGTCGAAAGTTCAAGCACGTAGACGCCAAAAAGCAAGAGCGTGGTCTAGAATGCAAAGGGATAAGAGAAGGGCGGACACTCGCGTGAGAAATATGAGGAACGAAGGTCCCTATTTATACTAATCACGGAATTAGGGTTACGGAAGGAAAGATCCTAAACAACCGACTTAGGTTAAACAAGGAAACTTGGACAAAAAGAAAGCCTGGAGAAAAGGCGCAGCAGGTGTTGCGCTCCTTGAAGAGGCGCAAAGACTTGTCGTCCTATCTCGGTAGTTTTCTTACGTGCGAGAAAACGCGTTTGACATGACTGTCATATTTTAGGCATAACTTTCTCTACAAGACTCGGAATAAGATGATTTTGGTGGCGTTAAAGAGCTAAGAGAAAGGTCTAGAACTTTCTGTGAAATAGGCCTGACCCAAAAAAGTCGTTATCACCTTGTAAAATGGGCCTAAAGGTTGGGTTGTCATTTTAGTTAAATGAAATGCACATTTTGTAATGTAAACTTTAATTTTAGCTTAATGAAGTGACATGGGACTCAAAATGAGATATAATCTCAACATTTTAAGACATCCTAACCTTAGGTAGACAAGCACATTGCTTTTGACTTGGAATTGACGGTTTTAGGAAATGAAGACGGTTTTTTTGACCCGGACTCCAAATAAACTCTAATTACTGCCAAAACGACCGTAATGACACCTAGATGACGACCAAGGGGGTAGACACAAGTATTTGAGCTATCACTTGACGATAAACTTACGAATTGTCATAAATAGTTCCGTGTACCAAACATGCGGCCCAATCGTCACCGGGTGGTTTGCGGTAGGTGCAGGAATGAAGTATCTACAGAGCCCCCATTTTGACTGAGGTTTGGACAAGGCGAAATTCAAATTATAGCCATTAGGTCAATCGAAGATTACAACCTGACGACTATGGCGACGCAAGGCGGCTCAAGGGGTCTGAGCCAAGGACCGTCGTCGGGAATATTTTAGAGTTTGTCGACTTCCTGGAGGGTCGTTTAAAGTCCATTAGACTACGTAAGGAAGCTTGCCAGCCATAAGAAGAAACCATACCCGAGATACCCCCGGTGAAACGAGACCGAAGGCGCTTGGAAAACTCGTGGTCCGAAGATAACTTGGTGTCCGAAGGCATTAGGGTTACAGAGAATTCTCAAGAAACTTCTTTAACACTTCAAGGCTAACTCTCTCTAAAGGAAAAGTCAAGGATAACTCTCAAGGACTGAACATGAGGACTTAACTGAAAATTAACTGAAGATATCTTCTGAAGATTACTGAAGGGGTTATCTGAAAGTTATCTAAACGGATTATCTGAAAGTGTCTGAAGAAATAAAGGATTATCTGAAGGGAGGAAGGCTGAAGGAAGGATTATCCTAAAGGTTATCTAAAGGGTTGTCTGAAAGATTAAGGTAAGTTTCTGAAAGATCTGAAGGGTTTATCCTAAAAAGGGTTATCTGAAAGATATGAAGGGTTTATCCTGAAAAGGGTTACCTAAAGGGATGAAGGATCACCTGGGAGTATCTGCCTGTCTCTGTCCTCAAGCAAACTCTCACTGGGGAATAAATCGATGATTCTGGGGAATCTGCCTGTCTCTGTTCTCAAGCAAACTTTTGTTGGGTGAGCAATACTGTTGCGTTGGAGAGAAATGACGATTAGGAACATCTTGATCGTCATGGAAGAAACCTTGGGTGAGCAATATTGCAAAATACTGCTGCGCTGGAAAAAAACAATTTGAGCAATACTGCAAAATACTGCTGCGCTGGGGAGAATGAAGACTTGAGCGAAACCCCCAGTTAGAGCGAGCACTACTTTTGATACTTACCTGCATGGTTAGTAGTCACACAAGAACGCAATATAATATGCAAATAGCACATAAACACATGAGGAAACACATAGGTTTTGCAAAATTTGTTTCTTCATAAAAGTTGTTTAAAACTTGCTTAAAGAAAAAATTGTTGTTTATAATGTGTTATGCATATTTAAATGGGCTCCAGATGCATGACTTGATGCGATGTAGACCTTATAGGGACGCAAAATGTAGAATTAGGTTTGACTGACGCGACATGAGGATGACTCTGACAGACTTTGCTTAAGTATGCGCAACCCCTAGCCAAGTGTGGGTGACAAAACATGTCAGTTCCAAAGGTAGAAGAATTGCAAGAATGATGTCGGCATATAAAGGCAAGGCATGAGCCATAGATCACCGTCTACTTGGATGTCTTTTGTTGTCGTTTTTTGTAAAAAGAGGTCCCTCTTAAGGCACGATAACTTCGAGAATCGATCTAAGACCTTGCCATCGTCCTGACCGAGCACTAGCTAGACTTTAATAAGAGAGGAATAAAGGAAGAGTGGCATCTCGGAAGAGAAGCCTCCAGGATGATAAGATGACTTTGGAATTTGGTAAAAATGAGATCAAGGCGACAATAAGGAGCCCCCAAAGATGGAGCTATTGGTGTGGAAGGGATGTTAATTGAGGTTGGAAGGTTGAAATAGAGGTTGAAAGTTAAAAGTTGGGACGGTTGTGTCCTTGAGGATTGCCTACGTATTCACGTGAAGTGAAATCAAACCAGATCGTAGGTCTGAGGTTTGGTTAATTTTATTTGGGTGTTGTGGTTGTATCCTTCTTGTGTAAGAAAGGTCTACCTACGTATCCACCAAGAGGTGAAACCAAACTAAATCGTAGTTCGGTGTGTGTGCCTAAGCTTATGTTGTCAGGACCTTAAAGTGCATGGGTCACAAGGGTAATATTTCTTTGGTGACTCGAAGAATCGATTTGAGATAACTCCTCTCGATTATAGACCAAAGAGGTATAATTAAGTTTGTAAAAATTTCCTTGTCGTGTAAGCACACATAGTGGACCCTAAGGATGATATGGGTATGTCTCGTTCTAGGTAGCAAAGTATTTGAAGACTCCGTGTATGGGTCAAGGTGAAACTAGATCGGATGTTTGGAATGTGGAGCTTGGAAATAAGAGGCTTTGATGAGCAAATCTCTGGAGCTTGATTTTGTGGAGTTAAGGCTTGATGGGATTATGTCTTGTAATATGGCTTGGAAATGGAGTCTCTTGGCTTGATGTAGCCTGAGCACATAAAGGTAGGTTAAACTGACGTGGGTTCAAGTTTCAATGTCTTGGCCCTAAAGGATGGGTATACTTGACGAGCTTGAGAGGATTCTCAAAATTCCTAACTATCTCCCTGTAACAGTCTCGAGAAGGACTTAGGGTGTGTGATGTGTGAAAAGCTAAGTGAGGGTGCTAGATGACCATCTTCATTGATGTCTTGATTCTATATAGACTTCAATAGTGTTCTATATTTGATTTCATACTCGTTCTTAATTCAGACTCAGATTCTTGGTCTGGAATATATCACGGCTTTTGCTCAGATTCTTGATTCATGTTTTTGAATATAACGTTGACTTTTGATAATGACTTGCTTGATTGAGCCTTGTTCTTTTGACTTTTTTGTCTTGGATTACGGGCATAACTGCGGCCTTTGATATTGATCTTGATTGAGCCTTTGTCTTTGATCATGGCTCGTATGGTCTTGGATTTGGTTGCTACCATGGATTTGGGTCAGACTAGCACTTTTGGTGTGAAACAGGTTGGTTTTTAGTAACACGGATTTTTTATTATGGGGAATGGGCTTGCCTTCCGTCATGGATCGTTAACAAGGGAGATGGTTTGGATTCGTCCTAGAATCTTTAGAGATAGGCTCGTCCTAAATTAGGGTATAGCGAGGTTTCTATTGCCAGACATGGAATAGGTAAGGAAAATGAACATGGAGTTCCTTGTCCTCTACAACATAGAACGGAACATCATCTAAGTGCACTCACATTGACTGACATGTGTTGTTGTTCGTTTTAAAAAATGTCTCAAATCAATTCTTGTTGTCACAGGAAATGGTAAAGGAAAATATGAAGAATATGTGGATTGAGAATTGTACTTTTATTGAAATTAATGATAAATGTATTTAACATAGACATAAGAAGACATGTGACTCGTGGGACAGCCCCTAGGTTGTCACTAGAAATGGAAACGAAGAAAGACACTAGAACAAATATGAGATAAAAAGCCTAAGACTCGGACTCGGACCCGGACTTTGACTTAATCTTAGATCTAGACTCGTAATAATCGGCCCATACTTGAACATTTTCTTTTCCAGTAACTGGCTTTGGCATATGACTTTGAGCATTCATCCATTTGAGCACCTCATCCTCAACATTGGGAACACTGGAAGGATAACAATCAAGAAGAGTTTCTTGATAAGTGGTATATCCATGAGGATTGTCTAACTTGCCACGTGGATTAAAAGTTGAGAGGACAACTTCCCGCTTTCGATCATATCCTGAATCACATGCTTGAGCTTATAGCACATCTCAGTATCGTGTCCCCTTCCCCTGTGATATTGGCAATAATCATTCTCATCCCAGAACCTAGACTTCTTTTTTGGATCTAGTGTAGGACCGATAGGCTTCAATATTCGTCGCTTCATGAGTCTACGAAGGGCATCGGTGTATGTAATACCAATGTTGGTAAATTTCCTAGGGGGTGCATCCTTCTTGTCGAAAGCCTTTGTAAATGACCTTAGAGAATTGTTAGGTTTCTTTGACGAAGGCTCCATGAGGTTGCCTTTGTTGATTTGATTCTTGGATGAGAAGAACTAGGAATGGATTGCTCACTTATTGCTTTCTCCTTAGGACTGTCAGATCGAGGGTTTGTCTGGACACTTTTCATCTCAAGCTTCTTATCCATTTCAGCAAACTGGTTCTCCATGTTGGAAAGTCGATAGTTTAGGCTATCAAGGGCTCCTACTATCTTGGAAAATTTATTGTTGAAGGCAATGGAAAGCATGAGCATTCCACTTTGGATATCATCATCTTCAAGGACATTGATCTCTTCGCTATCATGAGGAGCGAGGAGGTGAGAACAGTCTAGGAATGATTCTTCATGGTCATGTTTAATGATATTAGAACCAAGAGGGTCGATCTTCTTGGATTTCTTGGCGGAGGGTGGCACAGGAAGCTTGCCATCCTTAATCATATCCTAAATAATATGCTTTAGACAAAAGCAATCCTCCGTATCCTGTCCCGTACCTCGATGGTACTGACAATATGAACTGCCCTTCCACCTAAGGAATATCTTTTCAGGGTCTGGGGTTGGAACAATTGGATGAAGTTTTCCTTGGAAAACAAGTCTTTGTAGAGCTACTTCATATATGGTTCCGAGGTCAATGAATTCCCTATGAGCTCGTCCCGGCCTTCTAGGTGGATTTTGCAAGAGGTTAACTCCCTTGTCTTCATTGGCCTTCTTAGATGGGTGAGTTGTGTTGAAGCTATGCCCTAGCCTTGGGGTATGAGAAGATGGTAAAGGTTTCATCATGTCTATCTTTTTTTCCATATTGATGACACGAGCGCTCAAGTCTTCGACGGTGGCCTGAAGCTTAATGACTATAGTACTTAGTTCTTTGACGTCGACAGATAAACGTTCTTGAACACTTTCATTGGAAATTGCGGAATTCCTACCGAGAAGGAAATGACGCGCGTTATAACTTGATTTGACGTGGGATCACGCATACTAGAGCAACAAACAAAGAATATATGACGAGACGAGATGACTAGACTCTTGACTTGTGAATCCAGGAAATGTCGTGAGTGACTTCTCATGTTTGGACTCACGGTGTTTGACCTTGACCTTAGACTCGAGTGTTGACTTTGACAGAGTGACATTTATGTGGTTGACTTGATTGACGGGATTGGCGACACGTGTTAATTCTAATTCGTGTATTTAAGACAGACTTGACTCGAGATTCGGGTATATGTGTCCCGAACGTGTCATTAGGAGAATTCAAGAGACCGATTTTGGAATTACTTGATGTGTTAGCCTCACCGTGTGAGTCGAGGTGTGGAAATGTTTAGATCCTAACCGAATTGGGGTAGGGGTAAAAATGACGGCGTGACGCCTTAGGAGTTGACTTGAATTTTGAAAAGACCCAAAATGTAAAGGAAGACGGGTTTATGACTCGACAGAGTTCCGACTAGGACATAGTCGGTTTGAATTCTGACTCTAACTTAGCCCAATTGAATTCACATATTTACATTTACATGGTTGGAAAATATTTTGGTTTAAAACGTTTTCTTTTTTTTTTTTTTGGTTTTTTTTAAATAGGTTTGAGGCCCGAAGTTTGACTCGACATTTGGATAGAGTTTCGACTTTGTTTTGCGCTGTTTTGAAAATGCTTACATTTTGAAAATGATTTTATTTTACAAAATTTCGTCATGATTTTTTTTACAAAAAATGTGATCACATATGATACAAGCATTCATACAGGAATTATAACGATATGCTGAGTGCATTTAAAGGGTTTTGGCTTAAAAGATGGGCTTCCATACCAAACAATCAAACCCGGGGTCTGTGGAGAGGCTCGTACCAAACAGGAGTAAGGCCGATTCCTAGTCCATTTCCTCGAGTAGTGAAAGCCCTTGATACAAACATGAGTAAGCATCATGGTATGGTTGACGTCAATCGTTATCCATCCTTAGGCCCAGATAAGAATTTGGACCGTCCAGATGGGACGATTGGTCGAATGGGTTGGGTTAGGCCTAGGAAGGTCGAATAAACGATCTAGGAAGATCGAGTTATGAAAACCGACAACTGTCTCATATAAACTATTCCCTAACCTTGTTCAAGTTTCACCCTTGGCAACACGTAAGTGTATTACTCCCAGCAGAGTCGCCAAATCGTGGACGCGGGCCCACGGGTTCGCTTGGGAAAACAAGCTTTTGCATTTGTGGAGTCGCCACCAATTTATTGTGGAAATTTGGAAACCGTTGGAATATTTCGCGTCATGTCAAGACACAAAGTAGTGACATGAACACCAAGAACTCGTTATCCTTAGCATTCTATGTCTAGAATGACTCTCGTGGATGCCAATAAACACGGATGTTCACGAGATCCGGGTAAGGGGTGAGGATATGTATTAGGAAGCTCTTTTGATCGAACACCTAATCCCGCCCGCCTCGATAGCGGCCTCTACTAATGATTAGGGAAAATCGTCTATACTTGATATGTTGAAGGTTATATGCATGCAATGCAACAAACAAAGTTTTAATCCTAACATGTGAGAATTACCTAAGTCGGTAAACACGTAATTTAACATGCATTAATGTCGAGGTAGAAATTTAGGTTAATTACATGGGAAAACCATACAAACAAACTATAAAAGAATAAAATAAAATACAATAATTAAAATTACAAATTACAACGAGTTAATTGATTTACGTCGAAAATACATTTAAAATGGATGATTTTAGAAAAGAAAGGGAAAATAAATAAACGAACAGATTATTAGGTGATAATACGAATAATAGTTAATTAATACGTAAACTAATAAACTAGGTCAAAGCAACAACGAAAGTTCAAAAAGCGTAATTCAACCCTTTAAAAGCGTAGCGTAGCGTCCTTTGGAAGAGGCGCAATGCTCATTGCGTGCATTCTCGAGGTGAGTTCGGCTGTGAAACCGAATTGCATATCGTTAATATTCATTGGTAATTTAAGGATCGATTATTGATATTTGACCCGGATAGAAGTGGTTTAACATATTATTTACATGCAAATTGGTCATAAAAACAATAAAAGACGAGATGAAACTAATTAGAATAAATTAATTACAAGATTAGTTATGAGATTAATCACAAATAAACAAGCTAAAACAAATTAATTAGGTTATTAATGACGAACTAATGATAACAGATTTAAAATATACCAAAGGTCAAATTCCGTAGACTTGATATGGATGAATCGAATCTCCAAAACTCGGATTGATTTTAATGACGAAAACCCGCAAATATGAATTACTTGGGATTGAAGTCAGGAATTAAAAGATGATAGATAATATGAATTATATGCTAAAAATTATCATGTTAATGAAATAAGAACAAGCAAAGACGAAGCAAAAAATAAATGTGATTTAATTAAACAAAAGACGAAGGAAGAAGAAGGAAAGCGAATCTGCAGCAAGTTAGAGCTAGGGATGAGGGTCCTTCATTTTTCAAGCCAAGAATACATTCCATGAATTTGTACAAGGCAATGACAAATTTGGAAGCATTTTCTTTTGATCAAATGAAGCTTAGGAAACCTAAAATACTCACAACAGTCTCAGAATTTCAGGTCTAAATTCAGATGATCATATCAGGAGTTTTACTTGCTTAAAATTCGTGTTCTTTATATGTATAAAATCTTGAAGAAGTCTACTTTCTAATGGCTTTGGAATCAGCAATATTCATCGAGCAGATTTTTCACAATCAAGCTTCAAAGACTGTCACGCAGGAATGCAATTCAGTTTTCTGAAATGACCTGTCAGTGTTAAAACTTTAATAACTCAAAATATACTGGCTATTATTGGTTGATTCTTTTTGGAGGTGAAAGCTAACTCCCTTAGCTTTCATTTGAGCTATCATGGGTATTTTTAGCCAATCTGAGTTGCAAGATATGAATTTTTAAAGTTTCTGATGCTGCAGAGGAAAACTGCTGAACATTCATTCCTGACCTGTTCTTACTCAAAAATCTATATCTCAAGTTCCAGGCCATATTTTTAGATGATTCCTTTTGGACATGAAAGCTAACTCCTGTAGCTTTCATTTGGCACCTGTGAGGCATTTTATTTCATCCTGAGGCAAGAGATATGATTTTTTGAATACAACACATATATGTGAAAGTTGTTGTACAGTTCAATCCTGACCTGAACTCACTCAAAGGCTCATAAATCAAGATCCAGACATGATTCTTGAATGATTCCAATTGGAGGAGGAAGCTAACTCATTTAACTTTCAAATGGTATAAGGGAGACACCCTAGTTCATCCTCTGCAGCAAGTTATGGCTTCTGCAAGGAGGGCATGATTTCTGAATGTTACTAAAATGTCTGTTTTGCATAATGTGTGCAGCAGGGGCATTATTGTCCAATTACATGGCTTGAGTGGCACGTCCAGGAATGCCAAATGATCTCTAAATGATTCCAAGTGTGTGAGCATTAGAAAACAAGAAAAGGAGACCCTCACATGTGATCAAAAGCAGATTACTTTTGAGGAGACACAATGAAAGTGACAAATTGTCCTCTTCTTCTCTCCTGTCTCCTCTTTTTCTCGCTCTCTACCGCAAGGACCAGCTTTGAGCCATAAAAGAAGACACTACAACAACTCTTATTTGTCTTAATAGTTGACATTCAGATCCTATCAATTTGTCCTCTTACTTTATTCAAAATCAACCCTTAGATTAAAGTAGTTTTACATCAATGGCTAGATTTCATCTTAGGGTTTTATTTTGCTGCATTTGTAAGCTCTATATAAAGAGCCATTCTCCATTGTAATATTCAGAATATGTTGAATGAAAAAAGTTGAGTTTTCTCTCAAATTTAAATCTCTTAACTTGTGCATTTTGTCAGAGTTAGAGTCGGGCATGGTGATACCTTGTGCTAGGCTGTAGGTATTGATCATTAACCTGTGGCAAGGCTTGAATAATCCTGTGCTTGCCGTGGATTATTTGCTCCTTGTTGTTGATTTAAAGTGTAGTTGCACTGTGCTTAGATCGTGGTAACTTCAATTTAAATTATCCAAATTGTTAAGCTAATCTCCCGTGCTTGCCGTGGTTATTAGTTTGATAATTATATCCCTTTCCTTTGTTGCATCTTATTTCGTAAAATTACCTCACAAAAATAGCCTTAATTTCCTTTGTTTGTCCAAGAATTTAGTCCTTGTTTTAAAGTGTTGCTTCTTTACTCGATTCTAAAACAGCCCTATAGGTTGTTGGTTTCATCTTTGAGTCTCTCAAAACATAAGACACCCTCACCATTACGCCGCAAATTGGTAATCGTGAGCAAGGTTATAACACAATTCCACATTTGTGTTAGTCTTGGGATAATCCTGTCAATAAACATTCTGGTTTTTTTGAAGTTGTTACATTCTGATTTTGTATGGGTAAATCAGTTGCCAAGGGTGTTATCCCTTATGTTCTATGTCCTAAGATGAAGGCTCATGAACTTAACACTCGTACCAAGTCCATGGCAAAGCAGCTTATGAAGAAGTTACAAGCCTTAACAAGAGGACAAGAAGGTGTTGTGCATACAAGGAAAGAAACCAGAAATGGAATTCCAAGGAACCAAAGCCGCCTGATTTGTACCAAGGAGAGCACCACCTGCTCCTTGAGTGTTCTAACTCATCTCCTGCCCTTAGAGGCATAGGTATGACACCATTACTTCCTTCTTTTAATGGTGAAAACAGTAGGACATTTGTGTCTTGGTTATATGATGTTGAATGCTATTTCGAGAACAAGTGTTTTTCTGATAAAGAGAAGTGTGAACTGGTTGTGTCTTGTTTAAAGGATGTTGCTTTGTTGTGGTATAATACTCTTAATTTTTCAAGGAGAATGAAAGGGAAGAGTAGGATAAGATCTTGGTTTAAACTTGAAATGAACATGAGATTGAAGTTCTTACCTTGTTCTATCTTGGATAAATTATGAGCTGAACTTAAAACCCTTAAGCAAAATTCTTTAAGTGTTGTTGAATATGCTAAGTTGTTTGAGGAGTTACACTTTGTGTGTGACAAAGAAGTTGATTCTGTCCAAGGAGTAATCAGATTTTATCTTGGCTTGAAATCTGAAATTGCTAGGAGAATTAACTTTGATATGATGCATTCATATAGTGAATTGCTTGAGTTGGCTTTGTATGTTGAGGAGAGCTTAGCAAGGCCTAGGAAGCTTGAGGTGTTAGATGAAACAGAGAGTTTAAGGGCCATCAAAACAGTTGGGAAGGAAAAGGGTTTAGACCAAATGGTTACTAAGTCATGCTTGGATATTGTTCACCATGAGTCTAAATGCATTGAGCCAAAAGTTATGGTTGCTTGTACCGAGATGAAAAGCTCTTGTACTACTTGTTTTGGAAAGCCAAGAGTTTTGAGGTTAAATCCATACTCAACACCACATTTGAGACTACCAATCAAGAGGAGGAGCAAGCCTACACCAACCTTGACCTTCTTCATAATGCAAGCAAAGACCAAGTTACTAATTTGGGTCCTTTAGAGTCAAGTTGTGAAGCAAGGGTCGCCTCACCTTCAAACTTTGAAGTCCGGACAGTCCATGATGATATTCAGTAGCAGAGGTTGTAGGTATTCCATCAAGGGTGAAGCAAGGGGAGAGTCTTGGAATGTTCCATGCTCAAATATGCCAAATATGACCCCCTCGCACTGCACGATATTTGCTTCAAAACCAACATCTTGGGAGGTATAACTTGTACTCTTTCAACCCCACACTTTCATTTTTACATGTTGGTGAGGTTACAAGTTAGTCTTGACCATTTGGGTACAATTCCATATATGTTAAGCATGAAAATTGGTGATATGAATCGTAACATTTACATGTTGCCATGGGGTGATGTTGTAAACTGTTTTGGGAAGTTTAGAGGTTTGAGATATCATTCTTGGGTGTTATCTATGCTGCTAAGTAGGATGTCCATTTCTGAAATCTTTATTCTTCTTCATTCAAAGTGGAAATTACTTTTTAATAGTGAAATGGATCAATTAAAACCTGCCGGCCGTTAAAATTGCTCTATTTAGAGGTGAATATTGTGCAAATTCATTGTAAGGGTTTGTTGGAAATGTCTGGGATATCAAGTGAAAGTTCTCTACATGGTCTTGAAGGATTTTCAAGACTTTTGCCGATGCTTATGTTGAGAATAATGCACAAAAACATGAGCAGACCCTTAATTGCATTATTGTGCTCTACTACTTGTGTTGATGCTCATTATGGTCTGAGCTTGAGTGAGTTAGCATGTGATATTGTTGTTGTTAAGCTTGGAGTAGAGCCACCTTGGCCTTCTGTTAAAGGATACATGGACTCAATTGAAAGGAAAACAGGAATGGGCACAAATAGAGGCAATGAGAGTGCACTTACTTCAAGCTTGAATGTCCAATTCTCCATTCTTGTTGCTGATTTTCTGGGTGTTGCTCTTATGAGTCCAAGGCAAGTTATCATGGTCTTTGATCCAGGAAAGACATCCCCTCCTACTGTTATAAGAGAGTTTCTTAATGAGGGTGAAAGTATGCATCAACAAGTCCTCTTGTGTCCTAAGTGTGCTTGTGAGAATTCTCAAAATAGTGGCCCGAAATATCAGCAATGGTTTGATCTCCTTAATAGGCCAAAACGCACTCTTTGGGTACATCATCCAGAATCGTGCTTGTGGTTGTGGCCAACCCCCAAGAAGATCAAATCAAGGAAGTGAAGCCCTTAAGGATCAGTTTGGGAAGGGTGTAACACAATTCTTGCCATTCACAATTCATTTTTATGATCCCTATGGAGGTCATAATATTTATTCTCTTGAAGTAGCATTCAAGCTTGAAAGGGTTTGAATCTTCTGAAACTTCATTGGGATGCCTTCAATCTAATTAGGATTTACTTCTTTTCAATAAAGGGTGAACTCATGTTGAGTAAATGATTTTTATGCATTCGAAATTTGAGGTCAAATTTTTTTGAACCTAGGGAGGTTGCAGCAGGAGCTAGGGATGAGGGTCCTTCATTTTTCAAGCCAAGAATACATTCCATGAATTTGTACAAGGCAATGACAAATTTGGAAGCATTTTCTTTTGATCAAATGAAGCTTAGGAAACCTAAAATACTCACAAAGTCTCAAATTTCAGGTCTAAATTCAGATGATCATATCAGGAGTTTTACTTGATTAAAATTCGTGTTCTTTATATGTATAAAATCTTGAAGAAGTCTACTTTCTAATGGCTTTGGAATCAGCAATATTCATCAAGCAGATTTTTCACAATCAAGCTTCAAAGACTGTCACGCAGGAATGCAATTCAGTTTTCTGAAATGACCTGTCAGTGTTAAAACTTTAATAACTCAAAATCTACTGGCTATTATTGGTTGATTCTTTTTGGAGGTGAAAGCTAACTCCCTTAGCTTTCATTTGAGCTATCATGGGTATTTTTAGCCAATCTGAGTTGCAAGATATGAATTTTTAAAGTTTCTGATGCTGCAGAGGAAAACTGCTGAACATTCATTCCTGACCTGTTCTTACTCAAAAATCTATATCTCAAGTTCCAGGCCATATTTTTAGATGATTCCTTTTGGACATGAAAGCTAACTCCTGTAGCTTTCATTTGGCACCTGTGAGGCATTTTATTTCATCCTGAGGCAAGAGATATGATTTTTTGAATACAACACATATATGTGAAAGTTGCTGTACAGTTCAATCCTGACCTGAACTCACTCAAAGGCTCATAACCGAAGATCCAGACATGATTCTTGAATGATTCCAATTGGAGGAGGAAGCTAACTCATTTAGCTTTCAAATGGTATAAGGGAGACACCCTAGTTCATCTTCTGCAGCAAGTTATGGCTTCTGCAAGGAGGGCATGATTTCTGAATGTTACTAAAATGTCTTTTTGCATAATGTGTGCGCAAAGTAGGGCATTATTGTCCAATTACATGGCTTGAGTGGCACGTCCAGGAATGCCAAATGATCTCTAAATGATTCCAAGTGTGTGAGCATCAGAAAACAAGAAAAGGAGACCCTCACATGTGATCAAAAGCAGATTACTTTTGAGGAGACACAACGAAAGTGTAATGCTTGTCCTCTTCTTCTCCTTGTCTCCTCTTTTTCTTCTCTCTACCGCAAGGACCAAATTTTGAGCCATAAAAGAAGACACTACAACAACTCTTATTTGTCTTAATAGTTGACATTCAGATCCTATCAATTTGTCCTCTTACTTTATTCAAAATCAACCCTTAGATTAAAGTAGTTTTACATCAATGGCTAGATTTCATCTTAGGGTTTTATTTTCTTTGCATTTGTAAGCTCTATATAAAGAGCCATTCTCCATTGTAATATTCAGAATATGTTGAATGAAAAAAGTTGAGTTTTCTCTCAAATTTAAATCTCTTAACTTGTGCATTTTGCTGTAGTTAGAGTCGTGCATGGTGATACCTTGTGCTAGGTCGTAGGTATTGATCATTAACCTGTGGCAAGGCTTGAATAATCCCGTGCTTGCGGGATTATTTGCTCCTTGTTGTTGATTTAAAGTGTAGTTGCCTGTGCTTAGACTGTGGTAACTTCAATTTAAATTATCCAAATTGTTAAGCTAATCTCCCGTGCTTGCTTTGTGGTTATTAGTTTGATAATTATATCCCTTTCCTTTATTGCATCTTATTTCAGAAAATTACCTCACAAAAATAGCCTTAATTTCCTTTGTTTGTCCAAGAATTTAGTCCTTGTTTTAAAGTGTTGCTACTCTGATTCTAAACAGCCCTATAGGTTGTTGGTTTCATCTTTGAGTCTCTCAAAACATAAGACACCCTCACCATTACGTCGCAGGGCGGCCTCGGGAAGAGGCGCAACAAAGTCCGCGTCCCTTCAAAGAGGCGCGCCGATTCTGCGTTCCTTCTCGACATCCGTCTCCGTTAATCCGTAAAAAGGGTTTGAATAAAGGTTTTGTAAATCGGTTTTGAATATATTTTTGACGTAAATCTTACAATAATGATTACAAAAATAATAACAATAGTAAAGATGGGATTTACACCCTCGGACTTACATGTTTGACGAAACGAGATTAACTAAGTTAACGTTTAGTGATGCTCGACTTGAATGTACGACTTAAAGTGCCCTCTTAGAGGAAATTAAACAAAGTTGATAAAGTTAATTGATGTGGAGTTGGTGAAATTGGTCGGTCATGCAAAACGAGGCTGGTACTTAGAAGGATCCGAGCTTACGTGGTCGAAAGTTCAAGCACGTAGACGCCAAAAAGCAAGAGCGTGATCTTAGAATGCAAAGGGAGAAGAGAAGGGCGGACACTCGTGTGAGAAATATGAGGAACGAAGGTCCCTATTTATACTAATCACACGAAGGAATTAGGGTTACGTAAGGAAAGATCCGGAAACAACCGACTTAGGTTAAACACGGAAACTTGGACAAAAAGAAAGCCTGGAGAAAAGGCGCAGCAAGTGTTGCGCTCCTTGGAAAAGGCGCAGCACTTGCTGCGTCCTTTCTCGGGTAGTTTTCTTCTGTGCGAGAAAACGCGTTTGACAGCCTGTCGTATTTTAGGTATAACTTTCTCTACAAGACTCGGAATAAGGTGATTTCGGTGGCGTTGGAAAGCTAAGAGAAAGATCTAGAAGTTTCTTTGAAATAGGCCTGACCCAAAAAAGTCGTTATCACCTTGTAAAATGGGCCTAAAAGTCGGGTTGTCATTTTAGTTAAATGAAATGCACATTTTGTAATGTAAACTTTAAGTTTAGCCTAATGAAGTGACATGGGCCCCAAAATGAGATATAATCTCAACATTTTAAGACATCCTAACCTTAGGTAGACAAGCACATTGCTTTTGACTCGGATTTGACTCGGTTTTAGGAAATGAAGACGGTTTTTTTGACCCGGACTCCAAATAAACTCTAATTACTGCCAAAACGACCGTAATGACACGTAGATGACGACCAAGGGGTAGACACAAGTATTTGAGCTATCACTTGATGATAAACTTACGAATTGTCATAAATCGTTAAAGTGTACCAAACATGCGGCCCAATCATTCACCGGGTGGTTTGCGAGAGGTGCGGAATGAGGTATCTACGTGTGGTCTTGGCATGGGGGTGAGTGATGGCGAGGGAAAGTGGCTGTGTGTGTGCGTGGTGACGAGAGTGGTGGGTGGTGTGCGTGGCGACGGGAATGGTGGACGGTGGTGGTGGTGCAGGGGAGTTGTTTTTGGGTTTTGTTTTGTTTGGTTTATTTGAGAGAAAAGAGGAATAAAATTATTAGGTTGTTTTGAGAGTAGTGGAATGAAATTGTTTGGGAGGAGAGAGAAATGGATGAGAGGAAAAGTATATATGATGAATTGGTGGTTAATTTAGTTTGGTTAGTGATTAATTAAGGTGGATAATGAGAGAGTGAAAAATTACACTACTAATCACCTTTTTTTGTTTTAATCTTAGCCCTTCATCTTTCCCATCTAATGGCTCAAAAGAAGACTTATGGACTCACACTCAAGGGGTGGACTTACTTGATCCTAATGCTATATATATATATATATATATATATATATATATATATATATATATATATATATATATATATATATATAGTAATAAGATCATCTAAGTCCATGTCTTACACTTGAGTCCATGAGTTCCATTGTCTACCCTTAGATCATGTTATTGAATGGCCTAGATTAAAAGTAAAAAGCAAGTAATAATATTATTCTAATGACTAAAATAATTACCTCTCTCCTCCTACCACTCATAGGGTATTAGCATGCGAGCGGGGTTGTCAATCAAAACATCACTCACACACGTCCTACTAACTTCCCCCACTTATCATCTCTATATTATTCAAAATTAATTTTTCCCCAAAACATTTCCCCCAATTAAACGCCATTCATTTCAACCGCTTAAGATTTAAAACGCTCTAAAAAATCCCCAATTTTATCGCTTTTTTGTTACCTTATTATCGTTTTTTTTTCTCCATTTTCTTTGCTCACTTGCAAACTGCCATTGTCGTCCTTTCAATCACTTTAGAAGGTAATTTTTTTTGGGGTTTTTAGAGTTTTATAATTTTTTTTCTGGGTTTTTAGAGTTTTATTATTTGTTCTCTTCATTTATTTAGACGTTTTTTTAATTTATTGGACATTGTTATGTTATTGGACCGTATTTGATCACCGTACTTTGTCACCATTGTTGATGTACTTTGTTCTATTTGATCACCGTATTTGGTTTCTTCATTTTGATTAGCCGATTATTTTTAGCACATTTAGGACATGTAGGACATTATTTTTGATCATCAGTATTTTGTCAACTAACGTTTTTAGCATATATGTTCATATTCATTAAGATTAGTCAGATTTTTTTGAAAAATCCTACTTTTTTTGCTTACAATTACTCTTTCTTTGTTAAAATTACGCTTTATCCATTTTTTTTTTGGAGAAATCCCACTTTTGATTACCCTTTTGTTAGAATTACACTTTTGTTGCTAAAATAACACTTTATGCTGCTACAATTACACTTTTCTTTGCTAAAATTACACTGTAACCTGTTAAAATAACACTTTATCTTGTTAGAATTACACTTTTGTCACTAAAATCACACTCTTTTCTCGTTAAAATGTCATCATTTGCACGTTAAAATAACACCGTATTTTGTTAGAATTACACTTTTGTAAGCTAAAATAACACTTTATTCTGCTACAAATCCCACTTTTGATTACCCTTTTGTTAGAATCACACTTTTGTTGCTAAAATAACACTTTATGTTTTCTGAATTAGACTTTTTTTTTTTGCTAAAATTACACATTTGCTGTAAAAATAACACTTTATCTTGTTAGAATTACACTTTTGTCGCCTAAAATCACACTTTTTTTCTCGTTAAAATGTCACATTGCTGTTAAAATAACACTTTATTTTGTTAGAATTACACTTTCCTCTCGCTACAATTACACTTTTTGTTTGTTAAAATAACACTTTGTCTTTGCTACAATCACACTTTTTTTTTGAGAGTTTTCTTTGCTGTTAAAATAACACTTTATTTTATTAGAATTACACTTGTGGTCGCTATAATTACACTTTATCTTTCTACAATTTTAACTTTTTTTTGTCTTATTTTTTTTTTGTATGCAACAATTAATGTTGCGTAATGTTAACGGATGCCAGGTGGAAATGAGGGTAAATCGGCAAGTCCAAAAAGCAAAGGTGCTGTCAAGTTGAATAAGGAGCTTGTTGTTGCCAAACCACCAAACCAAATAAAACCGGACACGAACAAAATAGCAAAGGTGGTCATCAAGTCTTGGCAAGCGGCTTGTTGAGCTCGTTGAAAAGCTTAATGATGCACAGCGAGATGCGGTACGGAGGATCGGTTTCGGTGGTATTCTGGAGCTTAAGCTCAAAACATATCCGATGGGTCATGTTAAAGATTTTCTAAAGCATTCGGTGATGAATCGTATATTTTTCGGGCTAAGGATAAGGAGTTCATGGTCACCAAGCATGACGTGTATGACTGTTTTATGTTACCACTTGGTCCTAAAACTCTTGATCTAGTACCTACGGGCCGCCAAAAGGATTCTCAAGCGCCGGAGAACAAGCAATTGAAAGATAAATGGCGAAAAGCGTACAACATAAAAGGGGTTAACGAAGGCATTAATTTAGGAATTGTCTTCCAAGATATTTTTAGAAAAAAATACGAAAAGGAGGTCCGCAATTCTGCAGGTTGTTTGTTCCGCTCGCAATGTCATCATTCCTAACTCCAACGTCATACAGTGGGATTGACTTCAAGCTTTTGAGAGTCGTTGAAGATGTGGACTCGATTACGCAGACGATTGGTGTACTTATGTCTTTGAAAATTTGGTGAAGGCTGCGGCGGCTGCTGGTGAAAATAAATGTACGCTGGGGGTGTATCCCCTTCTTAATGATTACATACTTTCAACGTTTCGATTTACGTGGTAAGAGTTGTCGCCACGGCCGCCTCTCATTAAGCACCGGGACCGCGACGCTTTCGACGGACTACATGGTGAGCTTGACAAGAACTGTTTGGGTCGGCTAACTTGGTCCTTGGTCAAGTATCCTCGGTGCCTTCAAAAGAACTCATAAGCATTGGTGGGGTGCCTAATGACAGCCAAGTGTTGGCCATTGGAAATGTGGTTAGTGATGCGGCATTACAAGTGGCTTCAACTTCAGGCGGGAAGAAGTTCATCGAGATTGAACTCCTTCGGTGTTGATGATGACGAGGAGTTGAAAGCTCGGGCTGTAGATGTAAGTGCTATTTGTTTATTTTTCAAGGCTAATTTTAATGTTTTAAAGTTACTTTTTCTTTCACTACAATTACACTACAATTGTAATTGCGATATTAATCATAATTGCTTAAATTACAAGGTTGTCGATTAAAATTATACTTTTTAAAGTTAAAATTATACTTTTGTATGTTACAATTACACTTTTGTCCTTTAAAATTATACTTTTTAAAGTTAATATTTTACTGTTGTAGCTTACAATTACACTTTCATCCGTTAGAATTATACTTTTTGCCCTTAGAATTACACTTGTCAAGGTTAAAATTATACTTTTGAATGAACACTTTTGACTGAACAATTGTCCAATTATCTGTATTTTAATGTAGGATGTGCATGAGCTTTACTTGAAGATGCAAAGGAATGCTAATGTCTTCTATTTATGGTATGCAGATGAAACCATGACGCTCAAAAGGTTAACAGGAGGGATGAACCATTCTAGTGACCCTTGTCCTACACAATGCACGCAATCATTCTTTCAAAGCCAAAGGATGAAGGATTATCTTTGTGGAAATGCAGGAGATAGTCAACAAATAAATCATTCCGTGAAATCAACACCTGTTCGCAACAAAGTCCAGGTGATCGATGATCGAATGACGAGGTAGATGACGACGGGTGAGCGATGTTGGTGACGATGATGAAGAGGAGGACAATGGTGATGAGGATGAGGGAGATGACGAGGATGGTGATAATGTTGACGATGAGGAGGATGGTGATGATATGGAGGATGATGGATACGATAATGAGAAAGAGGTGACTGTAGATGTTGGTACAGACCGTGAAGGCACGGTGGCCGCCTCAATTGTTTCGGATGAAGCGGCCGGTGAGAAAGCACGGAGGTGTCTACACAATAGATAATGGAGGCCGTGCAATTTTACGGCAGACGGGCTGAGTTTACGGACTCGCTAACGACGAGACGAGTACGAAGGAAGGACACCGACGTTGATGTTGGTAGTACTCGTGAGATTTCCGTTATTTACTGAAGGAGGAAGGTAGATGGAAAGCGGTGGGTGTTAAAGAACCACCAAAATTTGACCGGGAAATTCTCGAAGATATATATTCAAAAGAAGATCTTGATGAGGTGAGAAAAGTTCTATGCGAATCTGCGGTAATTAAAGGAAGAAGAGCAGACGATGGATATGGACGTGCATGTGGCCGGGGATATTGAGATAGCGACAATAAAAATGAGGAGGATGGGCCCACCGACGCCGATCCACCCATCACTCAATTCTTTGATTTCGTCTGCGGAGATTATTGAAGCGAGCGCCGAGCGAAATGCCGGCGAGAAAGACCATGGAATTGGAGAGGTAAGAGAATTGGTGAAAGTGGCCTCCGACGCTACGGGAGCGGTTGTGCATGTGAGTGAAGTTCCGAATGCCGAGACGGACAAGGATGATGACAAGATTGGGAAGGGTAATGCTTTCCCTGGTCTCCAATGTTCAAGTACAATAGTGGTTTCTGCAACACTAGACGATGCTGTACAAGTGGATTCTAAATCTGCGGAATTTTGTGGGCCGATGCGGGGAGCCCGAGAAGGCGGATAATGCTTTGGTGGAAGTTCGAACATAGAAGTTACCCCCCTGCCACTCAGTTCCTATTCTCGACTGCTGAGATATGTGATGCAGAGCGCGCAGCCGAACAACATTATGAAGAGGGTGCAGGAAACGGCGGATGCGCAACGACTGGCGAGCGGTTGTTGAAGGGAAACGAGCAGCCGGAATATGTATATGTGTTGCAGGCAAAGAAATTTATGGACGTAGAATGGACAAGTACTGTATATTCTACTGCGGACGTAAACGCGCTGTTCCAGGAGCACCCAATATCTGTGCATGCTGAAAATGAGGAGGGGTGGAATAATGATGAGCCAAATTTGGATACAAGTTCTCAGACAGTGGTAGAGAAGGTGGTGGATGGGGCTGACCTTTGAAGGATCACGGAGGTAATGCATTGACCTTCAGAGTTTAGAAGTGCCGTGGATGAAGTTATTTAGTTAGAATTACATTTTTCTCTTTTAAAGTTACACTTTTTTTAGTTACAATAACACTTTTTTGGCTTAGAATTACACTTTTCTCTGCTGCAATTAGACAATTGTTAGTTAAAATCACACTTTATTTAGTTAGAATTACAATTTTCTCTGCTAAAAGTACACTTTTTTAAGTTAAAATTATACTTTTGTAGCTTACAATTACACTTTTGTCTTCTAGAATTAGACTATTTTTAGTTAAAATTACACTTATTTGTGATAAAATAACACTCTATTTTGTTTGAATTATAATTTTGTCTACTAAATTATATTTTCTTCTCTGCCACAGTTACACTTACTTACCGATGATGAAATAACACTATTTTTATTACGAGATGCGGCGATTGAGGATGTTGCTTGGAAGTCTTCGGAAGGACTATCGAGAGAAGAGAGGTAACAATGACGTAGTACGAGGGCGAGAACGCCGACATTCCTATCCCTGGTCCCCGTCGTCCCTCACGCGTGATCGAGCTACCATCCTTTTTTACTTCACTCGAGTGAGCCCTTACCATGCATGGATCACGTCATTGAGAACCTTGGGTGTTCTATTGATTGTGGGGCACCTAATCCTGAATTGTGCTTTGCGACGAAAACCTAGCATTCATCAGGAGCTCCTAGTGCCAATGTTCATGATGAAAAATACGTGATTGACTATGCGTTCAATCGAATGTGCGTTTAACGAGTTGTAAGTGTATTATTTTTTACAAGAGGCCCTTAACATTCCTAATTATATATATATATATATATTTGTTGGCTAATTAAATTTTTTTGTTGTAGGGAACGATTGGTCCAATTCAGCGAGTTTTATTTCATTACCTGGGAAGATATTGCAACTTTGAACCCTCGAGAGCAAATCATGACAAGTGTTATTGATGGTTGGTGCTTGCTACTCAACCACATCATGAAACCTTCGGACATATCCCGTTCTTTCTTTGGACTAAGTCACATTGTAAGTTAAAATGTTACCTTTGTGTGTTAAAATTACACATTTGTCCGTTAGAATTATACTTTTTAAAGTTCAAAAGTTTGTTTTGTATGTTAAAATTGCACATTTGTCCGTTAAAATGATACTTTTTGCCGTTAGAATTACACTTTTGATTGTTTAACTTATACTTTTAACATCTCCCTTCTGAGTTTATTCTAACAGTTTTTTTGGTTAAAGTTTCACTTTATTTTTATAAAATAGCTCTTTTAATTATCTGTTCACGCATTTAACACTTTTCAAATTAAAGGACCCGGCAAGGTATATTTGGAACGCTCAAAAGCTTGGGAAAGTGTTGAACAAAGACGAAGACATTTATGGTGGCTGGGATGCCTGGGCTGAAACATGTCGTGCACTATTCCAGCTTGATACGGACATGGTAGGTAACAAAACATGTAATCTTGTCTCATGGTTTTTAAGTTTTCCTTTTTCTGATCTTAGCGACACACGGTGCAGATTTTTCTGCCCGTGTTATCTGGCGACGGTGATCACTACAGCTGCGTGTGCATCAACTTTCTCACCGAGTAGATTGACTACCTCGACAACCGCAAGTACGATGACCCAATAGAAACGCTCCCTTACGGAAGGATAGCGCGTATTTCGGTAAGTGTCCGATATCCAAAAGTCAACCAATTTATATGGGTCGTACTACGTTAACACACTGACGTTTTTTCATGTTCAGGCAAATATAATGGGAAGTATTTGGTGTCTAAAGGGTTCTAAGGGGCAAAGGTCAGCGGGTTCAAGATTGTCAACATTGAGTTCAAATTGGCAAGGTCAAGGGTATTCGAGAAATGACTGTGGTGTTTTCATGATGCTACATATGATGTTCTACCGCGGAAGCCCTTTTCAATGTGACCTCGGGAAAGAGGATGCTATGAGTTTGTACCGTGCTTTGAGATTGCTTTAACACTCGTCATCTGTGACATTAACAGTATCAGAGAAGAGATCTTGATGCGGGTTGGTTATTTCAAAATAACTGCTGGACATCCGTTGACAAGAAAGTTGAATGCTGTTAAGAGGAAAACAGATGGTGACATAGGGCCGGAGTCCACAAAACGTGCTCGCGTAACTGAATTTGAAGAGCCCGTTATGGAGGCGACGCCTGTTGCCATGCGCATTCCATCCGTAAAGCGCTATCCTCTCATTAAGAGCCATCCCGTGGAAAGAGGGACGGGTTGGGCTGCTCTCTCGACTGTGGTAGAGGTGGTCTCAACACAAATGTGGTGTCGAAGGCTTTGCTCCGGGGCAACCAAGCGTTAATCAAGGATATTAAAAACAGGAGGAAGCATGTTGCCGACTATTGCTTGTTAGATGACCACACTTATGATGAACGGTCCATCAATCGGCTTAATTAACTACTTCTTTAATCAAGGATACTCAGATTATTTTTCACATTTATTTTACTTTAATTAACGACTTCTTTAATATTACGGAGTGCAGTGAACAGCTGGTCTGGTACACCCGTCACGCAACGCTTCGGAGAAAAGACATTATGTCCTTGATGCCTGAAAACCTTATGTCGGTAAATGTCATCGAGTGCTGGTCGATTTTGATGAACCATTTGGAGAAGGAGGATTATGGCGACCAAATGAGGATGTCATTCTTTGGTATACGTCACATGGTAATTCCATTAATCATTGCATAATATTTATGTCCACTTCTATTACACCTTTGTTACTTAGAATGACACTTTTCTTAATTACAGCGTTATTATGTGAATGTTTCACTTTAGTTCTTTTAATCAACAAAAGTGTCATTCTAACTGCGTGAAGTGTAATTTTAAGGGACAATAGTGTAATTTTGGGTGACAATGTAACCACATTAATCATGTTCACTATTGCCTTTTCAAGGATTTACTGTTGGGTATGCTCGGGACGTTTGAACAACCAGGCACACAATCGACAAAGAACTATGACAACCTGTACGGATCTGGGACACCTTCATCGTCGACAGTGAGCGTACCGTTAACTTGAAAACAGACTTGCTATTTGTCCCATTCTGCATTGACGACCATTTCGCATGCGTATGTATCAATCACAAATCAAATACAGTCGACTTGCTGGACGGGCAAAGGCATTCTGATTTGAAAAAGTCGCAGTTTGGCAAAGCAGCGCGTTTAATTGTAAGTTATTGTCGATCGCTTTCTTCCGAATGCTATCTTTTTTGTTCAATAAGTTTTTATAAGGTAATTATGTACATTTGCAGGCTAGCGCAGTGAGTGATTATTTAGAATCACGGGATAACGAAAAGAAGAACACTAGGGCACGAGAAATTCCTAATTATGTGTTGAGCCAGATACCTTTCAGCGGGATGTCACCTACTCTCAACCAACCAGAGTCGGGTCTGTTCACCATGATGGCTATGCTGTTATACGAGGGTCTTCCTTTTGAGCATGAAGACCTCGAGAAGAAGAAATCACGGCGCTATTTGGTGATCCAGCTGGTAGCTACCCTTGTTCTGGCAGACATGAACATTTTGCGCGAAGGTGTGCTCGAGAAGGTCAAAGCTTTTGTTAGCACGAAGGACAAACTGTGGAAGGTATTACAACGAAGCGTGAGATGACCCCGTGCCAATGTGAAAAAATAACAACCTTAATTTAGTAGTTCTGTTTTTGTGGGAATATTCCCTTGGCTATGTAAACACTTATTTCATACTTTGTATTATTTGCAGATGTTAGCAACCTTAATGTAGACAGTTAGTTTTTGTGTAAACAGTCTTACAACATTCTATAAAAGAATGCCTTTTCCTCTCAAGCAAGATGCAGACCACAACGTCTTTCAATGTATCTAGTTCAACAATATAGAGTAACATGTTAGTTAAATCAGTCAGAAGAAAGTGTCACTGTAATACACAAAAGTGTAATTCTAACAGGCCATAGCAATAACAGATAAACATTACATTACATAAAATATAAATGTAATTTTAAAAGGCAAAAGTGTCATTTTAGGAGTTTTATTTATGAAAATATAGTTATGTTGTTTTACCTATTTAAAAGATGGTGCAATAATAACTATGTTATAAGGCTTTAGTATAGACGAAGTGTAACTGAAATTGCATACTCTGTAATTATAATGAGTTTAAGTGTAATTCTGATCATAACAATCCTACCCTAAGCAGATATGAGGCCATTGCAATTTTATTCCCTAGATATGTGTACTTTTAAGAACATAATTTGTCATAATAGTCAAGAGTGAAAATTTCAACGTTCTGAATTTGCACATTATAACTGTGTCGTCTAATAAAAAATACTTCATCAAAATACATTGTAATACCAACGGCGACCAGTTGTCTTCCTGGCAGTTTGATGTCTAAACACAATACGAAACATCATGTTGTACCTCGTATTTTGTGTAGACATCCCCAAAAAATTGTACTACTTATTACGTATTATATTGATTATTCTAAGATGCCTTCTTCTTCTTCTTCTTCTTCTTCTTCTTCTTCTTCTTCTTCTTCTTCTTCTTCTTCTTCTTCTTCTTCTTCTTCTTCTTCTTCTTCTTCTTCTTCTTCTTCTTCTTCTTCTTCTTCTTCTTCTTCTTCTTCTTCTTCTTCTTCTTCTTCTTCTTCTTCTCCATCTTCTTCTTCTTCCGACGAGGTTTCGACGATTGCGACATCGGCGGGTGCTCTGCGAATGGGTTAGGCGTCCTTTTGTCATGGTTAGCTAATCGCTTGCAATTTTTACACATACGTTTTGGCTTCCTTACCAAAGCAACTGCTTTTTCCTTTATCGACAACATTCTCTTTCCGCTCCCTTTGTTCTTGGATTTCTTGGGCGGCAAAATGGTTATCTCCTCACTAGGAGAACATCCAAGAATTTTCTCCAACTGTTGTCGTTTATTCAATGGTGATCCTAATGGTGAGAGTTTCTCCTTAAACTGTCTAATTAGACTAGAAAAGTTCTCGACATCATTCTTCAATTTGCCCATGAGCAACCCAACTGTCTGATGAATCTCCGACCACATTACTGACATCGCAATCTGTTTTCCATCTATTATATCAACGTACTCAGTTGCTTCACCATTACAATCGAACATTTTAGACAACCTTGCATCTTTACACCATCTTTTAACAACACATTGTTCTGGAATAATCTTCACTCCGTTTGATGAGTAAATCCATATGACATGCCGGCAAATAATGCCTTTCCTCTCATGCATTATGCAGCTACAAGTGGCTTTCAATGTATCTAGTTCAACAATATAGAGTAATATGTTAGTTAAATCAGTCAGATGAAAGTGTGACTGTAATACACAAAAGTAGCATTTTAATCAATAAAAGTGTGATTGTAACGGATAAAAGTATAACTTTAATCAATTTGTAATTTTAACTACCCAAAGTGTAATACTAATCAATAAAAGTGTAATTTTAACGGATTAAAGTATAACTTTAGCAACCCAAAGTATTATTTTAACAACCCAAAGTATAATTCTAACAACCCTAGGTGTAAATTTAATCAACAAAAGTATAATTTTAACGGATAAAAGTATAATTTTAACAAACAAATGCTACAAAATGATACCCGGCGTATGTGACCTCATAATTTCTGTCCCTGTTTGTATCTCTTACAGTGGTCACTTCTAAAGAGCCACACTCAGTGAATCCTCTACTTTTACAAGTACCAATTGAGCACTTGGCCTCTTCTTTAAATTCCTCGAATACTTTATGACTGTACACTTGCGCCCCGTGCACTTCAATAGCTAGATGCGTTGATATTTCAGGGAAACGTGTCTCATTACGATTGTCAATCTGCTTCGTGTGTGTCTTTGCTGGTCCATCGCGCTGTCAAAACGCATCGTAAACTCAACTAATGTTCCCGACTTACTCTCAAATCTCTTAAAAAAACTATTTTCGCTCTACGATCTTCGGGTTGTCCTCATAACACCTCCCATATCTAGGTCCCTACAATGAGCCATAACCCACTGCTTCCTTTTAGCGTACATTTCTTGGAACCAGTCAATGTTATTAACATTGTGTTCCCTGCCAATTTCTTCCCATTTTGCATCGAACTCTGCCGCTTCAATGTCTTCATCCCATATTATGGCATTCAATTTCTTTAGAAAAACTGAATAATCATCTCTCGCCATTCCATACTTGCTTGGATCCTTGTTCATGATATGCCACATACAATAGCGGTGGCGCGCTGTCTTGAACACCAATGGCACCGCTTTAAGAATACCAGGATCCTGATCGGTGATAATGTACTTAGGCTCTTTGCCACCCATCGCACCTTTAAAATGGGTGAACACCCATTTAAACGAGTCTGCATCTTCATGAGCAACAAGCGCGCCACGTAAAGTGACCGACCGTTTATGATTATCAACCCCCGTGAAAGGTGTGAACGACATGTCATACTTATTGGTGGAATACGTCGGATCGAACGACACTGCATCCCCAAAAACCGAGTAGTTCCTTCTAGCGATCCCGTCGGCCCATATAGCTTTACTAAGGCTACCGTCAGAATCAACATCATAGTCAAAGAAGAACCCTGGTCTAGTAACAGCCAATTCCTTAAAGTGGTCCACGAACATCTGACCGTCCCGTTCATGAATGTAGCATTTCACATCCCTGTGAAAGTTCTTAAAAGAATTCAAACTAGCACCGATGTTTTCAAACCCATTAACATGTTCCTTCGAATTTTGTAAGTCTTCGTAGCTCCTATCTTCAAATGTTGATTATTGACAATCTTTTTGATGTACGGATTTTAATCACCAAAAACATAATTAAAACAGATATACAAATATATCGATTCAAAAAAGAAAAGTGTTTTTTTAACAATAGAAAATGTAATTGTAGACTCAAAAAGTGTAATTTTAGATGACAGAAGTGTAATTTTAACAAAATAAAGTGAAATTATAACATAAACAAGTGTAATTTTAATCAAGAAAAGTGTAATCTCAATCAACTCACCCTTGAATTATAAAGGATTATCATTTTGTGATAGTCTCATTATGTTGCATGCCAACTTTTGAAACTCTCTATCTCTCGGGTGATACGAGTTCATGGTTGTGGCCACCGTGGAATCACAATTCGTAATTCCCCATTCATCACAAATAGCCTAATCCTCGCTTTGCAACCAACACGCCTGACTTTGTGTCTCCTACCTGAGTCTTGGCCGCCACTACACTCCAATTGTCCCTTCTGTTTGAACCCCTCCCGGTTGCAAACCAACAGTTTAGATTTGATCTCCCCTCCACGCCATCTCTTAGTCGTGTACTTACGCACATCAAAACCACAAGCAACAGCATAAATTCTATAAAATGTCACTGCTTCCTCTATTTCCAGGAATTCCTGACCAACATAGGGGGTGAACTTAGCTTCAACATCTTTGCAAAATTCTTCTTCGTTCGGCTTTCGTTTTCCATTGTGCTCAATATTATCTGATAATAGCGTAATTATTATCAATTGTTTTCATAACAACTTAAAGTAACCCATATATTTGTTAAAATTATATATTTCTTAAAATTACACTTTTCGTAGTTATCATTACACTTTTGCCTGTTAGAATTATACTTTCTACTATTACAATTACAGTTTATAAACTTACAGCTTTTCTGTTACAATCAACCCTTTGGTTGTTAAAATTACACTTTTCTGTGTTACAATTATTCTTGTTTCTATTAGAATTACAGTTTGAAAACTTACAACTTTTCTGTTACAATCAACCCTTTGGTTGTTAAAATTACACTTTTCTGTGTTACAATTATACTTGTTTCTATTAGAATTACAGTTTGAAAACTTTTGCCTGTTATAATAACAATTTAACCTATTAAAATTACAGTCCAATCTGTTAGAATTATACTTTTTATTATTACAATTACAGTTTCAAAACTTGCTTTTCTTTTACAATAAACCATTTGGTTGTTATAATTACACTTTTGTCTCATTACAATTATACTTGTAATTATTAGAATTACGCTTTGAAAACTGACATATTTTGTCTCTTACAATAACACTTTTACCTGTTAAAATTATACTTTTATCAGATACAATTACACTTTTATAAGTTATACTTACGATATTGACAATTTCAATTTAAGATACAAATATTACACTTTTGAAATTCAATTCTACCATAATAATTACAATAATACTTTGGTGGCTTAAAATCACACCTTTTGCAGTTAAAATTACAATTTCATCGAATTATAATTACACTTTTTAATGTTACAGTCATGTTGCAGATACTATATTCACTGTTATAAATTTCAAGCCTGACATATGATGTTGAACTCTACCATATAAATAACTCCATCATCGAGAAGTTTAACTTATTATTCACAGAGTTGATATTGAACTCCATAATGATGGAGTTCATGTTAAAAGAGTGGATTTACAGATTTTACATAATAAAAAACAAGCTTCAAAAATAACCTAAAATACACTTCCTCATCATATTTAAACAACTGTTCATATCTAACCTAATATTTTCATAAAAATATGATATATAAACTAACATGAAGAAAATAAAAAAAACAATCCAATAATTACCATGGCCAAATGGAATCATTTGCATATCCGTCATTTTTTACGTTGGACGTTGGTCTTGTTGTTTGTTTTTGAGCTTGGAGGATAATAATGGAAGATGATCAAGGAAGGCGATAATGGAAGTGATAAAGGAAGATGAGAAATGAAGAAAGTAGGATTTGCTCTCAATTTTCGCCAGTCTGATGAGTTTTTTTTTCAAATTGTGTTTTGGTGGAGAATGTTTAGAAATGTGTTGAGGAAGGTTGTTGAGTGATTATGCATGTGTTTGTGTGTGCACAGTGGGTAATAGCCAATTGTACTGACACACACATCCTCTCTCCTGCTCACCCTATTTCCCTTTTTTTTTCACGCCTATAATGGGCTTAAAGTAGGCAAATCTCCACTCTCCATTCTCCTAATCCAAGAGCCCTAATAAAGACTTAGGGACTCAAAAGATATTAAGGACTTAGAAGAACTTATCACTATATATATATATATATATATATATATATATATATATATATATATATATATATATATATATATATATATATATATATATATATATATATATATATAGAGGCAAGATCCTATGAGTCCACTTATATATTTGAGTCCATGAGTCCATAAAACAATATCACGCACTATACAAAACAATATCACGAAACTTTTTTTTCAAATTTTTTTTTTCGGAAAATTTTTTTTTCAATTTTTTTTTTTTCGATTTTTTTTTTTTAATTTTTTTTTTTTTTGAATATAAGCTGTGATATTGTTTAATATAAAGTGTGATATTGTATCATGGACTCACGGACTCAAAAAGATAGGGTGGACTCATGTGATCCTAATTCTATATATATATATATATATATATATATATATATATATATATATATATATATATATATATATATATATATATATATATATATATATATATATATATATATATATATATATATATATATATATATATATGATGGAGATGAACAATACACGATAAATCTGTCATGCCCAGAATTACCACTTGTGATACATAGAAATTAAAAGTAATTTGCCCATGTAACATCATGATATCATTGTGGTCAACACAGTGCCAACATAATCCATCCCAAAATGATCACCAAATTATTAAATACACTTAACAACCGCATAGAACGATAATTAACACAAATTAGTAACCACATGGAATTAAAATCATTATATACCGACGAGCATGCTAACGACATATAACGTCAATCAAAATATTCCCGTGGTCCTAAGTAAGACAACAAAACGGGCTTCCTAAACATGCAGATGTACTCGATCGAGTTAGGCGTACTTGATCGAGTACATAGTAGGGTACTCGATCGAGTATGTACATGTCAGAATGTTTATTAAAATGAAATATACGTGGAACTCGATCGAGTTGAAGGTACTCGATCGAGTAACTCCAGATCAGAATACCCTCAAGGCCATGTCAAGGCAAGAAATATACCAAGTTTTGGGTTTTATCCCCGACATCATTGTACCTACACAACAATTCCAGAAAATCCAAACATAAAATATGGCCTTATGGCCGATTATAAACCAACTAAAAATACAAATACCAAAATAAAAGTAACAATCCAACACAAGTCCGCTAAAACAAGCATAAGAAAACAAGGAAACGGTCACTCAAGGTCACCGCCTCGATCCTCCTCCATCTCATCACCTCCTCCGGCTTTCGACGTCCCAGCTCCTGACGTGCCTCCTCCAAACCCTCCTCCGGTAGCTGCTCCTGATCCTGGGTCTCCTCCACGACGCTAGGCATCCGTAAGGGTAGCTCTCAGGGGCTCCTCATGTAGTCGGATCCACCCCGTAATCGTTCCCTACGCCGCGCCACCATATTGGTTGGGCCAGGTTGGTCCCCACCCCCTGCACATAGGCGATCTCGTGAAGGTTCTGGAGCACCAAGGCGTTCGACACTCTCTCTGTGAGCTCGCTCATCTGCATCTGTGGGCTAAAGGAAGAAAGATAATCGGGGTACTGGTAATGAGGGGGGTCCCTGCTGCAGAAACTGAGACTCCCCAACCACTTCTCTAGCTCTCCGGGGTCCTCTACCCTCCCTAGTCACCTGGTTCTTCTTCCTAGTCTGGCCTCCACCAAACGGCTCAGGCATCTCCTCTAAAAGGCAATCAATGATCAGATATGCCATCAATGATCAGGTATGTCTGATCGGGAAGTGTAGCCTCCGTACTACTAGGGGCAGCCTCAGTCAACGGCTTAGTCACAGGAAGGTGGTCTGGGTCAGGCACTCTCATCCAACTCCTACCCCGCACCCTCCAAGCTAAACCTCCATCATCCAACACCCGCTACCACTTCTGATGAATGAAGTAGTCCTTATCCAAGGTCGAAACAATGGACACATGGGTGTGGACATGGGCCACCTGTGACGCCCAGCCGATCTGTGGGACGTGCAGTGGTCTGAAAGCCACGCTCGGTAGCGTAAAACATTGTTTCGACCGGATCGTTTTGGATCGGTCTGTTTCGTCTCGGCAAAAGTCTCGAAATGATGCAAGAGATGTTCGGAGTCGCCACCAATCATTTGTGGGATGCTTGAAACCCGTTTGAATCCACTTTATACCTAGGTCAACCAAGGCAAAAAGCGGTGTTTGACATAGGTACTAAAGATAAGGAGTCGTCCTCTTTAGCATCCTATCTCTAGAATGTCTCTCGTTCGCCCCGGATAAGGCGCGCCCACTATCCAAAGTTTCGTGTAAAGGTGAAGGTATGTATTGGTAAGCCCTTTAATCGGACACCCAATACCCGCGATGGCGCCTCTCTTGATCGATCTTGGTTGGTTTAATGCAAAAGTTGATAAAACGAGTAAATGCATGAATGCGCATCCACAAGTTTAAACCTAACATGTGAGCTTTCTATGTTGGTAGTTTATCCAAATATCAAGTAATTGATGTCAAATTGGATTTAATGTTGATTTGCATGCAAGACGGAAATTAAACATCCATTTATCGATTTAGGTTCATCGTGCATAACTTGAATAATTGTCATTGTGTTGATGATATTTGATGTGGGGTTCGGTTTTGCAAGCTTGACATGAATAATTTTGAAAAATGATTATGAACTATTTGTTTTAAGTTCGTTTGTTTGTAATTAGTCAATGTTTATCATCGTACTCGGGTTAAAAACTGACATGGTATGTGGAATCAAGGATTATTTTGTGTTTATGACTAATATGCTTGTTTTGAAATGTAAAGAAATGAAATAAAAGGTTTTAAAATACCCTTTAATATGTAATTAACCAAATATTATCACCGAAATACGGATTAAACCATCATGGTTTGAGGAACCAATGGTGAAATGTTTTATGGTTAAAAGTTTATCATGAAAGATTTGAAATGGTAAAAACCGATTGCAAATAAGAAATGAAATAAAAAGGAAAGATGAGAGCAAAGACGGTTGGATTAACGCCTGGCAGGGCATTGAGGCGCGAGCCCTCCTGCTACGCAAGTAGCCCCTGTCTCCGGCCAAAATCCGATTTTGGCTCATCTAACCTATATTTGAATCATGTTATGCATGTTTTAGCATGTTATAGTCATAAAACAGATGAAAAACGTGAAAGAAGAGAATTTTTACATCCTCATAATTACATGCTAGGCTTAAGACGAGAAATCGACGAAAGTGTATCAACTTGTTTGGTCGGAAAACTCGGTTGAAAATCGTCTTAGGAATGTAAAGAGTGTTTTTTTAAGTTTAGTGAGTGTGTAGTTGGTCGAGATGGTCGGTCAAGTGATTTAATGCACGATGACGGTACCAAACAATGTGTATGTACTTTCGATCGGTAGGTCAAAAAAACGTGTCGGTTTGTGACTTAAGAAGCCGAGTCGAGAATTTTAAGGGAGAAATGAGGGGGCGGACACTCGCGTTCCTTCAAATGGTGGCATTTGAGGGGTATTTAATGAAAAATGGGTGGTTGTGTGCGTTTCAAGCGACGTGGATGTATGGGCTACTCGAAGAGGCGCGAGCCATTTCGCGGGTCTTCAAGCTGTCTTATCACTATCACGCAATTGAAATCATGATTTGTTCTATCCTATGTTTTGGATGACATGATTTGTACTTGACCATTCAAGTATTCCGGGAATACTTAACATGGAAGTTTTAAGAAGTTTGTTTTTTGTGTTTGATTCGGTTTAACTCGTTGTTGGAGTCGGGATTTGAATTTTTGAGTCGGTTTTTGGTCCGGTGTCGGTTTTGACGCTAGTTAGTGTTATTGCGACCCCGTCGTCGTGCATTAAACACTCCAAATACCTTTTAAAAGTTTTGAAATGTTTTTGTTTTCGAAATTGTTTTGAGTTTTCCGACGTATAGTTGTACAAAACTGTCGATTAAACGCTGCGATTCCTAAGAATGTTGTAGTCCGATAATCATCGAGTGTTTGTTGGAGACTCGACGGATACTTGGTATCTCTGAGCCCCCGGTTGACTCGAGGCTTGGACAGGCGAAAATCAAAGAATAGCCATCGGGTCAATCGAAGATTACAACCTGGAGACCGAAGCGACGTCGAGGCGTCTCGAAAGAATTCGGACCAAGGACCTGCCGTTAGGAAGGGCGACGCCAAGGCGACCCTAGGATGCGAGTCAAGGACCTATCATCGGGAACAGTTTAGAGTTTGTCGACTGTCCGTATGGGTCGTTTAAAGTCCGTTAGACTACGTACGAAGGCTCGCCAGCCATAATAAGGAGTCATACCTGAGGCATCTTCCGGATATGTCCTTAGTTGTTTCTTGTTTGCGGGCAAAGGCTCGCCAGCCGTGTTGCGGACCTGATGGGGCTCGCCAGCCACGTTGAGGTTACGTTGTGAGGCTCGCCAGCCATGTTGAATGTGATGCGCTTTGAGGCTAGCCAGCCATGTTGAATGTGGTGCATTTTGAGGCTCGCCAGCCATGTTGAATGTGGTGCATTTTGAGGCTCGCCAGCCATGTCGAATGATGCGTTTTGAGGCTCGCCAGCCATGTTGCATGTGATGCGTTTTGAGGCTCGCCGGCCATGTTGAATGTGCGTTGTGAGGCTCGCCGGCCATGTTAAATGTGCGTTGTGAGGCTCGTCAGCCATATCGAATGTGCATTGTAAGGCTCGCCAGCCATGTCGAAGGTGCGTTGTGAGGCTTGTCAGCCATGTTGGAGGTGCGCTGTGAGGCTCACCAGCCATGTTGGAGGTGCGTTGTGCGGGTCGCCAGCCATGTTGGAGGCGCATTGTGAGGGTCGCCAGCCATGTCGAGGGTGCGTTGTGAGGCTCGCCAGCCATGTCGAAGGTGTGTTGTGAGGCTCGCCAGCCATGTTGAAGGTGCGCTATGAGGGTCGCCAGCCATGTCTAATGTGGTGATTGACTGTGGCAAATAGTCGTGTTGGACGGGCTTATTCCGATAAGTCGTTGAGTTAGTGGGCTCCGTGGGGAAGTCTCTGTTATCCTGCTGGGCAATCTTGGTGTTTATATTGGATGTTTGTGGTGCCGGAAAGAGATGGGCTTGTGAGCCTGGCTCCTGTGGACGAAGGTGATTTCGAATCTCGAAGAGACGTAACGGTTTTTACTGCCGTTTGTTGGAAGTTTGTAGAAAAGGGCAGATGTGTATTCTGCCATTTGATGTGTGTTTGGGACAACGGTTTCGACTTCGTCTTCCCGTGATTTGAGATTTGTGAGGGGTAGTGAATTTCACTATCCTGTTTGAAATTGTGACGGTTTTTAATGCCGTTTGTTTGAGATTTGAAAATAGCGAATTTCGCTATTTGTTTCTGTGATTTGAAAATGCCGTTGAAAATTTTGCGCAAATAGCCAATTTCAATTTCACTATTTGTTTTTGTTTGAAACGACGGTTTTGATGCCGTCATTGGAAATTTGAAATTTGTGGAAATAGCGAATTTGAATATCACTATTTCGTTTTCGTATTTGAAAAATGATAGTTTTTAATTCCGTCGCTGAAAATTGGTGAAAAATAGCGAATTTTGAATTTCACTATTTCGTTTTTGTATTTGAAAAATGACAGTTTTTAATTCCGTCGTTTAAAATTTGTGAAAAATAGTGAATTTTGAATTTCACTATTTTGTTTTTGTATTTGAAAAATGACGGTTTTTAATTCCGTCATTGAATATTTGTGAAAAATAGTGAATTTTGAATTTCACTATTTCGTTTTTGTATTTGAAAATGACGGTTTTTAATTCCGTCGTTGAAAATTTGTGAAAAATAGCGAATTTTGAATTTCACTATTTATTTTTGTTTGAAAAGTGACGGTTTTTAATTCCGCCGTTGAAAATTTGTGAGAATAGTGCGGAAACTGGGCCAAAGCCCAAAGTTTTGCTGAAAGAGCAGGGAACACCACAAAGAGGCGCGAGCCTTCCTGCGAGGGAACGAGGCTCCCCTTTTTCTGTAAAAAGACGCGAGAAGCCTAAGCTTCTCATTTCCTTCATCTTCTTCCTCAAAAACACGACATTTCCAAGAAAAATTGCCATTTTTGGATTTTGCCATTTGCTCATTTCCGTGCTATTGTCTTCATGTCATCTCAAGGTATGTAAATCTTCTTGAATCCATTTGAATTTGAACTTCTTTTTGTTAATTGAATTGGGGCGAAACTCTAACCCTCGACAATCGATTTGGGCGTTTTTGTTTAGCCCATTTTCGAGTGAAATTGATGATTGCATTAGGTTAGAAACCTGTTTAGGAGTATAGGGGTGCTTTTAGTTTGCATTTTGGTCCCCGTTCCCGCTTCCTAGGCTCGAAAAATGTGAATGAGACGAAAATCCGTCTCGTTTCACAATGCCGTGTTTGTTTCCTTGATTTGTGTGCCCGACTAGGTTGCATTGTAGTTGGGGAAGACCGTCTTTGCCATATTGGACCTTCGTTGGGCGTCGTGGGCAAAAGTTGGATTTTTGCCTTTGTGAGACGCTCTTATGCTGACGAAATAAGTGTCTGTCTGGGCTCAGATTGAGTCAGTTTTTCTTGAAATGGGCCTTAACGGTAGTTTAGGTCACTTTGAGACGTGATTAAAATCACGTTGTTTTGTTGTGGTCGTATTTTAAATTATTGACCTGTTTGTGCCCGAATTGGCGTAAAATTGCCTTTTTGAGCCGTGAAAAATACCCAGTTGTGTCGGGAATTTTGGTTGTTTATTTGGCGGACCTTGTGTGGGCCTTGGGGTGTTGGGTGGTTTTTGTAATTTTTGTCGTTGTTTTGACTCGTCTTTTGCTTGAATAGAAGGGCGAGTCGTTTTTTTTGTGCGATTTTTGTGAAGTGTTTTCCTGGACGGGCTTGGGCGGGTTTGCCCTTGTTTTGTTTCTTGTGAGTTTTGTTTGGACATATGGACCGTTGTTTTGTTTATTGATGTTTCTTGCTCGTTTCAGCTTGGGAGTGAGGGTAGAGTATGATATGGAAGAGAGTTGTGTATGTTTCCGTTGTTGTCATGGTATAGTGATATCCTGCTGATGGGACACAGTTGTGAGAGGTTGTTACAGTACTTTTGATCTTATATTAGATGACGCATTGGTGGACATAGTTGTGGCAAGAGTTTTGTGGAACATGTGTTGTACTGAACTGGAAGCTACAGGTAGTTCATAATCTTTTTTAGAGACAGTGAACATAGGGTGTTGGGAATTAATATCATGTTAAGTTATGAATGATTTTTGCGGTAATGGAGGAAAGGAACTCGAGGATCTAGTGTCAGGGTGGGTAATAATTGTGGATCATGAGTTATTAGTATGAAGATAAGTGCATGTATAGGGGGCTATGTCATTTTGGCGGTAATAGGGAACAATTGGAGTATTGGTTATGCTAAGGATCTTGTGGTATAGGTTAGGTGGTGTGCTGAATGAATTGAGGTATGAGAACTGTTTAAGTAAGAGAGCCTTGGAAATAGGAATGGTTATAGGTGTTGAGGTCATAGGCGATCATCTTTGACATGTCGGGGTGATGAGGATAATGAGAAGATATAGCTAAGGATTTAGTATTAGTGAGTTACGAGGACGTAACAATTATCTTAAGAGGAGTAGGATACGATAAAAGAGAGTTTGATGGTTGTGCATATTGTATCATATTTGAAAGTAGAGTTTTGGTGTAGCATAAAGGATGGATCTTTGTTGTGATTGATTTTATTAAAGGTTATGGCCGTGCTTGTAGTAGTGTGATGTCTAGGAGTGTGAGAATACTTCGATAATGTTGTGATTGGATGAGGATGCTTATGAATTCGATAGTGTTAACAGTTGGATGATGATGTTATGAGTGGGAGTAAACTTCGAGGACGAAGTTCCTTTTTAAGGGTGGTAGAATGTCACATTCCGTTTGATGTTTATCAGTGTCTTGATATTGGATTTTCTAGTGGATGATATGTAGTGAGACGAAGCAAGCGACGTTGGTGGATGGCATTTGGAAGTGTATGGAGTTAGTGTCGATGACCTATAATGTGGTTGATACCATATCGTGAGCCGTGTTGTGGAGGTAGGCATAGTTGGTGGAGTTGGTGTTAAGAGTTCATGTTTTATAGGTTGGGGTTTTGTTTTGAGTTCTTAGTTGCGTTGTTGTGTCTTGATCGAGTTAGTATGTTTGTTTCGAGTATGGGTTGAACTTCGGGACGAAGTTCTTTTAAGGAGGGAAGACGTAATACTACGGTTTTTACGTGTTTTTGGGTACTCTATCGAGTGGGGCTTACTCTCACGTCGAGTAAGTAAGTTGTTTTACGAAGCAGTGTTAATGGATGGGTACTCGATCGAGTAAGTGTAGCACTCGATCGAGTAAATGCGTATTACGGGTTGTTTTAGCCGGGTTTTGTTAATAACGCGAGATTAATATAAAAGGCTTCCATCATTATTCTTAATCATTTTTACTTCTTAAAACTTTTCAAGAGAAGAGAAAAAAGTTACGTAGTTCGCATTCGTCACGTTATTAACAAATCCCAAAGGCTAAGGTGATCGGATCGTCGTGTTCTTTACGCCGTTGAGTTAAATGCGTGTCGAGGGTAAGATCCTTGTATGGTTTTTATGTCGTTTCATTGAGTTTGGTTAAAACCCTAATTGGGTCGATTTGAGGGTTTTGGGTGTATTGTATGGATTGGGTGATAATTATATGAATATGTGTTATAGGAGAAGGATTCGTAGAGGGACATTGTTGTTTAGTTCTTTGTGACGGTCTTGTGGTCGCTATCCCGGTAGGGTTTCCTACTCGGTATTGATTACATGGTTGTGTGGTGATTAACTCATGTTGTTGTTGTATATCGTATTGGCATTGGCTTACGTAATGGTGATTGTTGGTAGCGTATTGTGATTGTATTAAGGTGATTGTTGTGTAGCGTATGCGTGATCATCGGGGTGCATCCCTGGCTGAGTGGAGTCACTTGCGGGAGTGGCTTCACGCCCTTGATTCGGCTTATGTGGAACCCGCCACATAAGGGATGTGCACATTAATGAACATGGGTTTATCGCTCGGATGAGATGAGCGGGACTTAGGTGGGAACGGTTGCGGTCCCCCACTGGCGGTGTGGAATACTTGTTGCGATGAGTATTCTGGCAGGACTACACACCTTAGTGTGTAGTCAGGTGTGTGGAGTTGTGACGGAGTTTGGGTAATGTGTTTGTGTATCTTATATATTGTATTTTGTGTAATCAGTACTGACCCCGTTTAAATTTTTTAAAAACTGTGGTGATCCATGTGGGGGTGGTGAGCGGTTGTCTAGCGGGTATACTATGGATGCGCGAGATTAGTCAGATGGAGTTGACACGAGTCCGATAATAGTCTTCCATTGTGTTGTGTTTATACTTTTGTTACTTCAAATTAGTTTGGTTTTAGAACAGTTGTACTTTACTTTACTGATTGGTTTGTTATGTAATTTCTTAAACTTATTTATTAAAGTACGTTCTTTTATGGTCTATTTGATATACATTGCCTCGGGCAACCGAGATGGTAGCATTCTCATGCTTTAAGTGGTCCTGGTAAGACACTTGGAGTATGGGAGTGTTACAAAAATATTGATTATGACTAAGTAAATATCACATTTAGACTAAATATTTTATATATTATCTTTTAAATATTTTGAAGTTAAATCTCAAAAAATAATATTTGAGAAAAGTTCAACCTATTTTATTTATAGTAAACTCTTAAACATCATTATATATAGTTGTTTAAAAAAACAAAAATTGCAAATTTCTTATAGATATATTTGACACATAGCACATGCAAGATACAATCAAAACATTTGAATAAGTTGAGTCTCAACCTTATAAGTTTGATACATAAATATCATACGTTATACATAGAAAATTAAAAATTACATAAAATTATATTCACATCATTTTAAACAAATATTAATTGATTTGGAGCTTAACGTATCATGAAATGATATAATTTAAGAACTTAATGTTGAATGTTGCATTATTCAAATAAATTTTATTTTACTTAATATGATATTTAATCACTCGCAAATTTAATTATAAAATATTGATCATGCATATTTAATTATCACTTATTAGTTTTAATTAAAATTGCATGTACTTTTATTTTAAAACATTGAAATTAAACCTAAAAAACTTAATTTGAGAAAATTTAATTTAATTTTATTTATAAGTAACAATATTAAAAGTCATATATGAAATATATTATTTTTCTTCAATTATAATAATAAAATTTTAAAACAGGCCGCGCGAATTGCGGGATAATACCTAGTTTTATTATAAAAATGGGTCGGTCGCGCTATAAGAGCCGTCTTGCTCGATAATTCGCAATAAGAAACCGTCTTACTCGATAATTTGCGAAGAAACATTTCATCACATTGCACCACGTGTAGTATGTACAGGTCCTAGTGCCACTCTAGGAGATAGGAATATTGGGATACTTTGAAGCGTCATTTTACGTGATAGTACTACTGTTATTTTGTCCTTTTTCTAACTTCGTCTCCATCTATTTCACAATCAGTTACGGAATACATTTCATTCATTTATTCTTCTGTTTTTCTCAACTCCTTTGATTCCCTTCCTTTTGTTTTACTTCTTACCCTCCTCTTATGTAATTTTACACACATTATGAAAAGTTTTATAAAAATTCATATTACAAAAATGTTTTACCTTTTGTGTAATCAAAGTGATTGGACGTCGATGTCCTAACATCTATGTTGTTCCTGTAGTTAAAAAACTGAGAACTTAATTTCGTCGTCCAACTAACTTGAATCCATCCTACTCCGTAAAAAATGAGGATTATTTCAATAACCTAACACGGATGTTATTTGCGACGATCAAGTAAAACCATATTCTTAGATAGATTATAATGCAATATTGTGTCGCGATTGCTTCAAATTTTTTTTTCTGGAGCCATATTTAGACATTATTAATCACATACATTATGTTACTTGAGATGGATCATAATAACATATTAACATGATCACTTGCTTATTTTAAAACTAGACAAAAGATATTTAATACTATGTGACTTGAAATTTGTTACTCTCCGTAGTAATAAAGCATGAAAATAATTATTGAAATAACATGATCAATTTTACCATGTTGTAACATGACACACTTATTGTTAATTTCTTAATGACAAGCTAATTAATCTAGTTAACTACGGAGTACATACGTCATTTATCTAGTGAATTAATAAAAACCAATCAGTAATTAACCATAAAATTTCACTTAGATTCTTGCATATCTAATAATGCTCGTTACTCAATCAATAGATGACAAAATCTGTTGGTATGGTACAAATATTTACGTACTCGATCTTACACTATAAATTCACTTCCACCATCACATATACTACTTCATTCCTTCCAACAACATTATATTCCTTCTTCCTTTCTCCTCTCAACAAAAATGGCGGAAAACAATCCTATCTACTTACGAAACTACCCTTCTTCCTTTACTTACCCCATCAACCACCACACCCACACCTGCCCATTCCACCACCCTAATTACTCCACCGGTATCCTCATAGCCGCCACGGAAAACAACTACCCATCAAAGAAACAAAAGACCGCCCCTACTCCTAAAAACGACCATAATGCAACCCCAAAAACTTTCCAATGCCAGTTTTGCCCTCGTAACTTCAACTCATACAAAGCTCTCGGGGGTCACCAGAATGCTCATAAACGTGAACGTGCTGCTGCTCGTGCAGCTGCTGCTACTCCGGTGGTTTACTCTGTTCCGCCGCCGTTGATGACTGTTTTGGGTAATGGTTACGGTGTCGAAGACGGTGCTGGTGGATTTTTGATGGGTTTTGGTGAAGGGGAAACTAGTGTCTCTTCTAGTGGTGGTCAGGTGATGAATAATAATGAAGATGGTTATGGTAATAATTATTATGCAGCTACTGATCTTAACCTTGATCTTACTCTTGGTTCTTTCTAAAGTAACTCGGTTAGATTAAATAGTTGATCATGGTTAAAAAGGAGCAGTAAATTTTGATTAATTTTCAGTTAATATAGTAGTGTTTCAACTTTCTAGATAAGTTTGAAGCTAATTAAGTTTGTTGATTATTCTCATCATTACTGAATTTTGGTGCATCTCTTTCTGTTTCTTTTATTATTTGTGTTTCAGTTACCTGCTGCGTAGTTTCTCAACATTATGATTCTGTTATTGTTATTTTAGGCACTACAGTGTGGAGTATTAATTTTGAGTTTTTCGAAATTAAATGTGACTGGAAAAGTGATCCGAGTGGCAATGTTGATCCAAAATTAGTATGAATGAACATAAGATGGTAACATCATACAGGATCCGAATTTTTGTATGATACGGTTTGATATCTTATATATATATATAAAACTGGGTTGAAAGTTGAAACGCTGTGGATGCGCCACGTGGCGTTTCAACCTTAATTACCGTCATTTATTTCAACTAATCCTTAAGTATGAACATAATGAATACTGCAATCTCAACAAATTATTAATTATAGTTTAATAAATATTACGGTATTTATTAATTATATTAAATAAGTATGGTTATTTGATTCTAAATTTATTAAAAAAAATATTTGGATAAAAATTCTAAAATGTAAATCATTACGTTTATTTTAAAAATTGCTTTCAATAGAGTATAATTTCCGTTATATTAATTGCAATATTTTGATATGTATTGGTAGTGTCTATATATAAAGTTGGGTTGAGAAAATGTGGATTTAACATGTGTCAAATTTTTTAATAAAGAGAAACTTACTTGAATGTTTTACATTCATACGTGAATTCTGAATGTAACATTTCCAAGAGAATAGAAATTAAATTTAAATTATAGAGAAGATAATTACAATGGTATTTCCAAGATGCATACTCAATGTAAAAGACTAAAAGGAATGGTTGTGTTCCCATGTTAATTAACACATTCATGGTATCAAACTATCAATGATCTATCACATTCATACCTATTCAAAGCCCTTTGAAACAAATTCACACTATAAATACAAGTTTTTTCTTCTCACGACATCACACTTCTAAACCTTTTTTTCATTTTCATAGACAATCTGCAAAAAAAAGAAAACGAGAAACTAGCCATAGTTATGTTCACATGTATGATACCATGAATATGTTGAATGTAAATCCATAATGATGACTAAAAGGTTAAAGCTCAAAGTATCCATATTGAGAAAGCTTTCAATGCGATTAAGTACGAATTAAGTACATCGAGTCGCATTGTACAACCTCCTCTTATTTAGTTTTTTTCTCTTCTATGCATCTCTTGCATGATACGGATACTTTGAAAACACAAACATTCTTCTATTCATAAACCAACCTACGAACATCGAAGAGATCGAGTAAATGTGGTCATGGGTCTCAGTGTGAGCAACTTCCGTGATTGGGAAGGAAATTTGATAGAGCATGCATGTGCGTGAAGCCGTGAAGGAGGTATAGAATGGTGGCACAGCGAGAATTGTTGTGCATTTTAACACAAAAATGAGTATTATTTAAAAACTACTCCCATCTTTACGTATAATGTCTTCATTAAGTGGAGTGTTTTCAAGCTTGGTCAAATATATATATTTTGGTAAATAATCTTTACTTTAATCCATTATCAATATCAATTATTAATTTAATACACGATCGTAATCACATTTTCTTTAGCCTCTATGTGTTACGTTGTTTTCATTTAGACACTATTGTCATTGACTTGCACTTGAAAGCATTAACATTAATTTGGTCTTAAAATCTTAATTGTGAGTTTTGTTCAACAATGCATTCAAATGTAAGGTCTTAAATTATTTATTCTTCGTTTAAAAACGGCTATCTAATTTAATTCCTTTTGGTTAATTTGTGGTTAATTACTACTACACTCCATATATTTATCAGATGTCCCCGAAAGAACTACACTCCATATTATTATACGTATATGGTTTAACTTTGAGGTCTTGAGATATCCGGAAAAAAATAGTAATATTATATTGCCGAAGGTTCTCTACACAAATTGCGAGGTGTTTTGGTTTGAGTAAATTTCTCCTCTCTTAAAGCAGTGTAGAGAGTGTCACTTATAGTTGGGGTTTTATGACGAGGATGACATGCCAGCATTAACTTCTCGGGGTTTATTAACCGGGAATGAATCGTCATGAAAAGAGCTGACATTTTCTGTGACTCACCAATGGAATTTTCAGGCCATTTTGCTCGAGTGCCAATTCGAGTTTCACATTTTGATAGTATTTTTTCAACAGAATACCGAACAGACAATCATAAGATGAGTTAATTTTCTAGGGTTTTTGAGTTTTCTAAAAGAGAGATAAGGTAGGAGTAGGATAAGGGAATACAAGTAATTGTAAGAATGCATAAGTTTGTTACGTTTGTTGAGGCTAAAATTATTTTGTAGAAGATTTGTACATAATTCACCAGAATAAGTTGTAATAGTTTGGTAAATAGCAGAAGTTGACCATAATTATGTAAAAAGAGCGTAAATGGTTATAGTATGACATACAGTAAAATATTACTCCACATTTATTACTAGAAATCCATGAAAGTAGTTTTCGTAGAAAAATAGTTTGTATAAATTCTTAAAAATATGTTTACTATCTTCTAAGAACAGTATGAAATTCTGTTTATGTTGTCTTCTGAAAACAACATGAAATTAAAATCAAAAAACATTGTAAAAAAGGGGAGTATAACTATATCGAGATGCCATGTAAGTTAAACAAAAACTAAAAGGGATGCATGAGATGAAAAGGAGGACTATTGTATCTTTATAATGCAATAGAATAATTAACTTATGTATCAAGACTCAAGAATAATTCTGTGTATTCAGATGCTCTTCTAATTAAAAATTTGAGTGTTTTTTACTAACTGAATATTAAAACAGGCCGTGCGAAGCACGGGATTCTACCTAGTATGGAGTATAAATTTGAGTACATGTTTTAATTTATTTAGATTATTCAAACATATTTAACGAATTCTTAATATTGTACTCTAATCCGTACTTTATATAGTTCGTCTTTATCGATTTATTGGCATTAAACTCAAACACGATTATAAACTTTGAATAATCCAACCATTTGGGACTACATCTAGTGTTAACGGCATAGCAGCAAATCGGTTCAATTTTATCTACTCCTTAATTTCTCAATCTCATTGTTAGACTCTGTCCGTCACAATTGTTTATTTAGCTTTAATTAAATTACTTCGTTCTCACAAAGAATAAAAAGGTTTTTTTTTTTTTTTTGGCAGCAGAAAAGAAAGGTTCCTTACGCAGTACCTACCCGACTCTCGGAGTCGGAATTTATTAATACATAATTAGGATAAGAAATTAAACTACAGACGGGGTTGTTCTCCGGAAAAAGCTTCTTTGTGGGACGATCGAGTGACCAAATGAGGGAACATTTCTTTTCTCTTCTTAATCAACCGAGCTTCGGAGGAGTACCTGCAACAAGACACACTTACGACACGAGGACGTAGAAATTTATGGGAGAGAGATCTACTTTTTGAGAAAGTAGATAAACTGTGTCTTGGAGATTCATCCCCTTGGCTTTGATTCTTCTTAGGAGTGGTCATCCTCCACTTCTCGTGCACATGATGAGTAGAGGGGTACCTGCAAAGGATAGGAGTAAAAGGGACGCCTGACGGCTTCTTAGACGAGAGAATCTTACACATCTTAGGACGAGCTGAAAAGATGAAAGGCGGAGAGGCAGGAACGCTTGGATCATTAATACCACTCCTAGTGTTATCCTGGGGGATATGAGTACTAGGAGAAGAAAAATTGTCACAGATTGAAGTCGCGCTTGAAGTCACGGCCTCGGTAGATGACGCGCTCAAGCTTGCGCTAGGAATATCAAGTTTCACGTTGATAACCTCAGAAGAAGAAGTCATGCCTTCGTTCATAGCCCCCATCATCTTAGATTTCCACTTTTTAGGACATCTCCTCCTCTTCTTCTTCTTCTTTTTACATTGTTCTCTTATACTGTCTCGCTCCTTAGTAGTCTCGCCATTAAGAATACGAGTTGTTAAAGTTGACAAATCACGTTTACGGTAAAAGCTCACCGTTTTACCATCCATCAACTTTTTATAAGATTCCGCGGGAATCCTTAGACGGGAATAACCCCCTCCCTTTTTGGAGAACTCCAGAACTGACTTATTGGCACAAAAATTTTGGCCCTCCGTCACATCCATATTCACACTCTCATTATCCTTTATACTCAGATCCTTTGGATCATCCATCACCTCTGTGACCACACTTTCACTATCTTTTATACCTACACTAAATGTCGAGACATTCGGCACAAGAGCAGGCTTCTTATTGTTCTCATCCACGCAATCTTTAGTAGCAACCCCCAACATTCTTTTACCATTTTCCTTAATGAGAAGGTGACCTCTTACCACATCTAATTCCCTTAAAACATCCTTATTACTAGGTTCAACCACTAAGGCCTCCACCAAATCCAATTCAGCTTTCGAAAACCTTTTCAACTTCATAGAAGCAACCGCCCTACGAAAAAGTGCCTTAACATGTCGAGGAAATGAGTCCAAAATCATAGAGCATAAACCCGAAGCAGCTCTATACTTCTCAAGTTTCTGGGCACAAGCAGCCATATTAGAAAGAAGGGAAACAACAAGGTCAGATAATGATTGAATATCTTGACCTCCAATATTTCCCAGACTTAAACTAAGCAATTTACAAGCTTCATCATAACACGCTACAGCACTATCAAAATGATTTTGCCGAAAAAGACCGTTCCCCCTATCTTTAAGCTCCCTCACCTCAGCTAACATTAATGGAGCTGACCCCTGCAATTTCATAAAAGAGCCTAACATCTGTAGACACCTCGTTTCTGCACCCCTCGCAAACCACCCGGTGATGATTGGGCCGCATGTTTGATTCGCGGAACGATTAGTGACAGTTCGTAAGATTATCGTCAAGTGATTGCTCAAATATAAATGTCAACCTCTTAGTTGTCATCTACGTGCCGATACGGTCGTTTTGGCAGTAATTAGAGTACATTCGGAGTCCGGGTCAAAAACCGTCTCCATTTTCTGATAGCTGTTAAATCCCGAGTCGGAATGTTCTGGAATGTTCCGGATATTTCTATTCCTTATTCATCAAATTTTATCTTTTGGCAAATAATATCCCGTAATATTTAAAAGATAATCGAATAAATCCGTCCTACCATAACTTAAACACGGAAATCTTTCTTAAGCGGAGGAAACCTCCGACGGGAACAGACGCAGAGTCTTTGCGCCTCTTCCAAGAGACGCAGTGGGCCTGCGCCTCTTCCCAGGCCCTTCTTTGCATGATTTACGTATCTCTTTTATATCTTTCCGAGATTCACTTCCAAAGAGTCTCCGAAACCCTATTCCTTCACGTGATTAGTATAAATAGGAGCCTTCGTTCCTCATATTTCTCACGCGAGTGTCCGCCCTTCTCTTCTCCCTTTGCATTCTAGACTTCGTTCTTACTAATTGGCGCCTACGTGCTTGGACTTCCGACCACGTAAGCTCGGATCTTTCCGGGTACCAGCCTCTCCGTTGCATGACCGACCAATTTGACCACTACACTTAATCAATCTAATTAATCTGTTCAATCGTTTTCCTCTTTCGAGGGCACTCTTTCCTTGCATTCGCGTCGAGCATCACTAATCGATCTTCTTAGTTCTTCTCGTTCCGTCAACATGTAAGTCTGAGGGTGTATAATTCCTTTTGTTTATTGTATTTTTAATTATTGTATAACAATTGTAAGGTTTATGTCGAAAACACCGTTAAAACCGATTTCTAAAACCGTCTTTAAAACCTTTTTGCGGATTTCCGGTGAGACGACAATCGAGAAAAGACGCAAAGAATCGCTGCGCCTCTTCAAAGGAGCGCAAAGACTGCCGCGCCTCTTTGTGAGGCCGCCGCAGCCTTCTGCTTCTTTTTCTTCTTCCTCCGTCCTCTGCAATTCGTATCAAATTTATTTGTTTTGTTTGTTAAATCTGTTAATTCTCCGTCATAAAATCATAATAATTAGCATGTATATTGTACCATATATTTCATCATTCATTCACATGTTTAATTCATCTAATCCGACTTAAATCTCAAGTAATCAATATTTGCGGGTTTTCGTCACTAATATTCAATTCGAGTTCTAGAGATTCAATTCGTTCATGTTGAGTTTCTGGGTTTCATTGTTGATATATTTTTCATCATGTTCATTGCTGATCCGCCATCAATTCATCATGTTTAGTTAATTATTCGCTTGTTTGGTTCATTCATTAACATCGACCCTTCACATGTTTAATCTGTCTTTGTCTCCGTCTCATCCATGTTTATTGTTTTATGACCTCAATCATATGTAAATAATCTGTAAATCACTTTCATCCGAATAAATAATTAAATCAATCCATTAAATTCGCCAATTAACGTTAACAATTGCAGTTTTGGCTTCACAGCCAGAGTTCGTCCTTGGAACAGACGCAGCGTTTGCTGCGCCTCTTCCAAAGGGCGCAGTGTCTGCTGCGCCTGTTCCAGGACGACTTCTGTCCTTGAACTCCTTTTCTGCTTTGACCTAGATTAATTAGTTTACGTATTAATTAACTAATATTCGTAATATCGCTAATTCCTGTTCGTTAATTTGTTATTTTATTCTTTCGTTCCTTTTTATCAAATTATCCGTTTTAAAGGTACTTTCGACATAAATCGCCTAATCCGTTGTAATTAATGTAATTCTTTTTGTTGTAGTTATATTAATTTATTGTATTCCTTTCATTTATCATTTGTATGTCTTCACATGTAAATCAACATTAAATCCTACTTCGACCCCAATTGTATGCTAATTAATTGTCCACCGACTTAGTTAATTTTCACATGCTAGGATTAAAACTTGGATGTTGCATTGCATGCATATAGCCGACGATATATCGAGTACGAATAACTTCCCTAATCATTAGTAGAGGCCGCTATCGAGGCGGGCGGGATTAGGTGTTCGATCAAAAGAGCTTCCTAATACGTACCCTCACCCCTTACTCCAGATCTCCGTGAGCACCCGTGTTCATTGGCATCCACGAGAGTCATTCTAGACATAGAATGCTAAGGGTAACGATTGCTTAGTGTTCATGTCACTACTTTGTGTCTTGACATGACACGAGGTATTCGAACGGTTCCAATTTCCCATAAAAATTGGTGGCGACTCCATACAAAATGCAAACGCTTGTTTTCGAGCCCCTTCACTCCCAAGCGCCCCGTGGGCGGCCCGCTGTCCACGGTTTGGCGACTCATGGGGATTATACACTTACGTGTAGCTAGGGTGAAACTTGAACAAGGTTAGGGAATAAGTTTGTGCAAGACAATTGTCGGTTTTCATAACTCGGTCTTCCTAGACCGTTTAATTCGGCCTTCCTAGGCCCAACCCAACCTATTCGACCAATCGTCCCGTCTAAACGGTCCTAATTCTTATTTGGGCCTAAGGATGGATAGCGGTTGACGTCATCCATACCATGGTGCTTACTCTTGTTTGTATCAAGGGCCTTCACTACTTGAGGAAATGGACTAGGAATCGGCCTTACTCTTGTTTGGCACGAGCCTCTCCACAGACTTCGGGTTTGATGGTTCGGTATGGCAACCCACCCTTTAAACCAAAACCCTTCTAAAAGCACTCAGCATCCCGTTATAATGCTTGTATAAATGTGTAAAACTCTACATGATCACCATTTCTAGACAAAACTATGACAAATTATCAAAAATCAAAACCCAATTTCAAATCAAGAATTTCGAAAATAAAGGCCTTCAATTAGCGCAAAATCCGGTCAAAACTCCGTCCGTTTGTCGTGTCAAAATTCGGGCCACAAGCCCATTTCAAAACCTCACTTCGAGTCCACTCCTACAACTACACTACAGTTGGCTAGGACACACATTTTCAAAGACCTTGTCTTTCTTCAAAACTCACTCAACACAAGTGGCACACACCCACTTCACGAGTCAAAACTCTTCCTCTTTTAGCAAGTGTGATAGAATGGTCGATTGTGTTTTGATTCGTCGCCGATCTCTTACTCAGTTTTCAAGATGCCTAGGTCAAGTGATGATACGAACCTCCAGCAAATTCAAGAAAGTAATGATCGAATCCTAGCCGCGCTAGCCCAAATGCAAGTTACCCAAAACCAAACCTATGACCGCCTCGAGCTCATCGAAGGCCGTATCTTTGACGTAGAGGGAAGGTTGCCTCCCATTAAAGGTGAAGTACTACAATTTTCCGATGACGAGTCTAAGGATGAGAATCCTCTCATGGGGACGACCGCAGCTGAGAAAAGGCTCCAATACCTAGAGGAGCAATTGATGTACCTTAAAGGAGATGACATTTACAGGGAGAACAATCGTAAGTATGAAGCCGTCAATTCCAAATTGCCCACTAACTTTAGCATGACGGATATCCCTAAGTTCAAGGGACATGAGAACCCTTTGAACCATATCCGTGCCTTCAAGGATTACATGTCTATCAAAGGCATCAAACCCGAGATGTTCTTAAGGATCTTTCCTTCATCTCTCGACACCATCCCAAAGCAATGGTTCTACACTTTAGATCACAAAAAGGTCGCTACTTGGGAGGACGCCGCGATCGAATTCTCAAAACAATACGCGGATAATGCCGAGATCCAAGTCAATATGCGCACTCTAGAGGTTCTTACCCAGAATGACAAAGAAGGATTCACCGACTTTCTAAGTAGGTGGAGGAAGACTAGTACTCAACTAGTAGAACGCCCGGATGAGGCCACTCTTGTGGAGAAGTTCGTGGACAATCTCAAGCCCATATATGCCAACCATTTGAGATATCAAAATATCAAGACTTTCAAAGACTTAACCGTGTTGGGGACACGAATTGAAGATGACATCCGCAAAGGACTCTTGTCCAAAACGGTAGGTCGAGGATATCAAGGGTCCACAAGTCGTTCATACGGCTCTACTAGCAAGACCGACGAAGTTAACCTTCTCGAACCATCCAAGAAAACTAGCCCACCAAGGAAGTTCACAAACCTTGGGGATACATACTCCAATGCTCTAAAAAGGCTAGTGAAGCAAGGCAAACTCCAACCCATTGGACCTACTCCCGAGCCCGAAAGGAAGTCCAAATTCGGGACGAAAATTCCTCTTGTGAATACCATAGGGGTAAGGGGCACGACACCGAAAAATGCTACAAGTTGAAACACGTGCTTCAAGATATGATCGAAGATGGTCGACTTCCAATTCCACCAGGAGGTAAGCCTAATAACACTCAGAATCCTCTTGGAGTTCTAGTGATTACAAGTGATGAATCTACCTTAGATTGCTCACATCTCATTTCTCCCGCCGAGGATGAAATCCATGCAATTGAGAAAGAAAGACTCTACTCTACCATCTCCCCTACCATTTCCGACTTCATCGCCTGGGCGGGGAGTGTAGATAGACAAGTGTGGGAACTAGAAAACATGGTAATGATCTTGCGCGATCCCAATGCAACACCTAAAGAACGCGCACCATTGATCTTCTCTCAAAACGCTACTATGCAAGAAGTCATCACCGCGGTCGACAAGCTAGTTGATCAAATCATACAACTAGAAAGTGACATCATGAGGATGAGGGAACTAGCCGCGATCAATGGAGTTTGGGCCGATGACGATGAAGACGAATATCTCATTGAAAACTCTTTAGTCAAAGAAATAGTCCAAAATGGCGAAGACCAAGATGTGGATCACCTAACTCGCTCGGGTCGTCCATACCAAAGCACTACTCAAAACGGTCCCACCAATGTCATCACACCAAATGACAACGAAGATGACCCCACTGATCATTTGCTCAAGCAATTACAAAAAACCAAGGCTGATCTTTCGGTCTGGCAACTAGTGGCAAGCTCATTTCCACACCGCCAAGCTTTACTGCAAGCTTTGGCCAAATTAAACGTGGCACATAACTCTACTCCTGAAGATGTAGTCAACTTGGTCTTCCAAGAATCCCCGAAACTAAGTAACCCTGTTACTTTCTCGGATGAAGACTTGCCACCTTTTGGCGCCAGTCACAACCTTGCTCTATACATCACCGTCATCTGTCTAAAGAAGAATGTGCCAATGACCTTGGTGGACGATGGCTCCGCGGTCAACGTCATACCCCTCAAAACGGCATACAAACTAGGCATGAAAGAGTCGGACTGGACTCCTACAAATCAAGGTGTACGTGCATATGACGGTACACGACGAAAAGTAGTAGGACTTGCTAACCTAACCATAGCAACGGGACCAATCGAACGAAAGGTTAACTTCCAAATAGTGGACATCGAAGCTTCATTCAACATACTTCTGGGGAGGCCTTGGATTCATGCTTCTAAAGCAGTAACATCCACCCTTCATCAAAAGATCAAAATCCCACTAAATGACAAAGTTGTGACAATCACTTCGTCACCCATTAAGGCCATAATCGAGAAGCAATCAAATAATCAAGTCCTTGCGGATCCCATATACGAACTTGGGGGCTTCCAAAGTGTAAATGTCATAGAAAGCGAGTTGGCACCCTTATACTATAATCCCTACTCCAACTTGGTGGTCAACCACATTCTCAAAAACCAGGGATACTTCCCTGGAATGCCTTTGAACCCAGTGCGGAAAAACACCTTCGCGCCATACAAGAAAGGCAACTCATCGAGAATACCACTTGGACTAGGGTACAAACCCACAAATGTAAAGAAGTTCTCGAAATGCTCGCCCAAGTCCAAAACCGCAAGTATGTAGGAGTCCAAATGAGGCCATATCTTCCTACCCTCAATGGATACTTCGTTCAAGAAGGAAGTTCGGAACTCTTTCATGGATTTCCCGAACCTTGGCATTACCTCGAAAAGAAGTTAGCCGGAATCGAGATCTTTCACGATTGCTACTTCATCCCTCCAGAAACGGTTCCTACCGTCAAAACCCGTCAAGCACCTTGCTTAGACGAACAAGCTGTTAGCCTCCTGTTTGGAGAGGACCGATTTGTTAGGGCCGCGCAGGATGAGATCATTACTACGATACTTCAAGACGATCGCTTCAACCCCACCGCATTGATCACAGAAATCGACACCAAGCAACAGAAAGGGTGGAGAAAATCAATCAAATGGACCAACAGTCAAGGAAGACTCTTCAAGCTCACCACTGGAGAAGGAGAGATGTTCAAAGAAGAACCAGAAGACGACGAATTCGAATCGAGTCGGAGTCGGAGTCGAGTCGAGTCCGGAGGAGTCATTAGAGAGTCTACTCCGTCGTCATCCCCACTCCCTCGTTTCTCCTAGCTTATTTTCGAGTAGTCACGTAGTTCGGAAATGCCCCAATTCTATCGTCCCTTTGCCGCCACTATCCTTGGATCAGTTGGCTTCTTTGTTTCAACTTTACTCAAATCTTAATATGAATAAATCGAGGTTACGCTTACTCTTTGCGTTATCTTGAGTGCAATTCTTTTATGATGATACTGAGGATGACCAAGACCCAGACTTGACCGAAATACCTTCCTACGTAGCCAAAGAAATACTACGGGGAAGGGGAAGGGGGACCAGTAATTGAGGACACCGAACCCATCAATGTTGGAACCGAACTAGAACCCAAAGAACTTAGGATAGGGACTACCTTGAGCTCAACCGAAAGAACCGATTTCATAGACCTCCTAAATGAATTCAAAGACGTTTTCGCTTGGTCCTACAAAGACATGCCGGGGATCGACAGGGATATCGCCGAACATAGGATTCCAATTAAGCCAGGTTTCAAACCTGTGAAATGAAGCTTCGACGAATGAGAACAGTGGGCTCAAGATTAAGGAAGAAGTTGACAAACAATTCAAAGCCGGGTTCATCAAAGTTTCCGAGTATTCGACATTTGGGTAGCTAACATAGTACCCGTGCCCAAAAAGGATGGGAGAATCCGAGTTTGTGTTGACTTTAGGGATTTGAACAAAGCAAGCCCAAAAGACGACTTCCCTCTACCTCACATCGACATATTGGTAGACAATACTGCAGACCATGCATTACTATCCTTCATGGATGGATACGCGGGTTACAACCAAATCAAAATGGCCATGGAAGACATGCATAAGACCGCGTTCGTCACCCAATGGGGAACCTATTGCTATACAGTAATGCCGTTCGGATTAATCAACGCCGGAGCTACATACCAACGCACCGCGACTACACTCCTACATGACATGATGCATAAAGAAGTCGAGGTATATGTAGACGACATGATTGTCAAATCCAAGGAAAGAGAGGGACATATTGCGAACCTTCGCAAGTTCTTCGCAAGGCTACGGAAGTACAATATGAGACTCAACCCTCAAAAGTGCACATTCGGGGTGACGTCTGGCAAACTCCTAGGGTACGTCGTTAGCCAACGAGGCATAGAAATAGATCCTTCCAAAATCAAAGCTCTGATCGAAATGCCACAACCTCAAACAAAAAAAAGAAGTCGAGGATTCCTGGGAAAAGTGCAATACATAAGTCGATTCATATCGAAACTTACGATGATTTGCGAGCCTATCTTCAAGAAGCTCAAGAAAACAGACCACACCATGTGGGGACGACGACCGTCAAAAAGGCATTCGACGTAATCAAGGAGATATTGGCTAAACCACCAGTACTCATGCCACCACAACGAGATCAACCTCTTGGTTTATATCTCACAAGAATCGAAATCGCCCATGGGTGCTATGCTAGCTCAAATCGTAGGAAGTGAAGAAAGAGCTATTTACTATCTAAGTAAGAAGTTCTTGGAATACGAGTGCAAATATTCACAACTCGAAAAGACATGCCTCGCTCTTGTGTGGGCAACAAAGAAGCTACGTCATTACATGCTTAGCTACTCACAAGATATTCTCCAAAATGGATCCAATCAAATACCTCTTCGAGAAACCCGTTCTCAACGGACGTCTGGCAAGATGGACCATGATGCTCTCCGAATTTGACCTCAAATATGTGCCACTGAAAGTAATAAAGGGTCGCGCCGTCGCCGAATTCTTCGCAGAAAATCCCATCAACGACGCACAAACCATAGATACTTGGTCATTTCCCGACGAGGATATACTTCAAACTGATGTAGACTCTTGGGATCTATACTTTGATGGAGCATCAAACCTAAGAGGATTTGGGATAGGAGTGTTGCTCATTTCTCCCGAAGGTGAGCATACACCGATTCTTTGTCAAAACTCGACTTCGAGGTGACAAACAACGCTGCAGAGTATGAAGCTTGTCTCATTGGACTACAAGCGGCAGTAAGCTTAGGTATCAAAAACCTACGAGTGCATGGGGATTCATCACTGATCATCAACCAAATTACGGGATCCTGGAAAATCCGAAGTGAAAGCCTTGCACCCTATCAGGCCAGGATAGACCAAGTGGCTCAATTCTTTGATCATGTAACCTACTTACACCTACCTCGAGAGGAAAATCAATTTGCAGACGCTCTTGCGAAACTTGCATCTTTGATAAACATGCCAGATTACATGATGGAAATGCCTTTGTGTATCGAACGACGGTCGGAGCCAGCGTATGTCCATCAAATTACCGACGAAGAAGAAATCGCACAAGAACCTTGGTTCCAAGCAATCCTAAACTTCAAGCTTAACGGTACCTATCCGCCAGAAATGGACAAAAGGGGACAACGAGCTATACGCCTACTAGCTTCCCAATACATCCTGATGCAAGGAGAATTGTACAAAAGAACACCTCTTGGTGTAGTCCTACGTTGCCTTGATCATTCACAGGCACGAAAAGTAATGGAAGAAGTCCACGACGGAGAATGCGGTCCTCACATGAGTGGACCTATGATGGCAAAGAAAATCACACGTCTAGGGTACTATTGGACCACAATGGAATCCGATTGCATCAAATATGTGAGGCATTGCCACAATCACAAATCTTCGAACGTACAACACGTCCCTCCTTCGTTGCTCTACACAATGACATCTCCTTGGCCATTCTCCGCATGGGGAATTGATATAATTGGGAAAATAACCCCAGCCGGAACAGGAGGTCACTGTTTCATCCTAGTAGCGATTGACTACTTCACCAAGTGGGTAGAAGCGGCTTCCTACACCGCTCTTACTGACTAAAAATGTGGCAAAGTTCATACAAAACAACATCATCTGTCGATATGGTTGCCCGCATGAGATCATTAGCGATAATGGGTCCCACTTCCAAGCCGAAACCGAACAATTGCTAGCCAAGTACAAGATCAAGCATCATCACTCCTCGCCCTATCGACCACAGACTAACGGCGCGGTAGAGGCTGCTAACAAAAATGTCGTCACGATCCTCAAGAAAATGACTGACAATTATAGAGATTGGCCAAGCAAAATACCCTTCGCTTTGTGGGGGTATCGTACATCAGTCAGGACGCCCACTGGGGCTACTCCTTTCTATCTGACCTACGGCATGGAAGCCGTACAACCAGTTGAGCTAGAAATACCATCCTTGCGTATTCTACTAGAAAGTCAAATCCCGGAAGCCGATTGGAAAAGGGATAGATACGAAGAACTCATCCTCCTGGATGAACGTAGGCTACGTGCCTTGCATAATGTCCAAACATATCAAGCACGTATCAAACGAGCTTTCAACAAAAGAGTTAGGCCAAGAAACATCAAAGAAGGAGATTTAGTTCTCAAATCGGTTAGAGCTCTTTTACCTGTCGACCCGAGAGGGAAATTCAAACCTAATTGGGCCAGACCATATCTAGTCAAATCCATACTCCCAGGGGGTGCGGTTAGGATCACAGACCTGGATGGAAATGAGTTTTCAAACCCCACAAATCTCGACCAACTGAAACGATACTATGCCTAGGATAGAACAGAAACGCGCCTCGCGTAAACCCACGTGTCGCTCTTGTGGCACTAAATAAACGGCCCCTGGCCTATTTGAATGTCACTATGCTCTTGCATCTTGGCAAACTTGTCATCCTCATGTCATCAAACAAACTAAATTCGCACCTCCAGAGTAAGTAAAGCTCATGCTTGTTTTCTATGTTCATTACAAGCTCTTGCTTCGAACAATTATTCTTTTACATTTACTCGAACTACGCGCAAGGGTTTGATTTCGCTTTCTTTAAGTGAATACGTAGGCAATCCTTCACCGGATTCAACCCGCCATTATATATAAAATAAATGTAAATAGAAGGACATTTGCATTGCATTTGAAATTCGACAAGAATAATTAAAGAAAATGCCAACGGTTTCATAACCACATAACCTCTTTTATTTCATTCAATTTCTAATAATAATAGTACGACAGATAATAAAAATAGATAGGCTAGGATTCTAAAAATCCCTCCTTTTTATTACAACAATAATAATAATAATCAAATAATAATAACTAAGACTTGGGCTATTCCTCCATCTTTCCCTTGCCCTTGTCGTTCTTGTCATATTTCTTGTCACGACCTCGAGCCGGGCGCTCTTGCACCACTTCAGACCTAATCACCAACGGTCTTTCTCGAGGCCTGACTCTCCCATTCTTGTTAACCACCATCTCTGCGACAGGAGTAGTCTTCGATTTCTTCGAAGGATGAATGACTTGAAAGCCGGCTTCTTCTTCTCCTTCGGTCAGATGCTTCTCTTTCTCTTTCTCTCCCTCGCGCACCTTGTAATCAACGGGCTCGCGCTTCCTCAGTCTTTCGCGCTCTTCCGAAGTTGCAGCCTTTCTCCACCTCAGATAAGAGTCCGACACCCACAAAGCATTGGAGGAGAAGCTCAGGAACCACATGTTTCTCTGGGCCCATTTCATAGCCCACTCTCTTCGGCTCTCGGTAGTCAACGCCATAGCAGTCTGCGGGACGGTGTCAAGCCTGGGGATCATCTGCTTCAACCCAACTTGCCTCATCAATCTCTCAGGGAAGATGCACACCATAAACTCCAATCCAGGGATGCGCACGGACCTAGTGGGATCTAAAGAAGACACCCCAGTGACAGACTTGAGGTGCCACCACGGTACAACCCACCCGATCAAAGGGCCGTCATCGCCTTTAGCTTGTTCTTCCAATAGTCGCAGACCGGGTGAAGTCCACCATGTACCAGTGTCCTCATCGAAATCATACGGGCATGATAGGAAAGTGCATGAACCGGGGCTCAAGCAATCGGAGCCGTTCCATGAGCAAAACCTACCAAGACAATATTAGACACCAAAAAAAAAAAAAAAAAAAAAAAAAAAAAAAAAAAAAAAAAAAAAAAAAAAAAAAAAGAAGGTGTCTTTTACCTGTAAGATGACGGGACTTCCCAAGAACGGCAGATCGCGGTTAGATTTCCTATTATCCAAACCCAAAATGATCTCCCTAAGCACGCATGTGGGCTCTGCGCCTCCATTTGCTCAATAAGGCCCAATAGGCGAGGATCACCTCTCAAGTCCTCATCAACATGTCCCTGAAAGACATACACATGCAACAAACAGAAGCCAAATGCTCTCCTTCTAGCAACATAAGAGATAGTAGGGTCGGCCCTGTTGATGAATCGGTCTATAAAATCCAACATCCGCACGCCTTTCGGGGTAACAAGACGATCTACCTCGAGTCTAGTCGGTCCCAAGCAAATCTCTCGAACTTACTCTTATACCCTTGAGCAGTAGAAGGGATGGCAGGTAAGTGTTCAGGGTCCCACCCGCCAATAGCAGCAATTTCCTCCGGAAAAGGACAAATATCACCTCCTGGAAAGGCGAATACATGATAATTTGGATCCCAATAATCAAGGCAAGCATCCAGGAACGGTTTCACCACCTTGATGAGTTTCAAACTCAATAAAGACCCAAGATTATAAGCACCCATGTCGTGCTTTTCCGTGTTCGAAAACTCATTAGTCCATTCCTTCAAGCGAACCTCCAAAGTATTCATGATGATAATTTTCTCTTGAAAATTTATTTTAGGAGTTTTAGGAGAAGCGACGAAGAAAAGACGGAAGAATTATATGATTCAAAGCTTCGGCGCGCTTTCTATTTATACTAATTTGTCTTTGTTTCCAAAATCCGTCGTAACAAACCCCTGTGGGAACAGGCGCGCGCCCACTTGCGCTCTTCAAAGGGACGCACTGGTCTTTGCGCCTCTTCCCCATGCTCACTCCTGAGATTTCCGCGTTTGGATCTTTCCTAATTCTATAACACGCGTGATTTCCTATTCCTATGGGATTTTATTTTGGTAAACTACGGAAGTTTGCCATGTTTTGGGATTTCCTAATTTCGCGGGCACGCATTTCGAGGCGACATTGACATTTTCGCCATTTTATCACATTTGTGTATTTAATTGTCCATTTAATTCTTTTTATTTTTTCAAACATTTTTACATTTATTTCATTTTCTACATTTTCTAACTTATAAATTTCTATTTTTCTTTTTTTTTTTCGGGGGTAACCCTCCCTACCGTCCGGTCATTTCCGGTCATTTCCGGCAAAATTTTTGCATTTTTGCGTTTCTTTTGAGTCTCATTGTGCGCTAATTAAAGGCCTTATGTGTATATAAGATGTATGAATCGCGTGATTTTCCATGTAAAATTCGGCAGCATAACGGCATAAACCGTTATCTACCAAACCTGTTCAAAAACTAACCTGCAGGTACAAGCAACACAACCCAGCAGCAAAGGCACTCAGGCCATCATATATGCAACAAAAAGCAAATGTACGAGCAAACTGGGGGCTTGCGCCCCGAACAAAGTATAAATGTACAAGCAAACTGGGGGCTTCGCCCCAAACAAGTCAAAAAGACCAAGTAAACTGGGGGCTTGCGCCCCAAACCAAGTCCAAAAAATGTTTCAAAATCAAATCTACAAAACTACACAAGCTACTGCTGGGCACCCTCCAACTCAGCAACTCTCGCCATCAGAGCGGCGATCTCGGCATCCCGAAACTCGAGCTCCCTCGACAAGCGAGCCGTCCCCTCCCGAGCCTGGGCCAACTCTCGTCCTGACTCGCGGTCATCCTGCAAACAGCAACAAATTGGCTCATGTCAATCAACTCAATTGGAAAACCAAAAATCAAAAAAAAGAAGAAGATCGAAAAATGGATATAAAGGTTCATACCTGACGACCTCGACCGCCGACGAGTGCCTCAATGGCCGTAGCTCGTAGCCGGTTGGCCACCCTCCATAGTGCCACGAACCGAGATGGCGCGACCTGCATTTCAAAAGGAAACTCTCAGCAAATTAAACAAATTCAGTCAAACGTGTTCTTACACGAAAACCATGCAAAATGGGAGCTCACCCTCCGAATCAGATGCTGCCAGTCATCTAGGCCAGCATCCGTCACAGCTACGTCAAAATCACGCAGCTCAGAGATCGTCGTCCTCCCAGTGGCGTCAGTGTACTCGAGGGTCTCGGGGTACTCTGGGGGCTCGATGCCCGCCGCCTCAACCTCCTGAAAAGACAAATAGCTCTCATCAATCGACGATCTTTCGTCGCAAGTCTCGAAAATCAAATCAACAAGAAAACAAACAATACTCACCACTACCGGCCAATAGGCCAACCTCCCGTAAAGGAACGCCGAGTAATCCTCGTCAGGGAGAAGAAGGTCGTCGCCACTGGCACCGGCCAGGTCCGCCTCCTCTCGGCCTCGAAGGCTCCTAAACATCGTCCTAGGAGGATCGATGGGAACCGTCAACGCACCCCGAAAGCACCGACGAGCTAACCGCCGCCTAGATACCATACAGACCCATCGACGTCCACAACAAAGAAACTCGAGCTCCTAGGACGAAGGGTCTCGAACAAAGGGAGGCGCTCCAAAGATACTCCGCCCAAGGTCCGGGCACCCACCGTGACAATATGAAGGCAAAGGTCATTCTTATGATCAATTGAAAACAAAATATGAGAAGATGTGAATACAAATGGGATACTCACGCTCGGTGAAGGGCGTTCACGTCCCGCCGGTGACGTTGTGAGAAGAACGCTTGCTCTTCGTCCGCACATGACCCAATCCTCACCACGGATAGGCCCTCTCCAACGGCTCCGTCCTCTTGGGCGAGGTCCTAAAGTAAGAGTACACCCACGCCTGTAAAGCAAAATGGTCAATGACGATCTTTGATAAAAGAAAGGAATTTACGTTGATCTAAAGGACGGTTCATACCTCAACAGTAGTCCAGTCCCGACGGCGCCGGAGAAGTCCCCTTCTCCATCAACTCTGGGCGAACCATGGCCCTCATAAAGCGGATGAGGACCGCAAAACCAAACGGTGACCCGGTCCCAACGCCCTAAGGAACTCGGTCGAAAGAAAGGAGAGAAGCTTCGTCGACAGCCTCTCACCCTTGTCTCCGAGGTAAATCGAAGACAAGAACCACCAAAGCCACGATTTGAGCCCTCTGCTCGGCTGTACAAGGAGGAGGAGCCGTCTCCCTCCCATCAATCACCACCGATGCCAGGGTCTTCCCCGCAAAGTAATCTCGAACATAGGTACTGGGTACCAAACCCAAGACCGCAAACAGCCTTCGCGACAAGTTCCACCGATCAACCTCCTCGCCTCGGCCGAGTCCGCCTCATGCCGGTCTCTCGCCACACCATCTCCTCGGTCCCGCACGGCACTGACAAATCATGCCGTAGTCCTCCAAGGTGACTCCCACCTCACCAAAAGGCGGTGAAATGTGGAAGTCGTATCCCGACCGATCCAGAAAGCGCGGACCAAGCTAAGGTTGGCCCGCAACTTCCTCTTCACGATATCCCTCCAAACCTGAACCAGAGGACCAAACGCTCCGCGCTCGATCATGGCCCTCTCCTCCTCCGACAGCCGCTCGTAATGCTCCATCGCCGTCGTATACCCCGAGAACGACCGAATGTTCCCGGCCTCCTATTAAAATTTGAAACAAAACTATCTTTAGTTTTGGAATAAAAATTTGGAAGAGATTTGAACAAAAATGGAAAAGGATAGGTAATGAGTTAGGGAATTCCTATTTACCAAGCTCTTCACCGTCCTGTAGGACAAGTGACCCTCTGCAGCCCACACAAGGTGCCTACTCTCCCAGGTCTCGGCCCACGCAGAGCACCTCTCACCGGCGACCCCCTCGTCCGAGGTGGGCCCGTCTCGGAATCTCCTCCTCGTCAGCAGCCTCCTCCTCGGGAACCTCCTCTGCAGCAGCCATCACCGCGGCGGTGAAGGCCTGCTCTAAAGCCTCCTCAACAACAGCGGCGTCTATGTCCATAGAATCTCTCCCAGAAATAGAAGCATCGTCACCTGCAACGATTAAAGCGAATCCAGGCCGCGTCACATGACGACAAACCCTTGTTAAGTAGTTTTCGAGCCTTCAAGGCCCAGAAATCGCCCCTTTCCGGCCATCCTTGGCCATGTTCCCGCCAAATCAATCACTCATGTGATGAATAGGGTCAAGTCAAGTCAAAGTCAAAACCTAGTGCCGAGTTCGGGTCGAAAATTCGGCAGCATTTCGCTATAATGGCGATTATGCCCTAAAAAGTGTCCTACAAAAGTTGTCACAAACCAAACTTCCGAGATGACAGAAAGTTTACCCATCATCCAAGGGTCCCTACTATCAAGTTTCATCACAAATGGGCAATCCTAAGGCCATTTTCGAAGCAATTTTCGATCTAGCTGTGAAACCGTCTCAAAATTCGCTCAAGGGCTCAAAACTTGATGAAAATTCGAAGTAAAAACATGGTTATGTTCCTAACATTGCCTACTACTCGTTTCTAGTATCAATTTGGCATGAAAAATTCATTTGGGGGAAAAGCCCCAAATTTTCGATCATTTGGGTCGAAAACCCTAATGTTCGCGGCTCAAAATTCGACAAATTTGGAAGATTAATGCAAGATTAAAGCACATACCTCGATTAGTCATATTTTAAGCAAGCTTTTGAATCCAACCTTGATAGAAATGGTGAAGATTTGAGAGAGAAATTGAAGGATTTGTGTTTCAAATGATGAAATAAACCTTTCGACTTCGCGTTTTACGCGAATTCTTGAATGGGGGAACAGTGACGAAGAAAGGCCGCCTCTTCCAAGAGACGCAGCTCTTGCTGCGCCTCTTCCTTTGTTTCCCTCCTGATGGATTTTCAAAAATCCGTTATGAGTTCGTTACTCGTGGGCCCATCTTTGGTGCGCCTCTTCCTCGATGACATGTTATCACTTTGGCCCGTTTCGACGATTTCCTTTCGTTCCCGCCCGCGTTTTATCCAAAGTGCGACAATATTTCGCAAAGATTGTCCGAGTTCATTTTATCCCGCACAAAGCAAGATTTCGCAAAGATTGCTCAACCATTTTGGCGCAGAGTATTTTGCGATCGCTCACTCGAGACTTTCTTTCATGACGATTCGATGTTCCTAGTCGTCAAATCATTTTATCCGGTGAGAGTAGTATTTTGCAAGATCGCTCATTCGAAGTTTCCCCTACGACGATCAAGATGTTCCTCGTCGTCGATAGGTCCCCAACAAGAGTTCGCTTGAGACCGACGCAAGCGCATTCAACTTCCAAATTTCGCTGACCGCTCGAGACCGACGCAAGCGGATTTTCCCCGCCAGCTTTCTACCGACGTCCTGCTGTTTTCAATATCTCTTATTCCCCGCGAAGTTCGATTAAGTCTCGGGTATGATCTCTTCTTATGGCTGGCGAGCCTCCTTACGTAGTCTAATGGACTTTAAACGACCCTCCCGATAGTCGACGGACTCTAAAATGTTCCCGACGACAGTCCTTGGCTCAGACCCCTTGAGCCGCCTCGCGTCGCCATAGTCGTCGGTTGTAATCTTCGATTGACCTGATGGCTATACTTTGACTTTCGCCTTGTCCAAGCCTCGCCAAAGTGGGGGCTCAGACACCTCGTTTCGCACCCCTCGCAAACCACCCTGATGATTGGGCCGCATGTTTGATTCGCGAACGATTAGTGACAGTTCGTAAGATTATCGTCAAGTGATTGCTCAAATATAAATGTCAACCTCTTAGTTGTCATCTACGTGCCGATACGGTCGTTTTGGCGAAGAATTAGAGTACATTCGAGTCCGGTCAAAAACCGTCTCCATTTTCTCGATAGTTTGTTAAATCCCGAGTCGGAATGTTCTGGAATGTTCCGGATATTTCTATTCCTTATTCATCAAATTTTATCTTTTGGCAAATAATATCCCGTAATATTTAAAAGATAATCGAATAAATCCGTCCTACCATAACTTAAACACGGAAATCTTTCTTAAGCAGGAGGAAACCTCCTGGGAACAGACGCAACAGTGTCGCGCCTCTTCCAAGAGACGCAGTGGGCTGCGCGCGCTCTTCCCGTGCCCTTCTTTGCATGATTTACGTATCTTTTTTATATCTTTCCGAGATTCACTTCCAAAGAGTCTCCTAAACCCTATTCCTTCACGTGATTAGTATAAATAGGAGCCTTCGTTCCTCATATTTCTCACGCGAGTGTCCGCCCTTCTCTTCTCCCTTTGCATTCTAGACTTCGTTCTTACTAATTGGCGCCTACGTGCTTGGACTTCCGACCACGTAAGCTCGGATCTTTCCGGGTACCAGCCTCTCCGTTGCATGACCGACCAATTTGACCACTACACTTAATCAATCTAATTAATCTGTTCAATCGTTTTCCTCTTTCGAGGGCACTCTTTCCTTGCATTCGCGTCGAGCATCACTAATCGATCTTCTTAGTTCTTCTCGTTCCGTCAACATGTAAGTCTGAGGGTGTATAATTCCTTTTGTTTATTGTATTTTTAATTATTGTATAACAATTGTAAGGTTTATGTCGAAAACACCGTTAAAACCGATTTCTAAAACCGTCTTTAAAACCTTTTTTGCGGATTTCCAGTAGAGATGACGAGAGAAAAGACGCAAGAATCGCTGCGCCTCTTCAAAGGAGCGCAGCACCTGCCGCGCCTCTTTGTGAGGCTGCCGCAGTTCCTGCTTCTTTTCTTCTTCCTCCGTCCTCTGCAATTCGTATCAAATTTATTTGTTTTGTTTGTTCGTCTGTTAATTCTCCGTCATAAAATCATAATAATTAGCATGTATATTGTACCATATATTTCATCATTCATTCACATGTTTAATTCATCTAATCCGACTTAAATCTCAAGTAATCAATATTTGCGGGTTTTCGTCACTAATATTCAATTCGAGTTCTAGAGATTCAATTCGTTCATGTTGAGTTTCTGGGTTTCATTGTTGATATATTTTTCATCATGTTCATTGCTGATCCGCCATCAATTCATCATGTTTAGTTAATTATTCGCTTGTTTGGTTCATTCATTAACATCGACCCTTCACATGTTTAATCTGTCTTTGTCTCCGTCTCATCCATGTTTATTGTTTTATGACCTCAATCATATGTAAATAATCTGTAAATCACTTTCATCCGAATAAATAATTAAATCAATCCATTAAATTCGCCAATTAACGTTAACAATTGCAGTTTTGGCTTCACAGCCAGAGTTCGTCCTTGGAACAGACGCAGCGTTTGTCGCGCTCTTCCAAAGGGCGCGAGTGTCTCTTCTGTTCCAGACGACTTAATCGTCCTTGAACTCCTTTTCTGCTTTGACCTAGATTAATTAGTTTACGTATTAATTAACTAATATTCGTAATATCGCTAATTCCTGTTCGTTAATTTGTTATTTTATTCTTTCGTTCCTTTTTATCAAATTATCCGTTTTAAAGGTACTTTCGACATAAATCGCCTAATCCGTTGTAATTAATGTAATTCTTTTTGTTGTAGTTATATTAATTTATTGTATTCCTTTCATTTATCATTTGTATGTCTTCACATGTAAATCAACATTAAATCCTACTTCGACCCCAATTGTATGCTAATTAATTGTCCACCGACTTAGTTAATTTTCACATGCTAGGATTAAAACTTGGATGTTGCATTGCATGCATATAGCCGACGATATATCGAGTACGAATAACTTCCCTAATCATTAGTAGAGGCCGCTATCGAGGCGGGCGGGATTAGGTGTTCGATCAAAAGAGCTTCCTAATACGTACCCTCACCCCTTACTCCAGATCTCCGTGAGCACCCGTGTTCATTGGCATCCACGAGAGTCATTCTAGACATAGAATGCTAAGGGTAACGATTGCTTAGTGTTCATGTCACTACTTTGTGTCTTGACATGACACGAGGTATTCGAACGGTTCCAATTTCCCATAAAAATTGGTGGCGACTCCATACAAAATGCAAACGCTTGTTTTCGAGCCCCTTCACTCCCAAGCGCCCCCGTGGGCGGCCCGCTGTCCACAACATCCTATCCCCATCATTCTCCATAAACCCATCGCTCACATGGGCACAAGCAAAAACTTCAAGAAATTTGTAGTGACCGGTAGAAGAAGACATCATTCAACAAAACGCGGAAACGAGTACAGCTTAAACCCCAAGAAAACAGAACAACAGTGATTAACCAAAGACCCAGCGAATACAGCTGAAAGATCTAGCACCTCGACACAATTAATCACTAGAAGAAAATCTGAGCTTGACTGGCAGGAAAATGGAAAACAAAAAAACAGGAAAAAGGGGAACCTTATACCAAAGCAACCAGTAGAAGGATGCAAGCAAGATCCCCACCGAAAAATTAAGTACCAACCCAACCAAGTGACATTAAAACATAAACTTATTATAAAACTATAGCAAGATTAATAATTAGCAACCAAACCCACAAGGAAGGGAAGATGACGTCCAGCCGTGATGCACAAAACGCAGCTCCCAGCAGGAGAAGCGCGCCAAGGAAGTCGCACCAGGTGAAGGAAAACGCGACAAACGATCGATAAACAACCCTCGAAAGCAATGAACCGACCGAAGATCAATCAAAATCCCTCTTATTCCAACAACAGGAAAGCAATCGACTAATAGCAGAGAGGAAACGAATTGAAAAGGTTGGAAAAAACCTCGCCGGCGACCTAAAGAGGCGACCGGAATAGTCGCCGGCGAGGAGGTGATCGATTTTTTAGGGTTTTTTAATTTGGGGCTTTTTGGGTTTCTCTCTCTAGAATAAAAAGGTTGTAGTACTCATTCTTAGATCACTATGCTAAAATCCTACGTATAACTTTCTTTATTCAATTTCCCTATAATGATTATATATGTTGATGTATGTTAGTCAATTTGTATTCCGAGTATCATCAATCTATCACCCAAAACGTACCATTTCTATACATAGAATCTGTATAACTTTACATTAATAGAATGTTGTAAATGAAAGAGTAGGAAAAGACAGTGAATAAAAGAGGTAAGTTAATGAAGTGTCATAACAAGAGATGCAACAACAAAAGGTGATACCACACTGTAATACAGTACAGAAGAGCACAATCCTAAAATTTCTTTCGTTGGAAATTTAGTTGTCCCAAGTCTGACAATATATATTGATGACTAGACCTGTACTCGGGCCGGGTTAGGGCCGGGCTGGGCTGATCAGGGGCCGGACCGGGCTCTCCTAGTCAAACCCGGGCCAGGGGAAGGGTGTAAGGTAATATCCGTATAAGACCCTTTAAATTTAAGGATTATAACGTAAATTTAACATGTGAATAAAGGTCATAAACGAAATATAACGAAGAACGATTAAGCAATAGAAATAACCTTCGGTCCTAGTGCAAAATGGCAATGAGAGATCAAGGTAGATCTCCTCCTAATTGTTGCACCCAAGATTGTCCGAGAAATGCCCTTGTGCTAGAATGAATCCTCTAATTGCCTTGCAATATAGAGAGGATTGTTTTGTGAGTTTTGGTTAGATGAGAGATCTAGAATTTTTAGAGAGACAATTCCCAAAACCCTAATTTGTTTTAGCAAATGACAAAATTAGGTTAAGCAAGAGGAGAAGCTCTCCTTTTGTTCTCCTAATCTCGGCCAAACCGAGTGAGAGGAAGAGAAATGGGCTTTTCCATTTCCTCTTCACTTAAACTCGTGGTACGACCCGAAATGCGCTAAATGTATATGACACGGTTTAATTATAAATCGTCATCGGTTATCGGTTATTAAAGCATCAACTAATAATACGGATTAGTTGAATTATTAATACATGTCCGACAAAGACAATATTGTATAATTATATTCAATATACATTAATCAAATATAAATCGTTTATATTCAATCTTACGAATTAATCGTTAAATTCGTCTTAGCCATTTTTATTTAATCCGTATTAAATAGAATATCTCAACATCACATTTTTGACTAATTAATAGTCAAATAACTCAGACTAACTGGTTAGTCAAATTTGGCATCTACATGACTGTATTTTCATACCGTCACATTTCTCAAACGTATCCTATAGGTGTGACTTTTAGGGACCAATTGATCACCGCCATCAGTATGACAATAACGTCAAACTTATCTAGCAAGTCAACCGTTATTGATAAACGTGGACCAACTGATTATGATACAAAAGTATACCCTTTGATCCTTTTAGAGATTTATAAGTCCTTGCACTAACTCATTAAGGACACCACCCCAACAAGCTCCCACTTGTCCGTACAAGTGTATGTGCAATGATGTTATCCGCACTAACTGGAGGACACCACCTCCAACAAACTCCCACTTGTCCGTACAAGTGTATGTGCGATAACCGATTCTCATATTCATTTAAAATTTCTCCCACTCAATGTAAAACAATTTGCAGATCCGGATCCACAAAGGTCGTATTTTACAATCGATCTGGATCAAGAGTGGTTTCCCCGACTAGAGAGTAACTTAACTGATAAAACGAATCCGTATCCGAGCATGGCCATGCATTTCGATTCTGACTCCTCGAGTGGCCCTGAGAAATATCGAGTACCCGATAAAGGCTGAATATTTCCTTCAACTCGAACTCCTTCCGATCTAAGCGCAAAGATGAAATGACCTAAACAATCTACTTGGCCCCCTGTCACGGATGACCGTGAGAAAGAAACCAAAGTCACCCAAAATCTGCCTTAGTCTCAAGAGACAGTAGATAGTCAAAAGAATCGACTCTTAGGATCACCATGGAGGTCCTATCCACGACCGGCACCGAATGTTATAAAACATTTAGGACTCCACGTCGATGTCACAATTGTGTCCTACGAAATATCCATATAAATCGCCTCTGTGATTGGTTAGCCAACCGGTTGACTTATGGCTCGTTGAACCCACCATCAATCAACGTCACAAAATAATTGCCGAGTTATCACTCATGTGGGCAATTAAGGACTGAAAAATATAATGTTCGTTCAGTTCACTTTGTGGTGTTCAAAATTTGTCGTACAAATCCACATGAAAAACAAAATATATATAAAATATCAAAACGATGATGTCGTATAGAGTACAAAAGGGAATGAATCTAATCCATAAAAGAGTACTACAACTTAGGAACACGTTTAATTCCCATGGAATTAACATGCCCTTCATGTTTATCTTGTCGTAATGCTTTAGTGAGAGGATCTGCTATGTTATCCTCAGTAGCAATCTTTTCTATCACTACTTCCTTTTGCTCCACGTAATCTCGGATTAGATGAGCTTTCCGTTGTACATGTCTAGACTTGTTGCTAGACTTTGGCTCCTTAGCTTGGAAGATGGCACCACTATTGTCGCAATAGATGGTGATCGGGTCATTCGAACTAGGCACTACGGATAGCCCATGTAAGAATTGACGCATCCATATCGCTTCCTTTGTAGCTTCGTGACGCGGCATAGTACTCGGACTCGCCGTAGAATCTCAGAATAGATTTGTTTCGAACTCTTCCACTGATCGGCGCCATTAAGAGTAAAAAAGCGAATCCAGATCGAGATTTCGAGTCATCTCGATCCGTTTGGAAGCTAGCATCTGCAACAGAATCTTGCGCATAGCTTTTGTTCGCCTCCATAAGTCAATGCCCAATCTTTAGTCCTCCGTAGGTACTTAAGAATGTTCTTGACACCAGCCAATGTGGTTCACCTGGATCTTTGTTGGAATCGACTTGTCATACTCAATGCATATGCCACGTCCGGACGTGTGCATATCATGACATACATGATAGATCCTATTGCCGAGGCATAAGGTATCCGTGCCATGCGCTCTTTCTCTTCCGGTGTCTCTGGTGCCTGAGACTTGCTCAAATGCACCCCTGGAGCCATGGGAAGAAACCCCTTCTTGAAGTTAGTCATGCTGAATCTCTCTAGGACTTTGTCTATGTAAGACTCCGATCGAGAGATAGCATCCGTCGTGATCTATCTCGATAGATACGGATGCCTAGAATTCTTTGTGCCTCTCCCAGATCTTTCATCCGGAAATGGTTTTTCAACCATACTTTCACCGGTTAAGAGCGGTATGTCATTCCCAATCCGGAGTATGTCATCGACATACAATATTAGGAAGACAATCTTGCTCCCACTCGACTTGATATAAAGACATGGTTCCTCGACCGATCGAGTAAATCCATTTTCTTTAATCACTTGGTCGAAGCGATGATTCCAACTCCGAGATGCTTGCTTAAGTCCATAAATGGAACGCTTAAGCTTGCACACTTTCTTAGGATGTTGTGGATCGATGAAACCTTCGGGTTGTACCATGTACAACTCTTCCTCCAAAAAGCCGTTTAAGAAGGCGGTTTTCACATCCATTTGCCAAATTTCATAGTCATGAAAAGCGGCAATCGCTAAGATAATCCGAATGGAGCGCAACATGACTACGGGTGCAAAGATTTCATCGTAGTGCAAACCTGGCACTTGGGTGAAACCTTTAGCAACTAGTCGTGCTTTATAGATATCTTGTTGACCTTCCACGAAATGCTTTATCTTGTAAAGCCATTTGCATTGAAGGGGACGAACCTTAGCGAGTAAGTCAACAAGATCCCATACGTTGTTCTCATACATAGAGTCCATCTCGGATTGCATGGCCTCAAGCCATAGCTTTGAGTCGAAACTAGTCATGGCACCTTTATAGGTTGCGGGTTCACTACTCGTTAAGAGTAGAACGTCATCTATGTCATGTTCCTCGACCATACCAATGTATCTCTCTGGAGGAATAGAGACTCTTCCCGACCTCCTAGGTTCCTCAGGAATGTTAACCGTAGCCTGGATTGAAGGAATAGGTTCCTCCAATAGTTGCTCGGTACTTGGTTCGGAATCTCCGACGTTCGAAGGTTCTATCACTCTTTGCATTCTCGAGAAATTCCTTCTCTAAGAATGTCGCACTAGCCGCAACAAAAACACGTTGTTCGGTTGGCGAATAGAAGTAATGACCAAGTGTTCCTTTAGGATAACCTATAAAGTATGTCTTGACCGATCGCGGGCCGAGCTTATCCTCGTGTCTCCACTTGACATAAGCCTCGCAGCCCCAAACCCGTATAAAGGACAAGTTAGGGACCGTTCCTTCCATAGTTCATATGGAGTCTTGTCAACAGCTTTAGACGGACTTGGTTAAGTATTAGAGCAAATGACAAAGAGCATAACCCCACAATGAGTCAGGCAACACGGTGTGACTCATCATGGATCGAACCATATCAAGTAGTGTTCGATTTCTCCGTTCGAACACACCATTCAATTGAGGTGTTCCAGGTGGAGTTAACTGTAAGGCAATCCCACAGTCTTTGAGGTGTTGATCAAACTCGTGAGAAAGATACTCGCCACCACGATCTGAACGTAGTGTTTTAATCTTTCTACCAAGTAGGTTCTGTACCCTATTTTGGTATTCTTTGAATTTCTCAAAGGATTCACTTTTGTGCTTCATTAAGTAGACATAGCCATATCTACTTAAATCGTCCGTGAAAGTGATGAAATACCTATAGCCTTCTCGTGCGGTGATTGACATAGGTCCACATACATCCGTGTGTATGAGTCCTAATAGGTCAGCAGCGCGCATTCCAACACCTTTGAAGGAAATACGAGTCATCTTACCGATGAGACATGATTCACACGTGCCAAATGATTGAAAATCAAAGGCCGAGATAGCTCCATTTTTAATGAGCTGTTTTACGCGTTTCTCATTAATGTGTCCCATACGGCGATTACCATAGATACGTTTGATCTTTGTCACCAACCTTTAACTTTTTATTCATTACGTGTAATATTTCGGTGGTCTGATCTAAAACATAAATTCCGTTCATGGAGACTGCCTTGCCATAAATCATATCGTGTAATGAGAAAATGCAAGTATTATTCTCTATTACAAATGAAAAACCAAGTTTGTCAAGTGCGAAACAAAATAATGTTTTTGGAAAGACTGGGTACATAATAGCAGTTATATAAAAATAACTCAAATCCGCTAGGAAGCTGGATCACGTATGTTCCCCTCGAGACGGCAGCCACTCTTGCTCCATTCCCGACACGCAGGTCAACCTCACCCTTTACGAGAGGCTCGAGATTTCGGAGGCCCTGCACATGATTACACAGATGAGAACCACAACCAAGATCAAGTACCCAAGTTCCGGAACTTGCGTGGTTAATCTCAATCATATGAATAAAAGTAGAAGAGAGAGAAGACATACCAACAGGTTTAACACGACCTGCCTTTAAGTCCTCATGATAAACAGGACATGTACGCCTCCAATGCCCAGTCTTGTGGCAATGATGGCATTCCATGTTTTCATTCTTGCTCTTTGTCGCGCCTGATGAGGTGCTCGACTCACCAGGCCCACTCTTACCTGAACCCGACTTCTTGAACTTCGGTTTACCTACTGCTAGGTTTGCCTGAGCTTTGCCCTTACCTTTCCCCTTGTTTGTCACAACGAGAACATCCTGTTTCAAGCTCCCACTGAACTTCATGTCCTTCTCGGTCCCGAGAAGGGAGTGCAATTCATGGGGACTTTTCTTCAAATCATTCATATAGTAATTCGCTCTAAATTGCGAAAAACCATCGTGGAGTGAGTGAAGCATGCGATCGATCACAATGTTCTCGCCGATCTTACAATCAAAGGTCTCCGACTTCTCGACATTCTCAATCATGCCGAGAATGTGTGGGCTAACTGGTTGGCCCTTTTCGGAGTCTCGCATCAAAGAAGCGAGTGGTATGCTCATAGGTCACGATTCTCGGTGCTTTCGAGAATTCCTTGGTGAGCGTGGTGAAAATCTTGTTCGCACCATGGGCTATGAAGCGTTTCTGCAAATTGGGTTCCATTGCAAAAATGAGTACGTTTTTAATCGCACTGCTTCCATACGTAAATCATTAAACTTGGTGATTTCAGCAGCTCTAGCCGTGGGACCGGGGTTTGCCGGGATGGGCTCTAATAGATATTTGAGCTTCCGTCGCCAGCGGCGACATTCCGTAATGCCGCCTCCCGGTCCGCGAAGTTTGATCCATCATTCTTCGATCCGAGTAGACGATTCATCCGATTCATGAAGATCCGAAGCCAGGACTCACGGTCCAATGTGGCACTTGGCATTGGGTTATCAGTAGAACCAGCCATTGGTTATTTGCAGTTTAAAAGTTCGTGATCTACACTGAAAAAGAAAGAAAAAAAACAAAAACGAAATAAGCAACTCATCGAGGTGATTTAAGTCTATTTAAAAATTCATTTTAACGTGTAGACTCTCGCACTTGCATAATTGATCTCCCTCAAGAATGATACAAGTGATCCCAAGACTCAATTTCTGTAAATTGATAAGCCAACTGTTTAGCTAATTCTTCCGTAAGAACTCTTGGTCGATAGATTTCCGTAAATCCTATCTATAGTCCACCATAGTCACAGGATCGTACGAGTGACCATAGTGTTGAGATAAAATAGGTCAATCGATTCCAACTTACCCGACGTAGAAGGGGTCATATTATGCCTACCGACGAAGAAGGGACTCATTGGAGTTTGACCTATAAAGACCGTTCTCAATTTTTGTTTGTACGAGGAAGATCCCATCAACTAAATTATAATTCATATTAAGTGAACGAATAACTAGCGTCTGCGTGAATGAATTAATTTGGGTGATGGCTTAAAAAACGTGTGACATGAGAATGTCAAAGAAAACTAACTCGTGACCTCTATATGTGTCAGTTTTCATGCAATAATTAGGTGGTTTGGTTTTTAGGCGGAATATGATGCATATTATCGTTACGAAAAATAAATAAAAGAATGCAATACGTAAATAAAAATTCCTAGTGTGGCCTATCCTAATAAAAAGAACATAAAACAACTTTGGAATCCACCGTTGGACCCGAGAAGCTTGTCTTGATGTTCCATCTTGATCCATGTAGCGGGAGTGAGCATCCTGTCTCCATCTTTGGTCTTCTCAAAAATTACAATTTAAAATTTACAAATATAAACCTATTTACATTCTAAATAAAAACTGTAATTAAAAGAAATAAAAATGGAGATACGAGATCTCAAAATACAACCAAGACCGTGTTCCATCATTACGGTAACACGTTCTACTAAGGCCACACTAAGTTACAACCGTTTGCAAAATAAAGAAATACGTAATTAAAAGCATTCAAATTAAACTAGAACGATAAATAAAATGCATCAACTAAATTAAATTTATTCGTGACATAATTCCGTAATTATGTTAAATTTATCCAAACCACCAAAGATAATTAAAATTATATGACAAAACCGCTTTAGTCAAGTTAATTTTAATCCGAGATAATCCGTTACTTTAAATCGTTTTAAAGTAATTTGATTGTTCGTGGGTGAACCGTTTCACTATCAAGCGAGAGCATAAAACCGTTTTATGCAAAATTGGCCGAAAGAGAAAAAAAACAAATTTTTTTTTTTTCTCTGTACTGTTGTACGTGAACAGTACCAGAAAGGGAAAATTTTTTTTTTTTTTTTTTAAAAAAAAGCAAAATGCCGAGAGCCTCAAAAGGCAAAAAAAAAATCAATCGGCTTTAAAACGAGAGCAACAAGAGATCAAAACAAAACGGTTTGATAAAACACAATTGTAATTTTAATCTAATCCGTATAGAAATCAAACTACAATTGTTACATCTTCAACATATTGCAATCATTATCGGTTAAAATTACAACATGTGAAGAACGATTGAAAACAAGAGATCTAATGATCTAACAAAAATTGTGTGGCACGCATAACGATGCAAAAAAAACAGAAAAACAGGCCGTGTTCATGAAGGCCACACGGTTTTCTAAAACAAACTGGCCGAGACAAAAAAAAATGCCACACGAAATTTTATGCAATCATTTTGATCGATCTTTAACATATTGCAATGAATATCGATTACAATACAATATGCAAAGATCGAAAATGAAAACAAAACAAAAAACAAACATCACCGTGTAAACTTGACACGGATCCCAAGGCACAAAAAAACGCAGCAAAAGTAGCAAAAAAAAATAAATGCCGAGGGAAAAAAAAATTTTCAACCGTGAGAAAATTTTGCATCAAAAATTAATCGATCCATTTCGTTTGATGAAAAACACATAGAAAATTTACGTGGCCTCGCTCTGATACCACTTGTAAGGTAATATCCGTATAAGACCCTTTAAATTTAAGGATTATAACGTAAATTTAACATGTGAATAAAGGTCATAAACGAAATATAACGAAGAACGATTAAGCAATAGAAATAACCTTCGGTCCTAGTGCAAAATGGCAATGAGAGATCAAGGTAGATCTCCTCCTAATTGTTGCACCCAAGATTGTCCGAGAAATGCCCTTGTGCTAGAATGAATCCTCTAATTGCCTTGCAATATAGAGAGGATTGTTTTGTGAGTTTGGGTTAGATGAGAGATCTAGAATTTTTAGAGAGACAATTCCCAAAACCCTAATTTGTTTTAGCAAATGACAAAATTAGGTTAAGCAAGAGGAGAAGCTCTCCTTTTGTTCTCCTAATCTCGGCCAAACCGAGTGAGAGGAAGAGAAATGGGCTTTTCCATTTCCTCTTCACTTAAACTCGTGGTACGACCCGAAATGCGCTAAATGTATATGACACGGTTTAATTATAAATCGTCATCGGTTATCGGTTATTAAAGCATCAACTAATAATATGGATTAGTTGAATTATTAATACATGTCCGACAAAGACAATATTGTATAATTATATTCAATATACATTAATCAAATATAAATCGTTTATATTCAATCTTACGAATTAATCGTTAAATTGCCTTAGCCATTTTTATTTAATCCGTATTAAATAGAATATCTCAACATCACATTTTTGACTAATTAATAGTCAAATAACTCGAATAACCTGTTAGTCAAATTTGGCATCTACATGACCGTATTTTCATACCGTCACATCTCTCAAACGTATCCTATAGGTGTGACTTTTAGGGACCAGTTGATCACCGCCATCCGTATGACAATAACGTCAAACTTATCTAGCAAGCCAACCGTTATTGATAAACGTGGACCAACCGATTATAATACAAAAGTATACCCTTTGATCCTTTTAGAGATTTATAAGTCCTCGCACTAATCGTTGGACACACCAACAACAAAGGGGTGGGCCGGGCCGGCTCTCCTAGTCAAACCCGACCGGTGGGTCGGGCCGCTATGGTCGTCTTATCATGGGCCTTACCCTTTTATTTTTTTTATTTTTTTTTGCTAAAATGGTGGGCCAAGGCCGGGCCGGGCTGAAATTTCAGGACCCAGACCAGGCCAGGGTTAACGGCGGGCTAAGGTCGGGCCGGGCCGGTTCAGGCCAGGCTGCATAAAATAACGGGCTAGGACGGGATGGGTCCGGCCGAGCCGGGTCAGCCCGTGCTGATGGCCAGCTCTATTGATGACCATATTTATCTCACTAGTTTGACATACATCCTTTCCACAAAAATTTACCTCAAATCAACTCTTCTAAAAATACAGTTCAAATCACAACCATATAACCATATGCATTGACTGTTAAATCATACAAATGGGCGTGGCCTGGTTCGAACGGAGGAAGGACAGACCACTCAACAACACAAGGAAGATTCCATCATAAAATCAATTGGCAATAGGACGAGCAGCCCCTTAGTTACAAAGTGGTACAATCTTTATTTCTCTTTCAATGTGGGACACTCACATGTGGGTTAACACGAAATTCTTCACATCGACTTGTACAAGTAAACAATAAAATGGTACTCGTAATCAAAATTGATTGACTTGAGTGGTCTATGGAGACTTTTATGTTTTACAAGTGATTAGAAATTCAATTCTCTATTCGAAAGATACACCATTGTGTATAAGTGTATAAATTTTAACCGTTAATATAATATGACAAAATTTTCATTTGTAGAAGTGTATAAATTTTAACCACTTAATTCCATGCTAAAATAATCTAAAAATGTACAACGGCTTATTTAATAATGATCAAAAGTCGTCCTACTTCAGTTACCACAACATTGCATATTTGCATGGACATACAAAATCCCAAAACACGACAATTATTCGTACGATTCCTTCCTTTCTAAATCCGGATTCCATTACCCCCTTATCCACGTCATTGCACCACCTTCCTTTCTTTTTGTTACCATCTCATTAGTTATTGTTCCGCGTTTTATCGGGCGCGATGCCCCAATTTAGCTAATCGCTCGACCGACCTCGTTAGGATTTAGGGGGAATCAAAATAGATGAGTAAACTGCCTTTCACCTGGCTAGAAACGTCTAGACACCATAGAAGTTACTATACTTACATACAAGACAAGCGTGTAAAAAAGACATAATGTAAAATACTTAGAACACATCTTGGGTAAAATGCTAAAACTAAGTACATCAGAAGTATATTAACAGAAATTGATATGATCCACATGTAAGAATATTGGGTCCAATACTATTTATGTGGACACACTATTATACAGATTTTATTTGTTTTCTATCGTTTAAGTTTAACCCAATATAATGATCCATTCGGATAATATAATACGGGCATATTAATCACGTCGTATAAAGTATGGGCCGGATATCTTAATTGTGTAGATACCCATTAGGTTACTAATGCATGATGGGCACATTAGATTAAGGAAACTATATAAAAGTCATCTGGGTTATGATCCCTGGTAGCACACAATAATCTAATCTCCCCGCACCCCATCGGTAGAGAGATCCCCATGGTATGTGTGTCTACTAGAAGACATAATCCTGAATACCGTCCCTTCAGACGATTTATTCCAACCTCTCGTCATGTAATCAGGTACACTTCCGCATCTAGTATTTACCGATTAATTTAGTATGAAGTTATGATCTCATAAGTATTTAATTTTAACAAGTGGTATCAAAGCCACTTTCATATTAAATTATTTGGGATTGGATAAATAATACGTGAATTTTTTCTGCGTTTCAGTATTGTCTGGATGATTTATTATCCTCCTTGTAAATCTTTGTTTGTGATTCATGATAAGTATCATGCAATTTGCCATAAAGTATCTTTTGTCCACTAACTCAGTTTGCAAAATTCCTTTGCTTTGGTTTGTGGAAATTTGTGAAAAGGTCAGGTGTTATGCGCCAATGTTTCAATTCATTCGTAGCCCGCATATATTGGGGATTAATTTAATTTTTTTCGGGATTAAGCGCTTTCGGGATCTATGGTTTGAAGTTTTTGATATATTAAAGTGGTCTATTGATCTTTCGATTATGATCATCATTCATGTGGTTTTGGTTTGCAGCTTTTGATAATAATTAAGATTTGTCAAACTTGTGTTCGTTTGGGTGTGATATAGCTAACGTGAAAATATGGGCAAGAAAATTGTTTATCTGCCACTTCACGTCTTCACGGTTAATCACTATTAAGGATTCACGGTTAATCATTATTAAGGATTCGTTTATAGCTCAATACGGCTTGATAATAACTTTTTTTTTTTTTTTGACAAAGAACAAATAAGATACTTTACACAAGAAACTCGAGCAAGATTATGAGCTATCTTCACTCCCCTAAGACAGAAACTAAGAGAGCACCAATGAAAATGAGACGCAATAGACTTAATATCATGGATAATGCAATGATAGATGCAATCGGCTTTTCCGCTCCCGCAACCTGCAAAACCAAGTTAAGACAATCCGTAACAAGTCTAATATGAAGGTACCCCTCGTCCAAGGCCCATTTAAGCGTCATGATAGCTGCATGTCCTTCGGCATGAAGGGCAGAAGAGGCAAACGAGCGAGCGTGAGCAGTGTTCCTTAAGGTCCCATTACCATCCAATAAACACCACCCCATGCCAGCACTTCTATCATCCCTCCAAGCAAAGATCACACTTGACAAGACAAACATTTCCGCACCCAGGTCCACCAACAATCCAATAGGGAAGGAGTTTCTAACCCTCTTAGCTAACCCAAAATCGGGGAGGAGTCCACCAAGGATCTTTGGAAGGAGGCTAGCATCCTTACTGCACACAACCTCCTTCATACACTGAATGTCACCAAGAATAGAAAGTAGAGCATTCATAGGCCAAGGGCGACGATTCTTGAAGATCATATCATTCCTGCAACACCAAATTCTCCATAGGGTAGCGATTAGGGGAAAAATGAGGGAGTTAGGATCTGGGCCACTTAGGAAATAAGTAACCCAGTTAATGACCCAAACCCTAACATCAATGTCCACCCCTCCCGTGATTTTAAGTCCTAAAGGGCAGCCAAACCATAGAGCCTTTGCAAAGCTACAATCTCTAAACAGGTGAGAACTAGATTCCACACAAGGAGATGAGCCATCACAAAGAGTACAGGAGGAGCGCCAATTCATTTTTTGTCTAAGGAATTCAGAGCCCAATGGAAGGGCATTAGCCATAAATTTCCATAAAAACACCTTTAGCTTGTTAGAGATAGGCAACTTCCAGAGTTTATATCTGCAAAAAGCCACAATTGTTGCAGACATTCTAGAAAGATCAGCAGGCGAGGTAGGTCCATTGGTTAAGGCCATAACAGCAACATAATATCCCGACTTGACAGTGAATGCACCATGTTTAGAGAATTTCCAATAGAAGGAGTCATCCGAGGGTTGACACGGGATATAACTTGCGAGGATTTTCTTTATAACTCCCTCACCCGGATCGAAACCAAGAGAAGAGAGATCTCATCTCCTATGACTATCATGAAGGTCACTAACCAGTAACGCGGGATCAATAGGAGCATCAAAAACCTCTCTACAAAGATCATGAAGACTATCACCCTCTATCCATTTGCTCTTCTAAGTATTAAGACGAGAAGAAGATCCAATAGTCCAAGCAATGTTATTGTAGATAAGATCGGATCCCCATACAAGGCTTTTAAGAGCCCAAGACGACGCTTGTGGAGCCTTCCAACGGGTCTGGAATAAAATATCATCTTGAACACCAAGCTTGGGACCAATAACTTTACTAATAAGGCATCTCGGAACACTTAAGATTCTCCAAGCAGATTTGGCAAGAAGAGCTTGATTAAAGCAAGCAATATTACGAAGTCCAAGGCCCCCTTCACCCACAGGTCTACTAAGGAAATCTTTACTACACCAATGGATAGACCTATTATTTCTAGTTCCACTCTACCAAAAATGCACCATCAAGGACTGGAGTTTTGATGTTACACTTACCGGTATACGAAATACCGATAGAGAGAAAAGAGATAGTGAAGACATAACAGAACGAATAAGAGTCAATTTACCAGCCGAAGAGAGAAAAATGTTATTCCAGGAGGATAGCCTTCGCTTAGTCTTGTCAACACGAAATTTAAATAAATCCCTTTTAGAAGACCCAATACTCGTAGGTAGGCCAAGATAGTTGCCAAGATCATGCTTAGGAGCAAATTTAAACTCAGTCAAACACTTCTTGACCGTCATAAGTGAACAATTTGGACTGAATAGAATAGATGACTTATCTTTATTAAGACATTGCCTAGATGCAGCACAGTATTCATCGATAATATTCATAAGAAAATCCAAATTGTCATAGTCACCACGGATAAAGAAGAGTGAATCATCCGCAAACAATAAATGGGAAATTTCCGGCCCGTGCTTGCAAATTTTGATACCCTTAATGAGGTAGTTATCCTGGGCATAGAGAATCATTTGGGATAGGACTTCCGTGCAAAGCGCGAATATATAAGGGGATAAAGGGTTACCTTGCCTAATCCCACAACCAGGTTCAACTCTATCCATAGGAGCACCATTAATCAGAATTTCGTAAGAAACATATTCAATAGTACTCATAATAAGCTGAACCATAGAGCCCGGCAAATTTAAGTAGGAGAGCACCCCTCTTATGAAATTCCAGTTTAACCTATCACAGGCTTCACTCATATCAGCCTTTAGAGCCATCATACCCATCTTACCATAACTCCTATGATTTATGGCATGAAGAATTTCTTGGGCAATGACAATATTATCAGGAATACTTCTATTAGGAACAAAAGCACTCTGAAAAGGACTGACAAGATCATCCATAACCCCTTTTAATCTATTAGCAATACACTTTGTGACAACTTTCATAATAACATTGCAGAGGCTAATCGACCGAAAATCCCTAACTCTCTCCGGACAGTCATTTTTCGGAATAAGAACAATAAAGGTTTTATTGAAATCCTTAAGCACAGTACCGGAATTTAGGATATTGAGAGCTCCTTTAATAACATCATTCTTAACAATAGCCCAATACTTTTGGTAAAAAGCAGTCGGAATACCGTCAGGACCCGGTGATTTTAGAGGTCCCAATTGGAACACAGCCGCACGAACTTCATTTTTCGAATAAACACGACCCAATTTGGCCCTCTCCTCCGTACCCACTTTGCGCTTAAGATTATCAAATAAGTAACCATACTTATTTAAGTAATCTTCAAAACACTCAGGCTCATAATCGGAATTAAAGATAGTGGAGAAGTGTTCATAAAACAAACCACCAATCTCCTTCATATCAAAAGTCCATTCATTAGACTCCTTCTTAATACCTAAGATAAGATTAGCACCAGATCGTCCTTTAACCCAATTGAAAAAGTACTTTGTGCACGTGTCACCCTCACAATTCCATTTCAATTTGGTACGTTGACGCCAATAAGTGCAAGCAGCAAGAGAGAATTCCATAAGCTTTTTGTGGCATGATTCGTAATTAACAATATCACCACCATTCTCAATATCTAAAAGATTGGACTCAAGATCCTGATCAAATTCACTCCACTTTAGTCCTCATTCATCCTTTTTGTTACAAGCCAAAACACTAAAAGCGGTATTTATACGACGAAGTTTTTCCAAAAGAACATGAGAAGCATCACCCTTAACATATCTTTCCCAGCTTTCTTTAACCAAATTTACCGCATTCGGCATGATCAAAACACCAAGTCTCTAGCCTATACACTTTCTTTTTGGTGTTCAGAACCATATTTGTATCAAGGATTATAGGCGCGTGATCCGATATTTGAATAGGTAAGTGTTTGATAAAAGTATTTGGGAAAAGAGAAAGCCAATCATTGGGAGCAAACCCCTTATCAAGTCTTTCGTATATTCGATGTGGACTATCCCTATTATTGCACCAAGTGAATCTGGGTCCCTTAAAGGGGATATCCATCAAACAATGTAAATTCTTCCAATAAGTGAATAAGTTTGCTCCTCGAATCAATTTATCACTGCCACCTAACTTATCAGAAGAGAACTCAACTTGGTTGAAATCACCTATAAGCAAAAAGGGTTTGTCGAGAGAATTAAGATGATGGGTAATGTTTTCCTAAACAGCACCCCTCTTAGAATGATCGGGTTCACCATAAACACAACACAAATACCACATGCTACCCTTACACTGATTCACCAAGAGGATAATAAGATTGCAACTGATAAATACACATTCTAATTTACAACTACTTTTCCAGCCGACCCAGAGCCCCCCTTTTAATCCATCAGCATCACATCCAACAGACTGAAGGAAACCCATAGGTCGCAGAAGAACATCCACTGAAAGTACATCACACTTAGTTTCAGAAAGGAAGACGAAATATAATTTATTATGAAAAGACCTACAAATTGCTCTAATTTTAGGAACAACAGGGGCAAACAGGTCCTTAAGACCCCTGCAATTCCAAGTCAAACCTTTCATGGGGAACAATGGGGTTGAGACCACCGCATCCTGGCCACCCAACAACATTGCCACACCCCGACTTCACCCTACCAAGCACATCTCATACGCAAACCCCAACACCCAAAAACACCCGTAAACTGACTCAAGCAGGAACACCAACTTCGAACCATCCAACCCAACCGAGGCACCCAAAACAAGACCACTCAGAGCACAAAAGAGCCACTACAACCAGACTTGCCATTGCGAAAAGAAGAAGGACCCGACGACCACCATGACAACCAGCACAGAAACCAAACCAAACCACCATCTGCAACCACTCACACCAAAACGACCAAACAAACGAGTCTCGAAACTCAAAAGACACAGAAATAACAAGGACCCACTTGGGAGCAGCATGAGAAGGAGCAATAGATGAAGACCCATCAACAAGACAACAAGATGTACCAAGACACCACATGGACACCCGAATCACCAGAGGATACCTCCCAGGACCACCGCCAAAACAAACAAACCGACCAAACAAACGGACGACACAGTTCAACACAAGGGAGAGAGAAGAGGGAACGAAAGGTGGAGGAAATGGGGGGATCACCTTATCAGACCCAAAAGACATCCGCTTGGGAGACCAACAGAACCAACAAAAGAGAAAACTTCATCAACAGGACAGACAAACCAGGGATGGGGGGAATTGGGGGATCACCCCTGGAATGAGAACGAAAAGCGACGGTGACAGGACAAGGTACCGGAGGGAACGGACAAAACACTCTTAAACTTTAAACAAATCGCGGCATAACCATCTTTAAAGATGAATACCAAACGAAACCTCACTTAAAGTAACACCATTACTTTAAAAGCGAAAACAAGAACAACATTTAATACGATTGACACAATAATTAGTGAAACATGTAACATGGATCATATCACCGCGCCTTGTTGCTGCCCCGGTTAAACTTGTTGGTCAAGATCCTTGTGTTAAACTCATTTTTTGGTTCATTGATATTTGGAGTTGCAGGAATCTGCTAGCTCCTCGACGCAAACGTAAACAAGGGCAAATCTGCCGCCATACGAGGAGCAATAAACATGACCGTCGGAGGAACGAAACGACGATGAAGGAGCTTCTTAAAACGCAAAATTCAGGCTGGTTAGCAGAAGGAACCAAAGACATACGATAAATCATCGAATCGAACCAACCAATGACCCACAAGAGACGAGTCAAAAAATCAACCCGAAAAAGACGGATCAAAACTTCAAATCGGAAAAGGGGATAGCCAAAGAACCGGTAATAAACAATAGAGAACGAAAAACAGGCCGTCATCGGAGATAGGCCATGCCTGACCCGTCCCCGGCGCCATAGCAATGGCGAAAGAACAGCAAAAGGATGGGGAGATGCGGGAAAATAAAATTGAAAATTGGGGGTTTTGGGGTATGAAATGTGACGAATCGCCGGAGATAGGCTAAGGGACCAACCTATCTCCGGCGATTAGGTAGGGGAAGTAGAAGGAGGGCAAGTGTGGATGGTGGAGGCGGCGGAGCAACGAGAACTAGATTAGGGTTGTTGATTTGGGGGTTTTTATCGCTTTCTCTCTCTCTTTGTCTCACATTACCCCTGCTCTGTTGGTTTTTTACTGATAGTAGATTTGCTTGATAATAACTTAAGATAATGATATGTTCATGTTTCTGTTTGGTCTAATTACATATGGAGGTTTGGTAACTTTGTGAGCAATGTTATTGATTCTGTTTGCTCTTGATAAAGTTATTAATATTGCTAATGTTCTTTTCTACAGTTATGGGAGTTTGGTGGAAATTGCCGTTTAGTTTTAAGTGCCCAAACATTCACCTATAGTCGCAAGTTTCTAGATGGTAGAGTGTTAACCACACATGGTTCTGATGATCTATTACTAGTTAATTTGGATATGGGATTCGGAATGCGCCATCACTACTACAGATACAACCTATAACAACGGTCAAAAACCGTTGTTATATAAAAAAGCGGACGTTGTTAAAGCGTCCGTTGTAAAAGGTTTTAACAACGGTTGGTTTTTTTAAGGAAACCGTTGTTAAAAATATTAACAACGGTTTTAAGTATAAAAACCCGTTGTGGAAAGTGTGACTCAATTTTGGGGGGAAAGTTATAACAACGGGTTATTTATAAATAACCGTTGTTGTTTGTTCTTAAAAAATAAAAAAAAAAATAAATTAAATATTACTAGCTATAAATATTAAAGCATCCTTTACCAACATATTAAAGCATCCTTTACCAACATATTAAAGCATCCTTTACCAAAGCATCCTTTACCAACATATTAAAGCATCCTTTACTAACATTCATTAATTGAAACAACATGGCAATGAACCCTAATTTTATCAACAACGAAGAATGGCTTACACAAACGATTGAAGATGATGGGAAGGTTCTCGCCGGGCTTCCCGCCGATCAACACCCATTAATCAAAGCATCCCTTGAACATCAACGGAATTATTGGATTAAGAGGCGTGAAGCAGTCCGGCTTGTCAACAAAGCCTCATCATCATCATCATCTTCATACCCTCCTCGTCGGCCGATACTCGCAACTTGGTCGCAACAGAGATATGTTGAGTTGTACTCTTCCAACCTTATCTCCACATGCAAGTCGTGTCCTTGCATATATTCAATCTGTTATTGCAAAATATGAAGCCAATGACCCGGAAGTTAGCGGTATACTGGAGTGGCGTGATTGGTGGCAGGTTGAGAAGCGTTTTTTACGCTTAACCGGGGTTGTTCCGGCTTATTATACATCTTTTGATTTCTGATAATTGCTGTAATGTATTTGGTTTAAAATTAAATGAAATGATCATTTTGAAAGTGTTGAGTTATGCTTGTTTGATTTGCTTCCATTTTTTCAACTCCATAGATCTATCATTCATCATCAAGATCTGATTATGGCACAACTTCCTAACATATATGGCACAACTTCCTAACATATATATTAATTAAAAAACAACTCAACCCACACATTAGTATAAATACATTGCATTATCTCAACTAACATGCATTTCCATTATCTCAATATATTCTCCAAACCCTAACTGCTAAAACATGCTCGATCCGTACTGAAGGACGCAAAAGAAGATGGAAATGAAATAATTAGAAACACATACATGGAAATGAAATAATTAGCAGATGCTGAACGGAACCTAATGGTCGATAAAAACACATACATTGAAATGAAATAATTAGAACAATAAAATAATGACGATGAAACAAACCCGATAATTACGAACGTACGTAAAGAGATGATGAAATCAACAAAGGACGGCGAGAAGATAAAGCGACGATGAGAAAGAGAGAAAGAGACGATGAGAAAGTGTGTGTTTTGTGTTTGTGTTTGGTCCGTCACTGCTTTGGGTTTGTGTTTGTGTATTAAGGTTTGTGTTTTGTGGCTGCAGCAGACTTGTGTTTGTGTGGTTTATAGTATGGAAGGTATTGACAACGGTTATTAAACAACAACCGTTGTGAAATATGTTTTAACAACGGGTGTAGAAAACACCCGTTGTTAAATAAGTTTTAACAACGGGTTTCAAAAATAACCGTTGTTATTACTTTTCACTAACTTTGCGCCAATTTTGCGCCAAATTATTAACAACGGTTCCGCATGTGTGACCCGTTGTTAAAACTAATAACAACGGTTTTTATAACCATACCCGTTGTAATTAAGTTTAGTAAAAGTCGCGCCATATATTCTACAACGTCTATTGTGATTTTCGTGAATAATCGTTGTTAAAGGGGCGTTGTAGTTGCCTGAATTTGTAGTAGTGCATGATTGATCGTGTGCGTATTGCTATAAGTGAATTTTAATGTATGACAAGTGAAAATTGAGGATATATACTTGTATAGTTTATTATTTTTACAGACTTATATGACTAAGGAACTATTTTGATATAATTTTGTATATTATCACTAAAAGTTAAGTCACTTGTTAATTAAGAACTTGTGTTTTCAGATTTAATTATTGGCCAATCGGATTTATAATAACGGGTCTAATATTTTAGGTTGTTTGATCGACACAATAAGTTGCAAAAGTAACCTCTATTGTGTAAGTTGAATGATTTAGAATATTATGACTACAGTGTGTGATTGAGTTTCATGCGGATAATGGTCGGCCCAAAGGAAGGCTATGATTTGGCCGAAATTCAGTCATGCTTGTGGTGGTAAGTATCTAACAATTGTAAGGTTTTCATGTGAATATTAAGTCGGCCCAAAGGAAGGCTTAATATTTGACAGGAATTTATTGTTAATACTTGATCACTACACCAAGATGGTCCACTAACAAGTTAATTTTATGTCCAAAGACTAAACTTAATGTTGTGCTAGGTGTCTTGTGTTCATGGGGATGCCAATATTTGAATCTGAAAATTAAGTTAAGGGAGTGTCATTTTATTTATGACATTTATAAGGATTATGCCCATAAAGTTTTTGAGGTAAATAAATTCAATTCTTGGATTTAGTGTGTGTAATTCATGCGAAAAATGGTCGGCCCAAAGGAAGACCATTATTTGGCCGAATTGCATATACACGTTGCGTAATAAATATGTGACGATTATTCGGATTTTCATGTGAATATTGAGTTGACCCAAAGGAAGGCTTAGTGTTCGACGTGAGTTTCTCGTCAATATTTGATTACAATTACTAAAGAATAATGTCTTTAACTAGTTAATATTTACGTCTAATAACTAAATATTAATTTCGAAAAGACACTTTAATTATTTGAATTTATTCAAAATATAAGGATGTTGTTTTGTTCATTCAGTTTGACATTTATGGTTATTATATCTGTCATTTCAGTTACATTCTCAATTCGGATGAAATTATTTATTAAATGAATGGTAAGAGAATGTGAATTTTATCTCTGGTTGCTTTGATCTTACCTTGCTTTAAGAATGTATAATTCTGCTTCTCATAAGGTAAAAGTTATCGTAAGGAGTAAGGTATGTAACTTTGAGAAGTATTACATTCAAAATGCACGAGTTTAGTGATTATTCGAATTTAGGGAAATATTTAAGGGCATTGTTTCAGTTAATTCAGTTAATTAAGAAGCTGCAAAAGTCAAACTCAAAGAAATAACAACAGACATAAGGTTAGACTTTTTTAGTCGTTAGTTTGTTAAGAGTTTGGACACATAAGGAAAATCTAGTACCAGTTTTAACGTTTGGCGTGTCGGTAAAGTTAAACTTCTCATTCGGTTTGTCTAAGGTTAACTTTTATATTCAATCATGTTTGGTGGGTGAATTTGGTTTTTCCACCCACATAAGTATATTGATGCAAGTATAATTGAGATGTTACAAGCCAATTGATGATGAAAGATTCATCTATTTAAGGCATGTCATCATCTAAGTTATTTGAGACAGTCAACTAATTTAGTTATCATTAATGACTTGTTCCTTTATTTGAATTTGGAAAATTCTTTTTGGTACCACCTTAGGTGGAATTCGGATATTTTTCATATGGGTAAATCTGGTTCTTTGTCCATTGAGAAATAATTAATTTTGGGTTTTCAAAATTCAAATAATGATGAATCCATCATTGTTGATAGCTTTATATAGTTTAGATTTTAGTCTCTTTCAAGTAAGCTTGCATTCAAGTTCAGTGGATATAAAGAAGAAAAGAAACTACTATACTTTTCGGTATCACACATTAAAAGGAAAATTAAAGTTTTGTGTCAAAATGAAATTGTTAGCCCCTTTACTTCGGATATTCAAATTTAAGGGGATAAAGACAAACTAAAGGGAGATTAAATATGAAGTGATTTCAGATGTCTTACTATTAACATATATGGATAAGTGAACCATTTTATACTTAAGTATTAATGGTTTATATTATTATGTTAATTTGTAGACGGAGTTTAGGCATGATATCTAAATCTCATTTGTCAGAAGTTTTAATTTCTGCACTAAAACGATGAGGTGGTCCTTAATCAGCCCAAAATAGGCCAAAAAAACGCAGCAACCATACGACAAAAATCAACTCGAAAATGAGCTGTTTTGGAGTAGTAATGTCTCGGTTTTAGGGGGGGCTGTTTTGGGAGGTTTTATTTGAAACATAAAATGAAAGATATGACTTAAACAAGATCACAAAGCATGTTTAAGCCTAGGATAATACTCTTCAAAAGCACTAAGCAAATGGAAAGAGTCATCTCCAAGCACTAAGCAAAGGAGGTTGTTCAAGCACAAAGCAATGAACTAATGAAAGGGTTTTCAGAAACACCTCATATTCTCATTCTCATAATCTCTAATCTGATTTTTACAAGGGAATTGAGCTCCTTATATAGATGCTCAAGTTACATCTTGGCCATACATTTAACATTGAATCCTATGGTCCTAATTAAAAGAGGAAATGGACAAAACAACAAGTAGATATTTTACATCATAAAGCTAGACAAAAATGACAAAAGAAAACACCCTTGGCAGCCAGCATTTTCACGCCAAAATGGCTGGTCCTAAACAGCCAAGGACAAGCTCCTCAAGTCTTGTGGGGTTGCCTTGCTCTTCAATTTATTTTGGCACCTTTAGGAGACACAAAAGGGGACCATTTGTTGTCATTTTCTCCATGGTATCTTGCCATTTTGCTCTTCATTTAGCTTGCAAATAATCGGTCTGTTTTACACAAAATAGACGATCAAATTTCCAATTTATTTCAAACTCTCTTTGTTGAGAAAAGTTTGTCCTCAAACTTTCGCGGTTAAGAACATGGTATAACAAAAGACGATTTCAAAAACAAATACAATTTCAGAAAAATGTAGTATAGATGTTAAAGAGAGAAACAACAAGAGCCCATTCTAGTCAAGCACTTAGCAAAGACCGAACCCTCTTGTTAGCCAACTCGACCCGAGCAACACACAAGTGCTCGAACCAAAGCCAACACCCACAAATCAAGCCGCGCACAGATTTGTGGTGTCACACCCTAGAACACCAAGGACCACCATTTCCCAAGATCGTCTTGGTTTAAGAAAACGCAAGAGGCGAAGCTCTGATAACATTTTGCACTAAAACGATGAGGTGGTCCTTAATCAGCCCAAAATAGGCCAAAAAAAAACGCAGCAACCATACGACAAAAATCAACTCGAAAATGGGCTGTTTTGGAGTAGTAATGTCTCGGTTTTAAGGGGGACTGTTTTGGGAGGTTTTATTTGAAACATAAAATGAAAGATATGACTTAAACAAGATCACAAAGCATGTTTAAGCCTAGGATAATACTCTTCCAAAGCACTAAGCAAATGGAAAGAGTCATCTCCAAGCACTAAACAAAGGAGGTTGTTCAAGCACAAAGCAATGAACTAATGAAAGGGTTTTCAAAAACACCTCATATTCTCATTCTCATAATCTCTAATCTGATTTTTACAAGGGAATTGAGCTCCTTATATAGATGCTCAAGTTACATCTTGGCCATACATTTAACATTGAATCCTATGGTCCTAATTAAAAGAGGAAATGGACAAAACAACAAGTAGATATTTTACATCATAAAGCTAGACAAAAATGACAAAAGAAAACACCCTTGGTAGCCAGCATTTTCACGCCAAAATGGCTGGTCCTAAACAGCCAAGGACAAGCTGCTCAAGTCTTGTGGGGTTGCCTTGCTCTTCAATTTATTTTGGCACCTTTAGGAGACACAAAAGGGGACCATTTGTTGTCATTTTCTCCATGGTATCTTGCCATTTTGCTCTTCATTTAGCTTGCAAATAATCGGCTGTTTTACACAAAATAGACGATCAACCCAATTTATTTCAAACTCTCTTTGTTGAGAAAAGTTTGTCCTCAAACTTTCGCGGTTAAGAACATGGTATAACAAAAGACGATTTCAAAAACAAATACAATTTCAGAAAAATGTAGTATAGATGTTAAAGAGGGAAACAACAAGAGCCCATTCTAGTCAAGCACTTAGCAAAGACCGAACCCTCTTGTTAGCCAACTCGATCCGAGCAACACACAAGTGCTCGAACCAAAGCCAACACCCACAAATCAAGCCGCACACAGATTTGTGGTGTCACACCCTAGAACACCAAGGACCACCATTTCCCAAGATCGTCTTGGTTTAAGAAAACGCAAGAGCCGAAGCTCTGATACCATTTTGCACTAAAACGATGAGGTGGTCCTTAATCAGCCCAAAATAGGCCAAAAAAACGCAGCAACCATACGAAAAAAATCAACTCAAAAATGGGCTGTTTTGGAGTAGTAATGTCTCGGTTTTAAGGGGGGCTGTTTTGGGAGGTTTTATTTGAAACATAAAATGAAAGATATGACTTAAACAAGATCACAAAGCATGTTTAAGCCTAGGATAATACTCTTCCAAAGCACTAAGCAAATGGAAAGAGTCATCTCCAAGCACTAAGCAAAGGAGGTTGTTCAAGCACAAAGCAATGAACTAATGAAAGGGTTTTCAAAAGCACCTCATATTCTCATTCTCATAATCTCTAATCTGATTTTTACAAGGGAATTGAGCTCCTTATATAGATGCTCAAGTTACATCTTGGCCATACATTTAACATTGAATCCTATGGTCCTAATTAAAAGAGGAAATGGACAAAACAACAAGTAGATACTTTACATCATAAAGCTAGACAAAAATGACAAAAGAAAACACCCTTGGCAGCCAGCATTTTCACGCCAAAATGGCTGGTCCTAAACAGCCAAGGACAAGCTCCTCAAGTTTTGTGGGGTTGCCTTGCTCTTCAATTTATTTTGGCACCTTTAGGAGACACAAAAGGGGACCATTTGTTGTCATTTTCTCCATGGTATCTTGCCATTTTGCTCTTCATTTAGCTTTCAAATAATCGGCTGTTTTACACAAAATAGACGATCAGCCCAATTTATTTCACATTACTACTCCAAAACAGCCCATTTTCGAGTTGATTTTTGTCGTATGGTTGCTGCGTTTTTTTGGCCTATTTTGGGCTGATTAAGGACCACCTCATCGTTTTAGTGCAAAGTGGTATCAGAGCTTCGGCTCTTGCGTTTTCTTAAACCAAGACGATCTTGGGAAATGGTGGTCCTTGGTGTTCTAGGGTGTGACACCACAAATCTGTGCGCGGCTTGATTTGTGGGTGTTGGCTTTGGTTCGAGCACTTGTGTGTTGCTCGGGTTGAGTTGGCTAACAAAAGGGTTCGGTCTTTGCTAAGTGCTTGACTAGAATGGGCTCTTGTTGTTTCCCTCTTTAACATCTATACTACATTTTTCTGAAATTGTATTTGTTTTTGAAATCGTCTTTTGTTATACCATGTTCTTAACCGCGAAAGTTTGAGGACAAACTTTTCTCAACAAAGAGAGTTTGAAATAAATTGGGCTGATCGTCTATTTTGTGTAAAACAGCCGATTATTTGCAAGCTAAATGAAGAGCAAAATGGCAAGATACCATGGAGAAAATGACAACAAATGGTTCCCTTTTGTGTCTCCTAAAGGTGCCAAAATAAATTGAAGAGCAAGGCAACCCCACAAGACTTGAGGAGCTTGTCCTTGCTCGTTTAGGACCAAAACCATTTTGGCGTGAAAATGCTGGCTGTCAAGGGTGTTTTCTTTTGTCATTTTTGTCTAACTTTATGATGTAAAATATCTACTTGTTGTTTTGTCCATTTCCTCTTTTAATTAGGACCATAGGATTAAATGTTAAATGTATGGCCAAGATGTAACTTGAGCATCTATATAAGGAGCTCAATTCCCTTGTAAAAATCAGATTAGAGATTATGAGAATGAGAATAAGAGGTGTTTTTGAAAACCCTTTCATTAGTTCATTGCTTTGTGCTTGAACAACCTCCTTTGCTTAGTGCTTGGAGATGACTCTTTCCATTTGCTTAGTGCTTTGGAAGAGTATTATCCTAGGCTTAAACATGCTTTGTGATCTTGTTTAAGTCATATCTTTCATTTTATGTTTCAAATAAAACCTCCCAAAACAGCCCCCCCTAAAACCGAGACATTACTACTCCAAAACAGCCCATTTTCGAGTTGATATTTGTCGTATGGTTCTGCGTTTTTTTGGCCTATTTTGGGCTGATTAAGGACCACCTCATCGTTTTAGTGCATAATGTCTCGGTTTTAGGGGGGGCTGTTTTAGGAGGTTTTATTTGAAACATAAAATGAAAGATATGACTTAAACAAGATCACAAAGCATGTTTAAGCCTAGGATAATACTCTTCCAAAGCACTAAGCAAATGGAAAGAGTCATCTCCAAGCACTAAGCAAAGGAGGTTGTTCAAGCACAAAGCAATGAACTAATGAAAAGGTTTTCAAAAACATCTCATATTCTCATTCTCATAATCTCTAATCTCTAATCTGATTTTTACAAGGGAATTGAGCTCCTTATATAGATGCTCAAGTTACATCTTGGCCATACATTTAACATTGAATCCTATGGTCCTAATTAAAAGAGGAAATGGACAAAACAACAAGTAGATATTTTACATCATAAAGCTAGACAAAAATGACAAAAGAAAACACCCTTGGCGGCCAAAGATTTTCACGCCAAAATGGTCGTCCTAAACACAAGGACAAGTTCCTCAAGTCTTGTGGGGTTGCCTTGCTCTTCAATTTATTTTGGCACCTTTAGGAGACACAAAAGGGGACCATTTGTTGTCATTTTCTCCATGGTATCTTGCCATTTTGCTCTTCATTTAGCTTGCAAATAATCGGCTGTTTTACACAAAATAGACGATCAGCCCAATTTATTTCAATTTCTTGATGTTTTTAGTACATATTTAACTGATTTATTTTCCTCAGTAAAAGAATAATTATGTCATCTTTGATCTAAGTGTTAATACTTTGGCAAATGACTATTAAGGATCACAATGTCAAGGTTATTTTAAAGAATTTCTAGAGGAGTTTGATCTTGTATTTGATATTATTACACCATATGATGATTCTTAATATGGATGGTGTAGTATGTATGCAAACAAGATCTTAAGGCCTGGTAAGGAGTGTGATTATTCATACTCTTTTCCATATTACTCTAGTTATAAGTTCTTAAGATTGCAGCTATCTCTGGATAAATTTATAACAATACCATTGACTATTTAATCATAGTGTAAATAATGTACACATCCGGTATGTCCAACTAAGTAAGGTTGAGGTTTAAAAGTCATAAGGTTAATAGTTGGACTTAAGGATAGTCAATGACTATTTTGTTGGATAGTACTTAAAGTTTTAAGTGTAATAAAGTAATGATCCCATAATAAAGTTATTTAAGACGGAAATTAAGGGGTTCATTGAGAATATTGAGTTTGAGTGGGAAAAAAGGTAATTGACATTGTTTTAAGTCTCCTTTCACATTATTATAAGATCAATTTGGTTAAACAAACTCAAATATCTCAATAACCAATTCATTAGAAGATCCATATAATAAGGTAAATACAACTACATTAATTACATTGTTTTCTTATATGGATAAAAATGGACAACAATGTAGTGACGGGTTAACTAGTAGTAATAAGAGTTAGATAATGGAATGGTAAAGATGATTTAATCTCCTTTTGCCAAACCATTGAAGGTCCTAACTCATATAAGTGGATTGATGCCATAAAGAAAATAAGTCATTTGATGAATGATGATATTTGGACTTTGTTCCATTACCTAAAGTTGTGAAATATATTGGTTTCAAATATTCATTTGTTACCAAGAAGGGTGTAAAAGGTAATGTGACAATCAGGATGATCGTGTCGGTATTGACTATAAGGACTTTTGGTCATATTCGATTTTTTGGTTATATTGGATGAATGTTAAAGGTTTGTTTTGCAATTGTGACATTGATGAAACTATTCAGTGCAGTAACTAGAACTTTGATTCAATAGATTCAAAGTAGTTTTTCTGCAATAAGAAAATTCATCCAATAAAGCTCAAGTAAGGTTTTCCGTCATAAAGATTACAAATCTGCCCTGCTGTCATCTTATTTGTTTTAGATGAATGGGTAGATGATTGTAGATACTCAAGATTCAGTGGGAGTAAGTAAATATTTCTAGTTAATACCCTTTCAGTAAAGGAGACAAATTAGTCTCAAATGCCCTAAGGAAAATATTCAGAAAAATTCATTAATGCTTAAATTCATGTGTCTCAGGAAATATTTAATGTGTTTAAGTATTATCGTATATATTTTGCTTGTATGCGTTTGGATATTGCGTACATTCTAAAGTTTGTTCGACAGATATTAAGGCAATACGGATTAGGATCTTGGATCCACTAAGGGCAGCCAAATATATTGTTGGTCATTTATATTTGGAACAAAACATTATTTATAGGAGATCGATTCAGGTTGAGATCATTTGGTATTTCAACTCCTAGTTGGTTATGAACATTTGTCATGAGGCTGCAAATTCAGTACGGTATTGAAAGACCATTTAAGTAATTTTGCGACAAATGTACAACTGTAAAGTTTCTAATAACAATATAAGTGATGTATTGTTTAAGAAATAATTCAGAGTGAAAAGATGTCAATTATACATGTTGATACAAACTCCATTTTGCGGACCCGCTTACTAAGGAATTACCACCCACGGTCTTTCTTGAGCTAATTGCTCAAATGGGTGTTCGGTTTTAAGGAAATTCAGTTTAAGTGGGAGTTTGTCATGTTAGACACATTAAAGTTTACGGTTATGAAGTTCTGCAGAAATAAGGTTTTCGGTTTACGGTTTCACTCTGTGTTATGTTGGTTGATCTCACTAAGGTGGACCAGTTGGAAATATACATATTTTGGATCACATTTGGATGTTGTTTCCATGCTACGCACCTATATTAGATTCATGTCGTTGGTTATATTGGCATACGTGACCATTGAGGGTCATGTTACGACAAACTGTAGCAAAGGCCGCTTTGATCCTATGTTAGTATGATTGATGGACCGAATTGCATAAGACGGTTGGAATGTTGATAGCACTGTTGAGTGCGTAAGGTTATAAAATGAATATAATTTTTCAGGTGTCACACAGTATCTGTATTTGACCCAAGTGGGAGATTGTAAGAATATTGGGTCCAATACTATTTATGTGGACACACTATTATACTGTTGGAGCTTGTGTCCTCCACAAATTAGTGTGATAACATTTATAAATCTCTTATAGGTTCAGAAGGGTATACTTCGTATTTTATCAGTTGATTAACGATTACCTAATAACGGTTGGCTTGCTAGAAAGTTTGACGTTATTATCATACTGATGGCGGTGATCAACTGGTCCCTAAAAGTCACACCTAAAGGATGTGTTTGAGAGATGTGATTATGGAAATGTAATCACATTGATGCCTTATATGACTAAACAGTTAGTCAACGTGTTGATGAGACGATTATTTAATGCCGATTAAATAATATTAGCTGAAACGAATTAACTGTCAATTCGTAAATTGAATATAATATGTTATATTTAATTAATGTATATAATGTTAGCTTAAATGAATTAAGATGTTAATTCATAATTAAATGTAATCTGTTATATTTAATAAGCTAATTATAAATATGCGATATTTATAATTAAAGTATATATTATACGATATTGTCATAGACCGGCATTAATAAATCCAATGCAAGCTGTTGTGTGTAGAATTATTAATATGGAATTATATAAATGACAATTTATATATAATACATTTTATACATTTTGTATACTACAAAAATAAGAAGATTTAATCTCCTTATTTTAGTAGGTAGATAAAACCGAAAAAAAGAGAGAAAATTATCTCTTATTTCGGTTAGGGTTAATAAAAATAGGAGAGAAAATATCTCCCCCTATTATCACTTATTTCGGTTATAATAAGGGAGATGAGATCATTTTTCTACCCTAATTTTTCTAACCTAATATTGCCTCTCTCATCAAAACACAAAAACACAAAACCCTAATTAATTTTACAGAAAATTTGGGGATCGATTCTAGCAAGAAGCAAAGGGCATATCTCATATCATCTTGGGTGCAATCGATAGGTAAATATCATTGCGATATTATTCTTAGGCCGATTTTGCTAGGACCAAAGGTTGTTTCTTCATTCTCTACTTTTGTTTATGCAATTTATTTTATGACTAGTTTTCATCATTATAAATTTCGTTATAATCCTTAATAATAAGGGAAGTATACAGATTATTTCTCACATATACAGATTGTATTTGTTTGCTATCGTTTAAGTTTAGCCCAATATAGTGATCCATTCGGATTATATAATACGGGCATATTAATAACGTCTTATAAAGTATGGGCCAAATATCTTAATTGTGTAGATACCCATTAGGTTACTAATGCATGATGGGCGCATTAGATTAAGGAGACTATATATAAGTCACATGGGTTATGGTCCCTGATAGCACACAATAACCTAATCTCCCGCATTCCATCGAGAGAGATCCCCATGGTATGTGTGTCTACTAGAAGACCTAATCCTCAAGACCGTCCCTTCGCACGATTTATTCCAACCTCTTGTCATGTAATCTGCACACTTCCGCATCAAGTATTTACCGATTAATTTAGTATCAAGTTATGGTCTCATAAGGATTTAATTCTAACACCACATAGTATTTATTACACAACTGGCGGAATTTCCTCAAAACACGATGTCCAATTCCCACCAACTAATACATCTCTTTCTTCCCCTAACTTAGGGAACATTCTCGAATGAAGTCGCATGCTTCAAGCGTTGCCACAGAGTCCTCCAGATACATGATAGCCAATGACCCAACTAATCTCACCTAACTCTTTCTCTAAACTAAGTAATATCAATACATTTTGATTGAAAAATCTTCTACGGTCTCATATATATGCTTCATATGTGGTAACAAGCTCGACCAACTCTGAAGCTCGTTAAACAACATCCCAGCAATGGTCTTTCAAAGTTTAACCACTTTTCCGTTTTGTAGTTCAAACTGAAAGCTGGTACAAAGTACAAGAGAAGTAATAAGAAATGAAAAACACAGAGTAAAAGGGATGTATTACACATCACGTGAGAAGCACACAAAAACTATATTCGGAATTAAGTGTAACACGCCCATCTACCAAGGAGCCTTAACAAAACCTTCCCTAGCAGATACGAGCATTACAATCTCGGTTGCTTGAGGAATAGTATATTATAACGTCAATAAAAGAACTATTAAAGTTTATTACAAGTTTAACTCAACAAAAGAAAGGTACGACTGATGAATTAAACAACAACTGTGAGACTATTCCATGCCAAGACTCGGTGAAAGACTCGTCCCTCCAACGCACCCAGATAAGCTCCACGTATCAACACCTACTAAGAACTGATTGTTCACCATAATGGATCACGGCAAACACATAACAAGAAAGAAACACAGACAACGCCACACAAAGTCAGTAGCTGAAGAACAACATAACGACCATAGAACAACACAAGTACCAATCTCCAACACCAATACTCCACCAAACATCTGACTAACACAAAGGTATAGGCCTGCCAGATTACCAATCACAACTGGTAATCCACACCGCTAGTGGGGACCGCAGCCTTACCACCTAAGCCCCGCTCAAAACCATAGAACGCATAACCCATGTCCATTAATGTGAACATCGCTCTTGTGACGGGAACCATAAGGGGCGAATCAAGGGCATGAAGCCATTCCCGACGATGACTCCAATCGCCTAAGGCGCACCCCGCACACAACACAACGATACTAACACACAACCAACGATACTACACACCACACATGACAACCAATCAACAGTACTGATTAGGAAAACCTACCTTTAGTAATCAAGCAGAACACCGCATACATCTATATGAAGACAAGACAACCTCTATCGACACCTATCATAATCAGTAGGGAAAACCCTATTACTAACAACCATAACCACAAAGAAATCTAAGGATGATGATGACTTACCTATGCTCGGCATTCCGGCGACAAGACCGCGACCCGACTCAAGTTTCCGTCCCCATGGTATCTCCATGTGTAAGGGATCTCAAAAGGGTGAAGGTTGGTGAGGGAGAAGGCGTATCGTCGATTGGGTTTAGGGAGAAAAGAAATGAAAAACTGATTTGGGTTTACGACTTCACGATTTATAACTTATCGCTGAACACGTCATTCTCGATCGAGTATGGGACTTACTCGATCGAGTGGCCTCTACTCGATCGAGTCTCTAGACTACTCGATCGAGTTCCCACATGCCAAAGGTTACCATGACGCAAGTCCGAACTAGTACAGGTTTCGATAGGTCAAATAGGTGTCTAAGGTCAGTCAACAGACGGTCAATGGGTCCCTAAGAGGACGGGTATTACAGTTTTCCCCTCTAAAAGGAACTTCGTCCCCGAAGTTCAACTCATCACCTCCCAGAAACGGAAAGTTTATTCTAAGTCAAGATAACTAACAACAACCCAACCCGACAAGAACCACTATAACCATACTCAATCCTACCACCCAACCTCCCATGCCAACTAATCATCATCATCCTCTCTCAAGAACATAACTATCACGACACAACTCCATCATGAGTCATCATCCAAACGTTAACAATTGAAAGATGCATACATACAATTATTACTTCCATTTTACTAAGCAAACGCAACTCTATACAACACCCAAACAAGTTCAACACAATTAAATTGCTCAACAAAATTCACATCTCCATAACACTGCAACAACTAAAATTACTCCACCATTGATTAAATCATTTAAACAACAAAATTACTCCACAATTGATTAAATCATTTAAACAACATTTGATTACTTAAAAGAAACAATAATTAAATTACTAATAAATTACTTTAAAGGACGACGTTTTTGGCATTTTCATGCGCGACATTACTCTTTCCCTCTTAAAAGGAACTTCGTTCCCGAAATTCACCTTTAAGATGAGCTATAGTACGATAGAACAAAAATCATCATCACCTACCTTTGATATTACAACTAACATGGATATATATATATATATATATATATATATATATATATATATATATATATATATATATATATATATATATATATATATATATATATATAAATATATATATATATATATATAGAGAGAGAGAGAGAGAAAGAGAGAGTAAAGTTCATATAAGTCCCTCATATATTTTGAGTCCCTAAGTCCTCACTACATCTCTTGGATGTTCCAATATTGATGGTTGAGATTAAAAGCAAAAAATACACTTAACACTAATTAGTTTCTTATACACTAATTAATTCTACTTTCTCTCTCTAGCTTTAATTATACATTCACTAATTGATTATTCTACCTAATTAACACTATCTTTTCCCTTCTTATATTTTCAAGTTTTTACAAAAAAAAAATTTGAGAGAAAGTTTATACAAATTTTATGACACTTTTACTGTTTTAAAAGTGTACTTCTAACAAAAAAAAGTGTAATTTTAACAAAAAAAAAGCGGTTTTGACGGATATTATTTTGAAATTTCAAAATTTGAAGCAAGTTTACGACAAATTTTGTGTTTTACGACAAATTTGAAATTTTGAAGCAATTTTACGTCAATTTTTGAGAATTATTATTTTTTTTTTCAAATTTTAACACAACTCATTGTAAATTGAGTGATTTATAAGTGTAACTTTAGTCTTTTAGAAGTGTAACTTTAGTGCATTAAAGTGTAATTTTAGTCCATTAAATTGTAATTTTAGTCCAGAAGTGTAACTTTAGTCCATCAAATTGTAATTTTAGTCAAGAAGTGTAATTTTAGTCAACTAAATTGTAATTTTAGTCCATTAAATTGTAATTTTAGTCCATTGAGAGTATATCTCTAGTCCATATTCAATGTGTAACTTTAATCCATTAAGTGTGTAACTTTAGTCCTTTGATAGTGTAACTTTAGTCCATTGAGAGTATAACGATAAGTGTAACTTTAAAAGAAAAAAAGTGTAATTTTAATAGAAAAAATTGTAATTATAATAGATAAAAGTGTAATTTTAATGGAGAAAAGTGTAACTTTAATAGAAAAAAGTGTAATTTTAATAGAAAAAGTGTAATTTTAATAGATAAAAGTGTAATTTTAATGGAGAAAAGTGTAACTTTAATAATTGAGAAAAATGTAACTTTAACAGAAAAAAGTGTAATTTTAATAGAAAAAAGTGTAATTTTAATGGAAAAAAGTGTAATTTTAATAATAGAGAAAAATGTAATTTTAGCAGAAAAAAGTGTAATTTTAATAGAAAAAAATGTAATTTTAATAGATAAAAGTGAATGGTGTTAGATTTGAAAAAATATATAACAAGACAAAATTTGAAATACGAAATATATAACAAGACCATATCGAGGACGAACGAAATTTGAAAAAAAAAAATCAACAAAATGTGTAACTTGAGTACTGGAAAGCAAACACAAATGGTATCACAAAGCAAATTTGGAAAAAAAAAGAAAATTCAATAATAATCAACCGTGTAACTTAGATGGTGGGTCACCCTCAACCCTTAACCATGTACAAAAAATCAACCGTGTAAAAAAAGATTCAAAAAACAAATAGAAAAGAAAAACAACCTGCCACCCTCAACCCTCACCACAACCTGCAACAACCACAAACAGACGGTGGGTCATCATGACGGCGTGCGATGGCGGCATTGATGTATGGCGGCAGATCTGAAAATAAAAAAGAGAAAGGAGAATGTGGTGTATGTGTGGCGGTGTTCAGAGGGGACCAACGCCATGCTGGTGGCGGCTTCTGGTGACGTGCGCGGTGAGTACTGTGGTAGTGGTTTTCAGATCTGGGAGATGAGGGGAGAGAGGAGATGTAGTGTTGTGGTGTTGGTAGCCGAAAGGAGGAGTAGAGGAAGTGGTTGTGGTTATAGTTGGCGGCAGATCTAGAATGCGGTGGTGTAGTGGCCGGATGTCGATGGTGGTTGTGGTGTGCGTGTGGTGGTGTGGACGCGGGCCCACGGGGTTGGCTAGGGAAAACAAGCTTTTGCATTTGTGGAGTCGCCACCAATTTATTGTGGAAAATTGGAAATCGTTCGAATACTTCGCGTCATGTCAAGACACAAAGTAGTGACATGAACACCAAGAACTCATTACCCTTAGCATTCTATGTGTAGAATGACTCTCGTGGATGCCAATGAACACAGATGTTCATAGAGATCTGGAGTAAGGGGTGAGGGTACGTATTAGGAAGCTCTTTTGATCGAACACCTAATCCCGCCCGCCTCAATAGCGGCCTCTACTAATGATTAGGGAAAATCGTCTATACTTGATATGTTGAAGGTTATATGCATGCAATGCAACAAACAAAGTTTTAATCCTAACATGTGAGAATTAACTAAGTCGGTAAACACATAATTTAATATGCATTAATGTCGAGGTAGAAATTTAGGTTAATTACATGGGAAAACCATACAAACAAACGATAAAAGAATACAATAAAATACAATAATTAAAATTACAATAATTACAACGGGTTAATTGATTTACGTCGAAAATACATTTAAAACGAATAATTTTAGAAAAGAAAGGGAAAATAAATAAACGAACAGATTATTAGGTGATAATACGAGTAATAGTTAATTAATACGTAAACTAATAAACTAGGTCAAAGCAACAACGGAAGTTCAGGGGCAGAATTCAACCCGGAACAGGCGCAGCAGAGCTGCGTCCTTTGGAAGAGGCGCAATGCTCACTGCGTCTGTTCCTGAGGTGAGTTCTGGCTGTGAAACCGGAATTGCATATCGTTAATATTCATTGGTAATTTAAGGATCGATTATTGATATTTGAGCCGGATAGAAGTGGTTTAACATATTATTTACATGCAAATTGGTAATAAAAACAATAAAAGACGAGATGAAACTAATTAGAATAAATTAATTACAAGATTAATTATGAGATTAATCACAAATAAACAAGCAAAAATAAATTAATTAGGTTATTAATGACGAACTAATGATAACAGATGAAAATATACCAAAGGTCGAATTCCAGAGACTTGATATGGATGAATCGAATCTCCAAAACCCGGATTGATTTTAATGAAGAAAACCCGCAAATATGAATTACTTGGGATTTAATTCGGGAATTAAAAGATGATAGATAATATGAATTATATGCTAAAAATTATCATGTTAATGAAATAAGAACAAGTAAAGAAGAAGCAAAAATAAACAGACGAATTAAACAAAAGACGAAGGAAGAAGAAGGCAAGCAGGAACTGCGGCAGCCTCAGGAAGAGGCGCAGCAGGTGCTGCGTCCCTTCGAAGAGGCGCAACAGTTCCTGCGGTCCTTCTCGACATCTGTCTCCCGTTAATCCGTAAAAAGGGTTTGAATAAAGGTTTTATAAATCGGTTTTGAATATATTTTCGACGTAAATCTTACAATAATGATTACAAAAAATAATAACAATAGTAAAGGATGAGATTTACACCCTGAGACTTACATGTTTGACGAAACGAGATTAACTAAGTTAACGTTTAGTGATGCTCGACTCGAATGTACGACGAAAGTGCCCTCTAAGAGGAAATTAAACAAAGTTGATTAAGTTGATTGATGTGGGGTTGGTCAAATTGGTCGGTCATGCAAAACGAGGCTGGTACTCAGAAGGATCCGAGCTTACGTGGTCGAAAGTTCAAGCACGTAGACGCCAAAAAGCAAGAGCGTGGTCTAGAATGCAAAGGGATAAGAGAAGGGCGGACACTCGCGTGAGAAATATGAGGAACGAAGGTCCCTATTTATACTAATCACACGGAGGAATTAGGGTTACGGAAGGAAAGATCCGGAAACAACCGACTTAGGTTAAACAAGGAAACTTGGACAAAAAGAAAGCCTGGAGAAAAGGCGCAGCAGGTGTTGCGCTCCTTGGAAGAGGCGCAGCACTTGCTGCGTCCTATCTCGGGTAGTTTTCTTCTGTGCGAGAAAACGCGTTTGACAGCCTGTCATATTTTAGGCATAACTTTCTCTACAAGACTCGGAATAAGATGATTTTGGTGGCGTTAAAGAGCTAAGAGAAAGGTCTAGAACTTTCTGTGAAATAGGCCTGACCCAAAAAAGTAGTTATCACCTTGTAAAATGGGCCTAAAGGTTGGGTTGTCATTTTAGTTAAATGAAATGCACATTTTGTAATGTAAACTTTAATTTTAGCTTAATGAAGTGACATGGGACTCAAAATGAGATATAATCTCAACATTTTAAGACATCCTAACCTTAGGTAGACAAGCACATTGCTTTTGACTTGGAATTGACGGTTTTAGGAAATGAAGACGGTTTTTTTGACCCGGACTCCAAATAAACTCTAATTACTGCCAAAACGACCGTAATGACACCTAGATGACGACCAAGGGGGTAGACACAAGTATTTGAGCTATCACTTGACGATAAACTTACGAATTGTCATAAATAGTTCCGTGTACCAAACATGCGGCCCAATCGTCACCGGGTGGTTTGCGGTAGGTGCAGGAATGAAGTATCTACAGAGCCCCCATTTTGACTGAGGTTTGGACAAGGCGAAATTCAAATTATAGCCATTAGGTCAATCGAAGATTACAACCTGACGACTATGGCGACGCAAGGCGGCTCAAGGGGTCTGAGCCAAGGACCTGTCGTCGGGAATATTTTAGAGTTTGTCGACTTCCGGAGAGGGTCGTTTAAAGTCCATTAGACTACGTAAGGAAGCTTGCCAGCCATAAGAAGAAACCATACCTGAGATACCCCTGGGTGAAACGAGACTGAAGGCGCTTCGGCAAAAACTCTGTGGTCTGAAGATAACTTGGTGTCTGAAGGCATTAGGGGTTACAGAGAATTCTGAAGAAACTTCTTTAACACTTCTGAAGGCTAACTCTCTCTAAAGGAAAAGCTGAAGGATAACTCTCTGAAGGACTGAACATGAGGACTTAACTGAAAATTAACTGAAGATATCTTCTGAAGATTACTGAAGGGGTTATCTGAAAGTTATCTAAACGGATTATCTGAAAGTGTCTGAAGAAATAAAGGATTATCTGAAGGGAGGAAGGCTGAAGGAAGGATTATCCTAAAGGTTATCTAAAGGGTTGTCTGAAAGATTAAGGTAAGTTTCTGAAAGATCTGAAGGGTTTATCCTAAAAAGGGTTATCTGAAAGATATGAAGGGTTTATCCTGAAAAGGGTTACCTAAAGGGATGAAGGATCACCTGGGAGTATCTGCCTGTCTCTGTCCTCAAGCAAACTCTCACTGGGGAATAAATCGATGATTCTGGGGAATCTGCCTGTCTCTGTTCTCAAGCAAACTTTTGTTGGGTGAGCAATACTGTTGCGTTGGAGAGAAATGACGATTAGGAACATCTTGATCGTCATGGAAGAAACCTTGGGTGAGCAATATTGCAAAATACTGCTGCGCTGGAAAAAAACAATTTGAGCAATACTGCAAAATACTGCTGCGCTGGGGAGAATGAAGACTTGAGCGAAACCCCCAGTTAGAGCGAGCACTACTTTTGATACTTACCTGCATGGTTAGTAGTCACACAAGAACGCAATATAATATGCAAATAGCACATAAACACATGAGGAAACACATAGGTTTTGCAAAATTTGTTTCTTCATAAAAGTTGTTTAAAACTTGCTTAAAGAAAAAATTGTTGTTTATAATGTGTTATGCATATTTAAATGGGCTCCAGATGCATGACTTGATGCGATGTAGACCTTATAGGGACGCAAAATGTAGAATTAGGTTTGACTGACGCGACATGAGGATGACTCTGACAGACTTTGCTTAAGTATGCGCAACCCCTAGCCAAGTGTGGGTGACAAAACATGTCAGTTCCAAAGGTAGAAGAATTGCAAGAATGATGTCGGCATATAAAGGCAAGGCATGAGCCATAGATCAGCTGTCTACTTGGATGTCTTTTGTTGTCGTTTGCTGTAAAAGAGGTCCCTCTTAAGGCACGATAACTTCGAGAATCGATCTAAGACCTTGCCATCGTCCGGACTGAGCACTAGCTAGACTTTAATAAGAGAGGAATAAAGGAAGAGTGGCATCTCGGAAGAGAAGCCTCCAGGATGATAAGATGACTTTGGAATTTGGTAAAAATGAGACTGGGCGACAATAAGGAGCCCCCAGTATGGAGCTATTGGTGTGGAAGGGATGTTAATTGAGGTTGGAAGGTTGAAATAGAGGTTGAAAGTTAAAAGTTGGGACGGTTGTGTCCTTGAGGATTGCCTACGTATTCACGTGAAGTGAAATCAAACCAGATCGTAGGTCTGAGGTTTGGTTAATTTTATTTGGGTGTTGTGGTTGTATCCTTCTTGTGTAAGAAAGGTCTACCTACGTATCCACCTGAAGAGGTGAAACCAAACTAAATCGTAGTTCAGGTGTGTGCCTAAGCTTATGTTGTCAGGACCTTAAAGTGCATGGGTCACAAGGGTAATATTTCTTTGGTGACTCGAAGAATCGATTTGAGATAACTCCCTCTGATTATAGACCAAAGAGGTATAATTAAGTTTGTAAAAATTTCCTTGTCGTGTAAGCACACATAGTGGACCCTAAGGATGATATGGGTATGTCTCGTTCTAGGTAGCAAAGTATTTGAAGACTCCGTGTATGGGTCAAGGTGAAACTAGATCGGATGTTTGGAATGTGGAGCTTGGAAATAAGAGGCTTTGATGAGCAAATCTCTGGAGCTTGATTTTGTGGAGTTAAGGCTTGATGGGATTATGTCTTGTAATATGGCTTGGAAATGGAGTCTCTTGGCTTGATGTAGCCTGAGCACATAAAGGTAGGTTAAACTGACGTGGGTTCAAGTTTCAATGTCTTGGCCCTAAAGGATGGGTATACTTGACGAGCTTGAGAGGATTCTCAAAATTCCTAACTATCTCCCTGTAACAGTCTCGAGAAGGACTTAGGGTGTGTGATGTGTGAAAAGCTAAGTGAGGGTGCTAGATGACCATCTTCATTGATGTCTTGATTCTATATAGACTTCAATAGTGTTCTATATTTGATTTCATACTCGTTCTTAATTCGACTCGATTCTTGGTCCGGAATATATCACGCTTTTGCTCGATTCTTGATTCATGTTTTTGAATATAACGTTGACTTTTGATAATGACTTGCTTGATTGAGCCTTGTTCTTTTGACTTTTTTGTCTTGGATTACGGGCATAACTGCGGCCTTTGATATTGATCTTGATTGAGCCTTTGTCTTTGATCATGGCTCGTATGGTCTTGGATTTGGTTGCTACCATGGATTTGGGTCAGACTAGCACTTTTGGTGTGAAACAGGTTGGTTTTTAGTAACACGGATTTTTTATTATGGGGAATGGGCTTGCCTTCCGTCATGGATCGTTAACAAGGGAGATGGTTTGGATTCGTCCTAGAATCTTTAGAGATAGGCTCGTCCTAAATTAGGGTATAGCGAGGTTTCTATTGCCAGACATGGAATAGGTAAGGAAAATGAACATGGAGTTCCTTGTCCTCTACAACATAGAACGGAACATCATCTAAGTGCACTCACATTGACTGACATGTGTTGTTGTTCGTTTTAAAAAATGTCTCAAATCAATTCTTGTTGTCACAGGAAATGGTAAAGGAAAATATGAAGAATATGTGGATTGAGAATTGTACTTTTATTGAAATTAATGATAAATGTATTTAACATAGACATAAGAAGACATGTGACTCGTGGGACAGCCCCTAGGTTGTCACTAGAAATGGAAACGAAGAAAGACACTAGAACAAATATGAGATAAAAAGCCTAAGACTCGGACTCGGACCCGGACTTTGACTTAATCTTAGATCTAGACTCGTAATAATCGGCCCATACTTGAACATTTTCTTTTCCAGTAACTGGCTTTGGCATATGACTTTGAGCATTCATCCATTTGAGCACCTCATCCTCAACATTGGGAACACTGGAAGGATAACAGTCAAGAAGAGTTTCTTGATAAGTGGTATATCCATGAGGATTGTCTAACTTGCCACGTGGATTAAAAGTTGAGAGGGACAACTTCCCGCTTTCGATCATATCCTGAATCACATGCTTGAGCTTATAGCACATCTCAGTATCGTGTCCCCTTCCCCTGTGATATTGGCAATAATCATTCTCATCCCAGAACCTAGACTTCTTTTTTGGATCTAGTGTAGGACCGATAGGCTTCAATATTCGTCGCTTCATGAGTCTACGAAGGGCATCGGTGTATGTAATACCAATGTTGGTAAATTTCCTAGGGGGTGCATCCTTCTTGTCGAAAGCCTTTGTAAATGACCTTAGAGAATTGTTAGGTTTCTTTGACGAAGGCTCCATGAGGTTGCCTTTGTTGATTTGATTCTTGGATGAGAAGAACTAGGAATGGATTGCTCACTTATTGCTTTCTCCTTAGGACTGTCAGATCGAGGGTTTGTCTGGACACTTTTCATCTCAAGCTTCTTATCCATTTCAGCAAACTGGTTCTCCATGTTGGAAAGTCGATAGTTTAGGCTATCAAGGGCTCCTACTATCTTGGAAAATTTATTGTTGAAGGCAATGGAAAGCATGAGCATTCCACTTTGGATATCATCATCTTCAAGGACATTGATCTCTTCGCTATCATGAGGAGCGAGGAGGTGAGAACACGATCTAGGAATGATTCTTCATGGTCATGTTTAATGATATTAGAACCAAGAGGGTCGATCTTCTTGGATTTCTTGGCGGAGGGTGGCACAGGAAGCTTGCCATCCTTAATCATATCCTAAATAATATGCTTTAGACAAAAGCAATCCTCCGTATCCTGTCCCGTACCTCGATGGTACTGACAATATGAACTGCCCTTCCACCTAAGGAATATCTTTTCAGGGTCTGGGGTTGGAACAATTGGATGAAGTTTTCCTTGGAAAACAAGTCTTTGTAGAGCTACTTCATATATGGTTCCGAGGTCAATGAATTCCCTATGAGCTCGTCCCGGCCTTCTAGGTGGATTTTGCAAGAGGTTAACTCCCTTGTCTTCATTGGCCTTCTTAGATGGGTGAGTTGTGTTGAAGCTATGCCCTAGCCTTGGGGTATGAGAAGATGGTAAAGGTTTCATCATGTCTATCTTTTTTTCCATATTGATGACACGAGCGCTCAAGTCTTCGACGGTGGCCTGAAGCTTAATGACTATAGTACTTAGTTCTTTGACGTCGACAGATAAACGTTCTTGAACACTTTCATTGGAAATTGCAGAATTCCTACCGAGAAGGAAATGACGCGCGTTATAACTTGATTTGACGTGGGATCACGCATACTAGAGCAACAAACAAAGAATATATGACGAGACGAGATGACTAGACTCTTGACTTGTGAATCCAGGAAATGTCGTGAGTGACTTCTCATGTTTGGACTCACGGTGTTTGACCTTGACCTTAGACTCGAGTGTTGACTTTGACAGAGTGACATTTATGTGGTTGACTTGATTGACGGGATTGGCGACACGTGTTAATTCTAATTCGTGTATTTAAGACAGACTTGACTCGAGATTCGGGTATATGTGTCCCGAACGTGTCATTAGGAGAATTCAAGAGACCGATTTTGGAATTACTTGATGTGTTAGCCTCGACTGTGTGAGTCGAGGTGTGGAAATGTTTAGATCCTAACTGAATTGGGGTAGGGGGTAAAAAATGACGGCGTGACGCCTTAGGAGTTGACTTGAATTTTGAAAAGACCCAAAATGTAAAGGAAGACGGGTTTATGACTCGACAGAGTTCCGACTAGGACATAGTCGGTTTGAATTCTGACTCTAACTTAGCCCAATTGAATTCACATATTTACATTTACATGGTTGGAAAATATTTTGGTTTAAAACGTTTTCTTTTTTTTTTTTTGGTTTTTTTTAAATAGGTTTGAGGCCCGAAGTTTGACTCGACATTTGGATAGAGTTTCGACTTTGTTTTGCGCTGTTTTGAAAATGCTTACATTTTGAAAATGATTTTATTTTACAAAATTTCGTCATGATTTTTTTTACAAAAAATGTGATCACATATGATACAAGCATTCATACAGGAATTATAACGATATGCTGAGTGCATTTAAAGGGTTTTGGCTTAAAAGATGGGCTTCCATACCAAACAATCAAACCCGGGGTCTGTGGAGAGGCTCGTACCAAACAGGAGTAAGGCCGATTCCTAGTCCATTTCCTCGAGTAGTGAAAGCCCTTGATACAAACATGAGTAAGCATCATGGTATGGTTGACGTCAATCGTTATCCATCCTTAGGCCCAGATAAGAATTTGGACCGTCCAGATGGGACGATTGGTCGAATGGGTTGGGTTAGGCCTAGGAAGGTCGAATAAACGATCTAGGAAGATCGAGTTATGAAAACCGACAACTGTCTCATATAAACTATTCCCTAACCTTGTTCAAGTTTCACCCTTGGCAACACGTAAGTGTATTACTCCCCAGCGTAGTCGCCAAACTGTGGACGCGGGCCCACGGGGTTCGCTTGGGAAAACAAGCTTTTGCATTTGTGGAGTCGCCACCAATTTATTGTGGAAATTTGGAAACCGTTGGAATATTTCGCGTCATGTCAAGACACAAAGTAGTGACATGAACACCAAGAACTCGTTATCCTTAGCATTCTATGTCTAGAATGACTCTCGTGGATGCCAATAAACACGGATGTTCACAGAGATCTGGAGTAAGGGGTGAGGATATGTATTAAGAAGTTCTTTTGATCGAACACCTAATCCCGCCCGCCTCGATAGCGGCCTCTACTAATGATTAGGGAAAATCGTCTATACTTGATATGTTGAAGGTTATATGCATGCAATGCAACAAACAAAGTTTTAATCCTAACATGTGAGAATTACCTAAGTCGGTAAACACGTAATTTAACATGCATTAATGTCGAGGTAGAAATTTAGGTTAATTACATGGGAAAACCATACAAACAAACTATAAAAGAATAAAATAAAATACAATAATTAAAATTACAAATTACAACGAGTTAATTGATTTACGTCGAAAATACATTTAAAATGGATGATTTTAGAAAAGAAAGGGAAAATAAATAAACGAACAGATTATTAGGTGATAATACGAATAATAGTTAATTAATACGTAAACTAATAAACTAGGTCAAAGCAACAACGAAAGTTCAGGGGCAGAATTCAACCCGGAACAGGCGTAGCAGAGCTGCGTCCTTTGGAAGAGGCGCAATGCTCACTGCGTCTGTTCCTGAGGTGAGTTCTGGCTGTGAAACCGGAATTGCATATCGTTAATATTCATTGGTAATTTAAGGATCGATTATTGATATTTGACCCGGATAGAAGTGGTTTAACATATTATTTACATGCAAATTGGTCATAAAAACAATAAAAGACGAGATGAAACTAATTAGAATAAATTAATTACAAGATTAGTTATGAGATTAATCACAAATAAACAAGCTAAAACAAATTAATTAGGTTATTAATGACGAACTAATGATAACAGATGAAAATATACCAAAGGTCAAATTCCAGAGACTTGATATGGATGAATCGAATCTCCAAAACTCGGATTGATTTTAATGACGAAAACCCGCAAATATGAATTACTTGGGATTGAAGTCAGGAATTAAAAGATGATAGATAATATGAATTATATGCTAAAAATTATCATGTTAATGAAATAAGAACAAGCAAAGACGAAGCAAAAATAAACAGACGAATTAAACAAAAGACGAAGGAAGAAGAAGGAAAGCAGGAACTGCGGCAGTGCAGCAGGAGCTAGGGATGAGGGTCCTTCATTTTTCAAGCCAAGAATACATTCCATGAATTTGTACAAGGCAATGACAAATTTGGAAGCATTTTCTTTTGATCAAATGAAGCTTAGGAAACCTAAAATACTCACAACAGTCTCAGAATTTCAGGTCTAAATTCAGATGATCATATCAGGAGTTTTACTTGCTTAAAATTCGTGTTCTTTATATGTATAAAATCTTGAAGAAGTCTACTTTCTAATGGCTTTGGAATCAGCAATATTCATCGAGCAGATTTTTCACAATCAAGCTTCAAAGACTGTCACGCAGGAATGCAATTCAGTTTTCTGAAATGACCTGTCAGTGTTAAAACTTTAATAACTCAAAATATACTGGCTATTATTGGTTGATTCTTTTTGGAGGTGAAAGCTAACTCCCTTAGCTTTCATTTGAGCTATCATGGGTATTTTTAGCCAATCTGAGTTGCAAGATATGAATTTTTAAAGTTTCTGATGCTGCAGAGGAAAACTGCTGAACATTCATTCCTGACCTGTTCTTACTCAAAAATCTATATCTCAAGTTCCAGGCCATATTTTTAGATGATTCCTTTTGGACATGAAAGCTAACTCCTGTAGCTTTCATTTGGCACCTGTGAGGCATTTTATTTCATCCTGAGGCAAGAGATATGATTTTTTGAATACAACACATATATGTGAAAGTTGCTGTACAGTTCAATCCTGACCTGAACTCACTCAAAGGCTCATAACCGAAGATCCAGACATGATTCTTGAATGATTCCAATTGGAGGAGGAAGCTAACTCATTTAGCTTTCAAATGGTATAAGGGAGACACCCTAGTTCATCCTCTGCAGCAAGTTATGGCTTCTGCAAGGAGGGCATGATTTCTGAATGTTACTAAAATGTCTGTTTTGCATAATGTGTGCAGCAGGGGCATTATTGTCCAATTACATGGCTTGAGTGGCACGTCCAGGAATGCCAAATGATCTCTAAATGATTCCAAGTGTGTGAGCATTAGAAAACAAGAAAAGGAGACCCTCACATGTGATCAAAAGCAGATTACTTTTGAGGAGACACAATGAAAGTGACAAATTTGTCCTCTTCTTCTCCTTGTCTCCTCTTTTCTGTTCTCTACTGCAAGGACCAGCTTTGAGCCATAAAAGAAGACACTACAACAACTCTTATTTGTCTTAATAGTTGACATTCAGATCCTATCAATTTGTCCTCTTACTTTATTCAAAATCAACCCTTAGATTAAAGTAGTTTTACATCAATGGCTAGATTTCATCTTAGGGTTTTATTTTGCTGCATTTGTAAGCTCTATATAAAGAGCCATTCTCCATTGTAATATTCAGAATATGTTGAATGAAAAAAGTTGAGTTTTCTCTCAAATTTAAATCTCTTAACTTGTGCATTTTGCTGTAGTTAGAGTCGTGCATGGTGATACCTTGTGCTAAATTCAGTAGGTATTGATCATTAACCTGTGGCAAGGCTTGAATAATCCCGTGCTTGCTTTGTGGATTATTTGCTCCTTGTTGTTGATTTAAAGTGTAGTTGCCTGTGCTTAGACTGTGGTAACTTCAATTTAAATTATCCAAATTGTTAAGCTAATCTCCTGTGCTTGCTGTGGTTATTAGTTTGATAATTATATCCCTTTCCTTTGTTGCATCTTATTTCAGAAAATTACCTCACAAAAATAGCCTTAATTTCCTTTGTTTGTCCAAGAATTTAGTCCTTGTTTTAAAGTGTTGCTACTCTGATTCTAAACAGCCCTATAGGTTGTTGGTTTCATCTTTGAGTCTCTCAAAACATAAGACACCCTCACCATTACGCTGCAAATTGGTAATCAGAGCAAGGTTATAACACAATTCCACATTTGTGTTAGTCTTGGGATAATCCTGTCAATAAACATTCTGGTTTTTTTGAAGTTGTTACATTCTGATTTTGTATGGGTAAATCAGTTGCCAAGGGTGTTATCCCTTATGTTCTATGTCCTAAGATGAAGGCTCATGAACTTAACACTCGTACCAAGTCCATGGCAAAGCAGCTTATGAAGAAGTTACAAGCCTTAACAAGAGGACAAGAAGGTGTTGTGCATACAAGGAAAGAAACCAAAGATCATGGAATTCCAAGGGAACCAAAGCCGCCTGATTTGTACCAAGGAGAGCACCACCTGCTCCTTGAGTGTTCTAACTCATCTCCTGCCCTTAGAGGCATAGGTATGACACCATTACTTCCTTCTTTTAATGGTGAAAACAGTAGGACATTTGTGTCTTGGTTATATGATGTTGAATGCTATTTCGAGAACAAGTGTTTTTCTGATAAAGAGAAGTGTGAACTGGTTGTGTCTTGTTTAAAGGATGTTGCTTTGTTGTGGTATAATACTCTTAATTTTTCAAGGAGAATGAAAGGGAAGAGTAGGATAAGATCTTGGTTTAAACTTGAAATGAACATGAGATTGAAGTTCTTACCTTGTTCTATCTTGGATAAATTATGAGCTGAACTTAAAACCCTTAAGCAAAATTCTTTAAGTGTTGTTGAATATGCTAAGTTGTTTGAGGAGTTACACTTTGTGTGTGACAAAGAAGTTGATTCTGTCCAAGGAGTAATCAGATTTTATCTTGGCTTGAAATCTGAAATTGCTAGGAGAATTAACTTTGATATGATGCATTCATATAGTGAATTGCTTGAGTTGGCTTTGTATGTTGAGGAGAGCTTAGCAAGGCCTAGGAAGCTTGAGGTGTTAGATGAAACAGAGAGTTTAAGGGCCATCAAAACAGTTGGGAAGGAAAAGGGTTTAGACCAAATGGTTACTAAGTCATGCTTGGATATTGTTCACCATGAGTCTAAATGCATTGAGCCAAAAGTTATGGTTGCTTGTCTTGAGATGAAAAGCTCTTGTACTACTGTTTTGGAAAGCCAGTGTTTTGAGGTTAAATCCATACTCAACACCACATTTGAGACTACCAATCAAGAGGAGGAGCAAGCCTACACCAACCTTGACCTTCTTCATAATGCAAGCAAAGACCAAGTTACTAATTTGGGTCCTTTAGAGCTGGTTGTGAAGCAAGGGCTGCCTCACCTTCAAACTTTGAAGTCCGGACAGTCCATGATGATATTCAGTAGCAGAGGTTGTAGGTATTCCATCAAGGGTGAAGCAAGGGGAGAGTCTTGGAATGTTCCATGCTCAAATATGCCAAATATGACCCCCTGCACTGACACTGATATTTGCTTCAAAACCAACATCTTGGGAGGTATAACTTGTACTCTTTCAACCCCACACTTTCATTTTTACATGTTGGTGAGGTTACAAGTTAGTCTTGACCATTTGGGTACAATTCCATATATGTTAAGCATGAAAATTGGTGATATGAATCGTAACATTTACATGTTGCCATGGGGTGATGTTGTAAACTGTTTTGGGAAGTTTAGAGGTTTGAGATATCATTCTTGGGTGTTATCTATGCTGCTAAGTAGGATGTCCATTTCTGAAATCTTTATTCTTCTTCATTCAAAGTGGAAATTACTTTTTAATAGTGAAATGGATCAATTAAAACCCTGCTGGCCAGTTCTGAAATTGCTCTATTTAGAGGTGAATATTGTGCAAATTCATTGTAAGGGTTTGTTGGAAATGTCTGGGATATCAAGTGAAAGTTCTCTACATGGTCTTGAAGGATTTTCAGCACTTTTGCCGATGCTTATGTTGAGAATAATGCACAAAAACAAAGAGCAGGCCCTTAATTGCATTATTGTGCTCTACTACTTGTGTTGATGCTCATTATGGTCTGAGCTTGAGTGAGTTAGCATGTGATATTGTTGTTGTTAAGCTTGGAGTAGAGCCACCTTGGCCTTCTGTTAAAGGATACATGGACTCAATTGAAAGGAAAACAGGAATGGGCACAAATAGAGGCAATGAGAGTGCACTTACTTCAAGCTTGAATGTCCAATTCTCCATTCTTGTTGCTGATTTTCTGGGTGTTGCTCTTATGAGTCCAAGGCAAGTTATCATGGTCTTTGATCCAGGAAAGACATCCCCTCCTACTGTTATAAGAGAGTTTCTTAATGAGGGTGAAAGTATGCATCAACAAGTCCTCTTGTGTCCTAAGTGTGCTTGTGAGAATTCTGAAAATAGTGGCCTGAAATATCAGCAATGGTTTGATCTCCTTAATAGGCCAAAACGCACTCTTTGGGTACATCATCCAGGAATCAGTGCTTGTGGTTGTGGCCAACCCCCAAGAAGATCAAATCAAGGAAGTGAAGCCCTTAAGGATCAGTTTGGGAAGGGTGTAACACAATTCTTGCCATTCACAATTCTGTTTTATGATCCCGGTGGAGGTCATAATATTTATTCTCTTGAAGTAGCATTCAAGCTTGAAAGGGTTTGAATCTTCTGAAACTTCATTGGGATGCCTTCAATCTAATTAGGATTTACTTCTTTTCAATAAAGGGTGAACTCATGTTGAGTAAATGATTTTTATGCATTCGAAATTTGAGGTCAAATTTTTTTGAACCTAGGGAGGTTGCAGCAGGAGCTAGGGATGAGGGTCCTTCATTTTTCAAGCCAAGAATACATTCCATGAATTTGTACAAGGCAATGACAAATTTGGAAGCATTTTCTTTTGATCAAATGAAGCTTAGGAAACCTAAAATACTCACAACAAATGATCTCGAGAATTTCAGGTCTAAATTCAGATGATCATATCAGGAGTTTTACTTGATTAAAATTCGTGTTCTTTATATGTATAAAATCTTGAAGAAGTCTACTTTCTAATGGCTTTGGAATCAGCAATATTCATCAAGCAGATTTTTCACAATCAAGCTTCAAAGACTGTCACGCAGGAATGCAATTCAGTTTTCTGAAATGACCTGTCAGTGTTAAAACTTTAATAACTCAAAATCTACTGGCTATTATTGGTTGATTCTTTTTGGAGGTGAAAGCTAACTCCCTTAGCTTTCATTTGAGCTATCATGGGTATTTTTAGCCAATCTGAGTTGCAAGATATGAATTTTTAAAGTTTCTGATGCTGCAGAGGAAAACTGCTGAACATTCATTCCTGACCTGTTCTTACTCAAAAATCTATATCTCAAGTTCCAGGCCATATTTTTAGATGATTCCTTTTGGACATGAAAGCTAACTCCTGTAGCTTTCATTTGGCACCTGTGAGGCATTTTATTTCATCCTGAGGCAAGAGATATGATTTTTTGAATACAACACATATATGTGAAAGTTGCTGTACAGTTCAATCCTGACCTGAACTCACTCAAAGGCTCATAACCGAAGATCCAGACATGATTCTTGAATGATTCCAATTGGAGGAGGAAGCTAACTCATTTAGCTTTCAAATGGTATAAGGGAGACACCCTAGTTCATCTTCTGCAGCAAGTTATGGCTTCTGCAAGGAGGGCATGATTTCTGAATGTTACTAAAATGTCTGCTTTGCATAATGTGTGCAAATAGGGGCATTATTGTCCAATTACATGGCTTGAGTGGCACGTCCAGGAATGCCAAATGATCTCTAAATGATTCCAAGTGTGTGAGCATCAGAAAACAAGAAAAGGAGACCCTCACATGTGATCAAAAGCGATTACTTTTGAGGAGACACAATGAAAGTGACAAATGTCCTCTTCTTCTCCTTGTCTCCTCTTTTCTCGTTCTCTACCGCAAGGACCACTTTGAGCCATAAAAGAAGACACTACAACAACTCTTATTTGTCTTAATAGTTGACATTCAGATCCTATCAATTTGTCCTCTTACTTTATTCAAAATCAACCCTTAGATTAAAGTAGTTTTACATCAATGGCTAGATTTCATCTTAGGGTTTTATTTTGCTGCATTTGTAAGCTCTATATAAAGAGCCATTCTCCATTGTAATATTCAGAATATGTTGAATGAAAAAAGTTGAGTTTTCTCTCAAATTTAAATCTCTTAACTTGTGCATTTTGCTGTAGTTAGAGTCGGCATGGTGATACCTTGTGCTAGGTCAGTAGGTATTGATCATTAACCTGTGGCAAGGCTTGAATAATCCCGTGCTTCTTGTGGGATTATTTGCTCCTTGTTGTTGATTTAAAGTGTAGTTGCCTGTGCTTAGACTGTGGTAACTTCAATTTAAATTATCCAAATTGTTAAGCTAATCTCCTGTGCTTGCTGTGGTTATTAGTTTGATAATTATATCCCTTTCCTTTATTGCATCTTATTTCAGAAAATTACCTCACAAAAATAGCCTTAATTTCCTTTGTTTGTCCAAGAATTTAGTCCTTGTTTTAAAGTGTTGCTACTCTGATTCTAAACAGCCCTATAGGTTGTTGGTTTCATCTTTGAGTCTCTCAAAACATAAGACACCCTCACCATTACGCTGCAGGCAGCCTCAGGAAGAGGCGCAACAGGTGCTGCGTCCCTTCAAAGAGGCGCAGCAGTTGCTGCGTTCCTTCTCGACATCTGTCTCCCGTTAATCCGTAAAAAGGGTTTGAATAAAGGTTTTATAAATCAGTTTTGAATATATTTTTGACGTAAATCTTACAATAATGATTACAAAAAATAATAACAATAGTAAAAGATGGGATTTACACCCTCAGACTTACATGTTTGACGAAACGAGATTAACTAAGTTAACGTTTAGTGATGCTCGACTTGAATGTACGACGAAAGTGCCCTCTTAGAGGAAATTAAACAAAGTTGATAAAGTTAATTGATGTGGAGTTGGTGAAATTGGTCGGTCATGCAAAACGAGGCTGGTACTTAGAAGGATCCGAGCTTACGTGGTCGAAAGTTCAAGCACGTAGACGCCAAAAAGCAAGAGCGTGATCTTAGAATGCAAAGGGAGAAGAGAAGGGCGGACACTCGTGTGAGAAATATGAGGAACGAAGGTCCCTATTTATACTAATCACACGAAGGAATTAGGGTTACGTAAGGAAAGATCCGGAAACAACCGACTTAGGTTAAACACGGAAACTTGGACAAAAAGAAAGCCTGGAGAAAAGGCGCAGCAAGTGTTGCGCTCCTTGGAAAAGGCGCAGCACTTGCTGCGTCCTTTCTCGGGTAGTTTTCTTCTGTGCGAGAAAACGCGTTTGACAGCCTGTCGTATTTTAGGTATAACTTTCTCTACAAGACTCGGAATAAGGTGATTTCGGTGGCGTTGGAAAGCTAAGAGAAAGATCTAGAAGTTTCTTTGAAATAGGCCTGACCCAAAAAAGTCGTTATCACCTTGTAAAATGGGCCTAAAAGTCGGGTTGTCATTTTAGTTAAATGAAATGCACATTTTGTAATGTAAACTTTAAGTTTAGCCTAATGAAGTGACATGGGCCCCAAAATGAGATATAATCTCAACATTTTAAGACATCCTAACCTTAGGTAGACAAGCACATTGCTTTTGACTCGGGATTTGACGGTTTTAGGAAATGAAGACGGTTTTTTTGACCCGGACTCCAAATAAACTCTAATTACTGCCAAAACGACCGTAATGACACGTAGATGACGACCAAGGGGTAGACACAAGTATTTGAGCTATCACTTGATGATAAACTTACGAATTGTCATAAATCGTTCCGTGTACCAAACATGCGGCCCAATCATTACCGGGTGGTTTGCGAGAGGTGCAGGAATGAGGTATCTACAGGTGGCTGCTGGCATGGGGGTGAGTGATGGCGAGGGAAAGTGGCTGTGTGTGTGCGTGGTGACGAGAGTGGTGGGTGGTGTGCGTGGCGACGGGAATGGTGGACGGTGGTGGTGGTGCAGGGGAGTTGTTTTTGGGTTTTGTTTTGTTTGGTTTATTTGAGAGAAAAGAGGAATAAAATTATTAGGTTGTTTTGAGAGTAGTGGAATGAAATTGTTTGGGAGGAGAGAGAAATGGATGAGAGGAAAAGTATATATGATGAATTGGTGGTTAATTTAGTTTGGTTAGTGATTAATTAAGGTGGATAATGAGAGAGTGAAAAATTACACTACTAATCACCTTTTTTTGTTTTAATCTTAGCCCTTCATCTTTCCCATCTAATGGCTCAAAAGAAGACTTATGGACTCACACTCAAGGGGTGGACTTACTTGATCCTAATGCTATATATATATATATATATATATATATATATATATATATATATATATATATATATATATATATAGTAATAAGATCATCTAAGTCCATGTCTTACACTTGAGTCCATGAGTTCCATTGTCTACCCTTAGATCATGTTATTGAATGGCCTAGATTAAAAGTAAAAAGCAAGTAATAATATTATTCTAATGACTAAAATAATTACCTCTCTCCTCCTACCACTCATAGGGTATTAGCATGCAGGCAGGGTTGTCAATCAAAACATCACTCACACACGTCCTACTAACTTCCCCCCACTTATCATCTCTATATTATTCAAAATTAATTTTCCCCCAAAACATTTCCCCCCAATTAAACGCCATTCATTTCAACTGCTTAAGATTTAAATCGCTTCTAAAAATCCCCCAATTTTATCGCTTTTTTGTTACCTTATTATCGTTTTTTTTCTCCATTTTCTTTGCTCACTTGCAAACTGCCATTGTCGTCCTTTCAATCACTTTAGAAGGTAATTTTTTTTGGGGTTTTTAGAGTTTTATAATTTTTTTTCTGGGTTTTTAGAGTTTTATTATTTGTTCTCTTCATTTATTTAGACGTTTTTTTTAATTTATTGGACATTGTTATGTTATTGGACTGTATTTGATCACTGTACTTTGTCACCATTGTTGATGTACTGTTCTATTTGATCACTGTATTTCGTTTCTTCATTTTGATTAGCCAGTTATTTTTAGCACATTTAGGACATGTAGGACAGTTATTTTTGATCACTGTATTTTGTCAACTAACGTTTTTAGCATATATGTTCATATTCATTAAGATTAGTCAGATTTTTTTGAAAAATCCTACTTTTTTTGCTTACAATTACTCTTTCTTTGTTAAAATTACAGTTTATCCATTTTTTTTTTGGAGAAATCCCACTTTTGATTACCCTTTTGTTAGAATTACACTTTTGTTGCTAAAATAACACTTTATGCTGCTACAATTACACTTTTCTTTGCTAAAATTACACTGTAACCTGTTAAAATAACACTTTATCTTGTTAGAATTACACTTTTGTCGCCTAAAATCACACTCTTTTCTCGTTAAAATGTCATCATTTGCTGTTAAAATAACACTGTATTTTGTTAGAATTACACTTTTGTAAGCTAAAATAACACTTTATTCTGCTACAAATCCCACTTTTGATTACCCTTTTGTTAGAATCACACTTTTGTTGCTAAAATAACACTTTATCTTTGCTACAATTAGACTTTTTTTTTGCTAAAATTACACTTTTTGCCTGTAAAAATAACACTTTATCTTGTTAGAATTACACTTTTGTCACTAAAATCACACTTTTTTCTGTTAAAATGTCATCATTTACTGTTAAAATAACACTTTATTTTGTTAGAATTACACTTTCCTCTGCTACAATTACACTTTTGTTTGTTAAAATAACACTTTGTCTTTGCTACAATCACACTTTTTTTTTGCTGAGAGTTTTCTGTTGCCTGTTAAAATAACACTTTATTTTATTAGAATTACACTTGTGGCTGCTATAATTACACTTTATGCTGCTACAATTTTAACTTTTTTTTGTCTTATTTTTTTTTTGTATGCAACAATTAATGTTGCGTAATGTTAACAGATGCCAGGTGGAAATGAGGGTAAATCAGGCAAGTCCAAAAAAGCAAAGGTGCCTGTCAAGTTGAATAAGGAGCTTGTTGTTGCCAAACCAGCCAAACCAGCGAAACCAGACACGAACAAAATAGCAAAGGTGGCCATCAAGTGCTTGGCCAAGCGACTTGTTGAGCTCGTTGAAAAGCTTAATGATGCACAGCGAGATGCGGTACGGAGGATCGGTTTCGGTGGTATTCTGGAGCTTAAGCTCAAAACATATCCGATGGGTCATGTTAAAGATTTTCTGAAAGCATTCAGTGATGAATCGTATATTTTTCGGGCTAAGGATAAGGAGTTCATGGTCACCAAGCATGACGTGTATGACTGTTTTATGTTACCACTTGGTCCTAAAACTCTTGATCTAGTACCTACGGGCCGCCAAAAGGATTCTCAAGCGCCGGAGAACAAGCAATTGAAAGATAAATGGCGAAAAGCGTACAACATAAAAGGGGTTAACGAAGGCATTAATTTAGGAATTGTCTTCCAAGATATTTTTAGAAAAAAATACAGAAAAGGAGGTCCGCAATTCTGCAGGCTGTTTGTTCTGCTCGCAATGTCATCATTCCTAACTCCAACGTCATACAGTGGGATTGACTTCAAGCTTTTGAGAGCTGTTGAAGATGTGGACTCGATTACGCAGTACGATTGGTGTACTTATGTGCTGGAAAATTTGGTGAAGGCTGCGGCAGCTACTGGTGAAAATAAACAGACGCTGCTGGGGTGTATCCCCTTCTTAATGATTACATACTTTCAACGTTTCGATTTCTGTGGTAAGAGTTGTCGCCACAGCCTGCCTCTCATTAAGCACTGGGACCGGCAGACGCTTTCTGACAGACTACATGGTGAGCTTGACAAGAACTGTTTGGGTCGGCTAACTTGGTCCTTGGTCAAGTATCCTCGGTGCCTTCAAAAAGAACTGTTAAGCATTGGTGGGGTGCCTAATGACAGCCAAGTGTTGGCCATTGGAAATGTGGTTAGTGATGCGGCATTACAAGTGGCTTCAACTTCAGGCAGGAAGAAGTTCATCGAGATTGAACTCCCTTCTGGTGTTGATGATGACGAGGAGTTGAAAGCTCGGGCTGTAGATGTAAGTGCTATTTGTTTATTTTTCAAGGCTAATTTTAATGTTTTAAAGTTACTTTTTCTTTCACTACAATTACACTACAATTGTAATTGCGATATTAATCAGTAATTGCTTAAATTACAAGGTTGTCAGTTAAAATTATACTTTTTAAAGTTAAAATTATACTTTTGTATGTTACAATTACACTTTTGTCCTTTAAAATTATACTTTTTAAAGTTAATATTTTACTGTTGTAGCTTACAATTACACTTTCATCCGTTAGAATTATACTTTTTGCCCTTAGAATTACACTTGTCAAGGTTAAAATTATACTTTTGAATGAACACTTTTGACTGAACAATTGTCCAATTATCTGTATTTTAATGTAGGATGTGCATGAGCTTTACTTGAAGATGCAAAGGAATGCTAATGTCTTCTATTTATGGTATGCAGATGAAACCATGACGCTCAAAAGGTTAACAGGAGGGATGAACCATTCTAGTGACCCTGTCGCTACACAATGCACGCAATCATTCTTTCAAAGCCAAAGGATGAAGGATTATGCTGTGGAAATGCAGGAGATAGCTGAACAAATAAATCATTCCGTGAAATCAACACCTGTTCTGCAACAAAGTCCAGGTGATCAGTATCAGAATGACGAGGTAGATGACGACGGGTACGAGCAGCATGTTGGTGACGATGATGAAGAGGAGGACAATGGTGATGAGGATGAGGGAGATGACGAGGATGGTGATAATGTTGACGATGAGGAGGATGGTGATGATATGGAGGATGATGGATACGATAATGAGAAAGAGGTGACTGTAGATGTTGGTACAGACCGTGAAGGCACGGTGGCCGCCTCAATTGTTTCGGATGAAGCAGCCAGTGAGAAAGCACGGGAGGTGTCTACACAACAGATAATGGAGGCCGTGCAATTTTACGGCACGGCTGAGTTTACGGACTCTGCTAACAGAGACGAGTACAGTAAGGACACCGACGTTGATGTTGGTAGTACTCGTGAGATTTCCGTTATTTACAGAAGGAGGAAGGTAGATGGAAAGCAGGTGGCTGTTAAAGAACCACCAAAATTTGACCGGGAAATTCTCGAAGATATATATTCAAAAGAAGATCTTGATGAGGCTGAGAAAAAGTTCTATGCGAATCTTTGCGCCTACAAAGGAAGAAGAGCGGACGATGGATATGGACGTGCATGTGGCGGGGATATTGAGATAGCGACAATAAAAATGAGGAGGATGGGCCCACCGACGCCGATCCACCCATCACTCAATTGCTTGATTTCGTCTGCGGAGATTATTGAAGCAGAGCGCCGAGCAGAAATGCCGGCCAGAGAAGACCATGGAATTGGAGAGGTAAGAGAATTGGTGAAAGTGGCCTCCGACGCTACGGGAGCGGTTGTGCATGTGAGTGAAGTTCCGAATGCCGAGACGGACAAGGATGATGACAAGATTGGGAAGGGTAATGCTTTCCCTGGTCTCCAATGTTCAAGTACAATAGTGGTTTCTGCAACACTAGACGATGCTGTACAAGTGGATTCTAAATCTGCGGAATTTTGTGGGCCTGATGCAGGGGAGCCTGAGAAGGCGGATAATGCTTTGGTGGAAGTTCAGAACATAGAAGTTACCCCCCTGCCACTCAGTTCCTATTCTCGACTGCTGAGATATGTGATGCAGAGCGCGCAGCCGAACAACATTATGAAGAGGGTGCAGGAAACGGCGGATGCGCAACGATCGGCGAGCGGTTGTTGAAGGGAAACGAGCAGCCGGAATATGTATATGCGTTGCGAGGCAAAGAAATTTATGGACGTAGAATGGACAAGTATCTTGTATATTCTCTCATGGACGTAAACGCCATTGCTCCAGGAGCACCCAATATCTGTGCATGCTGAAAATGAGGAGGGGTGGAATAATGATGAGCCAAATTTGGATACAAGTTCTCAGACAGTGGTAGAGAAGGTGGTGGATGGGGCTGCACTGAAGGATCACGGAGGTAATGCATTGACCTTCAGAGTTTAGAAGTGCCGTGGATGAAGTTATTTAGTTAGAATTACATTTTTCTCTTTTAAAGTTACACTTTTTTTAGTTACAATAACACTTTTTTGGCTTAGAATTACACTTTTCTCTGCTGCAATTAGACAATTGTTAGTTAAAATCACACTTTATTTAGTTAGAATTACAATTTTCTCTGCTAAAACTACACTTTTTTAAGTTAAAATTATACTTTTGTAGCTTACAATTACACTTTTGTCTTCTAGAATTAGACTATTTTTAGTTAAAATTACACTTATTTGTGATAAAATAACACTCTATTTTGTTTGAATTATAATTTTGTCTACTAAATTATATTTTCTTCTCTGCCACAGTTACACTTACTTACTGATGATGAAATAACACTATTTTTATTACAGATGCGGCAGTTGAGGATGTTGCCGGGAAGTCTTCGGAAGGGACTATCGAGAGAAGAGAGGTAACAGCTGACGTAGTACCAGAGGCAGAGAACGCCGACATTCCTATCCCGGTCCCGTACGTCCCTCACAGTGATCTGAGCTACCATCCTTTTTTACTTCACTCGAGTGAGCCCTTACCATGCATGGATCACGTCATTGAGAACCTTGGGTGTTCTATTGATTGTGGGGCACCTAATCCTGAATTGTGCTTTGCGACGAGAAACCTAGCATTCAGTCAGGAGCTCCTAGTGCCAATGTTCAGTGACAGAAAATACGTGATTGACTATGCGTTCAATCAGCCAGACGCGTTTAACGAGTTGTAAGTGTATTATTTTTTACAAGAGGCCCTTAACATTCCTAATTATATATATATATATATATTTGTTGGCTAATTAAATTTTTTTGTTGTAGGGAACGATTGGTCCAATTCAGCGAGTTTTATTTCATTACCCGGGAAGATATTGCAACTTTGAACCCTCGGGAGCAAATCATGACAAGTGTTATTGATGGTTGGTGCTTGCTACTCAACCACATCATGAAACCTTCGGACATATCCCGTTCTTTCTTTGGACTAAGTCACACTGTAAGTTAAAATGTTACCTTTGTGTGTTAAAATTACACATTTGTCCGTTAGAATTATACTTTTTAAAGTTCAAAAGTTTGTTTTGTATGTTAAAATTGCACATTTGTCCGTTAAAATGATACTTTTTGCCGTTAGAATTACACTTTTGATTGTTTAACTTATACTTTTAACATCTCCCTTCTGAGTTTATTCTAACAGTTTTTTTGGTTAAAGTTTCACTTTATTTTTATAAAATAGCTCTTTTAATTATCTGTTCACGCATTTAACACTTTTCAAATTAAAGGACCCGGCAAGGTATATTTGGAACGCTCAAAAGCTTGGGAAAGTGTTGAACAAAGACGAAGACATTTATGGTGGCTGGGATGCCTGGGCTGAAACATGTCGTGCACTATTCCAGCTTGATACGGACATGGTAGGTAACAAAACATGTAATCTTGTCTCATGGTTTTTAAGTTTTCCTTTTTCTGATCTTAGCGACACACGGTGCAGATTTTTCTGCCCGTGTTATCTGGCGACGGTGATCACTACAAATGCGCGTGTGCATCAACTTTCTCACCGAGTAGATTGACTACCTCGACAACCGCAAGTACGATGACCCAATAGAAACGCTCCCTTACGGAAGGATAGCGCGTATTTCGGTAAGTGTCCGATATCCAAAAGTCAACCAATTTATATGGGTCGTACTACGTTAACACACTGACGTTTTTTCATGTTCAGGCAAATATAATGGGGAAGTATTTGGTGTCTAAAGGGTCATCTAAGGGGGCAAAGGTCGGCGGGTTCAAGATTGTCAACATTGAGTTCAAATTGGCAAGGTCAAGGGTATTCGAGAAATTGTGGTGTTTTCATGATGCTACATATGATGTTCTACCGCGGAAGCCCTTTTCAATGTGACCTCGGGAAAGAGGATGCTATGAGTTTGTACCGTGCTGAGATTGCTGCAACACTCGTCATCTGTGACATTAACAGTATCAGAGAAGAGATCTTGATGCGGGTTGGTTATTTCAAAATAACTGCTGGACATCCGTTGACAAGAAAGTTGAATGCTGTTAAGAGGAAAACAGATGGTGACATAGGGCCGGAGTCCACAAAACGTGCTCGCGTAACTGAATTTGAAGAGCCCGTTATGGAGGCGACGCCTGTTGCCATGCGCATTCCATCTGGTAAAGCGCTATCCTCTGTTAAGAGCCATACCCGTGGAAAGAGGGACGGGTTGGGCTGCTCTCTCGACTGTGGTAGAGGTGGTCTCAACACAAATGTGGTGTCGAAGCTGCTCCGGGGCAACCAAGCGTTAATCAAGGATATTAAAAACAGGAGGAAGCATGTTGCCGACTATTGCTTGTTAGATGACCACACTTATGATGAACGGTCTGTCAATCTGGCTTAATTAACTACTTCTTTAATCAAGGATACTCAGATTATTTTTCACATTTATTTTACTTTAATTAACGACTTCTTTAATATTACGGAGTGCGGTGAATAATGATCAGTACACCCGTCACGCAACGCTTCGGAGAAAAGACATTATGTCCTTGATGCCTCGAAAACCTTATGTCGGTAAATGTCATCGAGTCTTTGGTCGATTTTGATGAACCATTTGGAGAAGGAGGATTATGGCGACCAAATGAGGATGTCATTCTTTGGTATACGTCACATGGTAATTCCATTAATCATTGCATAATATTTATGTCCACTTCTATTACACCTTTGTTACTTAGAATGACACTTTTCTTAATTACAGTGTTATTATGTGAATGTTTCACTTTAGTTCTTTTAATCAACAAAAGTGTCATTCTAACTGCGTGAAGTGTAATTTTAAGGGACAATAGTGTAATTTTGGGTGACAATGTAACCACATTAATCATGTTCACTATTGCCTTTTCAAGGATTTACTGTTGGGTATGCTCGGGACGTTTGAACAACCAGGCACACAATCGACAAAGAACTATGACAACCTGTACCGGATCCGGGACACCTTCATCGTCGGCGATGAGCGTACCGTTAACTTGAAAACAGACTTGCTATTTGTCCCATTCTGCATTGACGACCATTTCGCATGCGTATGTATCAATCACAAATCAAATACGATCGACTTCTTTGGACGGGCAAAGGCATTAAATCGAATATTCGATTTGAAAAAGTCGCAGATTTGGCAAAGCAAACGCGTTTAATTGTAAGTTATTGTCGATCGCTTTCTTCCGAATGCTATCTTTTTTGTTCAATAAGTTTTTATAAGGTAATTATGTACATTTGCAGGCTAGCGCAGTGAGTGATTATTTAGAATCACGGGATAACGAAAAGAAGAACACTAGGGCACGAGAAATTCCTAATTATGTGTTGAGCCGGATACCTTTCAAATGGGATGTCACCTACTCTCAACCAACCAGTCGGGTCTGTTCACCATGATGGCTATCTTTGTTATACGAGGGTCTTCCTTTTGAGCATGAAGACCTCGAGAAGAAGAAATCACGGCGCTATTTGGTGATCCAAATGGTAGCTACCCTTGTTCAGCGAGACATGAACATTTTGCGCGAAGGTGTGCTCGAGAAGGTCAAAGCTTTTGTTAGCACGAAGGACAAACTGTGGAAGGTATTACAACGAAGCGTAGATGTACCCCGTGCCAATGTGAAAAAATAACAACCTTAATTTAGTAGTTCTGTTTTTGTGGGAATATTCCCTTGGCTATGTAAACACTTATTTCATACTTTGTATTATTTGCAGATGTTAGCAACCTTAATGTAGACAGTTAGTTTTTGTGTAAACAGTCTTACAACATTCTATAAAAGAATGCCTTTTCCTCTCAAGCAAGATGCAGCCACAACTGTCTTTCAATGTATATAGTTCAACAATATAGAGTAACATGTTAGTTAAATCAGTCAGAAGAAAGTGTCACTGTAATACACAAAAGTGTAATTCTAACAGGCCATAGCAATAACAGATAAACATTACATTACATAAAATATAAATGTAATTTTAAAAGGCAAAAGTGTCATTTTAGGAGTTTTATTTATGAAAATATAGTTATGTTGTTTTACCTATTTAAAAGATGGTGCAATAATAACTATGTTATAAGGCTTTAGTATAGACGAAGTGTAACTGAAATTGCATACTCTGTAATTATAATGAGTTTAAGTGTAATTCTGATCATAACAATCCTACCCTAAGCAGATATGAGGCCATTGCAATTTTATTCCCTAGATATGTGTACTTTTAAGAACATAATTTGTCATAATAGTCAAGAGTGAAAATTTCAACGTTCTGAATTTGCACATTATAACTGTGTCGTCTAATAAAAAATACTTCATCAAAATACATTGTAATACCAACGGCGACCAGTTGTCTTCCTGGCAGTTTGATGTCTAAACACAATACGAAACATCATGTTGTACCTCGTATTTTGTGTAGACATCCCCAAAAAATTGTACTACTTATTACGTATTATATTGATTATTCTAAGATGCCTTCTTCTTCTTCTTCTTCTTCTTCTTCTTCTTCTTCTTCTTCTTCTTCTTCTTCTTCTTCTTCTTCTTCTTCTTCTTCTTCTTCTTCTTCTTCTTCTTCTTCTTCTTCTTCTTCTTCTTCTTCTTCGTCTTCTCCATCTTCTTCTTCTTCCGACGAGGTTTCGACGATTGCGACATCAAGGCGGGTGCTCTGCGAATGGGTTAGGGCAGTTCCTTTTGTCATGGTTAGCTAATCGCTTGCAATTTTTACACATACGTTTTGGCTTCCTTACCAAAGCAACTGCTTTTTCCTTTATCGACAACATTCTCTTTCCGCTCCCTTTGTTCTTGGATTTCTTGGGCGGCAAAATGGTTATCTCCTCACTAGGAGAACATCCAAGAATTTTCTCCAACTGTTGTCGTTTATTCAATGGTGATCCTAATGGTGAGAGTTTCTCCTTAAACTGTCTAATTAGACTAGAAAAGTTCTCGACATCATTCTTCAATTTGCCCATGAGCAACCCAACTGTCTGATGAATCTCCGACCACATTACTGACATCGCAATCTGTTTTCCATCTATTATATCAACGTACTCAGTTGCTTCACCATTACAATCGAACATTTTAGACAACCTTGCATCTTTACACCATCTTTTAACAACACATTGTTCTGGAATAATCTTCACTCCGTTTGATGAGTAAATCCATATGACATGCCGGCAAATAATGCCTTTCCTCTCATGCATTATGCAGCTACAAGTGGCTTTCAATGTATCTAGTTCAACAATATAGAGTAATATGTTAGTTAAATCAGTCAGATGAAAGTGTGACTGTAATACACAAAAGTAGCATTTTAATCAATAAAAGTGTGATTGTAACGGATAAAAGTATAACTTTAATCAATTTGTAATTTTAACTACCCAAAGTGTAATACTAATCAATAAAAGTGTAATTTTAACGGATTAAAGTATAACTTTAGCAACCCAAAGTATTATTTTAACAACCCAAAGTATAATTCTAACAACCCTAGGTGTAAATTTAATCAACAAAAGTATAATTTTAACGGATAAAAGTATAATTTTAACAAACAAATGCTACAAAATGATACCTGGGCAGTATGTGACCTCATAATTTCTGTCCCTGTTTGTATCTCTTACAGTGGTCACTTCTAAAGAGCCACACTCAGTGAATCCTCTACTTTTACAAGTACCAATTGAGCACTTGGCCTCTTCTTTAAATTCCTCGAATACTTTATGACTGTACACTTGCGTCCCGTGCACTTCAATAGCTAGATGCGTTGATATTTCAGAAACGTATCTCATACGATTGTCAACTGTTTACGTGTGTGTCTTTGCTGGTCCATCGCGCTGTCAAAACGCATCGTAAACTCAACTAATGTTCCTGACTTACTCTCAAATCTCTTAAAAAAACTATTTTCGCTCTCTGATCTTCGGGTTGTCCTCATAACACCTCCCATATCTAGGTCCCTACAATGAGCCATAACCCACTGCTTCCTTTTAGCGTACATTTCTTGGAACCAGTCAATGTTATTAACATTGTGTTCCCTGCCAATTTCTTCCCATTTTGCATCGAACTCTGCCGCTTCAATGTCTTCATCCCATATTATGGCATTCAATTTCTTTAGAAAAACTGAATAATCATCTCTCGCCATTCCATACTTGCTTGGATCCTTGTTCATGATATGCCACATACAATAGCGGTGGCGCGCTGTCTTGAACACCAATGGCACCGCTTTAAGAATACCAGGATCCTGATCGGTGATAATGTACTTAGGCTCTTTGCCACCCATCGCACCCAGAAAATGGGTGAACACCCATTTAAACGAGTCTGCATCTTCATGAGCAACAAGCGCGCCACAGAAAGTGACTGACCGTTTATGATTATCAACCCCCGTGAAAGGTGTGAACGACATGTCATACTTATTGGTGGAATACGTCGGATCGAACGACACTGCATCCCCAAAAACCGAGTAGTTCCTTCTAGCGATCCCGTCGGCCCATATAGCTTTACTAAGGCTACCGTCAGAATCAACATCATAGTCAAAGAAGAACCCTGGTCTAGTAACAGCCAATTCCTTAAAGTGGTCCACGAACATCTGACCGTCCCGTTCATGAATGTAGCATTTCACATCCCTGTGAAAGTTCTTAAAAGAATTCAAACTAGCACCGATGTTTTCAAACCCATTAACATGTTCCTTCAGAATTTTGTAAGTCTTCGTAGCTCCTATCTTCAGCTGTTGATTATTGACAATCTTTTTGATGTACGGATTTTAATCACCAAAAACATAATTAAAACAGATACAAATATATCAGTTCAAAAAAAGAAAAGTGTTTTTTTAACAATAGAAAATGTAATTGTAGACTCAAAAAGTGTAATTTTAGATGACAGAAGTGTAATTTTAACAAAATAAAGTGAAATTATAACATAAACAAGTGTAATTTTAATCAAGAAAAGTGTAATCTCAATCAACTCACCCTTGAATTATAAAGGATTATCATTTTGTGATAGTCTGTTATGTTGCATGCCAACTTTTGAAACTCTCTATCTCTGGCTGATACGAGTTCATGGTTGTGGCCACTTTGTGGAATCACAATTCGTAATTCCCCATTCATCACAAATAGCCTAATCCTCGCTTTGCAACCAACACGCCTGACTTTGTGTCTCCTACCTGAGTCTTGGCCGCCACTACACTCCAATTGTCCCTTCTGTTTGAACCCCTCCCGGTTGCAAACCAACAGTTTAGATTTGATCTCCCCTCCACGCCATCTCTTAGTCGTGTACTTACGCACATCAAAACCACAAGCAACAAAGATAAATTCTATAAAATGTCACTGCTTCCTCTATTTCCAGGAATTCCTGACCAACATAGGGGGTGAACTTAGCTTCAACATCTTTGCAAAATTCTTCTTCGTTCGGCTTTCGTTTTCCATTGTGCTCAATATTATCTGATAATAGCGTAATTATTATCAATTGTTTTCATAACAACTTAAAGTAACCCATATATTTGTTAAAATTATATATTTCTTAAAATTACACTTTTCGTAGTTATCATTACACTTTTGCCTGTTAGAATTATACTTTCTACTATTACAATTACAGTTTATAAACTTACAGCTTTTCTGTTACAATCAACCCTTTGGTTGTTAAAATTACACTTTTCTGTGTTACAATTATTCTTGTTTCTATTAGAATTACAGTTTGAAAACTTACAACTTTTCTGTTACAATCAACCCTTTGGTTGTTAAAATTACACTTTTCTGTGTTACAATTATACTTGTTTCTATTAGAATTACAGTTTGAAAACTTTTGCCTGTTATAATAACAATTTAACCTATTAAAATTACAGTCCAATCTGTTAGAATTATACTTTTTATTATTACAATTACAGTTTCAAAACTTGCTTTTCTGTTACAATAAACCATTTGGTTGTTATAATTACACTTTTGTCTGTTACAATTATACTTGTAATTATTAGAATTACAGTTTGAAAACTGACATATTTTGTCTCTTACAATAACACTTTTACCTGTTAAAATTATACTTTTATCAGATACAATTACACTTTTATAAGTTATACTTACGATATTGACAATTTCAATTTAAGATACAAATATTACACTTTTGAAATTCAATTCTACCATAATAATTACAATAATACTTTGGTGGCTTAAAATCACACCTTTTGCAGTTAAAATTACAATTTCATCGAATTATAATTACACTTTTTAATGTTACAGTCATGTTGCAGATACTATATTCACTGTTATAAATTTCAAGCCTGACATATGATGTTGAACTCTACCATATAAATAACTCCATCATCGAGAAGTTTAACTTATTATTCACAGAGTTGATATTGAACTCCATAATGATGGAGTTCATGTTAAAAGAGTGGATTTACAGATTTTACATAATAAAAAACAAGCTTCAAAAATAACCTAAAATACACTTCCTCATCATATTTAAACAACTGTTCATATCTAACCTAATATTTTCATAAAAATATGATATATAAACTAACATGAAGAAAATAAAAAAAACAATCCAATAATTACCATGGCCAAATGGAATCATTTGCATATCCGTCATTTTTTACGTTGGACGTTGGTCTTGTTGTTTGTTTTTGAGCTTGGAGGATAATAATGGAAGATGATCAAGGAAGCTGATAATGGAAGCTGATAAAGGAAGATGAGAAATGAAGAAAGTAGGATTTGCTCTCAATTTTCGCCAGTCTGATGAGTTTTTTTTTCAAATTGTGTTTTGGTGGAGAATGTTTAGAAATGTGTTGAGGAAGGTTGTTGAGTGATTATGCATGTGTTTGTGTGTGCACAGTGGGTAATAGCCAATTGTACTGACACACACATCCTCTCTCCTGCTCACCCTATTTCCCTTTTTTTTTCACGCCTATAATGGGCTTAAAGTAGGCAAATCTCCACTCTCCATTCTCCTAATCCAAGAGCCCTAATAAAGACTTAGGGACTCAAAAGATATTAAGGACTTAGAAGAACTTATCACTATATATATATATATATATATATATATATATATATATATATATATATATATATATATATATATATATATATATATATATATATATATATATATATATAGAGGCAAGATCCGGTGAGTCCACTTATATATTTGAGTCCATGAGTCCATAAAACAATATCACGCACTATACAAAACAATATCACGAAACTTTTTTTTCAAATTTTTTTTTTCGGAAAATTTTTTTTTCGAATTTTTTTTTTTTCAAATTTTTTTTTTCGAATTTTTTTTTTTTTTTTGAATATAAGCTGTGATATTGTTTAATATAAAGTGTGATATTGTATCATGGACTCACGGACTCAAAAAGATAGGGTGGACTCATGTGATCCTAATTCTATATATATATATATATATATATATATATATATATATATATATATATATATATATATATATATATATATATATATGATGGAGATGAACAATACACGATAAATCTGTCATGCCCAGAATTACCACTTGTGATACATAGAAATTAAAAGTAATTTGCCCATGTAACATCATGATATCATTGTGGTCAACACAAAGCCAACATAATCCATCCCAAAATGATCACCAAATTATTAAATACACTTAACAACCGCCGAACGATAATTAACACAAATTAGTAACCACATGGAATTAAAATCATTATATACCGACGAGCATGCTAACGACATATAACGTCAATCAAAATATTCCCGTGGTCCTAAGTAAGACAACAAAACGGGCTTCCTAAACATGCAGATGTACTCGATCGAGTTAGGCGTACTTGATCGAGTACATAGTAGGGTACTCGATCGAGTATGTACATGTCAGAATGTTTATTAAAATGAAATATACGTGGAACTCGATCGAGTTGAAGGTACTCGATCGAGTAACTCCAGATCAGAATACCCTCAAGGCCATGTCAAGGCAAGAAATATACCAAGTTTTGGGTTTTATCCCCGACATCATTGTACCTACACAACAATTCCAGAAAATCCAAACATAAAATATGGCCTTATGGCCGATTATAAACCAACTAAAAATACAAATACCAAAATAAAAGTAACAATCCAACACAAGTCCGCTAAAACAAGCATAAGAAAACAAGGAAACGGTCACTCGAGGTCACCGCCTCGATCCTCCTCCATCTCATCACCTCCTCCGGCTTTCGACGTCCCGCTCCCGACGTGCCTCCTCCAAACCCTCCTCCGTAGTCGCTCCCGATCCTGGGGTCTCCTCCACGACGCTAGGCATCCGTAAGGGTAGCTCTCAGGGGCTCCTCATGTAGTCGGATCCACCCCGTAATCGTTCCCTACGCCGCGCCACCATATTGGTTGGGCCGAGGTTGGTCCCCACCCCCGCACATGGCGATCTCGTGAAGGTTCTGGAGCACCAAGGCGTTCGACACTCTCTCTCGTGAGCTCGCTCATCTCGCATCTCGTGGGCTAAAGGAAGAAAGATAATCGGGGTACTGGTAATGAGGGGGGTCCCTGCTGCAGAAACTGAGACTCCCCAACCACTTCTCTAGCTCTCCGGGGTCCTCTACCCTCCCTAGTCACCTGGTTCTTCTTCCTAGTCTGGCCTCCACCAAACGGCTCAGGCATCTCCTCTAAAAGGCAATCAATGATCAGATATGCCATCAATGATCAGGTATGTCTGATCGGGAAGTGTAGCCTCCGTACTACTAGGGGCAGCCTCAGTCAACGGCTTAGTCACAGGAAGGTGGTCTGGGTCAGGCACTCTCATCCAACTCCTACCCCGCACCCTCCAAGCTAAACCTCCATCATCCAACACCCGCTACCACTTCTGATGAATGAAGTAGTCCTTATCCAAGGTCGAAACAACGGACACATGGGTGTGGACATGGGCCACCTGTGACGCCCAGCCGATCTGTGGGACGTGCAGTGGTCTGAAAGCCACGCTCGGTAGCGTAAAACATTGTTTCGACCGGATCGTTTTGGATCGGTCTGTTTCGTCTCGGCAAAAGTCTCGAAATGATGCAAGAGATGTTCGGAGTCGCCACCAATCATTTGTGGGATGCTTGAAACCCGTTTGAATCCACTTTATACCTAGGTCAACCAAGGCAAAAAGCGGTGTTTGACATAGGTACTAAAGATAAGGAGTCGTCCCTCTTTAGCATCCTATCTCTAGAATGTCTCTCGTTCGCCCCGGATAAGGTCGCCCACTATCCAAAGTTTCTGTGTAAAAGGTGAAGGTATGTATTGGTAAGCCCTTTAATCGGACACCCAATACCGGCCGCAGTAGCGGCCTCTACTGATCGATCTTGGTTGGTTTAATGCAAAAGTTGATAAAACGAGTAAATGCATGAATGCGCATCCACAAGTTTAAACCTAACATGTGAGCTTTCTATGTTGGTAGTTTATCCAAATATCAAGTAATTGATGTCAAATTGGATTTAATGTTGATTTGCATGCAAGACGGAAATTAAACATCCATTTATCGATTTAGGTTCATCGTGCATAACTTGAATAATTGTCATTGTGTTGATGATATTTGATGTGGGGTTCGGTTTTGCAAGCTTGACATGAATAATTTTGAAAAATGATTATGAACTATTTGTTTTAAGTTCGTTTGTTTGTAATTAGTCAATGTTTATCATCGTACTCGGGTTAAAAACTGACATGGTATGTGGAATCAAGGATTATTTTGTGTTTATGACTAATATGCTTGTTTTGAAATGTAAAGAAATGAAATAAAAGGTTTTAAAATACCCTTTAATATGTAATTAACCAAATATTATCACCGAAATACGGATTAAACCATCATGGTTTGAGGAACCAATGGTGAAATGTTTTATGGTTAAAAGTTTATCATGAAAGATTTGAAATGGTAAAAACCGATTGCAAATAAGAAATGAAATAAAAAGGAAAGATGAGAGCAAAGACGGTTGGATTAACGCCGCGGGGCATTGAGGCGCGAGCCCTCCGCTACGCAAGTAGCCCTCGTCTCCGGCCAAAATCCGATTTTGGCTCATCTAACCTATATTTGAATCATGTTATGCATGTTTTAGCATGTTATAGTCATAAAACAGATGAAAAACGTGAAAGAAGAGAATTTTTACATCCTCATAATTACATGCTAGGCTTAAGACGAGAAATCGACGAAAGTGTATCAACTTGTTTGGTCGGAAAACTCGGTTGAAAATCGTCTTAGGAATGTAAAGAGTGTTTTTTTAAGTTTAGTGAGTGTGTAGTTGGTCGAGATGGTCGGTCAAGTGATTTAATGCACGATGACGGTACCAAACAATGTGTATGTACTTTCGATCGGTAGGTCAAAAAAACGTGTCGGTTTGTGACTTAAGAAGCCGAGTCGAGAATTTTAAGGGAGAAATGAGGGGGCGGACACTCGCGTTCCTTCAAATGGTGGCATTTGAGGGGTATTTAATGAAAAATGGGTGGTTGTGTGCGTTTCAAGCGACGTGGATGTATGGGCTACTCGAAGAGGCGCGAGCCATTTCGCGGGTCTTCAAGCTGTCTTATCACTATCACGCAATTGAAATCATGATTTGTTCTATCCTATGTTTTGGATGACATGATTTGTACTTGACCATTCAAGTATTCCGGGAATACTTAACATGGAAGTTTTAAGAAGTTTGTTTTTTGTGTTTGATTCGGTTTAACTCGTTGTTGGAGTCGGGATTTGAATTTTTGAGTCGGTTTTTGGTCCGGTGTCGGTTTTGACGCTAGTTAGTGTTATTGCGACCCCGTCGTCGTGCATTAAACACTCCAAATACCTTTTAAAAGTTTTGAAATGTTTTTGTTTTCGAAATTGTTTTGAGTTTTCCGACGTATAGTTGTACAAAACTGTCGATTAAACGCTGCGATTCCTAAGAATGTTGTAGTCCGATAATCATCGAGTGTTTGTTGGAGACTCGACAGATACTTGGTATCTACAGAGCCCCCAGTTTGACTCAGGCTTGGACAGGGCGAAAATCAAAGAATAGCCATCGGGTCAATCGAAGATTACAACCTGGAGACCGAAGCGACGTCGAGGCGTCTCGAAAGAATTCGGACCAAGGACCTGCCGTTAGGAAGGGCGACGCCAAGGCGACCCTAGGATGCGAGTCAAGGACCTATCATCGGGAACAGTTTAGAGTTTGTCGACTGTCCGTATGGGTCGTTTAAAGTCCGTTAGACTACGTACGAAGGCTCGCCAGCCATAATAAGGAGTCATACCTGAGGCATCTTCCGGATATGTCCTTAGTTGTTTCTTGTTTGCGGGCAAAGGCTCGCCAGCCGTGTTGCGGACCTGATGGGGCTCGCCAGCCACGTTGAGGTTACGTTGTGAGGCTCGCCAGCCATGTTGAATGTGATGCGCTTTGAGGCTAGCCAGCCATGTTGAATGTGGTGCATTTTGAGGCTCGCCAGCCATGTTGAATGTGGTGCATTTTGAGGCTCGCCAGCCATGTCGAATGATGCGTTTTGAGGCTCGCCAGCCATGTTGCATGTGATGCGTTTTGAGGCTCGCCGGCCATGTTGAATGTGCGTTGTGAGGCTCGCCGGCCATGTTAAATGTGCGTTGTGAGGCTCGTCAGCCATATCGAATGTGCATTGTAAGGCTCGCCAGCCATGTCGAAGGTGCGTTGTGAGGCTTGTCAGCCATGTTGGAGGTGCGCTGTGAGGCTCACCAGCCATGTTGGAGGTGCGTTGTGCGGGTCGCCAGCCATGTTGGAGGCGCATTGTGAGGCTCGCCAGCCATGTCGAGGGTGCGTTGTGAGGCTCGCCAGCCATGTCGAAGGTGTGTTGTGAGGCTCGCCAGCCATGTTGAAGGTGCGCTATGAGGGTCGCCAGCCATGTCTAATGTGGTGATTGACTGTGGCAAATAGTCGTGTTGGACGGGCTTATTCCGATAAGTCGTTGAGTTAGTGGGCTCCGTGGGGAAGTCTCTGTTATCCTGCTGGGCAATCTTGGTGTTTATATTGGATGTTTGTGGTGCCGGAAAGAGATGGGCTTGTGAGCCTGGCTCCTGTGGACGAAGGTGATTTCGAATCTCGAAGAGACGTAACGGTTTTTACTGCCGTTTGTTGGAAGTTTGTAGAAAAGGGCAGATGTGTATTCTGCCATTTGATGTGTGTTTGGGACAACGGTTTCGACTTCGTCTTCCCGTGATTTGAGATTTGTGAGGGGTAGTGAATTTCACTATCCTGTTTGAAATTGTGACGGTTTTTAATGCCGTTTGTTTGAGATTTGAAAATAGCGAATTTCGCTATTTGTTTCTGTGATTTGAAAATGCCGTTGAAAATTTTGCGCAAATAGCCAATTTCAATTTCACTATTTGTTTTTGTTTGAAACTGACGGTTTTTGATGCCGTCATTGGAAATTTGAAATTTGTGGAAATAGCGAATTTGAATATCACTATTTCGTTTTCGTATTTGAAAAATGATAGTTTTTAATTCCGTCGCTGAAAATTGGTGAAAAATAGCGAATTTTGAATTTCACTATTTCGTTTTTGTATTTGAAAAATGACAGTTTTTAATTCCGTCGTTTAAAATTTGTGAAAAATAGTGAATTTTGAATTTCACTATTTTGTTTTTGTATTTGAAAAATGACGGTTTTTAATTCCGTCATTGAATATTTGTGAAAAATAGTGAATTTTGAATTTCACTATTTCGTTTTTGTATTTGAAAATGACGGTTTTTAATTCCGTCGTTGAAAATTTGTGAAAAATAGCGAATTTTGAATTTCACTATTTATTTTTGTTTGAAAAGTGACGGTTTTTAATTCCGCCGTTGAAAATTTGTGAGAATAGTGCGGAAACTGGGCCAAAGCCCAAAGTTTTGCTGAAAGAGCAGGGAACACCACAAAGAGGCGCGAGCCTTCCTGCGAGGGAACGAGGCTCCCCTTTTTCTGTAAAAAGACGCGAGAAGCCTAAGCTTCTCATTTCCTTCATCTTCTTCCTCAAAAACACGACATTTCCAAGAAAAATTGCCATTTTTGGATTTTGCCATTTGCTCATTTCCGTGCTATTGTCTTCATGTCATCTCAAGGTATGTAAATCTTCTTGAATCCATTTGAATTTGAACTTCTTTTTGTTAATTGAATTGGGGCGAAACTCTAACCCTCGACAATCGATTTGGGCGTTTTTGTTTAGCCCATTTTCGAGTGAAATTGATGATTGCATTAGGTTAGAAACCTGTTTAGGAGTATAGGGGTGCTTTTAGTTTGCATTTTGGTCCCCGTTCCCGCTTCCTAGGCTCGAAAAATGTGAATGAGACGAAAATCCGTCTCGTTTCACAATGCCGTGTTTGTTTCCTTGATTTGTGTGCCCGACTAGGTTGCATTGTAGTTGGGGAAGACCGTCTTTGCCATATTGGACCTTCGTTGGGCGTCGTGGGCAAAAGTTGGATTTTTGCCTTTGTGAGACGCTCTTATGCTGACGAAATAAGTGTCTGTCTGGGCTCAGATTGAGTCAGTTTTTCTTGAAATGGGCCTTAACGGTAGTTTAGGTCACTTTGAGACGTGATTAAAATCACGTTGTTTTGTTGTGGTCGTATTTTAAATTATTGACCTGTTTGTGCCCGAATTGGCGTAAAATTGCCTTTTTGAGCCGTGAAAAATACCCAGTTGTGTCGGGAATTTTGGTTGTTTATTTGGCGGACCTTGTGTGGGCCTTGGGGTGTTGGGTGGTTTTTGTAATTTTTGTCGTTGTTTTGACTCGTCTTTTGCTTGAATAGAAGGGCGAGTCGTTTTTTTTGTGCGATTTTTGTGAAGTGTTTTCCTGGACGGGCTTGGGCGGGTTTGCCCTTGTTTTGTTTTGCATTTGCAGGTGGTTTGTTTTTTTTGCATTTGTCCATTTTGTGCCGTCGTAATGCAGACATTTCGGCTTACGTTTTTGTTTTGCCTGATTGCAGGTGAGTGTTCTGGGCCCACTGGGTCCGTTGATGAGGCTTTAGAGGGCTGGACCGATTAGTACTCCGGCGAGTGCGCCCGAAACGGTGGTAGAGGACGCTTCCGAGGAGGAGCCCACTGAGGAGGATGTTAGAGCCGAGAGAGCTACGGAGGCTCGTCAGGAGGCCGTAGGTGCTGAGGGAGCCACGGGGGCTCAGAAGGAGCCCGTTGTTGAGGCTGTTGGTGTTGGGAGGGCTCAGACGGGGTCTGAGGCCGGTACCTCTGGGAGGAGGGTTAGTACTGTGAGGAGGGGTCCTCGGGTTCCTAGACCGAGACACCAGGACGTTGCACGGATCATTGAGAGGGGCCCTCCTCACCCCGTGCAGTCTCACGAGACGAAAAGGCGGAGATTGGAGACGGGGGCGATGACGTCTTCGTTGAGAGCTGGGAGGCTAGACGGGTTACGGCTCCACGGGGGTCAAACCTGCGGGCGGCGCCCGTTTGGGCCGAGGGCTTTGACGGTAGCCAGTTATTGTTGAGGCTAGATACTCGCATCTCCTACCGTGCACAGGAGGGCTTGGTGAGTTTGCTGCTTTGTTGAGCTCTTCTCTTTTTTGCTTTTTTTGTTGTTTTAGACCTGAATAAGTGTTCTGATGTTGTTTGTTACCTAATTTCAGGAGATTGCTACCATGAAGGCTTTCCCAGGCTTCTCGACTTGCATGGGTTTTTACGACATTCTTCGAGCCGGTACGAGGGCGTTGATAGAAAGGTCAGCTATGGGGCCGTTGGTGCCTGCCTGGCGCGAGATTCACAGGGTTTCGATTAGGTCGAACATGTGTTTGATTCGTGTCATGCTAGACCGTTACTAGGACACGACGTCGTCGTTCCCCATGGTGTTTGGAGAGGTCGGCGTTACCTTAGAGGACTTCGCTATGATATCGGGCCTTCCCTGTGGTGAGACGCCTGTTGAGTTTCCGAAGACGTCGGAGAGAGTGTCCTCCGCCGTAGTCACGGGTTTGATCGACATTGTTTTGCCTGCGCCAACTGACATCATTCCTTTCCTGATAGCGAACTCTTATGTGAGGGACCACTTCAGGGGGAGAGTAGCTGGCTTTGTTCCGGCGTTGTTAGCGAGTCTGGAGGCTGAGGCTAGTGCCGTCGCGCAGGAGGCGCGGTTGTGGTTGTGATACTTCTTGGGTACCACGTACTTTGTTGACAAGGGTGAGCGCTTGTCGACCAAGATACTTCCTCTGCTTGCTGACCTAGACACCATAGATCAGTACGACTGGGTGACGCCGACTTTGGTGAGTTTTACTCGTTACCTGCATGCTGCGGTTCATCCGGAGGTGATGAAAGATGGGCGTTCTCCCGCTTTGGTTGGTCCCGGCCTCATCTTAGAGGTACGAGCATTTTGTTGTCTTTTTTGTTTTGCTTTTGCTTTTGATTTGATTTTTTTTTTTAGTTTTGGCAATTTTTAGAAAATTAGCTGATTTGTGATTGTTGTGTTTTGTTACAGGCTTGGTTGTTTGCTTACTTTGTCCCTGCGCCTGAAGACGATGGGTGACGTGCCTTCGGTTTTCCCTGTTGTAAGGGGCTGGAAGGTGGCTCAGAAAAAGTCGACCAAGTCGACTTACGAGGACTGCAGGCGTTGAGTGAACGCCCTCGGGGTTGGTGATTTATGTCACAGCTTCTTATCTCTTTTGTTTTGAAGAAAGGGATAGATATAGGATGATTAGGTAATTTAGAAAGCCCCTAGTTAGTTGATTAGCTTTGCCTCCAGTGCAGTTTGTCGGGTGGCCTTGGGAGCACTACACAGGCGTACCAGCTGCTGTCATGGAGTGTCTGCGACCTCGCAGTTGCCAGCGCTTCTACCTCGAGACAGCGATCGAATCGGTTTAGTGCCTGGGCGAGCGTTTAGCTCGTCAGTGTTTCAGTGAAACCTTCGTGGTGCCGGTAGACCCGCCTAGGGTGTTGTTCCAGGAATCGACACCTGATGAGGTTGAGGAGCACCTTCACGGCCGTGGGGGTGAGGAGCTGTTATTACGGGGGGCCGACTACGACACCTTTCGCTTGTCGAGGCTTGCCTGTTTCCCGATCGAGGTGTGTTTTCCTCTGTTGTTTGTTTCTTTTTATGTTCTGGTGGAAGGGTTTGTTACCTTCGACGCGGCTTCCTGTTGTAGGGTGTCGACGAGCTTATGAGGACCCAGCCCCCAGCTTTCCAGACACATAATACTTTCCAAGGGCCGGGTGGTGAGGAGTTACAGCTACGTCTGCCAAAGCTTGCGGGTCCAGAGGTGACCGACACTGGTATGGAGTGGAGGTTGATAGTTTTGAGGGTGAGTTTTTGATTTGAAACCTCCTTTTTGTTTGTGTTTTGCCTTGCGTTTTTAGTTGAAGGGATTTTCTGGTTGTAGGAGTCTACCGTTAGTCATCAGGTTTTGTGGCGGATGGCTAGCCGGTGGTGATCACTTGCTAGTGACCTGGCTGCGAGGGAGTCTCGGCTTTCGCAGGTGCCTTTTGTTGGTTGCTTTTGTGTGTTTTTATGTTGCATTTCACGTTTAGATCTTAACGACCTGTTTTGTGCTTTGCAGGTTACTGCGAATCCGGCAGAGCTTGCTCGGCTCCGTGCTGAGTTGTAGGTAGCGAGGTCGATGATCCGGTCACAGGAGCTGGGGATCATCAGTCGGGACCAGGAGCTGAAGCGTCGCGAGGACGGGTTGCGGAGCCGAGATGCGGAGATTGCCTCTCTTAGGGTTCAGTTGGCTGCGGCGGAGGAGCTTCGCGTCACGATGGAGTACGAGATATTGGAGAGTTCTCCTGAGAGAGAGCCCGAGCAGGAGGTGGTGTCTGCTTTGCCCGTGACTTCTCGTGAGACCTAAACTGGCCCACCGGGAGGTGTTGAGTAGTTGTAGTTGTTTGTCCGTGTTTTAGACTTTTGTTTGTACATATGTACATTTTGCGTGAGGCGGTTTGTATATATGTGTTTTTGGTTTGTAGTTTTTTTGTGTTTGGCTTATTTTGTGTTGTGTTTCGGAGAAGCACGATCAGCGGCTGATTCCTCTTTTGCTTCGGCATTTATCCCTGCATCGTTAGTGTAGAAAACAGGCAACATGTAGCACGTATGCACACACGTAAACACGCAAAAGCGTTTGACGAAAAGAAAAATAACCACGATGACTCTAAGTTAAACATGAAATCGAAAAGAAAATTTGAAATTCCGTAACAAGGTGTCACGTTTGGATTTTTCAAAAGAAATGATTTAAAATTTCGAGAGATTAATTCGTGTTTGAATTAAATTGCACCGAATTTTGCTGAAAGTTGATTTATAACTCGAAAAACTAAAACTCAAACCGTCATGGATGAATTTCAAAAGAGATTTTGTGAGTGTATTTGGTTTGATATTTGTGAGATCAAGACTCGGATTTGCAAGAACTTGAGTTTTGAAGAGAAATGACGTTGTGTTATCAATTCTCGATTTTTGTTGAAAATGCAAAAAACCAAAAACATTTCGGAATTGTCGACTGACATGGAAATGATCTGTCGCGGATCGGGGCGACTAGCCCTTCCCCTCTTAGAAAAAGAAAAGAAAATCCGTATGTTTAAATCTGCGTCATGGAAACCGTGTCGAATTTCGTAAAACGCAAAAACAAGGAAATGTGAGTGTGAGAAAACACAAAAATTTCCTGATAGGCCCGAAGAGGTGCGAGCCTTGAGGCGAGAAAATCTAGTGTCAGGAATAAAACAACTTGATAGAGACAAATCAAGATGCGGATCCTGAGGACCAACCTAAGGAGGCGCGAGGCCATAGGCGATGCAAATTAGCTCTCCCCTTTTTCGGGAAAAAAACGCTGATTGTTTTGTATAAATAGGGACGTTTGTGCTTCATTGTTTCATCATCTGAAACACGAAAAACATCTATACGAAAACCTTTCTTCTTCTTCCACAAAATAATTCATGGATACTTTCGAAAATAGGTTGCGACATTGGTGTCGAGATTTGTCGCCTCCCGAAAGGTGAAATTTGTCCTCTTGCCGAAGAAGTGGGCGCCATTGGTGGATGGCCGGGTTGTGCTTCAGTGCTTCCTCCGACTCGGTTGTGTTACAAAGAGAAGTTTCGTTCAATGTTGGGCATGTCAACGAGCCAAGTGAACTTTTTCCTTGCTCCCTAGGTGTGGATATGTTGGCTCTCATCAACATTTTCTCAAACCGGTTGGATGTTAATATCTCGGAGGCGGCTAGGAGAAGGGCACTTGCCTTTTGCCTAGTGCATGCATACCTCCTTGTCGATGCCTTGAAGAAGGAGGGGTCAAAGTGGTATGGTAGTGTGACCCTTGTGCACATAGTTAACCAAAGGGAACACGGTTGGGATCCATCATGGTTGGTGTTTGGCAAGATCATCCAAGCTTTGGACAAGAAGGGCTATTGTGGAGAAGCTCCTTCGTTCCGATCTCCAAGGATCCTCCAAGTGTGGCTCTTGGAGAGACTAAGGTATGTAGAGCCTCCGGCCGATTCTTCTTCTTACTCCTTCCATCACCTTACTATGAGGAAGAAGTTTTACTCGGATAGTTTTGCATCAAACGAGGCCTATTGGACCTCGAGATTGGTGGAGGAGGGTGGTCCTGATATCCATTGGTTGGTGCCATGGTGGCACTTGAGGTCCTTCACGGGGTTGCCCGCTCCGGTCGCTTGTTCTTGCTCCTTGATGGTGGTGGGCTTGAAGGTTGCTTCCTTCATTTATCCCGAAAGACTCATTAAGCAAATGGGGCGTCAACAAAATGGTTCCCGCTCAAGATACTCTCGTCCAAGAGAGTGTTTTCCAGAACTCCGAGCTTGTGGAGGTTTTGAAAGGTGGTGGGCCACTCGGCCGATTTGGGAGGTACCAAACCTCGTTGCCACGACATGGGTGACTCCCGCTTATTTCAAGTGGTCAAGAGCTCAAACCTTGGAAGAGAGGTCTAAGTCTCGTAAGGACGAGGTCGTCGACTTGAAGTATAGAGAGGTTGGCAAGGCCAACTGTGCCTTCTTTGACGACTTTGCCGATGACGTTAGCCCGGATGTAGTGAGGCCACCGAAAAGGAGAAGCTCAGGTCCCAAAGAGATGGTGGGCCGTGTATGGGCTCGGCTTGGGCCGAGTATAGGATCATGCAAGAGACCGGAGTCCGTCGCCGTTGTAGATCCGTTGAGGATCCACTCCGAAGAGGAAGTTTAAGCTAGGCGGGCCAACAAGAAGAACAAGGGGAAGATGTACCCCAAGGGGAAAGGCAAGGGTAGAATGGAAGAATGAAGATCTCCATTACCCGTTTTACTATTATGTTGTAATAGTATTGTGTGTTTTTATTATGTTGTACTAGCTATGTATTGTGTATTTTGTGCTAGTTTTATTATGTGAGATGTCTTAGTCGACATTCTAGCTTTGACAAGTTGTAGACTTACTTAGCTTTATTTGTTGTCAAGTTTGTAATCCTTCTCATTATTAATTAAATAAGAGAATTTTTTGTGTTAAAAGAAGTTGTGAACGCTTGTTTCTTCCATCCATCTCGTAAAGGTAATCCGACTTGAATTATCCTAAACATTGCACATGCGAAAGGGATTTTTGTGGGAAGGGATAAAGGCTTCTTTTTTGTTGTGGAAAAGGGAATATTTTTTTCTTTTCCTTTGTTTTGAAGTTGATATGGGTGATGTTTTGTGTGTGGTGATGGTTGTATCCTTCTTGTGTAAGAAAGGACTGCCTACGTATCCGCCTGAAAAGGCGAAATCAAACCATGCTCGTAGTTCGAATGTTTTGTTAATTTTATTTGGGTGTTGTGGTTATATCCTTCTTGTATAAGAAAGGACTGCCTACGTATCCACCCGAAGAGTTGAAATCAAACCATGCTCGTAGTTCAGGTGTTTGGTTTAGGTGTAAATGGATGTCGCCTTTAACATATCAAAGGTCGTTCGAAACATGGCATGGTGCCATAACTTAGACTCGATAAAACATGGAATTTCAAATCAGAACGTGTTGAGGAACTTGATTTGAAAGGGATATTGTTGTTACTAGTTGTGAAACTAGGGTAAGGTTTGTGGTTACTAGGTTTCAAGGGTAGTATTTCTTGAGTTGGTCTAGGTTGGTCCGGTTTGTGAAATCCTCCCCGTCTAGGTCACTCGGTCTCACTGCGACCCCCGAAAGTATTTTCTTGACCAGGTATGGCCCGACCCAATTGGATTTGAATTTTCCCCTCGGATCGACGAATAATAATGCTCGAACCGACTTGAAGACCAAGTCGCCTTCTTTGAGGTTTCTGGGTTTGACCTTTTTGTTGAATGCCCATTGTATACGTTGTTGGTATAGTTGGACGTTGTGCAAGGCATTGAGTCGTCGTTCGTCTAGAAGCGTGAGTTGTTCAAACCTTCGACGGGTCCATTCCGCCTCAGGAACTTGACTCTCCAGTAGGATGCGTAGAGATGGGACCTCCAACTCTACTGTTGAACCTCCTCCATACCGTATGCTAGGTAGAAGGGCGTGGCTCTTGCTGGTGTTCGATTGGAGGTTCGGTATCCCCAGAGTGCAAATGGGAGTTTGCTCGGCCAATTGCGGTAATTATCTTGCGGTAATTACCTTTACAAGTGTTTTGTTTGTTGCCTCTACCGCTCCGTTGGTTTGGGGATGATAGGAGGATGATCGATGTCGCTTGATTTTGTATTTGTCCAGCAAGGGTTGTGTTTCCGCCCGGAAGTGGGAGCCCTGGTCGCTGATGATTTCATGGGGTACTGAAACAAATCAAACCGAGAAAGGCCACATTTCACCCGGTTTTGGACCTTGCACAAGATTGAGGTCTAACATGAATTCCGTCTAAGAAGTCGTGCCTTTTTCCAGCATGGGATTAATCTTTGGTGAGTTTGGGACGTTTTTGTGTAGGAACTTGTATCCCAAAGCCGTTCCTATCATAGAGTTTGCCAAGCTTTAAAAACCGTGCGCAATCAGGACCATGGCTGGAGCATGCTTAGTTTTTTGTGCATTATGTCGCTATCAACATTCCTCTTTTGTTCCAACAAAGCTCAAGGGACTTTTTGGCTGCAGCAAGGACTCTTACACGGTTTCCTCAAGCCCCATTTCAGTCCATATAATCATAAATAAGAAGTTGAGCTACAAACAAGGAAGATTGGACTATTAGTTTACTTTCTTTGCTTTATGTCCTTTTCATTTCAGCTTTGTCATAGCCTTGGCTGCCGTTTTTCTTGGTTGTTAGCTGCTATTTTTGTGACCTTTAGATGTACTTAGTAATCAAGGGTCAAGATTGTAAGCCTTGGTCTATATAAACCAAGCTAAGCACTTGAGAACTTCAGATTTGAATGAACATTAATACAAGTGAAAACCTAGTTTTTCCTCTTAAATTCTTTGCTTTGTGCTAGAAGACCCTCCTATGCTTAGTGCTAGGGGTTGAGTGAGTTCTTTGCTAGGTGCTTGAACAAGCTCTTAGTCTTAAACCTTGGCTTTGTGCTTGGTTTATTTCATATCCAATTCACTCGATCCTTAGCATTTGAGTCACGGTTTTAAGCTTGTTTTTCTGTCCATTTTCGTATCCTTAGAGTTTTATTCCAAATTGGTTATCAGAGCTTTGGTTAACAACAAAAATCCTTTCTTTGTGAGTTCATTATACCCTAACCACATTAAAAACACAAAAAACAACCATGAGTGAAGAAAGGATTGCTGGAATTGAAACACAAGTTACTCAACTTTCTGAAAAATGTGATTTGTTGCTAGAATCTCTCAATGTTATCATGGCTAATATTCCAACACCACCACCAAGAAGAGGACAACCACCTAGAGGCAGGGGTAGAGGCCGTGGCTTCATGGGTAGAGGACGAGCTCATGGTGGCCGTGAAGAAGAGGAGCTTTCTGATTCGGAGGAATCCATGGCCGAGGCCTTTCATGGAGAGCCCAACAAAGACTTAAAGGTAGAGATTCCTGATTTTCATGGTAGTTTAAACCCCGAGGATTTGTTAGATTGGTTTAGGACCATTGAAAGAGTCTTTGAGTTTAAAGGTTATTCCGATGGCAAAGCTTTTAAAGTTGCAATCTTGAAACTCAAAGGCTATGCCTCCCTTTGGTATGAGAACTTAAAAATCAGAGAAGAAGGGATGGTAAGGAACCTATTAAGTCTTGGTTAAAACTGAAAAAGAAGCTTAATGAGAAGTTTATACCTAAAGAGTACACTCAAGACATTTTCATTAAGCTCACACAACTTAAACAAGACCAACAACCACTTGAGTCATATCTTAGAGACTTTGAACAACTTACTTTGCAATGTGAACTCAATGAGAAGCCCGAACAGAAAATTGCTAGATTTGTTGAAGGGTTAGATACTAAGATTGCTCATAGGGTTAGAATGCAACAAGTATGGTCCTTTGATGAAGCCGTTAATTTGGCTTTAAGGGTTGAGAAAATGGGTAAAGGGAAGGCTACAACCACCAAACCAACCACCAAAACAGCCACCTTTAGACCCTCAAACAGTTTCAAAATTAATGAACCACCCTCTCAAAACAAAACCACCATACTTGACAAGGGAAAAGCAGCCGAAACCTCACAAAAAAAGACTATGCCTCTCAAAAAATGTTACCAATGCCAAGGTTATGGTCACTTTGCCAAAGAATGCCCAACCAAGAGAGCCCTTAGTAGCTTTGAAGTGGTTCATTGGGGAGATGATGAGATTCTTGTGTGTGATGAGGAAATGGAGGGAACGGACCATGAAGAGGATGATGTGGTTATGCCGGATGTGGGTCTTAGCTTGGTTACTTGGAGAGTGATGCATACCCAACCCCAACCCTTGGAAATGGACCAAAGACAACAAATCTTTAGGTCTAGGTGCACCATTAAGGGAAGAGTTTGCAACCTTATCATTGATGGAGGGAGTTGTACCAATGTAGCCTCTAGTACTCTCATTGAAAAGCTATCTTTGCCCACACAAGACCATCCTAGTCCTTATAAATTAAGGTGGCTTAACAAGGGGGCAGAAGTTAGAGTGGATAAGCAATGCCTTGTAACCTTCTCCATTGGCAAGAACTATTCGGATGAGGCCCTTTGTGATGTTCTACCTATGGATGCTTGTCATCTTCTTCTTGGGAGACCTTGGGAGTTTGATAGGGATTCGGTACACCATGGGAGAGACAACACTTACACCTTCAAGTTTGGCTCAAGAAAGGTCATTCTAACACCACTTCCACCCGTCCTTAAGCATACTACACCACCATCCATGCTTGAGCCTTCAAAAGAGGTATTATTGATCAATGAGGCCGAAATGCTCCAAGAGTTAAAGGGTGATGAAGATGTCTATGCTCTTATTGCAAAAGATGTGGTTTTTGGGCAGAATGTTTCACTTCCTAAGGAGGTCCAAGAGCTCCTCCAATCCTATGAAGATGTGTTCCCAAATGAGCTCCCAAGTGGCTTGCCTCCTCTTAGGGGCATTGAGCATCAAATTGATTTCATTCCGGGAGCTACATTACCAAACAAGGCTGCATATAGAAGTGATCCTAAAGCTACTCAAGAATTACAACAACAAATTGGAGAACTTGTGAGCAAAGGCTTTGTGAGAGAGTCCCTTAGTCCGTGTCTTTGTCCCGCCCTCTTAGTGCCAAAGAAAGATGGGTCTTGGAGGATGTGTACGGATGGTAGAGCTATCAACAACATTACCATCAAGTATAGGTTTCCCATACCTAGGCTTGATGACATCTTGGATGAGCTTAGTGGAGCTCAATTGTTTTCAAAGATTGATTTAAGGCAAGGCTATCACCAAGTAAGAATCAAAGAAGGAGATGAATGGAAAACGGCATTCAAAACTAAGCATGGGTTATATGAGTGGCTTGTGATGCCCTTTGGTCTTTCTAATGCACCAAGTACCTTCATGAGGCTCATGACCGAGGTACTTAGACCTTACTTGGGCAGATTTGTGGTTGTTTACTTTGATGATATCTTGGTTTATAGTCCTTCCAAGGAAGAGCACCTCAAGCATTTGCAAGTGTTGTTTGAAACTCTTAGGGAACACAAGTTGTATGGCAAGCTAGAGAAGTGTTCTTTTATGCAAAATGAAGTCCAATTCTTGGGCTTTATCATTTCTGACCGTGGCATATTGGTTGATCAAGAGAAGGTTAAGGCAATCAAATCATGGCCTATACCTAAGAATATCACGGATGTAAGGAGTTTCCATGGGTTGGCATCATTCTATAGGAGGTTCATCAAAGATTTTAGCACACTTATGGCTCCTATAACCGAATGTATGAAGAAAGGGGAGTTCAAATGGGGAGACAAGGCTGAATCATCCTTCAATATCATCAAAGAGAAGCTTTGTGAGTCTCCTATTCTTACTTTGCCAAATTTCAATAAGTTGTTTGAAGTTGAGTGTGATGCTAGTGGCATTGGCATTGGGACTGTCCTTGTTCAAGAGCACAAGCCAATTGCTTACTTTAGTGAGAAATTGAGTGGTGCCAAACTCAATTACTCAACTTATGATAAGGAGTTCTATGCTATTGTTCGAGCCTTAACCCATTGGAGTCACTACTTGAAACCACGGCCATTCGTCCTACATTCTGATCATGAGGCTCTCAAATACATTAATGGTCAACACAAGCTCAATCATAGGCATGCTAAATGGGTGGAGTTCTTACAATCCTTCAACTTCTCAAGCAAGTAAATAGAGGGGAAAGATAACATAGTGGCTGATGCATTGTCAAGGAGATTCATTATGTTGAGTTTCATGGAGCAAAGGGTCCTTGGGTTTGAGTACATGAAAGAATTATATGTGGAAGACCCGGATTTTAAAGGAGAATGGGAGCTCCTTCAATCTGGCCAAATCAAGCTCAAGAGCAAATACTTGGTTCAAAATGGGTTCTTAATCTTTGGGAACAAGTTGTGTGTGCCTAGGGGACCTTATAGAAACTTATTGATAAGGGAAGTTCACTCCAATGGTCTTGCCGGACACTTTGGCATTCAAAAGACCTATGACATACTCCAAGAGCAATTCTATTGGCCTAAGATGCTTGGGGATGTCCAAGATGTGATCAAGAGGTGTGCTCCTTGTCAACAATCAAAATCCTACTTCCAAACAGGCCCCTACACTCCTTTGCTTGTTCCAAGTCAGCCATGGGAAGACATAAGCATGGATTTCATTGTTGCTTTACCAAGAACTCAAAGAGGGAAGGATTCAATCATGGTGGTTGTGGATAGATTTAGCAAAATGGCTCATTTCATTGCTTGCAAGAAAACCGAAGATGCAACTAGTGTGGCCGAGCTCTATTTCAAAGAAGTGGTCAAGCTACATGGTATTCCTAAGTCCATTGTCTCGGATAGGGATTCCAAGTTCATGAGTCATTTTTGGAGAACCTTATGGAAGCTACTCAAAACAAGGCTCTTGTTTAGCACCTCCCATCACCCTCAAACTGATGGGCAAACGGAAGTTACCAACAAAACCTTGGGGAGGATCCTTAGATGCACGGTTGCAAGGTCATTGAAAGATTGGGACCTCAAACTAGCTCAAGCCGAGTTTGCCTTCAACCGAGCCCCTTCCACAACCACGGGCAAGTCTCCATTTGAGGTGGTATATGGCGTGAATCCTATGATGCCTACTGATTTGGCACCCATCAAATGAAATACCATTGATTATGATGCTAAGAAAAGGGTTGAACAAATGCTCCATGTCCATGAACAAGTCAAGAAGCAAATTGAGAAGGCTAATGAGGCTCACAAGGCCAAATCCAAGGGTGTTAAGGGAACCAAAAGCTTTGAACCCGGAGATCTTGTTTGGATACACTTGAGAAAGGAAAGATTTCCAGAAAAAAAGGAAGAATAAGCTCATGCCTAGAGCTGATGGTCCATTCGAAGTACTTGAGAAGTTCGGGTCCAATGCATACAAGATAAACCTTCCTGGAGAATATGGAGTCCATGGAACTTTCAATGTTGGGGATTTAAGTCCTTATTATGAAGAGATTGAGGAGGATAAGCTCGAGGATTTGAGGGCAAATCCTTTTCAAGAAGGGGAGATTGAAACAAATCAAACCGAGAAAGGCCACATTTCACCCGGTTTTGGACCTTGCACAAGATTGAGGTCTAACATGAATTCCGTCTAAGAAGTCATGCCTTTTTCCAGCATGGGATTAATCTTTGGTGAGTTTGGGACGTTTTTGTGTAGGAACTTGTATCCCAAAGCCGTTCCTATCATAGAGTTTGCCAAGCTTTAAAAACCGTGCGCAATCAGGACCATGGCTGGAGCATGCTTAGTTTTTGTGCATTATGTCGCTATCAACATTCCTCTTTTGTTCCAACAAAGCTCAAGGGACTTTTTGGCTGCAGCAAGGACTCTTACACGGTTTCCTCAAGCCCCATTTCAGTCCATATAATCATAAATAAGAAGTTGAGCTACAAACAAGGAAGATTGGACTATTAGTTTACTTTCTTTGCTTTATGTCCTTTTCATTTCAGCTTTGTCATAGCCTTGGCTGCCGTTTTTCTTGGTTGTTAGCTGCTATTTTTGTGACCTTTAGATGTACTTAGTAATCAAGGGTCAAGATTGTAAGCCTTGGTCTATATAAACCAAGCTAAGCACTTGAGAACTTCAGATTTGAATGAACATTAATACAAGTGAAAACCTAGTTTTTCCTCTTAAATTCTTTGCTTTGTGCTAGAAGACCCTCCTATGCTTAGTGCTAGGGGTTGAGTGAGTTCTTTGCTAGGTGCTTGAACAAGCTCTTAGTCTTAAACCTTGGCTTTGTGCTTGGTTTATTTCATATCCAATTCACTCGATCCTTAGCATTTGAGTCACGGTTTTAAGCTTGTTTTTCTGTCCATTTTCGTATCCTTAGAGTTTTATTCCAGGTACCCCATATCTGCAGATGATGTTGTCCTGGATGAACTTGGCCACTTGTTTGGCGGTCAAGACTGCAAAGGACTGTGCTTCTACCCATTTGGTGAAGTAGTCGATGGCGACGAGGACAAAGCAATGCCCTTTGGTGCCTACCGGGTTGACTTTCCCGATGATGTCGATGCCCCAGGTCGAGGAAGGCTAGGGTGATGTCATGGTGTATAAAAGGGATGGTGGTATATGTTGTATGTTGGCGAAGATTTGGCAATTGTGGAAATGTTTGGCGTAGTCTCTACAATCAGCTTTCATGGTCGTCCAGTAGTAGCCTAACCTCATGATTTTTCGAGCTAGCATCATTGCGCTCATGTGAGGGCCGCATTCTCCGTCGTGGACCTCTTCCATGACTTTTTTGGCTTTGTGGTGGTCAACGCAAAGGAGAAGAATCCCTTGAGGTGTTCTTTTGTATAGTTGTTCTTGGTTTATCACGAATTGTGATGCAAGTAAACGGATGGCTCTTTGTCCTCTTGTATCAAAGTTAGGAGGGAATTCGTTTTTGATTTTGTAGTTGAGGATAGCTTGGTACTAAGGTTCGATATGGTTCTCCTCGTTGTTGTTGATGGCGCAGATGTGAGCTGGCTCGCTCCTTCTCTCGACACATAAAGACATCGATGTCATATCGTCACGTATGTTCACGAGCGCTGTAAGTTTCCCCAGGGCATCAGCAAATTGATTTTCCTCTCGTGGCAAGCGAAAGTAGTCGACTTGGTCGAAGAACTCGGCCTCTTGATTGATTTTTGTTCGGTAGGGTGCTAAGCTGTCACTTCAGATTTTCCATGATCCGGACACCTGATTGATGATGAGTGAGGAATCGCCGTGGACCCTTAGTCTCTTGATGGCAAGTGTTATGGCTGCTTGTAGGCCGATGATGCATGTTTCATATTCGGTGGCATTGTTAGTGACGGCGAAGTCTAGCTTGACTAAGATCGAAACATGTTCCCCTTCTGGTGATATTAGAAGGATTCCTACCCCGAAGCCTCTCAGGTTTGATTCACCGTCGAAGTGTAGGTCCCATGCGTAGGTCTCGACACAATGGATGTCTTCGTCAGGAAGCGACCATGTGTTGGTCGTTGTATCCTCGTTGACGGGGTTTTCTGCTACGAAATCGGCGACTGCCCTTCCCTTAATAACCTTAAGGGGTACGAATTTGAGGTCAAATTCGGATAGCATGAGGGTCCATCTAGACAGCCTTCCGTTTAGTACGGGCTTTTCGAAGATGTATTTGATCGGGTCCATCTTGGAGTAGATGTGATCCGTGTAGCTGAACATGTAATATCGCAGCTTCTTTGTTGACCAGACCAGGGCAAGGCATGTCTTTTCCAGTTGGGTGTACCTTTTCTCGTACTCGATGGACTTTTTTTTGATGTAGTAGATGGCTCGTTCTTCGCCGTCGACTGTTTGCGCTAGCATTGCTCCCATGGCTGTGTCGGTGACAGTCAGGTATAGGGATAAGAAAATTCCTTGTTGAGGTGGCATGAGGATAGAAGGTTTGGATAGGATTTCCTTTATCCTGACAAAGGCCTTTTGACATTCGTCGTCCCAATCGGTGTGATCGGAGGCGCGAAGCTTCTTGAAGATTGGTTCACAAATCATAGTGAGTTTGGCTATGAAGCGGCTGATGTATTGGACTTGACCGAGAAATCCTCGAATCTCCTTCTCATTCTTAGGTTGAGGCGTTGGTTGAAGAGCCTTGATTTTGGTTGGATCAATTTCGATGCCCCTCTTGCTGACGACGTGTCCCAGGAGTTTTTCGGAGGTGACCCTGAATGCACACTTCTGAGGATTTGGTCTCATGTTGTATTTTCGAAGGCTACCGAAGAAATTCCGGAGGGCGCTGATGTGGCCGTTTCGCTCTTTTGATTTGACGATCATGTCATCGACATATTCTTCCACTTCCTTGTGCATCATGTCATGTAGGAGAGTGGTGGCAGTTCTTTGGTAGGTTGCTCCGGTGTTGATTAGGCCGAAGGGCATGACAGTGTAGCAATATGTACCCCACTGTGTAGTGAATGCAGTTTTGTGCATGTGTTCCTCAGCCATTTTGATCTAGTTGTACCCTCCCTACCCGTCCATGAATGATAATAGGGCGTGCTCGGCGGTGTTATCCACCAGGATGTCAACATGTGGCAGAGGGAAGTCGTCCTTTGGACTTGCTTGTTTTAGGTCCCTGAAGTCGACGCAAACCCCAATTCTCCCGTCTTTCTTGGGTACGGGGACTATGTTGGCCACCCAGTCAGATATTCTGACACTTTGATGAATCCGGCTTTGAACTGTTTGTCTACCTCTTCCTTGATTTTCAAGGCCCAATCAGGGCGCATACGACGCAACTTTTGTTTTACGGGCTTAGCTTCGGGTTTAATGGGTATCATGTGTTCTGCGATCTCCCTGTCGATCCCAGGCATGTCTTTGTAGGACCATGCGAATACATCCTTGTATTCGTGTAGGAGGTCGATGAACTGATGTCTTTCCGAGAGGTCAAGGGTGGTCCCCATCCTAAGTTCTTGAGGTGTATTGTCGGTCCCTACGTTAATAGGTTCGGTCTCCTCAATGATGGGGGTACTATCTTCTCGTTTGGCAAGTTCTTTGGCTAGGTGAGGTGGGTAGTCACTCAAGTCAAATTCCTCATATTCGTTCAGAATTGCATTGCAGTTAAATTGAGACGAGTCATAAGCAAACTTAGCGTTCATTAAGTCGACTTGAGCGAAAAGCTCGGATAGGACAGACATCTCGTGGACAGTCAGAGGCGACACTATAGAGGAGGTGGCCCCTGGAACAAGCTCCGGGTTGCTACCTCCCGCGGTAGTGGGAATGACCCTAGTTGACTCAGCCTCAAAAGCAGCCACAAGTTTGTGATAAAACAGTGGAAATGGGACTTTGACTGGGACGTCAGGAATGCTAGGAGCTAAGACAGAGTCTGACTTAGACTCAGACTCAGACTCCTTCTCATCTTCACTTCCCTCTTTGAACATGGGGCCTTCTCCAGTTATAATCTTTAGAATGCGGCCTTGTTGATCGGTCCACTTGACAGTTTTCCTCCAGCCTTGTGTAGTTTTCTCTGGCTCCGTATCATATATTAAGGCGGTGGGATTGAACTGGTTATCCTCTAGAGCAATATTGATGATGTCCACATAGACGAGGTGCTTGATGTTGTCTTCTCCGGAGATGAGACTGACGGCTTGTCCGTCCAGGCACGAGGTCAACTCAGATTTGGTCGACGCAGCTTTAGTGTTGTCGGGGATGAAGTAGCAGTCTTGAAAGTCCTCCACACTCAGGTGTTTGACCTTAGCTACGCACTCATAGAGTAGCTCAGGAAAGCCATTATAGAGTTCAGATTCTCTCTCGGGGACGAAGTATCCATTGAGAGTCAAATGGTAGGGACGGAGGATGACTCCGTGCTTTTTGCGCTTCTGTATTAGGAGGTTCACCTCCTGGATGTCTTCATTGGTAGGCTCATAGCCTAGCCCGAAGGGGATATTTGGGACCTTGGCCTGTTTCAAGGGAGGCAAGGTGGTCTTCAGCGGATTGAGAGGTAGACCCGGGAAATAACCCTGGCACATCAGAATGCTGGTGACTGTGAGGTTAGAGAATGGGTCACAATTAAAGGGTGATGATTCATCGGTTAGGGCATTCATGGCGTGGAATCCTCACATTTCGCTATCGTCCTCTTCAATGACCTGAGAGGCTATTCCCTTCTTCATGATAACCTTGATCAGGGAGGCGGGAATTGTGATTGGTTTCCCGTCGAAAGGGACCCTGATTTTCTGATGAAGGGTTGAGGTCACGGCCTTGGCGGCGTGAATGCAGGGGCGTCCCAGAAGCATGTTGAAAGAGGCTTCGATGTCGACCACCTGAAAACTGGCTTGTCATTCCAAGGGTCCAGTTTTAATGGTCAAGGTGATAAGCCCCACAACCTTACGACGAGTGCTGTCATAGGCGCGTACTCCTTGATTAGTTGGAACCAAATTAGTTTCTTTGATACCCAGTTTGTGAGCCGTCTTGAGGGGAATGACATTGACCGCAGATCCGTCATCCACTAGAACCATAGGCACGTTTTTCTTGAGGTATTGCACAGTGATGAACATGGCCAGGTTATGGTTTGCCCCGAATGGAGGGATGTCATCGTTAGAGAAGATGACCGGGTTTCTTAGGTCGGGGACATCCCTTGTCATGTGTGCTACCACTTCTTCTGGAGAGGATCTAGAGGGGACCGTTAACTTTCCCAAGGCTTGTAGCAAAGCCTGCCGATGTTTGAAGGACGTAGAAATCAGTTGCCAAATTGAAATTTCGGCCTTCGCCTTTTGCAGTTAATAAAGGATCAAATTTTCGGGAACCTTGGGTTGAGTGTCCACGTTTGGGACAACTTGGTCATTCGTTGTTGGAACGACCATTTTATTGTTCGGGTTTTGGTAGGGGCGTCCGGACCGGGTAAGATGACCGATCTCTTTTGCTTGTTTGCCCTTTCCCGGAGGAACGTAGACGTCCTCTGCGTCGTCTCTTCAGATACCGTAGATTTCGATATCGCGAGGGTACCTGTAGATACCTCATTTCTGCACCTCCCGCAAGCCACCCGGTGATGATTGGGCGGCATGTTTGGTACGCGGAACGATTTATGACAGTTCGTAAGTTTATCATCAAGTGATTGCTCAAACACTGGTGTCTACCTCTTAATTGCCATCTACGCGCCGATACGGTCGTTTTGACAGTAATTAGAGTACATTTGGAGTCCGGGCCTAAAACCGTCTTCATTTTCTGATAACCGCTAAAATCCCGAGTCAGAATGTTCTGGAATGTTCCGGATATTTCTATTCCATATTTCACAACCTTTTAATCTTTGGTAAATAATTTCCCGTAATATTCATACAAAATATTAAGGAAAATAAGATTAATCCGTTATTCCATAAATTAAACACGGAAATCTTTCTTCTGTAGGAGGAAACCACTTGGGAACAGACGCAGCAGTTGCTGCGCCTCTTCCAAGGGACGCAGTGCCTGCTGCGTCTCTTCCCAAGTCCTTTTCTGCGTATTTTTCGTATCTTTTCATATCTTTTCGAGATTCACTTCCAAAGTTTCTCCGAAAACCCTAATTCCTCCGTGTGATTAGTATAAATAGGAGCCTTCGCTCCTCATATTTCTCACGCGAGTGTCCGCCTTCTCTTCTCCCTTTGCATTCTAGACCACGTTCTTACTTATTGGCGTATACGTGCTTGAACTTTCGACCACGTAAGCTCGGATCTTTCTAAGTACCAGCCTCGTTTTGCATGACCGGCCAATTTGACCAACTACACAATAATCAACTTTAATCAATATTATTCGTTTTCCTCTTAAGAGGGCACTTTCGCCGTACATTCGAGTCGAGCATCACTAAACGTTAACTTAGTTCATCTCGATTCGTCAAACATGTAAGTCTGAGGGTGTATAATCCCTATTTTATTATTGTACTTTGTTTATTGTAATCATAATGTAAGGTTTATGTCGGAAGTATTTCTAAAACCGATTTGTAAAACCTTGTTTAAAATCCTTTTTTACGAATTATCAGAAGACAACCGTCGAGAAAGGACGCAGCAAATGCTGCGCCTCTTCGAAGAGACGCAGCACCTGCTACGCCTCTTCGTGAGGCTGCCGCAGTTCCTGCTTCCTTTCTTCTTCCTTCGTCTTTTGTCAAATCGTTTCTTTTATTTCTTCTTTCGTTTGTTCTTTGATTCTTTGATATAACAATCTGAACATAATAAATTTAACATATTATTCATCATCATTAGTATTTAAATTCGACATTAAATCCTGACTTAAATCCTTTTTATTTCATATTTGCGGGTTTTCGTCATTAAAGTCAAATTTGGGTTTTAGAGATTCGATTCATTAATATTGAATCTCTGGAATTCGTCGTTGATATATTTGCATCTGTTTGTTTATCATCACCATCATTAACTCGTTAATAACCTGTTTAATTTGTTTAGTTTGTTTAAATCGTATAATTAATTATCTTCATTAATCATGTAATTAATTCGTTTTAATTGTTTCGTTCATGTTTCATCGTTTTTATGACTTAATTCACATGTAAATAACCTGTTAATCACTTTCAACCGAGTCAAATAATATAATCAAGCATTAAATTCACCAATTAACATTAACGGCTTGCAATTTCGGCTTCATAGCCAGAACTGAGCCAAGGAACAGACGCAGCAACTGCTGCGCCTCTTCCAAGGGACGCAGCTCTGCTGCGCCTGTTCCTGGTTGATTTCTGTCTCTGAACTCTCATTTTACCTTGACCTAGTTTACTAATTACGTATTAACTAACTATTATTCGTATTATCACCCTAATTCCTCTTTGTTGTTTATTTATTCTTTCTTTTCTCAAACCATCCGTTTTAAATTTATTTTCGACATAAATCATTAATCCGATGTTATTATTCTTTATTGTAATTTCCTTTTATTATCACTTGTATGCCTTCACATGTAATCAACTTAAATTCCTACTTTGACATTAATCGTATGTTAAATTAATTGTTCACCGACTTAGTCTAATTCTCACATGTTAGGATTAAAACTTGGATGTTGCATTGCATGCATATAAATTGACAATATATCGAGTATAGACAATTTCCCTAATCATTAGTAGAGGCCGCTATCGAGGCGGGCGGGATTAGGTGTTCAATTAAAAGAGCTTCCTAATACGTACCCTCACCCCTTACTCCAGATCTCTGTGAACATCCGTGTTCATTGGCATCCACGAGAGTCATTCTAGACATAGAATGCTAAGGGTAACGAGTGCTTAGTGTTCATGTCACTACTTTGTGTCTTGACATGACACGAGGTATTCGAACGGTTTCCGATTTTCCACAATAAATTGGTGGCGACTCCACAAATGCAAACGCTTGTTTTCCCAAGCGCCCCCGTGGCCCATGTCCACAGTTTGGCGACTCCGCTGTGGATAATACACTTACGTGTAGCTAAAAGGGTAAAAGTTGAACAAGGTTAGGGAATAGTTTGTACAAGACAATTGTCAGTTTTCATAACTCGGTCTTCCTAGATCATTTCATTCGGCCTTCCTAGGCCCAACCCAACCCATTCGACCAATCGTCCCGTCTAAACGGTCCTAATTCTTAATTGGGCCTAAGGATGGATAGCGATTGACGTCATCCATACCATGATACTTACTCTTGTTTGTATCAAGGACTTTCACTACTTGAGGAAATGGACTAGGAATCGGCCTTACTCTTGTTTGGTACGAGCCTCTCCACATACTTCGGGTTTGACTATTCGGTATGGCAACCCACCCTTTAAACCAAAACCCTTTTAAATGCACTCAGCATCCCGTTATAATGCTTGTATAAATGTTTGTACCTTACGTGATCACCATTTCTAAACGAAACCATGACGATTTTTGTGAAGTCAAAATCCCTTTAAGATGTAAATTTCGAAAAAGCCAATGATTAACGCAAAACCGAGTCAAAACTCTGTCCATTTGTCGAGTCAAAGTTCCGGGCCCAAGCCCATTTCAAAACCTCACTTCGAGTCCACCCCTACAACTACACTACAGTTGACTAGGACCCACATTTTCAAACTTCGTCATTTCTTCAAAACTCACTCGACACAAGTGGCACACACCCACTTCATAAGTCAAAACATTTCTCTCTTAGTAAGTGTGTTAGAATGGTCGATCGTATTTTAATTTGTCGTCGATCTCTTATCCAGTTTCCAAGATGCCTGAAACAAGCGACGTAAGCACCGACCAACCCCAGAATGGTAATGATCAAATCCTAACCGCGCTAGCTCGCCTCCAAGTTACTCAAGATCAAGTGCACGACCGCCTCGATACAATCGAGGGCCAAATTTATACCGTAGAAACGAGGTTGCCTCCTCGGGAAAGTGAAGTAGATGATGGCTTTGTGAACAACTTCGGGGAATAAAACCCTCCCATAAGAATGACTGCAGCTGAGAAACGACTCCAATATTTGGAGGAACAATTGATGTATCTCAAAGGGGATGACATTTATAGGGAAAATAACCGTAAGTATGAGGCCGTGAGTTCCAAGTTGCCAACCAACTTCAACATGACGGACATCCTTAGATTCAAGGGGCACGAAAACCCTTTGAATCACATCCGTGCTTTCAAGGACTACATGTCTATCAAAGGCATCAAACCCGAGATGTTCTTAAGGATCTTTCCTTCATCTCTTGATACCATCCCAAAGCAATGGTTCTACTCTCTAGAACATAATAAGATCGCTAATTGGGAAGATGCCGCGATCGAGTTTGCTAAGAAATATGCGGATAATGCTGAGATCCAAGTCAACATGCGCACTTTAGAGATTCTTACCCAAAATGACAAAGAGGGTTTCACCGACTTCCTAAGTAGGTGGAGGAAGACTAGTACCCAACTAGTTGAACGCCCAGACGAAGCTACCCTCGTAGAGAAGTTCGTGGACAACCTAAAACCCATCTATGCGAGTCATTTGAGGTACCAAAACATCAAAACTTTCAAAGACTTAACCGTACTAGGAACAAGGATCGAAGATGACATCTGTAAAGGGCTCTTGTCCAAAACGGTAGGCCGAGGATATCAAGGATCAACAAGTCGTTCTTACGGCTCCACTAGCATGTCCGATGAAGTTAACCTCCCCGAGCCATCCAAGAAGATTACCCCACCGAGGAAATTTACAAATGTTGGGGACACTTACTCCAATGCTCTAAAAAGGTTAATGAAACAAGGCAAATTCAAACCCATAGGCCCTACACCTGAACCGGAAAAGAAATCCAAGTTCTGGGACGAGAATTCATACTGCGAATATCATAGGGGTAAGGGACATGACACAGAAAAATGCTACAAATTGAAAAATGTGCTTCAAGACACGATTGAGGATTGTCGACTACCAATATTTCCGGGAGGTAAGCCCAACAACACTCAGAATCCTCTTGGAATTCTAGTGATCACAAGTGAAGAATCTACCTTAGATTGTTCACACCTCATTTCTCTAGTCGAAGATGAGATCCACGCGATCGAGAATGAAGGATTCTACTCTACCATTTCCCCTACCATTACCGACTTCATCGCATGGGCAAGGAGTGTGGTTAGGCAAGTTTCGGAATTGGAAAATGTGGTGACAATTTTACATGACCCCAATGCAACACCGAAAGAACATGCGCCACTAATTTTCTCCCAAAATGCTACTATGCAAGAAGTAGTCGCCGTGGTTGATAAACTAATCGACCAAATTACCCAATTAGAGGACGAGATCATGAGAATGAGGAAACTAGCTACAGTCAATGGAGTATGGGCCGATGATGATGAAGACGAGTATCTCATTGAACACTCCCTAGTCAAGGAAATAGTCCAAAATGGTGAAGACCAAGATATAGACCACCTAACTCGTTCGGGGCGTCCATATCAAAATACTACTCAAAATGGTCCAACCAACGTTATCGCACCAAATGATAACGAAGATCAGCAACTGATGCGCCTCTTCGAAGGGACGCAGCACCTGCTGCGCCTCTTCGTGAGGCTGCCGCAGTTCCTGCTTCCTTTCTTCTTCCTTCGTCTTTTGTCAAATCGTTTCTTTTATTTCTTCTTTCGTTTGTTCTTTGATTCTTTGATATAACAATCTGAACATAATAAATTTAACATATTATTCATCATCATTAGTATTTAAATTCGACATTAAATCCCGACTTAAATCCCTTATAATTCATATTTGCGGGTTTTCGTCATTAAAGTCAAATTCGGGTTTTAGAGATTCGATTCATTAATATTGAATCTCTGGAATTCGTCGTTGATATATTTGCATCTGTTTGTTTATCATCACCATCATTAACTCGTTAATAACCTGTTTAATTTGTTTAGTTTGTTTAAATCGTATAATTAATTATCTTCATTAATCATGTAATTAATTCGTTTTAATTGTTTCGTTCATGTTTCATCGTTTTTATGACTTAATTCACATGTAAATAACCTGTTAATCACTTTCAACCGAGTCAAATAATATAATCAAGCATTAAATTCACCAATTAACATTAACGGCTTGCAATTTCGGCTTCATAGCTAGAACTGAGCCAAGGAACAGACGCAGCAACTGCTGCGCCTCTTCCAAGGGACGCAGCTCTGCTGCGCCTGTTCCTGGTTGATTTCTGTCTCTGAACTCTCGTTTTACCTTGACCTAGTTTACTAATTACGTATTAACTAACTATTATTCGTATTATCACCCTAATTCCACTTTGTTGTTTATTTATTCTTTCTTTTCTCAAACCATCCGTTTTAAATGTATTTTCGACATAAATCATTAATCCGATGTTATTATTCTTTATTGTAATTTCCTTTTATATTATCACTTATATGCCTTCACATGTAATCAACTTAAATTCCTACTTTGACATTAATCGTATGTTAAATTAATTGTTCACCGACTTAGTCTAATTCTCACATGTTAGGATTAAAACTTGGATGTTGCATTGCATGCATATAAATTGACAATATATCGAGTATAGACAATTTCCCTAATCATTAGTAGAGGCCGCTATCGAGGCGGGTGGGATTTGGTGTTCAATCGAAAGAGCTTCCTAATACGTACCCTCAACCCTTACTCCAGATCTCTGTGAACATCCGTGTTCATTGGCATCCACGAGAGTCATTCTAGACATAGAATGCTAAGGGTAACGAGTGCTTAGTGTTCATGTCACTACTTTGTGTCTTGACATGACACGAGGTATTCGAACGGTTTCCGATTTTCCACAATAAATTGGTGGCGACTCCACAAATACAAACGCTTGTTTTCCCAAGCGCCCCCGTGGCCCATGTCCACAGTTTGGCGACTCCGCTGGGGATAATACACTTACGTGTAGCTAAAAGGGTAAAACTTGAACAAGGTTAGGGAATAGTTTATACAAGACAATTGCCGGTTTTCATAACTCGGTCTTCCTAAATCATTTCATTCGGCCTTCCTAGGCCTAACCCAACCCATTCGACCAATCGTCCCGTCTAAACGGTCCTAATTCTTATTTGGGCCTAAGGATGAATAGCGATTGACGTCATCCATACCATGATACTTACTCTTGTTTGTATCAAGGACTTTCACTACTTGAGGAAATGGACTAGGAATCGGCCTTACTCTTGTTTGGTACGAGCCTCTCCACAGACTTCGGGTTTGACTGTTCGGTATGGCAACCCACCCTTTAAACCAAAACCCTTTTAAATACACTCAGCATACCGTTATAATGCTTGTATAAATGTTTGTGCCTTACGTGATCACCATTTCTAAACGAAACCATGACGATTTTTGTGAAGTCAAAATCCCTTTAAGATGTAAATTTCGAACAAGCCAATGATTAGCGCAAAACCGAGTCAAAACTCTGTCCATTTGTCGAGTCAAAGTTCCGGGCCCAAGCCCATTTCAAAACCTCACTTCGAGTCCACCGCTACAACTACACTACAGTTGACTAGGACCCACATTTTCAAACTTCGTCATTTCTTCAAAACTCACTCCACACAAGTGGCACACACCCACTTCATAAGTCAAAACATTTCTCTCTTAGTAAGTGTGTTAGAATGGTCGATCGTATTTTGATTCGTCGTCGATCTCCTATCCAGTTTCCAAGATGCCTGAAATAAGCGACGTAAGCACCGACCAACCCCAGAATGGTAATGATCAAATCCTAACCGCGCTAGCTCGCCTCCAAGTTACTCAAGATCAAGTGCACGACCGCCTCGATACAACCGAGGGCCGAATTTATACCGTATAAACGAGGTTGCCTCCTCGGGAAAGTGAAGTAGATGATGGCTTTGTGAACAACTTCAGGGAAGAAAACCCTCCCATAGGAATGACTGCAGCTGAGAAACGACTCCAATATTTGGAGGAACAATTGATGTATCTCAAAGGGGATGACATTTATAGGGAAAATAACCGTAAGTATGAGGCCGTGAGTTCCAAGTTGCCAAACAACTTCAACATGACGGACATCCCTAGATTCAAGGGGCACGAAAACCCTTTGAATCACATCCGCGCTTTCAAGGACTACATGTCTATCAAAGGCATCAAACCCGAGATGTTCTTAAGGATCTTTCCTTCATCTCTTGACACCATCCCAAAGCAATGGTTCTACTCTCTAGAACATAAGAAGATTGCTACTTGGGAAGATGCCGCGATCGAGTTTGCTAAGCAATATGCGGATAATGCTGAGATTCAAGTCAACATGCGCACTTTAGAGGTTCTTACCCAAAATGACAAAGAAGGTTTCACGGACTTCCTAAGTAGGTGGAGGAAGACTAGTACCCAACTAGTTGAACGCCCAGACGAAGCTACCCTCATAGAGAAGTTCGTGGACAACCTAAAACCCATCTATGCGAGTCATTTGAGGTACCAAAACATCAAAACTTTCAAAGACTTAACCGTACTAGGAACAAGGATCGAAGATGACATCTGTAAAGGGCTCTTGTCCAAAACGGTAGGCCGAGGATATCAAGGCTCAACAAGTCGTTCTTACGGCTCCACTAGCAAGACCGATGAAGTTAACCTCCTCGAGCCATCCAAGAAGAGTACCCCACCGAGGAAATTTACAAATGTTGGGGACACTTACTCCAATGCTCTAAAAAGGATAATGAAACAAGGCAAACTCCAACCCATAGGCCCTACACTTGAACCGGAAAAGAAATCCAAGTTCTGGGACGAGAATTCATACTGCGAATATCATAGGGGTAAGGGACATGACACAGAAAAATGCTACAAATTGAAAAATGTGCTTCAAGACATGATTGAGGATGGTCGACTACCAATACCGCCGGGAGGTAAGCTCAACAACACTCAGAATCCTCTTGGAATTCTAGTGATCACAAGTGAAGAATCTACCTTAGATTGTTCACACGTCATTTCTCCAGTCGAAGATGAGATCCACGCGATCGAGAATGAAGGGTTCTACTCTACCATTTCCCCTACCATTACCGACTTCATCGCATGGGCAAGAAGTGTGGTTAGGCAAGTTTCGGAATTGGAAAATGTGGTGACAACTTTACATGACCCCAATGCAACACCCAAAGAACATGCGCCACTAATTTTCTCCCAAAATGCTACTATGCAAGAAGTAGTCGCCGTGGTTGATAAACTAATCGACCAAATTACCCAATTAGAGGACGAGATCATGAGAATGAGGGAACTAGCTACAGTCAATGGAGTATGGGCCGATGATGATGAAGACGAGTATCTCATTGAACACTCCCTAGTCAAGGAAATAGTCCAAAATGGTGAAGACCAAGATATAGACCACCTAACTCGTTTGGGGCGTCCATATCAAAATACTACTCAAAATGGTCCAACCAACGTTATCGCACCAAATGATAACGAAGATGACTCTACTGACCATTTGCTAAAGCAATTACGAAAGACAAAGGCTGATCTTTCACCGCAACTAGTAGCAAGCTCATTCCCACATCGCCAAGCTTTACTGCAAGCTTTGGCCAAACTAAATGTAGCACATAACTCCACACCCGAAGATGTAGTCAACTTGGTCTTCCAAGAATCACCGAAGCTAAGTAATCCTATTACTTTCTCAGATGAAGATCTGCCGCCCTTTGGCGCTAGTCATAACTTGTCTCTTTACATCACTGTCATTTGTTTAAAGAAGAATGTGCCAATGACCTTGGTGGATGATGGCTCCGCGGTCAACGTCATACCCTTGAAAACGGCATACAAATTAGGCATGAAAGAGTCGGATTGGACCCCTACCAATCAAGGTGTCCGCGCATATGATGGTACATGACGTAAGGTAGTAGGACTCGTTAACCTAACAATAGCCACCGGGCCAATTGAGCAAAAGGTTAACTTCCAAATAGTGGACATTGAAGCTTCCTTCAACATACTTCTGGGAAGACCCTGGATTCACGCTTCCAAAGCGGTAACATCCACCCTTCACCAAAAGATCAAAATCCCACTAAATGGCAAAGTGGTGACGATCACTTTGTCGCTCATCAAGGCAATAATCGAAAAGAAGTCAAATAATCAAGTCCTTGTGGATCCAGTATATGAACTTGGGGGCTTTCAAAGCATAAGCGTCATAGAAAGTGAGTTGGCACCCCTATACTACGATCCCTACTCCAACTTGGTGGTCAACCACATACTCAAATCCTAGGGATACTTCCCGGGAATGCCTTTGAACCCTGCCCAAAGAAACACCTTCGCACCCTACAAGGAACGCAACTAAAAAAGAATACCACTTGGACTAGGATACAAACCCACTAAAGAGGAAGTTCTTGAGATGCTCGCTCAAGTTCAAAGCCGTAAGCACGTAGGAGTCCAAATGCGACCATATCTCCCTACCCTAAATGGATATTTCGTTAGGGAAGGAAGTCAAGAACTCTTTCACGGATTTCCCGAACCTTGGCACTACCTCAGAAGGAAGCTAGCCGGAATCGAGATCTTTCACGATTGCTACTTCATTCCTCCAGAAACGGTTCCTACCGTCAAGGCTCGTCAAGCACCTTGCTTAGGCGAACAAGCTGTTAGTCTACTATTTGGAGAAGATCGATTTGTTAGAGCCGCGCAGGATGAGATCATTACCATGATACTTCAAGACGATCACTTCAACCCTACCGCGTTAATCACAGAGACAAACGCGAACCAGCAGAAAGGATGGAGAAAATCAATCAAGTGGACCAACAATCAAGGAAGACTCTTCAAGCTCACCAATGGAGAAGGAGAGATGTTCAAGGGAGAACCAGAAGACGATGAATTCGAGTCAGAGTCAGAGTCGGAGTCAGAGTCAAAGTCTACAGAAGTTACTAGGGAGTCTCCTCCTGTTGTCGTTCCCATTCCCTTTGTTTCTCCTAGCTTAGCCTCAAATAGTAACGGTAGTTCGGGAAATGTCCCAACAACTGTCCCTTTACCGCCACTGACCACTGATCAGATGGCTTCTTTGTTTCAACTTTTCTCAAACTTTAATATGAATAAATCAGGTTCTGCTTACTCTTTGTGTTATCTTGAATGCAATTCTGTTTACGATGATACTGAGGATGACCCAGACCCAGACTCAAATGAGATACCTCCCTACATAGCCAAGGAAATACTACAAGAGGGGGAAGGGGGACCAGAAATAGAGAACACCGAACCCATCAATATAGTAACCGAACTAGAACCCCAAGAACTTAGGATAGGGACTACCTTGAGATCTACCGAAATGGCCAATTTCATAGACCTCCTACACGAGTTCAAAGACATTTTCGCTTGGTCCTACAAAGACATGCCAAAGATTGACAGGGATATCGCCGAACATAGAATCCCAATTAAGCAAGGTTTCAAGCCCGTGACACAGAAGCTTCGTCGAATGAGGACAGAATGGGCTCTCAAGATTAAGGAAGAAGTCGATAAGCAATTTAAAGCTTGGTTCATCAAAGTTTCCAAGTACTCTGACTGGGTAGCCAACATAGTACCCGTACCCAAAAAGGATGGGAGAATCCGTGTTTGTGTTGATTTTAGAGACTTAAACAAAGCAAGTCCTAAAGATGACTTTCCTCTACCACATATCGACATATTGGTGGACAATACCGCAGATCACGCGTTACTATCCTTCATTGATGGGTATGCGGGTTAGAACCAAATCAAGATGGCCATAGAAGACATGCATAAGACCGCCTTTGTCACTCAATGGGGAACCTATTGCTACACGGTCATGCCGTTTGGGTTAATCAACGCCGGAGCTATATATCAACGCACCGCAACTACACTCCTACATGACCTGATGCATAAAGAAGTTGAGGTATACGTAGATAACATGATTGTCAAGTCCAAAGATAGATAGGGGAATATTGAGAACCTTCGCAAATTCTTCTCAAGGCTACGAAAGTACAACATGAGGCTCAATCCTCAGAAGTGCGCTGACACGTCTGTCGCGTACCTGTCAAAAATAACCAACTGGCTCTAACTAATATAGCTAGGGAAGTCGGGTCGAATCCACAGAGAGGTAGGAAATTGTCTGCTAAAACTAGGTTCGTCAAGGTAACCAATTTGGGGGTTTATAAAATGTGATTTCTAAACTAAGAGGACAGGGAGAAGAGAAATAAAAAGAAAGAGTTTAACAGATAAAGGAGAATAGCCAAGACAAACGGTTCACCATAATCATCTGGTCGAGTAATCTAGGTCCCAAGTCAATGCAGTACGGTCTAAGGGGTAGCGAATGTCACCTTTCGGTCCTTAATTCACCCTAAAGTGTAAACAGTTTAACTTTCGCCCTCGCTGCAATACTCTATTGTTCGCTACTAGTCTGCCTCTTCCAACCTTTCGGTCCAGGTCAAGGTTCACTAAGAATAAGGGTCTAACCGCGTCGACTCGATTAGGCAATTACAATTAATTATAGCATTTAAACAACAAAGACGATACTGGCATTAACCTAGTAGATCGATTACCCTCCCTTCATATTATGGATCCCCTATAGTCTCAGCATAGGGAATTTAGTTACTCATAGCAATAGAATTAACAATAATAATAAATAGACAAATTGGATTGAACATTATAACAGCTAAATAAGATTGAATCAAGCAATAGAATAAGAGAGGAAGAAATAAAGCAGTGGATAGAATTAAGAATAAAATTGGAATGATGATACCAATCGCGAGATTCAATCCGAGTAGCAAGGTAAAAGAAGGGCAAATCCCAAGAACAAGACAAGGAATAGAACCAAAAATTAATGTGCAAGTTCCGAGATGAGTAACGTAGTTACTCTCTTGATCTTATACTAGAAAATCGTCTTAAACCTAATCTATGGACTAATTACAAAAGCCCATAAAAGATTAGGCGGAAATAAACTAAAAGCACACGAAAACCTCTCGATCGAGTAGAAAGATTACTCGATCGAACGCAAATCACTCGATCGTGCTAGAACAACCTCTCGATCGAGCACTGCTTGCAGAACTTCGTCGATCGACTCCTTAAACTGGTCGATCGACCAATCTTGAGTGTGTAGAGCATTCGATCGCACAGTAGACCACTCGATCGCGCTATATAGGCATGTTAGGACCTGAATTGCTTTCCAAACTCAGCTCATACGTCTTCCAATTGTTAGATTTCCAAGCTCCAGCTCCTTCTTTACATGAATGCGTGCAATTGGGACAGTTAAGGCTCGATTTAGCTCCTCTTTGGTCAATTCCTGCAAATTACAATAAACGGACCAAAGTAGAATATTCGGGGGCATTTGTAGCCAGATGCTACATAAAAAGCACAGAAATGCGTGTAAAAATGAGGTGAAAACCTTATATAAAAGACACACATCAAATCTCCCCAAACCAAACCTTTGCTTGTCCCCAAGCAAATATGTATGCAACTAAGGGTGAACAATGGAACGGACCAACGCATCGGCTACAAATCATCCACTAGAACCGCTTTAATGCAACAAAATGACAAAATGGCAAATCGAAAAGTGCAAACGAGTTAAATTAATGTTTCAAGCTTACTGAACCGTCGACCTTGCAAGACTCAAAGATGTCGGACTCTCACGGGTCGCTCGTCACTCAAAAACAGGCACAGGCGAGTATAACGTGAAAGATAAGAAAGAATCAGACACTCACCTAACTCGACCTATAAGAGCATGCATGCAGTTAACATGAATAAAGTCTCTACAACCGTACATATGCATTCCAACCATACTAATGACCAAGACACGTGCCGAGGACTTACATTTGGGTAAGTGAGGTAGTGGGTAAGAAGGGGCTAAAGTGAATTTGGATGTGTGGGGTTAATAGCCAGGCTAGCAACAGCGGATCCAAAAATAGACTGCATCCCAACTTCGTATCATAACAGCAAGATGAAACGGTGCAAAATTATGCACTAAACTCACAAAACACCAAAAATTGTCAACTCCCCATAAAATATAAATAAGACATGGGAGTGTGAAACATTGTGCAATTCTCATTCCTTTTTTTTTTCATTTTGAATTTTTTCCTTTTCATTTTCCATTTTTTTTTCTTTCCACTTTTCGTTCTTTTTTTTTTCAATTCAACATTTTTTTTCTTCTTTTTCTTTCTTTCCCTTCAATCTTTCCACCATCTTCTGAAATCGGATAAAATAACCATATTGCAATAAAACATTCCAAGAACTACTCGTTACTAGCTCAGCTAGGGTAGGAAGTATTATAGAAAGTAGTTGATAGGACAAAAAGGCAATTTGGCTATGTGAGGCTCATGGGTAGAATGAAATAAGGGGGACTGCCTCTCCTAACACGTGTCACCATCCACAAACCGAATGCATACAGGTATTAAGAAGACTAGACTCATGCTTATGCAAATTGATGTTACATGTCTTAAAGAGAGTACTACTCACATCCTAAATGAAACCGGTCATGAATGTCACCAGTTTATAGGCTCTAGCCTCAGAGTGTAATGTAGCTTGCCGACATAATGAATCAAGTCTATTCGTTCAAATAAGGAGGAAACAAAAACTCGTAGATTATGCACATAATCACGCCAACTAGATGTCAAGAATATGCAGGGCTCAAGTAAGGATTCAAAGTAGCATCAATGTTCAAACGTTCCGACTCAAATTAAACATGAAAATTTTGAATTTTTTTTTTTTTTTTTTTTTTTTTTTTTCCGATTTTATGAAACAAACAACGATGCATGCGAAAATAATAAATATGGAGGCAGAAATGCAATGAAATATGCAGACACAGATATGGATGCATACCTCCCCAAACCAAACCGTACAATGTCCTCATTGTACTAAAAATAGGGAAATAAATGCAAACTGAAAGGAAAAAGAGAGGCGGAGTCGGAAAACTTACAAAACGTCTTAAGGAGGGACCTCCCCAAACCGACCATGAACATGGGAGGTCAAAGAAGGTCAATCAGTGGCTTCATAAACGTAAAACAAGAAATGGAGGTCATAACTACTCGATCGAGCGCCGGAATGATCGATCGAGTGAACCAAGAGATGTATTGGAAGGGCTCGATCGAGTGACAACCCACTCGATCGAGTAAGCACGGTTTGGATCTGTCGATCGAGGAGCACATCACTCGATCGAGTAATAATTGCATCAAAAGTGCTCGATCGAACACAAAATCGTTCGATCGAAATCAGAACTCGCAAAAGACGCATTAAAAACAGGGAAAATACAAAGGAGGTTCATAAAAACAAATCGTCTAAAGTTTAACGTAAAGCTAAAGGAAAATAAATAGTTCAACAAAAGTACAAATAAAACAGATCCGGCCGCCTCCCGAGAGAGCATCGTTTAAGAGGTCCCGCACGACCTTTCTAGTATCAATTAACTGGCGCATCGAGCTCGTCGAAGCGCAAGACTTCAACGCGGTTGTCCGCTTCACTCGCCTCGTGGTAATGCTTCACATATTGGCCATTCACCTTGAATCTATGACCCTCGGAATCTTCAAGCTCTACGGATCCAAATTTGGTAACAAACTGTCACCGTATATGGACCACTCCACCTGGTCTTCAGACTTGCCGAAATAGTCTCAACCGGCATTAAACAAAGAACACCTTCTCGCCCCACATGAAACTCCCGAGGTAGGATTCTCTTGTCATGCCATCTCTTCGTTTTTCCTAGTAAATGCGCGAGCTATCATAGGCATTAAGCCTAAACTCCTCTAATTCATCTAGCTGCAAAAGACGATTCTGACCACACAATTTAGGATCATAATTAAGCTCACGGATTGCCCACCAGGCCTTACATTCCATTCAACGGGTAAGTGACACGATTTCCCATAAACTAACCTATAAGGTGATGCACCAATTGGTGTCTTAAAGGCGGTTCTATAAGCCCATAATGTGTCATCTAGCTTAAGACTCCAATCTTTCCGTGATTTAGAAACTACCTTAGACAAGATCTCTTTCACTCACGATTAGAGACCTCTGCGACCACTAGTTTGGGGATGATACCCCAAACCACGCCTGTTGAACACCAACTCTAGACAAAGATAGAAGTGAGTTTCTTTTCCTTAAAATGCATCCCCCATCACTAATGACGACCCTAGGGACACCAAAACGGGGGAATATGATCTTTTTGAACATCTTTATCACAGTCTTACCATCACAATGAGGTGAAGCAATTGCCTCAACCCATTTTGACACATAGTCTACAGCTACTAGAATGTACCACCTTTATGGACGGAACGGTCCTTGGAAATCAATGCCCCAGACATCGAAAACCTCAACCTCTAGGATGCCGTTTTGTGACATCTCATGTCTCTTCGAAATGTTCCCGATCGTTGGCAAGCATCACAAGTGAAACAAAAGACTTGGCGTCGGCGAACAAAGAAGGCCAAAAAAACCAGATCGGTACCTTAGCCACGGTGCGCGATGGACCGTGGTGACCACCATATGAAGAGGAGTGACAGCCTTCCAGGACTATTTTGGTCTCCCACTGCGGAATACACCGTCTTTAGAGACCGTCTGCACATTCCTTAAACAAGTAAGGATCATCCTGTAAATCTTGCTTAGCGTTATACAAGAAACGCTTCTTTTGGGATGAGAAAGGTCAAAGCGACTTGCCACGACAACGGTTAGCTATATCTGCATACCAAGGTTCTTGGTCAACAATAGACGATATAACAGCAATTAAAGTATCGTCAGGAAAAGAATCATCAATAGGTAGAGAATCTTCCCCTTCTTGTCGCATCAGTCGCGACAAGTGATCAGCTACAACGTTCTCAGCTCCTTTCTTGTCCTTAATCTGCAAATCAAACTCCTGAAGGAGGAGTATCCATCTCAAGAGCGTGGTTTTGCCTCCTTCTTAGCAAGGAGGTGCCTCAAAGCCGCATGGTCGGTAAAAACAAGTGACTTCGACCCAACTAAATAAGTACGAAACTTCTCTAAGGCATAAACTACACTAACGACTCCTTCTCGGTGGTAGTATACTTCACTTGAGCCTCATCCAGAGTTCGGCTCGCATAGTAAATAGCATTCAAGGCCTTGTCTTTCCTCTGGCCTAGCACCGCTCCTAGTGCATAGTCACTCGCGTCACACATGATCTCAAACGGCAAGTCCTACTTGGGAGGTCAGTATGATCGGCGCGAGAGACTAAGGCCTCGCTTAACCTTGTTAAAAGCAGAAAGACAAGCATCGAGTAAACACAAAAGGGGCATCCTTCAAGAAACAGCAGTGTAAGTGGTTTAGCAATTTTTGAGAAATCCTTGATAAATCGGCGATAAAAACCGGCGTGACCAAGGAAGCTCCTCACCCCCTTAACATTAACAGGAGGTGGTAATTGCTGAATCACTTCCACCTTTGCTTTGTCAACTTCTATTCCCCTATCAGAAACCAAGTGCCCTAAGATAACTCCCTCGTTGACCATAAAGTGGCACTTCTCCCGATTCAAAGACAAGATTAACCTCAATACAAATACAAACACTTTTTCAAGGTTAGACAGACAAATCGGAAAAAATCACTTCCGTAAACACTAAAGTCATCCATAAAAACTTCCATGATAGACTCAATGTACTCTGAAAATATCCCCATCATACACCTTTGGAAGGTGGCAGGGGCGTTGCACAAACCAAAAGGCATTCTGCGATACGCAAAAATGCCCTTAGGACAGGAAAATGTAGTCTTGGCCTGATCGTCTGGGTGGATAGGGATCTGAAAGAACCCTGAGTACCCGTCTAAATAGCAGAAAAATTTATGAGAAGCTAACCTTTCTACCATTTGATCAATAAAAGGAAGGGGAAAGTGATCTTTCTTAGTGGCGGCGTTTAGCTGTCTGTAGTCTATACACATCCGCCAACCAGTCACTACTCGAGTAGGTATTAATTCATTCTTCTCATTCTTAACTACAGTTGTCCCTCCTTTCTTCGGGACTACCCGTCATCGGGCTTACCCATCTAGAATTACCTACGAATAAATAATACCGCATCCAAAGCAGCTTCATTACCTCGGCCATCACAACATCCTCGCATCTTCTCGGTTCACCCGACGCCGACCCCGTCTCGCAAGGTTTGTGATCCTCCTCCAACTCTATCCTGTGCATACAAATATCGGGACTAATCCCCGTGATATCATCCAGTGAATAGCCCATTGCTTTCCCCTGTTTTTCTTAAGTCAGACTAACAAAGAGGTTAGCTGATCATCACTAAGCTTGGCACTAACGATGACAGGATATTGCTCTGTATTGTCTAGAAAAGCATATTTAAGATGAGATGGGAGAGGCTTACGTTCCGGTACTTTTACCTCAATGGAGCAAAGAGTGCTGATCATTTGTTCCACCTGCTCCCCGTCATGCTCATCTAAATCATCAACAAGCAAATCCAACGCAGTCATCGTCCTCTTCCTCGGCTATCTCGCACACTCATCAAAAAGCATGAGAGCTTCCGGGGTCCTTCATAAAAGAACCCGACCGTCGTCATAATAGACTCATCAATGATATCGACCGAATAACAAGTGTCCTCTATCATTGGGTGGGCTAAAGTAATCTTTGGCAAACTAAATGTGATAGCGTCATCCCCTCGCAAGAGTCGACGCCCTTGTCGACATCAATAACGGCCCCAGCTATACAAAGGAATGGTCTTCCTAAGATAATTTGGGTCCGGGTGTCCTCGCTATATCCAAAACAATGAAATCTACTCGGGATGTAAAGCTTGCCTATTTTCACAGTACATCCTCCAGGACACCTAAGGGTCTCCTAACGATCTATCACCATCCGTAGGGTAATGTTAGTCACCTTGAAATGACTCATCTTCAATTTCTTGCAGACAGGAAGGGGCATGACACTGACACTGGCACCTAAATCGCAAAGGGCCTTATCAATAACCATATTACCTATGACACAAGTAATAGAAAAGCTGCCCGGATCCTTCCTTTTTGGAGGGGCCTTATTCAACAGTAAATTACTAGACTCTTCCATAAATGAAATTGTCTCAAATTCGCTCAAATTTCTCTTACGCGTCACAATATCTTTCATAAACTTAGCGTAAGTGGGTACCTGAGTAACAAGTTCAGAAAAAGGGACAGTTACCTGAAGGTTCTTCACGATGTCCACAAACTTACCGTACTGTTGCTCGATCCTTGCGTCCTTCAGACGACTTGGGAAGGGTACCCTGGTAGAGATGAGCGGTCCCGCAACCTTTTCTTTACCCTTATCAATGCGTGACGTCTCCACAGCAGGGGAAGATGACACGGTGGCGGTATTAGATACTGAATTAGGATTTCCGCCACTTAACGCACTGGATCGAGTACTTTGATCGCTCGATCGACCATGTTCTTCACTCGATCGAGTGATCTCTTCAGCCGAGTTACTCGATCGAGTAGTACTATCACTCGATCGACCAACTTGGAATTTTGCGCTTCTCGATCGACCGCCATTGTCACTCGATCGAGTGATTAGATGATTAGAACCGCTCGATCGAGTAGATGAGTTGCTCGATCGAGTGGTTACTGCACACGCAGCAAGTATTTCCTGCAAAAACTCGTCTAGATCATCATCTGAGTCGTCATTAGCTGCCAAGACCCGTCTTCTTCACGAGGAGGGTCATTTTGAAAGTTCATTGCACTGACTGGATCGCAAATTGGAAGAAACTTGGCTTGATCTGTCGCGTGTGTCAACTGCGCGACTTGTTCTTTCAATTCCGATATAACCGTTTCAGATTGCTGTGACATCTTTGACATACTCATCATAATGGATTTCAACTCAGCAATTTCTTCTCTTGCAGAGGAGAGACCGGTTGTGGTAATCGGCGTAGAAAGGGTAGAAACGCTCTTTATCTCTTCATATAGCTGGGAGAAAGGAACTCCCTGCTTGTACTTCTTATATGCAAGGGCGCGCTCTACACCTGCCGTGCATTCATAAAGATCGTGCCCTTCCTCGCCACATCTACCACATGGCTCTGTATGCTCTGTAATAGTAGGCATATTGTCAAGCAACCTTCGAAGCAACAGCTAATCTGCAAAACTGATCAAAACTTTGCAGAAAATGAGATCAGCCTCAAGGAATAAATTCCTTGAGACAAAAGACAAACTTAATTAAAGCAACAAAATTGTGCCACCTCCCCGGCAACGGCGCCAAAATTTGACACGTCTGTCGCGTACCTGTCAAAAATAACCAACTGGCTCTAACTAATATAGCTAGGGAAGTCGGGTCGAATCCACAGAGAGGTAGGAAATTGTCTGCTAAAACTAGGTTCGTCAAGGTAACCAATTTGGGGGTTTATAAAATGTGATTTCTAAACTAAGAGGACAGGGAGAAGAGAAATAAAAAGAAAGAGTTTAACAGATAGAGGAGAATAGCCAAGACAAACGGTTCACCATAATCATCTAGTCGAGTAATCTAGGTCCCAAGTCAATGCAGTACGGTCTAAGGGGTAGCGAATGTCACCTTTCGGTCCTTAATTCACCCTAAAGTGTAAACAGTTTAACTTTCGCCCTCGCTGCAATACTCTATTGTTCGCTACTAGTCTGCCTCTTCCAACCTTTCGGTCCAGGTCAAGGTCCACTAAGAATAAGGGTCTAACCGCGTCGACTCGATTAGGCAATTACAATTAATTGTAGCATTTAAACAACAAAGACGATACTGGCATTAACCTAGTAGATCGATTACCCTCCCTTCATATTATGGATCCCCTATAGTCTCAGCATAGGGAATTTAGTTACTCATAGCAATAGAATTAACAATAATAATAAATAGATAAATTGGATTGAACATTATAACAGCTAAATAAGATTGAATCAAGCAATAGAATAAGAGAGGAAGAAATAAAGCAGTGGATAGAATTAAGAATAAAATTGGAATGATGATACCAATCGCGAGATTCAATCCGAGTAGCAAGGTAAAAGAAGGGCAAATCCCAAGAACAGTGACAAGGAATAGAACCAAAAATTAATGTGCAAGTTCCAGAGATGAGTAACGTAGTTACTCTCTTCAGTCTTATACTAGAAAATCGTCTTACACCTAATCTATGGACTAATTACAAAAGCCCATAAAAGATTAGGCGGAAATAAACTAAAAGCACACGAAAACCCCTCGATCGAGTAGAAAGATTACTCGATCGAACGCAAATCACTCGATCGTGCTAGAACAACCTCTCGATCGAGCACTGCTTGCAGAACTTCCTCGATCGACTCCTTAAACTGGTCGATCGACCAATCTTGAGTGTGTAGAGCATTCGATCGCACAGTAGACCACTCGATCGAGCTATATAGGCATGTTAGGACCTGAATTGCTTTCCAAACTCAGCTCATACGTCTTCCAATTGTTAGATTTCCAAGCTCCAGCTCCTTCTTTCCATGAATGCGTGCAATTGGGACAGTTAAGGCTCGATTTAGCTCCTCTTTGGTCAATTCCTGCAAATTACAATAAACGGACCAAAGTAGAATATTCGGGGGCATTTGTAGCCAGATGCTACATAAAAAGCACAGAAATGCATGTAAAAATGAGGTGAAAACCTTATATAAAAGACACGCATCATGCGCATTCAGAGTAACATCTGGCAAACTCCTGGGATATGTCGTTAGCCAACGAGGTATAGAAATAGACCCTTCCAAGATCAAAGCTCTGATCGAAATGCCACAACCTCAAACGGAAAAAGAAGTCAGAGGATTCCTGGGAAAAGTGCAATATATAAGTCGATTCATATCGAAACTCACCATGATCTGTGAACCTATCTTCAAAAAGCTCAAGAAAACAGATCACACCATGTGGGATGATGACTGTCAAAAGGCATTCGACCGAATCAAGGAGATATTAGCTAAACCACCAGTGCTCATGCCACCTCAACGAGATCAACCTCTTGGTTTATATCTCACAAGAATCAAATTGACCATGGGCGCCATGCTAGCTCAAATCGTAGGAAAGGAAGAAAGGGCTATCTACTACCTTAGTAAGAAGTTCTTGGTGTACGAGTGCAAATACTCACCACTCGAAAGACATGCCTCGCTCTTGTGTGGGCAACGAAGGAGCTACGTAATTACATGCTTAGCTACTCCGTCAAAATATACTCCAAAATGGACCCTGTCAAATACATCTTCGAGAAACCCGTCCTCAACGGACGCCTAGCAAGATGGACCTTGATGCTCTCAGAGTTCGATCTCAAATACGTGCCTCTGAAAGTTATAAAAGGGCGCGCCGTTGCCGAATTCTTTGCAGAAAATCCCATCAATGATGCACAAACAATAGATACTTGGTCATTTCCAGACGAGGATATACTCCAAACCGATGTAGACTCCTGGGACCTTTACTTTGATGGAGCATCAAACTTAAGAGGATTTGGAATGGAGTGTTGCTCATTTCTCCTGAAGGCGAGCATACACCGATCTCTGTCAAACTCGACTTCGAGGTGACAAATAATGCTGCAGAATACGAAGCTTGTCTCATTGGACTACATGCGGCAGTGAGCTTAGGCATTAAAAACCTCCGAGTACATGGGGATTCGTCCCTGATCATTAATCAAGTTACGGGATCTTGGAAAATCCGAAGCGAAAGCTTTGTAGGGTAATATCCGTATAAAACCCCTTAAAATTAAGGATTATAACGCAATTTTAACATGTGATTAATTGTCATAAACGAAAAACAAGAGAAAACGATAAGAGAATAAAATCAACCTCGGGTCCTTATGCAAATCGGCCTAAGAACAGAAATCAATATAGATTTCCTCCTAATCGTTGCACCCAAGATCGTCTGAGACTATGCCCCTTGTGCTAGAAATTGCTCTCTAATTGCCTTGCAATATTGAGAGAGCCTTTTGTGAAGTTTTGATGAGAGATCTAGGATTTTCAGAGAAAAATGCTCCAAAAACCCTAATTTTCTTTCAAATGAGATGATCAGGTCAAAAGGAGAGAAGGTCTCTCCTTTTGTTTATTTCGGCCAAACCGTGACATAGGGAGGGAGTGGGCTTTCCACTTTCTCCTTATTTTAACTCGTGGTCCAACTCGTTTTGCTAAAATGTATATGACGGGTTTTAATTATAAATCGTCACTCGTTATCGGATAATAAAACATCGACTAGTAACATGAATTAGTCGATATATTAATACTTGTCCGATAATGACAATATTGTATAATTAATTAAATTCAATATACATTAATTAAATATAATCGTTTATATTCAATTTACGAATTAACTGCTTAATTCACCTTAGCCATTATTATTTAATCCGTATTAAATAATTATCTCAACATCGCGTTTGACTAATTATTAGTCAATAACTCCGACTAACCGCTTAGTCATATTAGGCATCAACATGACTGCATTTTCATGTTGTCACATCTCTCAAACGTATCCTATAGGTGTGACTTTTAGGGACCAGTTGATCACCGCCATCTGTATGATAATAACGTCAAACTTATCTAGCAAGCCAACCGTTATTGATAAACGTGTACCAACTGATAATAATACAAAAGTATACCCTTTAATCCTTTTAGAGATTTATATGTCATTGCACTAACTGTGGAGGACACCAGCCCCAACAAGCTCCCACTTGTCCGTACAAGTGTACGTGCAATATCGTTATCCGCATTAACTGGAGGACACCAGCTCCAACAAGCTTAGCACCTTATCATGCCATAATAGACCAAGTTGCCCAATTCTTTGATCACGTGACCTATCTACACCTACCTCGAGAAGAAAATCAATTTGCAGATGCTCTTGCAAAACTTGCATCTCTGATTAATATGCCAGATGACATGGTGGAAATGCCTTTATGTATCGAACGACGATCAGAGCCAGCTTATGTCCATCAAATCATCGATGAAGAGGAAATCACAGAGGAACCTTGGTTCCAAGCAATCCTAAATTTCAAGCTCAACGGTACCTATCCACCGGATATGGACAAAAGGGGACAACGTGGTATACGCCTGCTAGCTTCCCAATACGTTCTCATGCAAGGAGAGTTATACAAAAGAACACCTCTTGGTGTAATCCTACGTTGCCTTGATCATTCACAGGCGCGGAAAGTGATGGAAGAGGTCCATGATGAAGAATGCGGTCCTCACATGAGTGGGCCCATGATGGCAAATAAAATCACACATTTGGGGTATTATTGGACCACAATGGAATCCGATTGCATCAAATACGTAAGACATTGCCACAACTGCCAAATCTTCGGGAATGTACAGCATGTCCCTCCTTCATTGCTCTATACGATGACATCTCCTTGGCCATTTTCTGCCTGGGAATTGATATAATCGGAAGATAACTCCAAATAGGAAGGAGGTCACTATTTCATCCTAGTGGCAATTGACTATTTCACCAAATGGGTAGAAGCGGCTTCCTACACTAGTCTCACGGCTAAAAATGTAGCAAAGTTCATACAAAACAACATCATCTGTCGATACGGTTGCCCACATGAGATCATTAGTGATAATGGATCACATTTCCAAGCTGAGACTGAGCAATTGCTAGCCAAGTACAAAATTAGGCATCACCACTCTTCGCCATATAGACCACAGACAAATGGCGCGGTAGAGGCGGCAAACAAGAACGTTGTCACAATTCTCAAGAAAATGATTGACAATTATCGAGATTGGCCAAGCAAGATACCCTTTGCTTTGTGGGGATATCGTACATCTGTTAGGACGCCCACTGGGCCCACCCCTTTCTATTTGACCTACGGCATGGAAGCTGTACAGCCAGTCTAGTTAGAAATACCATCATTGCGTATCTTACTCGAAAGTCAAATCCCAGAAGCCGATTGGAAGAGGGATAGATATGAAGAACTCATCCTCCTGGATGAACGTAGGCTACGCATATTACATAATATCCAAACATATCAAACACGTATCAAATGAGCCTTCAACAAAAGGGTCAAGCCAAGGAACATCAAGGAAGGAGACTTAGTACTCAAGTCGATTAGAGCTCTTTTACCTGTCGATCCACGAGAAAAATTCAAACCTAATTGGGCTAGGCCATTTCTAGTCAAGTCCATACTTCCAGGGGGTGCGGTTAGAATCACAGACCTAGATGGGAATGAATTTTCCAACCCGACGAACCTTGACCAACTAAAGCGGTATTATGCCTAGAATAGGAACAAAAACGCGCCTCGTGGAACCTCACGTGTCGCTCTTGTGGCACTAAATAAATGGCCCCTGGCCAAGCTGAAATAAGCTAATGTCACCCTGCTCTTGCATTTTGACAATTTGTCATCCTCATATCGTCAAATAAACTAAATCGCACCTTAAGAGTAAGTAAAAAGCTCATGCTTATCTTCTAAGTTCATTACAAGCTCTTGCTTAGAACAATTATTCTTTTACATTTACTCGAACTACGCGCAAGGATTTGATTTCATTTTTTTAATGAATACGTAGACAATCCTTCACATGATACAACCCATTAATTTTAAAATGTAAATAGAAGGACATTTGCAGTTGCATTTGGAATTCGACAAGAATAATAAATAGAAAATCACAACGGTTTCATAACCAATTAACCTCCTTTATTTCATTCATTTTCTAATAATAATAGTACGTCACATAATAACAATAAAGATAAAAAAAACGGAATAAAATAGGCTAGGATTCTAAAAACCCCCACCTTCTTATTACAATCATAATAATAAATAATAATAAAGACTTGGGCTATTCCTCCATTTTCCCTTTGCCCTTGTCATTTTTGTCATATTTCTTGTCACGACCTCGAGCCGGACGCTCTTGCGCCACTTCGGACCTAATCACCAACGGTCTTTCTCGTGGTGTAGCCTTCCCATTCTTGTCAATCCCTTTGTCCAAGGCAGGAGAGCTCTTCGGTTTCTTCGAAGGATGAACAACTTGAAACCCGGTTTCTTCCTCTCCCTCAGTCAGATGCTTCTCTTTCTCCTTTTCCACCTCACGCACCTTGTAGTCAACGGGCTCGCGCTTCCTCAATCTCCCACGCTCCTCCGGAGTAGTAGCTTTCCTCCACCGCAGATAGGAGTCCGACACCCATAAGGCACTAACAGAAGAGTTCAAGAACCATACGTTTCTTTGAGCCTATTTAATGGCCCACTCCCTTCGACTCTCAGTAGTAAGCGCCTCGGCAGTCTGTGGGACAGTGTCAAGCTTCGGGATTGTCTGCTTCAGTCCAACTCAGTATCATCGCCTCTCTCTCGGAAGATGCATACCATGAATTCCAAGCCAGGAATGCGCACAGATCGGGTAGGATCCAAGGAATATACTCCAGTGACAGATTTGAGATGTCACCATGGTACGATCCATCTAATCTAGGGGCCATCATCACTCTTCAATTTGTTTTCCCAATAATTGCAGACTCGAGTGAAGTCCACCATGTAGAGCCTAGTCCTCATAGCAATTGAGCGAGCATGATAGGTAGCAACATTAACTGGGGGCTCGATCAATCGAAGACGCTCCTCCATAAGGCAAACCTACCAAAAAAGCAGGTGTTAAAAAAAAACGAAAAACGAAAAAACAAAAACAAACGAAAAAAAACAAGAAAAAGAAGAGAAGAAACTCTTTGTTCTTTTACCTGCAAGATAATGGGACTTCCCAAATAAGGTAGGTCACGATTGGCTTTCCTGTTATCCAAACCCAATAGGATCTCTCCTAAACATAAACAGGCTAGGCTCCTGCGCAGTTCCATTTGCTCAACTAAACTCAGGAAACAGGGATCACCTCTCAAATCCTCATCAACATGCCCTTGAAGGACATATACATGTAACAAGCAAAATCCGAATGCCCTTCGCCTAGCAACATAAGAGATGGTGGGGTCGGCCTTGTTAATGAATCGGTCAATAAAGTCCAACATTCGCACTCCTTTCGAGGTCACTAGACGGTCCACCTCAGTTCTTGTCAACCCAAGCAAGTCTCTAAACTTGTTCTTGTACCCTTGTGAAGCAAAAGGAATAGCAGGCAAGTGTTCTGGGTCCCACCCACCGATCGCAGCAATTTCTTCAGGAAATGGGCAAATGTCACCACCGGGGAAAGCAAAAACGTGATAATTCGGGTCCCAATAATCAAGACAAGCATCTAGGAATGGTTTAACTACCTTGATAAGCTTCAAACTTAGCAACGATCCAAGATTATAAGCACCCATGTCGTGTTTCTCCACGTTGGAAAACTCATTTGTCCACTCTTTTAGACGAATCTCTAAAGTATTCATGATGAATGATTATTTTGAGAGTTTTATGTAATAAGACGAAGGAAGAGACGGAAGAATTGTGTGAATAAAACCTCTATCGATGTTTCTATTTATACTAAAATCTTTTTCCTAACATCCGCCAGGACGGATGCACCGGGGAAGAGGCGCAGCACCTGCTGCGCCTCTTCAAAGGGACGCAGCTCCTGCTGCGCCTCTTCCTCAGCAACGTCTCTGTGATTTGCCGCGTTGGATCTTTCCTAAATTCCTTAGCGAATAATTTCCAATTCATACGGGCTATTATTTTGGTAAATACGTCAAAGTTACCATAGCTCGTGTTTCCTAATTCCACGGGCACGCATTTCGAGGCAATATTAGCATTTTCGTCATTTTAGCACACTTATATATTTCTTTCTATTTTTCTTTTTTCGGGGAATCATTTCTCCAATTTAATGTAATTTATTTCAAACTTATATATGTCTTTTTATTTTTTCTCTTTTTTGGGGAATCATTTCACTCCCGTCCTACATTACATTTCTAACTTATAGGTTTCTATTTTACATTTTTTTTGGGGGTAACCCACCCTACCGTCCGGTCATTTCCGGCAAATTTTTTGCATTTTTGCACTTTTGAGTCATTCGTTTTGCGCTAATTTAGGCCACATATACAAATGTATGTTTTACGTGAATTTCTATCTAAATTTCGGCAGCATGGCGCTCAGGCCATCATATATACAACAAAAAGAGGGACATGTACAATAAACTGGGGGCTCGAGCCCTAAGCAAAATCCAAAATGTCCAAAATGTGGGTCCTAAAATGTACAAATGTGCAAGATACAGCCAACAACAAACAAAACAACAACAAAAGAAACTACTGCCGGTCGCCGCCTAACTCCGCAACTCTCGCCTCGAGAGTGGCAATCTCGGCGTCACGAACCTCGAGCTCCCTCAACAAACGAGCTGTCTCCTCCCGAGACTGAGCCAGCTCTTGCTCCAGGTCACTCTCTCCCTGCAAGCGCAACAATTGGCTCATGTCAATCATTTCAAGCAATCATAAGAAAAGTTAGAAAGTTCAAAGATGAAGTAGACGAAAGGTTCATAACTGACGACCTCGACCGCCGACAAGTGCCTCGACGGCAGTAGCTCGCAGCCGGTTGGCTACCCTCCATAACACCACAAACCGAGACGGCGCAACCTGCATTTTCAAATAAGAAGTTCTCAATAATTAGATAAGTTCAATCAAATGTGTTCTTACACAAAAATCATACAGATTAGAGGCTCACCCTCCGAATTAGATGCTGCCAATCGTCCAAGCCAGCATCCGTCTCAGCCACGTCAAAGTCACGCAGCTCGGAGATCGTCGTCCTCCCGGTCGCGTCAGTGTACTTGAGGGTCTCGGGGTACTCTGGGGGCTCAATGCCCGCCGCCTCAACCTCCTGCAAAGACAAAGGATTGCCATTAAATCGATGATCGTTCATCATACTTTCGAAATGGTCATAAGGAGAATAAATGCTCACCACAACCGGCCAGTACGCCAACCTCCCATAGAGGAACGCCGAGTAGTCCTCATCCGGAAGCAGAAGGGCGTCACCACCAACGCCAGCCAAGTCAGCCTCCATCTCAGCCTCAGAAGGCTCCCTGAACATCGTCCTAGGAGGATCGATGGGAACCGTCAAGACATCCCGAGAGCATTGACGAGCCAAGCACTCGTCCAAATACCACACAGGACCCATCGACGCCCTCAGCAGCAACCGGCTTGAGCTCCTAGGTCGAAGGACCTCAGCCACAAAAGGAGGAGCGTCAGCATACTCCGCCCAAGGCCTGGGCACCCACTGGGAAAAGACAAGCAAGAAATCATTCTTATAATCGGTTAAAAAGTAATAAAGAAGCAACACGAATATAAGTGAGATGCTCACGCTGTCCAGCTGAAGAACGTTCACGTCCCGCCGGTAGACACCATGAGAGGAACGCTTGCTCCTCGTGCGACATCACCCAATCCTCACAACGGATAGGCCTTCTTCACGGCTCCATCCTCTTGGGCGAGAGGCTCGGAAAGTAGGAGTACACCCACGCCTGTGAAGCAAGATAGTCAATAACGATCTTTCGTAATTCGATAAGGAAAAGAAGTGATGAAGGTTCAAACCTCCAACAGTAGTCCAAGGCCGACAACACCAGGAGAAGTCCCCTTCTCCATCAACTCCGAACGAACCATGGCCCTCATGAAGCGGATGAGGACCGCAAAACCAGCAGTGACCCAGTCCCCAACGTCCTAGGGAGCTCAGGTCAGAAAGAAAGGGAAGAAGCTTCGTCGACAGCCTCTCTCCCTTGTATCCGAGGTAGATCGAAGACAAGAACCACCAGAGCCACAAGCGGACCCTCTGCTCAGCTTTACAAGGAGGAGGAGCCGTCTCCCTCCCGTCAATCACCACCAGCGTCGGGGTCTTCCCCGCAATGAAGTCTCGGACGTAAGAACTAGGCACCAAACCAGGCACTGTAGCAGCCTTCGGCGCTAAGTTCCAGCCGATTAACCTCCTAACCTCGGCCGAGTCCACCCTCATGGTAGTCTCCGGCCACTCCACCTCCTCGGTCCCACACGGTAGACAAGAGATCATGCCGTAGTCCTCTAACGTGACTCCCACCTCACCAAAAGGCATGTGAAAAGTGGAAGTCGTGTCCCAGAATTGGTCCAAGAAAGCGCGGACCAGGCTAAGGTTAGCCCGTAGCTTCCTCTTCGCGATATCCCTCCATGCCTGCACCAGGGGGCCAAATGCTCCCTGCTCGATCATAGCTCGCTCCTCCGCTGACAGCTTCTCGTAGCACGCCATCGCCGTCGTGTAGCCCGAGAACGATCTGATGTTCCCGGCCTCCTATTGTGATTTGAAACAAAAGCTATCTTTAGTTTGAATGAAATTGGAAAAGATATGAGCAAATGAAATGAAAGAAGATGAGTGATGAGTAATGAATTCAAGATTGCCAAGCTCTTCACCGTCCTATAGGACAGGTGACCCTCCGCAGCCCAAAGCAAGTGCCTGCTGTCCCAGGTCTCAGCCCACGCAGGTGCTCCCCTCCGCTGACGACCACCTCGCCCAACATTGGCCTGCCTCGGGGCCTCCTCCTCCTCCTTCTTGAGGACCTCGTCCTCAGCAACCTCAGCAGCTGCCCCAACAGCAGTGAAAGCCTCCTCTAGCGCCTCCTCGAGAGCACGAGAAGGGTCAACGGCTGTGTCTATGTCCATGAGAGCTCTCCCAGAAGTAGAAGCCTCGTCACCTGCAACGTTAAAGTAATTTTAGGCCGCGTCAAGTGACGACTAACTTTGATTAGGGGATTTTCGTGTTTTAGAAGCCCCGAAGTCGTTCTTTTCTCGCCATCTTTGGCTGTATTCCCACAAACCCGATCACTCATGTGGTAATTTGGGTTAAGTCAAGCCTAAGTTGAAGCCTAGTCATGGGTTCGAGTCGAAATTTCGACAGCATTTCATTATAATGGCGATTATGCCCTAGAAAAGTGTCCAGAAAAAGCCGTCACAAACAAAAATTCCGAGATAGTAGGAAGTTTACCCATCACACAAGGATTCCAAATATCAAGTTTCATCGCAAATGGGCAATCCTAAGGCTATGTTCAAAGCAATTTACGGTTTAGCTGTGAAACCGTCACAATTTCACTCAAATGCCCAAAACTCAACGAAAATTCGAAACAAATACATGGTTATGATCCTTATATTACCAATTGGCCATTTACAAGGCCAATTTTGCAAGGCAAGATCATTTGGGGGAAAAGCCCCAAATTGTCGACATTTTAGGGTTGAAAACCCTAAATTATGTCGATCCAATTCGTCCATTATAGAAGATTAATGCAAGAATGATATGCATACCTCGATTAGTCATGGCAAATGCAAGCTTTTGGATCAAATTTTTGCGAAAATGGTTGAGATTTGAGAGAGAAATTGATGATTTGTGTTTCGATATAATGAAATGAAACCCTGTTTCATCGCGTTTTTACGCAGGAAAGACACCCCCAGGAATAGACGCAGCAGGTGCTGCGCCTCTTCCAAGAGACGCAGCTCTTGCTGCGCCTCTTCCTCAACTTCCCTTCATACGAATTTTCAAAAATTCGTTATGAGTTCGTTATTTATGGGCCCATCTTTGGTGCGCCTCTTCCCCGACGCCATTTTATCTTTTCTTGTCCGTTTGACGATTATTCTTCGCTTAGACCCGCATTTCTAAGCCAACTGCAGACTATCGTACATTATTTATTACTTCAAAGACCTTGCTTGTCACAACGAGCAAGTATTCTCTGATAGGTGTTTCGACATGCCTTCATTATATTCCCCCAACGAGAGTAAGCGAATAGACAATCCCTCTCGAGACATGGAGATAAGTTCCCAATAAGGTTTCCCCAACGAGAGTTCATGACATACAATCGTCCCTCTCGAGACGTGGAGATCAACATCGACCCCAAGTTCTTCTGAAGTTTGTTTGAAGATGACCCAAGCAGATTTCTCCCAGCAGTTCCTGCCTGTGTCCTGCTACTCACGATATTTCTTGTTTCCCCACGGAGTGCGATAAAGGTGTCGTTCTCCAGAAATTCCCAGACCGGCAGAGTTCTTACACTCGAGCCTTAGTTACCCCTTAGGTTGAAATTATATTTGGCCTCCTTCCCGTCGACGCTTTCCTTTAGGGTCCCACACCCTAGCGTAATCCTTATATATCTTTTAGGTCTTACCCTTAGCTCCTACGCTTACCCTTAGCTCCTACGCTTACCCTTAGCTCCTACGCTTAAACTTGGCTCCTATGCACCTCCGGAAGCATCTCGAGAAAGAAGTCTCAGGTATGGTCTCTTCTTATGGCTGGCGAGCTTCCTTACATAGTCTAATGGACTTTAAACGACCCTCCCAAATAGTCGAGAGACTCTAAAATGTTCCCGACGACAGGTCCTTGGCTCAGACCCCATGAGCCGCCTCGCGTCGCCATAGTCGTTAGGTTGTAATCTTCGATTGACCTGATGGCTATACTTTGACTTTCGCCTTGTCCAAGCCTCAGTCAAAGTGGGGGCTCTGTAGATACCTCATTTCTGCACCTCCCGCAAGCCACCCGGTGATGATTGGGCCGCATGTTTGGTACGCGGAACGATTTGTGACAGTTTATAAGTTTATCGTCAAGTGATTGCTCAAACACTGGTGTCTACCTCTTAATTGTCATCTACGCGCCGATACGGTCGTTTTGACAGTAATTAGAGTACATTTGGAGTCCGGGCCAAAAACCGTCTTCATTTTCTGATAACCGCTAAAATCCCGAATCAGAATGTTCTGGAATGTTCCGGATATTTCTATTCCATATTTCATAACCTTTTAATCTTTGGTAAAGAATTTCCCGTAATATTCATACAAAATATTAAGGAAAATAAGATTAATCCGTTATTCCATAAATTAAACACGGAAATCTTTCTTCCGAAGGAGGAAACCACTTGGGAACAGACGCAGCAGTTGCTGCGCCTCTTCCAAGGGATGCAGTGCCTGCTGCGCCTCTTCCCAAGTCCTTTTCTGCGTATTTTTCGTATCTTTTCATATCTTTTCGAGATTCACTTCCAAAGTTTCTCCGAAAACCCTAATTCCTCCGTGTGATTAGTATAAATAGGAGCCTTCGCTCCTCATATTTCTCACGCGAGTGTTCGCCCTTCTCTTCTCTCTTTGCATTCTAGACCACGTTCTTACTTATTGGCGTCTACGTGCTTGAACTTTCGACCACGTAAGCTCAGATCTTTCTAAGTACCAGCCTCGTTTTGCATGACCGACCAATTTGACCAACTACACAATAATCAACTTTAATCAATCTTATTCGTTTTCCTCTTAAGAGGGCACTTTCGTCGTACATTCGAGTCGAGCATCACTAAACATTAACTTAGTTCATCTCGTTTCGTCAAACATGTAAGTCTGAGTGTTTATAATCCCTATTTTATTATTGTACTTTGTTTATTGTAATCATAATGTAAGGTTTATGTCAAAAGTATTTCTAAAACCGATTTGTAAAACCTTGTTTAAAATCCTTTTTTACGAATTATAAGAAGACAACCGTCGAGAAAGGACGTAGCAACTGTTGCGCCTCTTCGAAGGGACGCAGCACCTGCTGCACCTCTTCTTGAGGCTGCCGCAGTTGCTGCTTCCTTTCTTCTTCCTTCGCCTTTTGTCAAATCGTTTCTTTTATTTCTTCTTTCGTTTGTTCTTTGATTCTTTGATATAACAATCTGAACATAATAAATTTAACATATTATTCATCATCATTAGTATTTAAATTCGACATTAAATCCCGACTTAAATCCCTTATAATTCATATTTGCGGGTTTTCGTCATTAAAGTCAAATTCAGGTTTTAGAGATTCGATTCATTAATATTGAATCTCTGGAATTCGTCGTTGATATATTTGCATCTGTTTGTTTATCATCACCATCATTAACTCATTAATAACCTGTTTAATTTGTTTAATTTGTTTAAATCATATAATTAATTATCTTTATTAATCATGTAATTAATTCGTTCTGATTGTTTCGTTCATGTTTCATCGTTTTTATGACTTAATTCACATGTAAATAACCTGCTAATCACTTTCATCCGAGTCAAATAATATAATCAAGCATTAAATTCACCAATTAACATTAACGGCTTGCAATTTCGGCTTCATAGCCAGAACTGAGCCAAGGAACAAAGGCAACAACTGCTGCACCTCTTCCAAGGGACGCAGCTCTGCTGCGCCTGTTCCTGATTGATTTCTGTTTCTGAACTCTCGTTTTACCTTGACCTAGTTTACTAATTACGTATTAACTAACTATTATTCGTATTATCACCCTAATTTCTCTTTGTTGTTTATTTATTCTTTCTTTTCTCAAACCATCCGTTTTAAATGTATTTTCGACATAAATCATTAATCTGATGTTATTATTCTTTATTGTAATTTCCTTTTATTATCACTTGTATGCCTTCACATGTAATCAACTTAAATTCCTACTTTGACATTAATCGTATGTTAAATTAATTGTTCACCGACTTAGTCTAATTCTCACATGTTAGGATTAAAACTTGGATGTTCCATTGCATGCATATAAATTGACAATATATCGAGTATAGACAATTTCCCTAATTATTAGTAGAGGTCGCTATCGAGGCGGGCGAGATTAGGTGTTCGATCAAAAGAGCTTCCTAATACGTACTCTCACCCCTTACTCCAGATCTCTGTGAACATCCGTGTTCATTGGCATCCACGAGAGTCATTCTAGACATAGAATGCTAAAGGTAACGAGTGCTTAGTGTTCATGTCACTACTTTGTGTCTTGACATGACACGAGGTATTCGAACGGTTTCCGATTTTCCACAATAAATTGGTGGCGACTCCACAAATGCAAACGCTTGTTTTCCCAAGCGCCCCCGTGGCCCATGTCCACAGTACCTCGGAGGGGTATTCCTCGGCGGATAGTTTTTGTAGGGGAAGTTCTTGTGGGGTAATTTTTGTGAGGTTGATTATTGTGGGGTTGATTATTGTGAGGTTGATTATTGTGGGATTGACTACTGTGGGGTCGATTATTATGGGGTATTATTGTGGGGTGCATGCTAGAATGGTCGCGAGAGTAATCCTTTCTGGTAAGGGGAGTTATGGGTGCTTGGAGGACCCTCCCTTGGACATGGTGTTGGTGGGTTGAAAATCAAACGATGCTAGGCGTCCTCAAGTCGGGTAATCCTTTCTGAGAGCATGGCTATGGCTTCTTCAACCAGTTGGAACATGGTGAGCATAATTGCAGCGCTGAATACGAATATCATGTCCGGGGTATCTTTTTCCAAGGCATTCAACTCGTCATCAAGAGGCAGGATGAGGTGTGAGCAATCCAAGGTTGTTTCGTCATCAGAGATGGCATGGATTCCCAAGGGGTTCATTTTGTTATTTGGTTTAGTGGGTGGAGGTAAAGGTAGTTCTCTTTTCTCGATCATATTTTGGATGGCATGTTTTAGTTTAAAGCAAGCCTCCGCGTTATAACCTTTACCCTGGTGGTACTGGTAGTAGGCATTGAGATTCCATAAACGGATTTTCTTAGCCTCAGACGGGTCTAGAGTGGGCCCAACTGGCTGTAGTTTTCCTTGTTCCATGAGCCTTTTTAGGGCACTGGCATAGGTTGTTCCCGAGTTTGTGAATACACTTTGCGGACGTTCAATTTCTTTGTGGTTGGTTCGAGGACGTTGGCCTCATCGATTTTGTTTTTATGACCATAGGGGTGAGATCCGTTTGATGTAGATCCCTAGTAGCCTCTACCGATGGTTTTGGCTAGGACACCCTTGCGGAGGTTTTCTTAAATGCGGGTTCCGAGGATTTGTAGATCCTGGAACGTTTTGATGTTTTGATATCTCAGTAGGTTGACATAAACCGGATGGAGGTTGTTGACAAATTTCTCGACCAGAGTTGATTCACTCGGCTTACTGAACAATTGACTGCTTACCCTCCTCCAACTGGTTGGGAATTCTGTGAATACTTCCTTATCATTCTGAGTCATGACCTGAAGAGTGCGGGTGTTGGATTTGATCTCGACGTTTTCGGCATACTGTTTAGCAAATTCGACGGCGACTTTGTCCAAAGTAGTAACGCTCTTGGGGTCGAGGGAATAGTACCATTGGCGGGGAATCGGTTCAATGGATGATGGAAAGATGCGGTTGAAGAGTTCATGTTTGACCCCCTTTATAGACATGAAATCTTTGAAGGCCCGAATGTGGTTGAGTGGGTCCTCCACCCCCTTAAACTTGGGTACATCAGTCAAGGTAAAGTTGTCGGGTAACTGATCCCCAACGGGTTCGAATCTTCGATTGTTCTCAAGGTGGATATTGTTACCACAGGCTAGGAGTTGTTCTTACAAGAGCTTAAGCCTTTTCTTGGTTTCAGTCAAAGACGGAGTGTTGTGTTCTCCGGTTTCCTTGTTTTCTAGGGTGTCGATATGGGTCTCGACACGGTCCAGGGTGACCTTAAGAGCGGTGAGAAGGCTTGCTAGCTGAGCAGTCGTGAGATCTCTGTTGTCATCATTGTTGTTGGATGAAGCTGAAGATGGGGCCATGACTCTGAGGCAGAAATTGGCTCACGTTACATCCCAATCCAACACGGTTTAATGACTAAACGCAGACAACACGAGGGATGGAAAAACAAATTAGACTCAACAAGACGAGGGTGACTGTGTGTGGTGCCTCGGTGCTGACTCGATTCATGATATGACATTGTAGACCGGATTTTGACTCGCGTCCAACGTAATGGCGTGACGCCGTTGAACGAGTATCGAGGTGAGACGACTCATAAGTAAAGACCCATAAGTACACTTGCTTCGACTCGATAGATACAAGGCGGAAATGGAATGGTGGACTGAAATTTTCGAAAATAGAGATTTTCAAAAAGGTTCGTTTGTCGCTTTATGGACGAATTTCGAAGATTAGGGTTCTTCGAAGGTCGGTTAGTTGAAAAGTTGTCTTAAGTTTGTTTCCAAAATACGGTTTGAGTTCGAGTTGAAGCGGCTCTGAAAACAATGTGCTGTTTCCAAAGACGGTTTTTGAAATTCAAAATTGTATATTTTGAAAATCGATTTTTGAAAGGTTTGAAAGGGTCTTGAGGACGGTGTATGGTCCTCAGGATTTGAAAAAAGCCTCGAAAAAGGGGTGTGAGCCATTCTCGGGTTTTGCCAAAAGCCATTGTGTCGGCGCGAGACGGGTTAAAATTCGTGCCTTGACGCGGCGATTATAACTGCGTAAAAAGGTGTATTTGAAATAGTTGTAGAAAACCAAGTTTGAAAATCATCATTACGATGGCCTAAAAAGGCGTGCTTGTTGAAATGGTTGTAGAAAACCGGGTTTGAAAATCGTCATTACGACGGTCTAGAAAGGCGTGCTTTTTGAAATGGTTGTAGAAAACTGAGTTTGAAAATCGTCATTATGACGGCCTAGAAAGGCGTGTTATTTTTGAAATGGTTCTAGAAAACCGGGTTTGAAAATCGTCATTACGACGGCCTAAAAAGGCATTTTTTTATTTTTTTGAAATACAACGGTCGGCGAAAGACCGAGGCTTGAAACGGCCATTATAACGGCGCAAAAGGTGTTTTTTTAAAGTTTGAAATGACTTGGAAGGACTTATGATCACATAACGCATAAGCACTCGTAGTTTCATTATATTATGCATAATGCTGACACGGGTTTTGGCTTAAAAGGGTGGATTACACACCAAGTGATCAAACCCCGATTTCCGAGAGGGATACCAATCCAAATAAAATGTGTAAGGAGGGTGCCCTAGCCTCGTGCTCGAAAGAAATGAAAGCTCTTTGACGAAACAGAAATGTGAAACATCAACGGTATGCTTGAATCAATCGGAACAAGCCAATTGGTCGAAAAGGGTTAGGTTGTGGGCCCGGACAAGGAACTCGACTTATGACCGTAATATCAATTAATGCATTTCAACCAAGACCTCGTTCGAGTCTCACCATCTAGGGATCACAAAGACACAAGTGTCCTAGTTTTCCCCAGCAGAGTCGCAAGTCTGTGGACATGGGCAACCTGCGACGCCCAGCTGATCTGTGGGATGTGCAGCGGTCTGAAAGCCACGCTCGGTGGCGTAAAAAATGCTTTCAACCAGATCGTTTTAGATCGGTCGGTTTCATCTCGTCAAGGGTCTTGAAACAATGCAAGATATGTTTGGAGTCGCCACCAAGCGTTTGTGGGATGCTTGGAACCCGTCGAATCCACTTTATACCTAGGTCAAACAAGGCAAAAAGCGATGTTTGACATAGGTACTAAAGATAAGGAGTCGTCCCTCTTTAGCATCATATCTTTAGAATGACTCTCGTTCGCCCTGGATAAGGTCGTCCACTATCCAAAGTTTCTGAGTAATAGGTGAAGGTACGTATTGGGAAGCCCTTTAATTGGACACCCAATCCCGCCCGCGGTAGCGGCCTCTATTGATCGATCTTGGTTGGTTTAATGCAAAAGTTGATAAAACGGGTAAATGCATGAATGCGTATCCACAAGTTTAAACCTAACACGTGAGCTTTCTATGTTGGTTGTTTATCCAAATATTAAGTAATTGATGTCAAATTCGATTTAATGTTGATTTGCATGCAAGACGAAAATTAAATATCCATTTACCGAGTTGGTTTATGGTGCATAACGTGATCCATTTTCTTAGAAACGCGTTTTGCAAATACAATGTAAGAGGGGCAGTCTTGCCATCTCATCCGTCCTGTATTCGGGTTAGTTGAAGTTGGGATCTTCCTATACAAGGGTTGGAAGGGAAGCAGGGTCTGCATCAGGCACCCTATTGAGGCGCGAGCCATCAGGCGATGCAAGCAGGCCTGTCCTAGTTTGAAAATTGGAAAATAGTTGGCATGTTTAGGCGCGGGACAGCAAAAGATCCAAAGGGATGTCTTCTGCCTGTTTGAAATCATTTGTAAAATGGTTTGTAGAGGGGTTTTTGAACCCATATTTGTTTAAAAAGGTCGTTTAGACCGCTTTTATGCCAATATAAAGAACGCGACTTGAATAATCATCATTGTGTTGACGATATTCGATGGCGGGTTCGGTTTTGCAAGCTTGACATGAATAGTTTTGAAAAATGGTTATGAACTATTTGTTTTAAGTTCATTTGTTTGTAATTAGTCAATGTTTATCATCGTACTCGGGTTAAAAACCGATATGGTATGTGGAATAAAGGATGATTTTGTGTTTATGACTAATATGCTTGTTTTAAAATGTAAAGATATGAAATAAAAGGTTTTAAAATACCCTTTAAAATGTAATTAACCAAATATTATCACCGAAATACGGATTAAACCGTCATGGTTTGAGGAACCAAGGGTGAAAATGTTTTATGGTTAAAAGTTTATCATGAAAATGATTTGAAATACTTGAAATAGTAAAAAAAATTACAAATAAGAAATGAAATAAAAAGAAAAGATGAGAGCAAACAAGGCTGGATTAAGGCCTGAGAGGGCATTGAGGCGCGAGCCCTCCTGCTACACAAGTAGCCCCTGTCTCCGGCCAAAATCCGCTTTTGTCTCATCTAACCTATATTTGAATCATGTTATGCATGTTTTAGCATGTTATAGTCATAAAACAGATGAAAAACATGAAAGAAGAGGATTTTTACACCCTCATAATTACATGCTAGTTTGAGACGAGAAATCGACGAAAGTGTATCAACTTGTTTGGTCGGAAAACTCGGTTGAAAACCGTTTTAGAAATGTAAAGAGTGTTTTTTTAAGATTAGTGACTGTGTAGTTAGTCGAGATGGTCGGTCAAGTGATTTAATGCACGATGACGGTACCAAACAATGTGTATGGCTTGTATTTTCGATTGGTAGGTCGAAAATACGTGTCGGTTTGTGACTTAAGAAGTCGAGTCGAAAATTTTAAGGGAGAAATGAGGGAGCGGACACTCGCATACCTTCAAATGGTGGCATTAGAAGGGTATTTATAGAAAAATGGGTGGTTGTGTGCGTTTTGAGAGACGTGGCCGTATCGGCTACTCGAAGAGGCGCAAGCCATTTCGCGGGTCTTCGAGCTGTCTTGTCACTAGCACGCAATCGAAATCATGATTTGTTCTACCCTAGGTTTTGGATGACATGATTTGTACTTGTGTAGACGCGGGCCTACGGGGGTGAAAAGCGAAGCAAGCTTTTCTGTGCATTTGTGGAGTCGCCACCAATTTATTGTGGAAAATTGGAAACCGTTCGAATACCTCGTGTCATGTCCAGACACAAAGTAGTGACATGAACACCAAGAACTCGTTACCCTTAGCATTCTGTGTCTAGAATGACTCTCGTGGATGCCAATGAACACGGATGTTCACAGAGATCTGGAGTAAGGGGTGAGGGTACATATTAGGAAGCTCTTTTGATCGAACACCTAATCCCGGCCGCCTCGATAGCGGCCTCTACTAATGATTAGGGAAGTTATCTATACTCGATATGTTGTCGATTTATATGCATGCAATGCAACATCCAACGTTTTAATCCTAGCATGTGAGAATTTGACTAAGTCGGTTATCACGTAATTAAGCATACAATTGAGTCGAAGTAGAAATTTAATATTGATTACATGTGAAGGCATACAAACAATACGAGAAAAGAAATACAATAATAATACAATAAAGAAAATTAGAATAATTACATCGGATTAATTGATTTACGTCAAAAATACATTTAAAACGGATGGTTTTAGAAAAGAAAGAGTAAACAAATAAACGAACAGAAATTAGGGTGATAATACGAATAATAGTAAATTAATACGTAATTAATAAACTAAGTCAAGGCAAAAACGGAAGTTCAGAGATAGAACTCAACCAGGAACAGGCGCAGCAGAGCTGCGTCCCTTGGAAGAGGCGCAGCAGTCGCTGGGTCTGTTCCTTGGCTCAGTTCTAGCTGTGAAGCCGGAATTGCAAATTGTTAATATTCGTTGGTGATTTAATGCTCGATTATGTTATTTTGACTCGGATGAAAGTGATTAACGTGTTATTTACATATGATTAAGGTGATAAAACATGAACAAAATTAATTAATAATAATTATTTACAAGGTTAATTAACGAATTAAACAAACTAAACAAAATTAATTAGGTTAACCAAGTTATTAATGATGAACTAATGATGGTGACGATAAATAAACAGATGAAAATATATCAAAGATGAATTCCAGAGATTCAATATGGATGAATCGAACCTCTAAAACCCGAATTTGATTTGATGACGAAAACCTACAAATATGAATTACTTGGGATTTAAGTCGGGAATTGAAAGATAAATTAATTGTTAAGAATTATTAACAAATTACAGGTTAAGATTAACATATTAGAATTATCGTGTTTAACGAATCAATGAACAATTGAAAGCAAAACAAAAACAGTCGGATTAATAAAGACGAAGGCAGAAGAAAGGAAGCAGGAACTGCGGCAGCCTCACGAAAGAGGCGCAGCAGGTACTGCGTCCCTTCGAAGAGGCGCAGCAGTTGCTGTGTACTTTCTCGACGGTTGTCTTCTGATAATCCGCAAAAAGGGTTTAAAATAAGGTTTTACAAATCTTTTTTAAGTGTGTTTTCGACATAAATCTTACATTAATGATTACAAAAAATAAAGAACAATAAACAAAAGAAGGATTTAAACCCTCAGACTTACATGTTTGACGAAACGAGATGAACTAAGTTAACGTTTAGTGATTGCTCGACTCGAATGTACGACGAAAGTGCCCTCTAGGAGGAAATTATACAGATTGATTAAGTTGATTAATGTGGAGTTGGTCAAATTGGCCGGTCATGCAAAACGAGGCTGGTACTCAGAAAGATCCGAGCTTAGTGGTCGAAAGTTCAAGCACGTAGACGCCAAAAAGCACGAGCGTGGTCTAGAATGCAAAGGGAGAAGAGAAGGGCGGACACTTGCGTGAGAAATATGTGAGACCGAAGGTCTCTATTTATACTAATCACGGAATTAGGGTTTTTAGGAGAAACTTTGGAAGTGAATCTCAAAAAGATATGAAAAGATACGAAAAATACGCAGAAAAGGACTTGGGAAGAGGCGCAGCAGGCACTGCGTCTCTTGGAAGAGGCGCAGCACCTGCTGCATCCTTTCCCAAGTGGTTTCCTCCTGCGGAAGAAAGATTTTCGTGTTTTGTTTATGGAATAACGGATTAATCTTGTTTTCCTTAATATTTTGTGTGAATATTACGGGAAATACTTTACCAAAGATTAAAAGATTGGAAAATATTAAATAGAAATATCCGGAACATTCCAGAACATTCTGACTCGGCATTTTAACGGTTATCAGAAAATGAAGACGATTTTAGGCCCGGACTCCAAATGTACTCTAATTACTGCCAAAACGACCGTATCGGCGCGTAGATGACAATTAAGAGGTAGACATAAGTGTTTGAGCGATCACTTGACCGATAAAATTACGAACTGTCACAAATCATTTTTGTGTACCAAACATGTGGCCCAATCATCACCGGGTGGCTTGCGGGAGGTGTAGAAATGAGGTATCTACGGAGCCCTCACTTTGCTTGAGGCTTGGATAAGGTGAAAGTCAAAGTATAGCCATCAGGTCAATCGAAGATTACAACCTAACGACGCGAGGTGGCTCAAGGGGTCTGAGCCAAGCACCTGTCGTCGGGAACATTTTAGAGTCTGTCGACTATCGAGGAGGGTCGTTTAAAGTCTATTAGACTACGTAAGGAGGCTCGCCAGCCATAAGAAGAGACCATACCTGAGACTTCTTTCTCGAGATGCTTCCGGAGGTGCATAGGAGCTAAGAGTAAGCGTAGGAGCTAAGGGTAAGACCTAAAAGATATATAAGGATTGTACTAGGGTGTGGGACCCTAAAGGAAAGCATTGACGAGAAGGAGGCCAAATATAAGTTCAACTTAAGGGGTAACCAAGGTTTGAGTGTAGAAACTCTAAGGAAGGAGTGCTGGTTTGGGAACTTCTGGAGAACGACACCTTTGCCGAACTCTGTGAGGAAACAATAATGTTAAGGGTAGCAGGACGTAGGCGGGAACTACTGGGGAATTTGCTTGCGTTGGTTTCAAGCGAACTCTGGCAAAAACTTGAGGTTGAATCTCCATGTCTCGAGAAGAACAATCGGCTGTCATGAACTCTCGCTGGGGGATAACTGAGGTTGAATTTCCATGTCTCGAGAAGAACAATGAACTCTCGCTGGGGGATTATTGTGGTTGAATCTCCATGTCTCAAGAACAACAATCGGCTCTCGCTGGGGGATTATTGTGGTTGAATCTCCATGTCTCGAGAAGAACAGTGAACTCTCGCTGGGGGATTATTGTGGTTGAATCTCCATGTCTCGAGAAGAACAATCGGCTGTCATGAACTCTCGCTGGGGGATTGTTGAGGTGTATCGAAACACCGTCAGATAAAATCCGCTCGTTGTTGCAAGCGAAGTTTTGATAAAGTACTGCTTATGTTACTTACCTGCATGGTTAGTAGCCACACAAGAATGTAATCTAATATATGCACGTAAGCAATTATCACATGGACCTCGAATGAGGAAACACATAGGTTTTGCAAAAGTTGTTTCTTTTTAAAAGTCGTTTAAAACTTGTTCAAAGAAGTTTGTCGTTTGTAATGCGTTATGCATATTCAAATGGGCTTTAGACATAGGGCTTTTCATGACATAGACCTTATATGAACGTGAAATATAGACTTAGCTTGGACTGACGCGACACTAACTTAGGTTTGACGCGACACAGGGATAACTTTGACAGACTTTATTTAAGTATGCGCAACCCCTAGCCAAGTGTGGGTGACAATGCATATCGGTTCCAAAGGTAGAAGAATTACAAGAATGATGGGGACATATAAATGCAAGGCATGAGCCGTGGATCATCTGTCTACTAGGACTTCTTTTGCTGCCGCTTGCTGTAAAAGAGATCCTCCTGAGGCACGATAAATTGGAGAATTGATCTAAGACCTTTGTCATTATCCGGACCGAGTACTAGCTTGACTCAAATGAGAGAGGAATAAAAGAAGGATGGCGTCTTGGAAGAGAAGCCCTCATGGTGAGAAGATGACTCTGGAATTTTGGTAAAAGAGACTGGGCGATAATAAGGAGCCCCCAGTATAGAGGTGCTGGTTGTGGAAGGGATGTTAATTAAGGTTGGAAGGTTGGGATGGAAAATTTGAGGTTTAAAGTTGGGATGGTTGTGTCCTTGAGGACTGCCTACGTATTCACGTGAAGTGAAATCAAACCAGATCGTAGTTCTGAGGTTTGGTTAATTTTATTTGGGTGTTGTGGTTGTATCCTTCTTGTGTAAAGAAGGACTGCCTACGTATCTACCTAAAGAGGTGAAATCAAACCAGATCGTAGTTCATGTGTGCCTAAGCTATGCTGTTAGGGCCTTAAAGTGCATGGGTCACAAGGGTATATTCCCTTGGTGACTCGAAGAATCGATTTGAGATAACTCCCTCTGATCATAGACCAAAGAGGTATAACTTATTTTTTAAAAAATTTCCTTGTCATGTGAGCACACTTAGTGGACCCTAAGGATGATATGGGTATGTCCCGTTCTAGGTACAAAAAGTATTTGAAGACTCCGTGTCTGGGTCAAGGTGAAACTGGATTGGATATTTGGAATGTGGAGCTCGGTAATAAGAGGCTTTGATGAACAAAACTGAAGCTTGATTTTGTGGAGTTAAGGCTTGATGGGGTTATGGCTTGTAATGTGGCTTGGAAATGGAGTCTCTTGGCTTGATGTAGCCTGAGCACATAAAGGTGAGTTAAAATGATGTGGGTTCAAATTTCCATGTCTTGGCCCTAAAGGATGGGTATACTTGACAAGCTTGAGAGGATTCTCAAAATTCTTAACTATCTCCCTGTAACGGTCTCGAGAAGGACTTAGGGGTGTGTGATGTGTGATAGGCTAAGTGAGGGTGCTAGATGACCATATTTATTGGTGTCCTGATTCTTTTTAGACTTCAGCAGTATTTCGTATTTGATTTCAGGATTGTTCTTGATTCAGATTTGGATTCTTGGTCTGGAATATATCTCGGCTTCTGCTCAGATTCTTGATTCAGGTTTTTTGAAGATAACTTTAACTTTGGATATTGACAATGACTTGCTTGATTGAGCCTTCTCCTTTTTTTGACTCATTTGTCTTGGATTACGCACAATTGCGGCCTTGGGATATTGATTTCGGTCATTTCTCTTGATTGAGCCTTTGTCTTTGATCATGGCTCGTATCGTCTTGGATTTTTTTGCTACCATGTATTTGAGTCAGACTAGAACCTTTGGTGTGAAACGGGTTGGTCTTTAGTAACACAGGTTGTTTATTATGGGGAATGGGCTTGCCTTCCGTCATGGATTGTTAACAAAGGGGATGGTTTGGATTCGTCCTAGAATCTCTTGAGATATACTCGTCCTAAATTGGGGTATAGTGAGGTTTCTAGTGCCAGACATGGAATAGGTAAGAAAAATGAACACGGAGTTTCAGGTCCTCTACAACATAGAATGGAACATCATATAAGTGCACTCACATCGACTGTCATGTGTTGTTGTTGTTGTTTGTTTTTAAAATGTCTCAAATCGATTCTTGTTGTCACAGGAAATGGTAAAGGAGAGAATATGATAGAATACGTGGATTGAAAAGTGTGCTTTTATTGAAATGTATGATGAATGTATTTAACATAGACTTGAGAAGACGTGTGACTCATGGGACAGCCCCCAGATTGCCACTAGAAATGGAAATGAAGAAAGACACTAGAACAAATATGAGATAGAAAGCCTAAGACTCAGATTCAGAGTCGGACTTTGACGCGATCTTAGATCTAGACTCGTAATCATCGGCCCACGCTTGAGCGTTTTCTCTTCCAGCAATTGGCTTCGGTATCCGGCTTTGAGCATTCACCCATTTGAGCACCCCGTCCTCATCATTAGGAATACTAGAAGGGTAAAGGCCCAAGAGACCTTCATGTCTTTGAAGAGTAAGACACCCATGAGGGTCATTCTTTTCTCTTAACGGATCGAGGGTCGATAAAGATATCTTGCCGTGATCGAGCATATAGTGGATGGTATATTTGAGTTTGGAGCATTCTTCAGTGTCGTATCCATTACCCCTATGGAATAAGAAATATTGAGAACTGTCCCAGAAGCGACCTCTCCTCTCGTACTTAGGTTCTGGGGTTGGACCGATTGGTTGGATCAGTCCTTTTGCAAAGAGTCTTTTAAAGGCGACCGTATAAGGCATGCCTAAATTGGAGTATGACTTTGAATGCCGAGTTCCTCTTTCTGGTGAAGGTTCTATAACCTTTACGTCGGTAATGTAGATTGTTTGATTGTTGGGTGTAGATGTGGACGGTGAACCTCCTTGGATAACTTCATTGATACGAACAATCTCCGCCGTTTTCAACGGTTTTAATGCCACCTTTCAAATGAGAGGCGTAAATTGGGTGTAGACAGTCAATAACGTCCTCAACCAATGTCGCTTCTTTCGACTGGTCGGGTATTTGTGAATCTATTTTTCTTCTTTTCACCAAATGATTGGTGGATTGTTCATCTTTTTCATCATCCGCAATGTTGAAATCCCTATAAGATCGCTTAACTTCTGTACCCAAACATTTTAGGAGTGAGACAGAAATCCTACCATCCTCAATCCCATCTTGTATGACATGCTTGAGCTTATAACAATCTTCGGTACCATGCCCCCTACTAGGGCCGAGCAAAAAAACCGATTATCCGAACCGATCCGATACCCGATCCGCATCCGATCCGAAAAACCGGATATCCGATCCGAAATAAGCATTCGGATCGGATATCCGATCCGAAACTTTCGGATACGGATCGGATATCGGATACCAATTTCAAAAGTTTCGGATATCCGTATCCGAACTGAAACTTAGCTTTTGATTTTTTTTTCTAGAAAAAAGTTGTTCACCCATTACATTTGGGCCTTCCAATTCACGTATTTATTAACATTGGGCCTTAATTAAATTGGCCTACCTATAAATTACATAAATAAGAGTTTAACCCTAGCCATTCCTTTCATTTTCACACCCAGCAGTCATCTTCTCTTCCGTCTTTCATATTTTACCAAATCACCATTTTTCACATAATCTCATCTACTCCTATTTTACCCAATAATCAAGTTGAAGACTTTGTTAGTAAATCACCCCAAAATAACGTCTATTGCGAGTTCATCATTAACCACTCATTTATTTTGACCCATCGACTCCACTATTGTATCAACTCAACGACGCCAGATCTGAAGTCGTCACTCATGGTGACCCTTGCAATGCCGCCACAAGTGGCAACGCCTGCAACAACATCACACCCAACTCCAGTTTGAAGCTCATATTTGTTAATTGTAATTTTGTTCAACATGTATTACTAATGTTGGTTTAGTTATGTTATTTCCAATTTTTGATTTTTGTAAAGATTTCACTTTAATTAAGTTATTGAGGAAGAGCCTTATTTGCCTCTTCAGTGTTCCCCTTTGTTTCAATTTGTGATTCTTTTCACGCACGAAACCTAACTTTGTGGAATCGGATCAGATAGCGGATTCTCGGATAACCGATCCGATATTTTCGGATATCAAAAATCGGATATCCGAATGTTTCGGATCGGATATCGGATAGTGAAAATTTGGATTTTTGGATACGGATATCCGATCCGAAACTGCTTTCGGATCGGATATCCGATCCATGCTCTGCCCTACCCCCTACCCCTATGGTATTGACAATATGAATTGCCATCCCACGATTTAGATTTCTTTTCTGGATCTGGTGTAGGTCCTATTGGTTGAAGGAGACCTAGAGAGGATAATTTGTTCAAGGCTAGGGCATAAGGTATTCTTAGATTCGTGAATGACCTGGGAAATTTGTTTAATTTCTTTGACGAAGGCTCCATGAGGCCGCCATTGTTGATTTTGATTCTTGGATGAGAAGAACTAGGAATAGATCGCTCACATTTTGCTTTCTCCTCGAGACCATGAGGTTGAGGGTTTGTCTGGACACTCTTCATCTTGAAAGATTGGGTCTCAAGCTTCTTGTCCATTTCAGCAAATTGATTCCCCATGTTGGAAAGACGAGAGTTTAAAGTATCAATGGCTCCCTCTATCTTGGAAAGCATGAGCATTCCACTTTGGACATCGTCCTCCTTCGGCGCTTTGACTTCTTTGTCATCACGAGGATCGAGGAGATGAGAAAAGCCTAGGAATGATTCTTCATCGTGTTTAGTGCTGTTAGACCCAAGAGGGTCGGTCCCATCAAATTGCTTCACAAATGGTGGCATTGGAAGCTTGCCATCCTCGATCATATCCTGAATAATATGTGTTAGGCCCAGTTTAGCCTGGTCTGACTCCAGCCTGGCCTGACCTTATTAGTCTGACTGAAGTAACCTAGGACCGGACAAGTCTGACTACTATTCAACTATTGAAGAATATTATTGCAAGAAGGCAACTAAATCCTGGAAAGAAAAGCCTGATGGTGAGTACAGAGTAGCCTGGCACGACACTCAGGCGGGCTGGATTAAGAAGAATAACAAGAAATACAGTTATACAAACTAAATGACCACGTCCTATTCTCAAGGAAGACCAAGTCTAACCACAAGACTATATCACTCCCACGAATCAAGACGTGATTAAGGAGAAAAGCTAAAAACAGTTAGAGAAGAACGGGTCAACCGGATTAATAGGAAAGGTGCCCTATTAATCAGGTAACAGCTCCGACTATTGAGAAGAACGTTGAGATTGAATACAACGTTAATATTTGTAGAACTATAAATAGCATGATCGAGCATTTGTAAGGGGGTGATTCATTAGTTATCTATTAATTTATCTCTTACTATTTCCTGTATACTCAATTACATACACGAGTTTATGCTCAGCTTATTAAATTAATACAAGTGATATCTTTTATACTTAGTCCTTCTTTGTTATTTACTCATAATATTATTCCAAACTTATAGAACTAGATACCCTAACTACTCTATAATTAAGCCGGATCCTTTCAGGAAAATCCTGCTAAAACAATTGGCGCCCACCGTGGGGCATCTAGTTCTTCAACCAATAAAATTCCCTTTATCATTTTTCATTTAATATTCACACACAAAAATGGTGGAACTCACCGCAGAACAACAATTAGCGGCTGCCCTGGCCAAGATCAAAGAATTGGAAACAATCCAAGAGAAGGCAGCCCAGCAGAAGCAAATCAATAGGTCAAGGAATCTCGAGTCTAGCCTCGAGGAAAAATTGGAAAATCAGGCTTCGGGATCCAAGACCACATTCGAACCAGGAACCCCATTCTCATCCATTATCAAAAACATTGACTTTTCTAATTTTGGAACCCCGGAGAAGGATACATTATCCGGTACCCCAACCATTCCCAATGATGAAACAAATAAAACTGAAGCAGGAATAATGATGGCTATGCTTCAGAAATCCAAAAATTCCACAACAAAATAGAAAATATACCGGAGTGCCGACCACTGGGTGAAGTAGAAGTTGACAGACTTGCAGATTCACCCTTTGCAAATGAAATTGCAAAGATTGATCTCCCTAAGAAATTTACTGTTCCATCCATGAGAACTTATGATGGAACCTCTGATTCACAAAATCATGTTGCCATATTCAAACAAAAATGTTGGCTGCCTCAATACCCAGTGAACTCGGCAAGTCTCGCATGTGCAAGGGCTTTGGTACAACTCGACCGGAGCAAAGATTACAAAGGTTCATCAATCTCCCAAATGGAGGTATCAAGAATTTTGCAATTAATCAATGCCTTCAATCAACAATTCATGAAAGCAAAGAGAGATATGGCTAAGAGACCCAAGAACTGTTTAGGGTAAAGCAACTTCCTGAAGAATCTCTCAAAGAATTTCTCTGCCATATTTGTCAAAGAAAAGGTGGCCATTCCCGTGTGTGATGAAGAAACAAATGGGAAGCCTTCAGCAAGGGGTCCTGGTTGATGATGACATCTATGCGGACCTAACCAAGAAAGCATGCCCAACCTTTGCCACTGTTCACCCATCGCCTTAGAGCATGTCGATTAGAAGAAGATCTCAACTTCGTAACGAACTCATCCTATGAAAGCAAGTCTATGGACACACTAATGAAAAAGCTCCTACCGTAAAGGAGGCAACCCCAGATCGACCCTATTCCAGGCCCGAAAGATCCAAGTCAACATGGCACAAGAACACAAAGGTAACCTTTCTAGCATACCAACTATCCCCGAATATAACTTCTCTATTAATACTCGTAGGATTAATTAAACGCTGAAAGCCTGGGAGATACAAATCGATGGCCCAAGAAATCGACAATCCCAGAAAGACCCAACGAGATGGTGTGACTTCCACCAGGACATTGGGCACACCACAGAAGAATGCATCCAGCTCAGGAAACAGGTGGCATATCTCCTAAAGAAAGGCTTCTTGAAGGATTTAATCCAAAGAAACAAAGAACAAAGATGAAGGACAAAACAAGAGAGATCCAGAAACGGCGAGAGACCCTCCTCCTCCTCCCCCCCTATCTATGAAGCCAAATTCATAAATGGAGGATCGAAATTGCGGGTCCGGCCAGCTCACGCAAACGAATATCCAGGGAATCCAGACTTCAACCTCCTTCCAGGCCCAAGTCATTGCCCGCTATTACCTTTGATGACTCGGACTGCAGGGAATATCGATCTACACCATGACAAACCGGTAATCACCATGCAAATTGGCACAAAGAAAGGTATCAAGAATCCTGATAGACGGAGGCGGTTCAATCAACCTGGTGATGCTTGACGTCCTTAAAGCTATGAAGATAGACGAAGGAAAGATCATCAAGAAATCCAAATTCCGGTTGGATTCAGTGGAGAAACAAAGAACACCTTGGGAGAGATCACCAACCTATGTGGAAGGCGTGGCTTCATATGAAAGATTTGGAGTAATGGATTGCCTATCCTCGTATAATGTAATCCTGGGCGGACCATGGATCCACAATGTCAAAGCAATCCCATCAACATACCATCAATGTGTGAAAATTCCTACGAATGGGGGATAACCACCATCGAGGAGAATAGAGGACGGCTCAGAATGTTACACTCAGGCTTTGAAATCCTCAAAGTCGTAAGTCCCTTGCATAGCCATTAAAGTCACCTGTCAGAAAGAATATGTAGCACAATCACGATAGAAACAGAGAGGTCATATTAGACCCGAGAATTCCCCGACAGAAAGTACTTGTAGGGTCGATGCACCCGACTCAATCGGACCAAATCTGGTCAGCTTTCTCAAAACTAAAATGTCTTGTTTTGCTTGGTCACATTTTGATATGACCGGTATAGATGCTTGATGTTATTACTCATAAGTTGAATATTGACAAATCCTTTAAGCCCGTACAAAAAAAGAGAAGAAAATTCGCTGTAGAGAGGCATGAAATCATCAACCAAGAAGTTGACAAGCTACTGGACATGGGAATGATCGGGAAGTAATGTACCGACCGGCTTGCAAACGTAGTAGTCGTCCAAAAGAAAAATGGCAAATGGAGAGTCTGTGTAGACTACACCGACTTAAACAAAGCCTGCCCAAAAGATCCATTTCCCCTGCCACACATCGATGCAATGGTAGATGCCACTGCAGGCCACGAAATGTTAACATTCATGGATGCCTCCAGCGGATTCAATCAGATAAAAATGCACCCAAAGAGATCGGAAAGCACGGCTTTCATCACTGAAAGAGGTATATATTGTTATACTGCTATGCCCTTTGGATTAAAAAATGCAGGTGCAACCTACCAAAGGCTAGTCAAGTCAAAAAAGGCAGAAGACCACGTCAAAGACCTGGAAGTAGCCTTTCAAATACTGGAGAAATTCAATATGAAGCTCAACCCACAAAAATGCCACTTCGGAGTCTCAGCAGGCAAATTCCTGGGCTATATGGTGACAAAAAGAGGAATAGAAGCCAGCCCTGAACAGATCAAAGCTATTCTGGAGCTAGAACTACCAAAGACGGTCAAAGACATACAAAAGTTGACTGGAAGAATAGCGGCCCTGAACAAGTTCATTTCAAGATCATCAGAGAGGTGCAAATCATTCTATAACCTGCTAAGAAAGAACAAGGACTTTCAATGGACCCCTGATCATCAGGCCGCCTTTGAAGACCTAAAGATATATCTATCCTCTCCTCCCTTGCTGGCAAAACCAATCAAAGATGAACCCCTGACAATATACCTCGTCCACACAGAAACTTGTCGGTGCGTCTTGGTCAAAGAAGGACAACGGACAACAAAGACTCCATGTCTATTATGTAAGTAAGAGCCTACTAGATGCAGAGATCAGGTATGGCCTGCTTGAAAAATATGTTTTAGCTTTAATTATGAGTTGCACAAAATTAAGACCATACTTTGAAAGCCACCCTATAATAGTCAGAACAAATCTTCCTATCAAGTCTGTACTTAGGAAGCCAGAATTGTCCTGGACGAATGTGCAAATGGTCACCCAAATGAGCACATACAATATAACATTTGAACCAAGGACAGCAATTAAGTCACAAGTATTAGCAGACTTTGTGGCTGATTTTAGTCCGACCCTAGAACCCGACCTAATAAAAGAAGTGAATAAACTAACCAGCGACCAAACAGACCTAGAATGGACCCTATTCATCGATGGTGCAGCCAACATGAGGGGCACAGGACTGGGGTTAGTACTAAAATCGCCACAGGGGGATAAGATAGTACAGGCTATAAACTGTGCATTTGAGGCTACCAACAATGAGGCAGAATATGAAGCCCTAATAGCCGGATTAAAGGTATGTATTGACCTTGGTGTGCAAAACCTAAAGGTACGTACTGATTCCCTTCTTATCTCCAACCAAGTAAATGGGATATATACTGCAAAAGATTCCAAAATGATGCTTTATCTGGATGTTGTTCAAATTTTAAAAGGAAAATTTCAAAATTTCAATATTGGCCAAATTCCTAGGGATTTGAATACCCAGGCCGATGCTTTAGCCGGTCTAGGATCTAACTTCAGTCCCCTAGACTTCGACAAAATACCCATCGTACATTTACTAGAACCTGCAATAAATAAACAAGATGAGAGTTTCCCAATTTATATTACCAATTCTTGGACTAAACCCTACTATGACTGGCTACAACAAGGAATCCTTCCCCTAAATAAGCAAGATGCCAGAGCACTAAAAATAAAAGCTGCTTCGTACACTATTATTGACAACGTGCTTTTTAAGAAATCGCAGGCTGGGCCGTACCTTAGATGCCTGGAACCACAAGAAGCTGAACAGATATTATCAGAAATCCATGAAGGACACTGTGGAAATCATAAAGGTGGAAGAAGCCTGGCAAGCAAAGTACTCAGAACAGGTTATTATTGGCCCACCCTGAGAGCCGATTGCCTGGAATTCAGTTCTAAATGTAAAGCTTGTCAGATTCATAGACCATATATCCATCAACCATCTGAAGAACTACATTCCATATCCGCGCCCTGGCCATTTATGAAATGGGGCATGGACATAGTAGGAAAACTACCTCAAGCACCCGGACAGAAAGTTTTCATGCTAGCAATGACTGATTACTTCTCCAAATGGATAGAAGCTGAATCATACAGGTAAGTTAAGGATAAGGATGTCATAGCATTCATCAAACACAACATCATATGTAGATATGGCATCCCCTCTGAAATAGTATGCGACAATGGCACGAAATTCGTGGGCAAAAGAACAGCAGCCTTCTGTGCTCAATGGAACATCAACCTGGTAACATCCACACCAGGATATCCAAAAGCCAACGGGTCAGCGTAATCCAAAGAATAAAGTGGTAATCAGCTGCATAAAGAAGAAGCTGGAAAGAAGAAAAGGCAGTTGGGCTGAAGAGCTTCCCCTGGTCCTCTGGGCTGACAGAACCACACCTAAAAATTCCACAGGCCAGACCCCTTACTCCTTAGTCTATGGATGTGAAGCAGTAATCCCGGTTGAGGTAAAAATTCCATCAGCCAGATACAAAGATGAACACAATAACCAGCAATATACCCCTAATGGAGGACAAATGACCTAACAGAAGAACTAAGAGATGCAGCCAAAGATCGATTAGCAAAGATATCAAAGAAAGGGTTGCGAAAAGCTACAACAAGACTGTCAAAGCCAGGGTATTCAGGGTAGGAGACCTTATCCTCAGGAAAGTCTTTCAAAACACAAAAGAAAAGAATGCTGGCAAATTGGCCCCAACCTGGGAAGGTCCCTACCTGATTGATTCAATAGTCGGCCAGGGAGCTTATAGATTACAAACCCTGGACGGCGAAATGATCCCAAGAGCTTGGAATATTGCACATTTAAAACTATTTCACATATAAAATATATCTCTCAATCCAGGTATAATTTTTCACGATTCCCAATTTCTTGCCTGGCTTGATATGAAACTACATGTATGATACTTGCCATTATATGAATAAATGTCGTATATGATTTCTTCAAATTATATGCCCAAGTACTTATCGATGTTCTCATGTTTACTTTTACCAAGTAGAATCTTCAATACTTGTTTTACATACTGCATTTTATTTAAAATAAATCTTAAAGATTGGGGGCCACCCCCATCAATATGCAACTGATATCCAATTTTCAGTTGCAAAACAGGCCTTTAAATACTGAGCTCCACTTAACATACAAAACTGGAAATCTCCTTCCTGATTTGTATAACATAAATGGGTCATAAGCCCTCCAGGCAGCAGGGGACATAAGCCCTCCGCATGCAAACAACCCCACCCATAACAAGCAAAAAAATATATATATTAAACTGGCGAGATCCAAGAAAAATCGCCCGATCCATCGATAATCGGTCGATCCAAAGACACATCCTATTACAAAAGTACCTTGTCAAAACACAAAAAGAAACAAACAAAGACCAAATATTTATTCATTCAAAATAGTCGGCCCTACCACACACCTAATAATCATCCATTCCAGGAACATCCCCCCTGGATAGGCCAAAACAATTTCTAAATATTCATTCCAGGGACATTTCCCCTGGATAGACCAAAACCTAAAAGAAAAATCTAAGTTATTTTTGAGCCAGTAACCGACTCACAACCATCCACCATTTCCTGGTCGTCAGATTTTGCCTTGGAAGGAGGAGAATCCACTTCTTCTTCTTGACCCATATTGGCCAAATCAGGATACTGAGCGTCCAATGCTGTCTCATCCCGGTCCGGATCCCAATTAGCCCGGTCAGATTCCGGATCCCTCATACAATCAACCCGACCTTTCCCGAAGAAGTACCGAGCAAGATCGACCAACCGCGCCTCCACCAATTCCTTTTCAAGAAGAAGCTCCTCATTTTTTTTTCTCAACTGATCTTGCATTGCCGCTTCTCACCTCCCAACTCTTGCCTCGACAACCTTCTCAAAGATTTTTGCGGCCACCTCACAAACTATAGCAGACCCTAGTTGCCTCTCTAGTCGCCCACTGGGATTGAAGTACTACCTCATTACTCCTGGATGTATGCAGGTCACGGTTAAGGTTATCCAGTTTTTCCTCCAAACTAGTAACCCTGGCATGGGCATCCCCGAGCCGACAAGCGTGCTAACCCGATCCAATCCCTACATATATATAAAATCAATCGCCCAAGTACAAGGCAAAACAAAAAGTACATGAACAATTAAAAATATCCCCTTACAACTAACCTCCTTAGCCTGGGAAGCAAGTTCAGCACCTTTGTTACAAGAGAAGTCGAATAGAAACCACTCGGTAGACGACTCAAGGGTACTAGCGGACAAGAGCCGCGCTCATTTTTGCAAAAACTCATTTATCTCGTGCCCGGGCATCATCCATGTCATCAATCCTAGCAGGCACTTGCCTTATACTCCCGATTGGTGAGCCTGGATAGGCTCTTTCTCTCCCTCCTCCTCTTCGAGAATAACATCTTCCCTCTTCCTTTTTGGAGCCTGGACGACCTCTCGTGACACTATCCCGGGTGGATCTTGAGAAGGCCGGACATCGAAACCAGGATATCAAGCGTTTTGTCACTCCCACTAGCCTCCCGGCTCTTGGACTGTTCAAATCCTAGCCACCCCAGCCTTCAAATCCTTTGCGAAAAGTGGCCAACCTAGCAGAAGACCTAAATACTGAATACATAAAGAATATACGTAAGTATCAGACGAGAAATGACAAGAAGATAACAGTTAACATAAAGACATACAGAAGACGTACAGAAAAAAGCAGTAGAACTTGGCTTGCCTTTGGGTACTCTGACCCCAGTCAGCTTGGTCATCATATACCGGGGCAACAATTCCCTGCCCAAACTAGCTGGCCATGTCCTCTATTCCTCAGAATAGCAAGGAAAGCCTCTATCCCGGAAAACCTTCCTCATCAAGAGGATCAAAGCTCCAATCGGAGCCGCAAAAACCGTCAAAATTACACAGGTGAAAATCAAAATCTATTAATTTCATGTAATATATATTGCAAAATAAGAGTACAAGGAACCTACCACTCTCCAAGGGAGGATATCTCAGATAATCAAAGCCTGATCCCAAAGTCTCAGTCCGGACAAACAGGAAAGTCTTTGCCCAACTTTTATCATCTCCAGAGTCCAGGTTAGTAATTAATGGAGACATTTTCGATTTAATTCTCAAATTAAAACGACCATTAACTGGATTTTTCATATGATAAATTGCCTTGATATCATTAAGGGTAATTGTGAGATTGTGCTTAGCACACAAATTTTTAACGAAATGGATAAGTTTCCAAACCATTGGCATAATCTGAAAAGGTGATACTTCCATTGCACGAATGGTATCAATCATTAAAGGGTTAAAAGGTAACTTACACCGCTTTGAACGCCCATTCAAAAATACAAAACCAACCAGGTGACACCCAAATAGCTCGACGGACAAGATTCAGGATCCATACCTCGCCGACTCAGAATTATTTTCTTCTCCCTTAATATCTTGTCATAATTTGTTTTCAACAAGTTCTCCTCGAAAGTAAGGATCCAAAGATTGAAGGGCGGTGAACACAGAGTCCTGGTACTTAAAAGCCACAAAGACGAGCAGGAGGATCAACTTCCATCACCTCTTCCTCCCGAACATCCGTGGGTTCAGCTCAGCAGCTGCAGCAGTTTTTTTGGGATGAAGGACGTTTTTTGGCTCCCATATCTTTTATTGTTTGATTTATTGTGATGAAGTTAAATTATCGAAAAAGTATAAATTAGCGAACAAGATTGCTGAGAAATAGGGAGAATTTCAAAGAAAATTTAGCAAAGAAAGTTAAGGAAAATTGGTGAAGAATAATCTCGCCCCAAATACCTTATTTATAGAAGATGTATAACGGCATGGAAACCCTAAAATTGCAAAACTCACAAGATGACATCACTTAGCCGTTGCAGTGTTCAACGGTAAATAGGAGTCTAAGAGTCACTGAATAAATATGACTCTTCTTATTGTTTAACCCGGTAAAGTTGACATCTCACCCCCGGCCGGATCCAAGCATGGGTAAAATGTCAAGGGGAAATTGTTAGGCCCAGTTTAGCCTGGTCCGACTCGGCTGCCTCGACCTTATTAGTCCTGATCAAGTAACCTAGGACCGGACAAGTCTGACTACTATTCAACTATTGAAGAATATTATAGCAAGAAGGCAACTAAATCCTGGAAAGAAAAGCCTGATGGTGAGTACAGAGTAGCCTGGCACGACACTCAAAGGGCCGGATTAAGAAGAATAACAAGAAATACAGTTATACAAACTAAATGACCACGTCCTATTCTCAAGGAAGACCAAGTCTAACCACAAGACTATATCACTCCCACGAATCAAGACGTGATTAAGGAGAAAAGCTAAAAACAGTTAGAGAAGAACGGGTCAACCGCATTAATAGGAAAGGTGCCCTATTAATCAGGTAACAGCTCCGACTATTGAGAAGAACGTTGAGATTGAATACAACGTTAATATTTGTAGAACTATAAATAGCATGATCGAGCATTTGTAAGGGGGTGATTCATTAGTTATCTATTAATTTATCTCTTACTATTTCCTGTATACTCAATTACATACTCGAGTTTATGCTCAGCTTATTAAATTAATACAAGTGATATCTTTTATACTTAGTCCTTCTTTGTTATTTACTCATAATATTATTCCAAACTTATAGAACTAGATACCCTAACTACTCTATAATTAAGCCGGATCCTTTCAGGAAAATCCTGCTAAAACAATATGCTTTAGACAAAAGCATTCCTCAGTATCGTGTCCCCTACCTCGATGGTACTGACAATATGAATTGCCCTTCCATCTAGGGAATATCCTTTCAGGGTCCGGAGTTGGGCCAATTGGATGAAGTTTTCCTTGGGAAACTAGTCTTTGTAGAGCTACTTTATATGTGGTTCCGAGGTCAACGAATTCCCTATGAGCTCGTCCCGGCCTTCTGAGTGGAGTTTCCAAGAGGCTGACTCCCTTGTCTTCATTGGCCTTCTTAGATGGGTGAGTAATGTTGAAGCTATAACTTGGCCTTGGGGTATGAGAGGATGGTAAAGGTTTCATCATGTCTATCTTGTCTTCCATATTGGTGACACGAGTTCTCAAGTCTTCGACGGTGGCCTGAAGCTTAATGACTGCAGCACTTAGTTCTTTGACGCCGACAGATAAACGTTCTTGAACACTTTCACTGGAAGTTGCAGAATTCCTATCGAGAATAAAATGATGCGCATTACAACTTAATTTGACAAAGGATCACGCATACTAAGGCAACAAACAAAGGATACATGACGAGACGAGATGACTAGACTCTTGACTTGTGAATCTAGGAAATGTCGTGAGTGACTTCTCGTGTTTGGATTCACGGTGTTTGACTTTGACCTTTAGACTCGAGTGTTAACTTTGACAGAGTGACATATATGTGGTTGACTTGATTGACGGGATTGGCGACACGTGTTAATTCTAATTCGTGTGTTTAAGACAGACTTGACTCGAGGTTCGGGTATGTGTGTCCCAAACGTGTACTAGGAGAATTCAAGAAACAGATATGGGAATGACTCGATGTGTTAGCCTCGAGTGTGTGAGTCGAGGTGTGGAAATGTTTAGCTCCTAATTGAATTGGGGTAGGGGGTCCAAAATGACGGCTTGACGCCTTAGGACTTGACTTGAAATTTTGAAAAGACCCAAAATGTAAAGGAAGACGGGTTTATAACTCGACAGAGTTCCGACTAGGACATAGTCGGTTTGAACTTTGACTCTAACTTAGCCCAATTGAATTTACATATTCACATTTACACGGTTTGAAAAATATTTTGGTTTTTTTTTTCTTTTTTTTTTTCAGACCTTTTTTGGTTTTTTTCGTTTTTTTGTTTGTTGTTGTTTTGTATTTAGTTTTGAAATGGGTTTTAGGCCCGAAGTTTGACTCGACATTTGGACAGAGTTTTGACTGGTTTTGCTCTAATATTGGCCTATTTCGAAAATTTTACATTTTGAAAGAGGTTTTGATTTTCACAAAATTCGTCATTGTTTTATTTAGAAATGGTGATCACATATAATACAAGCATTTATACAGGCATTATAGCGGGATACTGAGTGCATTTAGAAGGGTTTTGTCTTAAAGGGTGGGTTGCCATACCGAACAATCAAACCCGGGGTCTGTGGAGAGGCTCGTACCAAACAAGAGTAAGGCCGATTCCTAGTCCATTTCCTCGAGTAGTGAAAGTCCTTGATACAAACAAGAGTAAGTACCATGGTATGGGTGACGCCAATCGCTATCCATCCTTGGGCCCAAATAAGAATTTGGACCGTCTAGACGGGATGATTGGTCGAATGGGTTGGGTTGGGCCTAGGAAGGCCGAATAAAACGATCTAAGAAGACCGAGTTATGAAAACCGACAACTGTCTCAAACAAACTATTCCCTAACCTTGTTCAAGTTTCACCCTTGGCTACACGTAAGTGTATTATCCCCATCGGAGTCGCCAAACTGTGGACGCGGGCCCACGGGGGCGAAAAGGGAAGCAAGCTTTTCTGTGCATTTGTGGAGTCGCCACCAATTTATTGTGGAAAATTGGAAACCGTTCGAATACCTCGTGTCATGTCCAAACACAAAGTAGTGACATGAACACCAAGAACTCGTTACCCTTAGCATTCTATGTCTAGAATGACTCTCGTGGATGCCAATGAACACGGATGTTCACAGAGATCTGGAGTAAGGGGTGAGGGTAAGTATTAGGAAGCTCTTTTGATCGAACACCTAATCCCGCCCGCCTCGATAGCGGCCTCTACTAATGATTACGGAAGTTATCTATACTCGATATTTTGTCGATTTATATGCATGCAATGCAACATCCAACGTTTTAATCCTAGCATGTGAGAATTAGACTAAGTCGGTTATCACGTAATTAAGCATACAATTGAGTCGAAGTAGAAATTTAATATTGATTACATGTGAAGGCATACAAACAATACGAGAAAAGAAATACAATAATAATACAATAAAGAAAATTAGAATAATTACATCGGATTAATTGATTTACGTCGAAAATACATTTAAAACGGATGGTTTAAGAAAAGAAAGAGTAAACAAATAAACGAACAGAAATTAGGGTGATAATACGAATAATAGTAAATTAATACGTAATTAATAAACTAAGTCAACGCAAAAACGGAAGTTCAGAGATAGAACTCGACCAGGAACAGGCGCAGCAGAGCTGCGTCCCTTGGAAGAGGCGCAGCAGTCGCTGGGTCTGTTCCTTGGCTCAGTTCTAGCTGTGAAGCCGGAATTACAAATTGTTAATATTCGTTGGTGATTTAATGCTCGATTATGTTTTTTTGACTCGGATGTAAGTGATTAACATGTTATTTACATATGATTAAGGTGATAAAACATGAACAAAATTAATTAATACTAATTATTTACAAGATACAAGGTTAATTAACGAATTAAACAAACTAAACAAAATTAATTAGGTTAAACAAGTTATTAATGATGAACTAATGATGGTGACGATAAATAACGGATGAAAATATATCAAAGATGAATTCCAGAGATTCAATATGGATGAATCGAACCTCTAAAACCCGAATTTGATTTGATGACGAAAACCCGCAAATATGAATTACTTGGGATTTAAGTCGGGAATTGAAAGATAAATTAATTATTAAGAATTATTAACAAATTACAGGTTAAGATTAACATATTAGAATTATCGTGTTTAGCGAATCAATGAACAATTGAAAGCAAAACAAAAACAGTCGGATTAACAAAAGAAGAAGGCAGAAGAAAGGAAGCAGGAACTGCGGCATCCTCACGAAAGAGGCGCAGCAGGTACTGCATCCCTTCGAAGAGGCGCAGCAGTTGCTGCGTCCTTTCTCGACGGTTGTCTTCTGATAATTCGCAAAAAGAGTTTAAAATAAGGTTTTACAAATCGGTTTTAAGTGTGTTTTCGATATAAATCTTACATTAATGATTACAAAAATAAAGAACAATAAACAAAAGAAGGATTTACACCCTCAGACTTACATGTTTGACGAAACGAGATGAACTAAGTTAACGTTTAGTGATTGCTCGACTCAAATGTACGACGAAAGTGCCCTCTAGGAGGAAATTAAACAGATTGATTAATTTGATTAATGTGGAGTTGGTCAAATTGGTCGGTCATGCAAAACGAGGCTGGTACTCAGAAAGATCCGAGCTTACGTGGTTGAAAGTTAAAGCACGTAGATGCCAAAAAGCAAGAGCGTGGTCTAGAATACAAAGGGAGAAGAGAAGGGCGGACACTCGCTTGAGAAATATGTGAGACCGAAGGTCTCTATTTATACTAATCACGGAATTAGGGTTTTTCGGAGAAACTTTGGAAGTGAATCTCAAAAAGATATGAAAAGATACGAAAAATACGCAGAAAAGGACTTGGGAAGAGGCGCAGCAGGCACTGCGTCTCTTGGAAGAGGCGCAGTACCTGCTGCGTCCTTTCCCAAGTGGTTTCCTCCTGCGGAAGAAAGATTTCCGTGTTTTGTTTATGGAATAACGGATTAATCTTGTTTTCTTTAATATTTTGTGTGAATATTACGGGAAATACTTTACCAAAGATTAAAAGATCGGAAAATATGGAATAGAAATATCCGGAACATTCCAGAACATTCTGACTCGGCATTTTAATGGTTATCAGAAAATGAAGACGGTTTTAGGCCCGGACTCCAAATGTACTCTAATTACTGCCAAAACGACCGTATCGGCGCGTAGATGACAATTAAGAGGTAGACATAAGTGTTCGAGCGATCACTTGACGATAAACTTACGAACTGTCACAAATCATTCCGTGTACCAAACATGCGGCCCACTCATCACCGGGTGGCTTGCGGGAGGTGCAGAAATGAGGTATCTACAACTTGACCATTCAAGTATTCAGGGAATACTTAACATGGATGTTTTGAGAAGTTTTTTTTTGTGTTTGACTCGGTTTGACTCGTTGTTGGAGTCGGGATTTGAATTTTTGAGTCAGTTTTTGGTCCGGTGTCGATTTTAACTCTAGTCAGTGTCATTGTGACCCCGTCGTCGTGCATTAAACACTCCAGGTACTTTTTAAAAGTTTTAAATGTTTTTGTTTTCGAAATCATTGTGAGTTTTCCGACGTATAGTTGTACAAAAGTGTCAATTAAACGCTGCGATTCCTAAGCATGTCGTAGTCCGATAATCATCGGGTGTTTGTTGGAGACTCGATAGATACTGGTATCTACAATGGGTTTGAGAGCCGGTGAAGCCTCAAAGTTGGTCAACCTCTCAGCTAGATAGGTAGCGATAGCGCCGCAACTAAAATGGCGAGTCGAAGACTTAGCTATCAGGGCTAGGCTAGCACACACAATCGCTGGGTCACTGTAAGCAAACCGCTTCTCATGGGTGGGGTTAAGGTTCGATATCAACAACATCACCTCATATAAGTTAAGCTTACTCACATCCTTCCTCCCATATAGTAAACAAATCAAGGATCGGAGAAAGATCTTTAAGGTCATGTGCTGAACATCATTGATCAGCATGGCACTCAAAGTCGGGGCTGGTCTTCCGGTAAACAAAGATGGGTAACTACTAGCACCGCACTCAGTCGGGACATCACTAAGATATCCCTTCTTGGCCAGGGTAAGCCTCAAATGATCGGCAAACTGGTCAAGGGTCAGATAAAAGCTCGTGTTCATCAACTAAAAAACCCACCATTTTCCCAACCACGTCATAGGTAAAGGAACTGATAATCTCAAGGGTCAGAAAATCATACGAATACTTTATCAACTGATACAACCCCTCCAAACCCAGTATCTCAAAGATGTGACGGACATCCATTTCGATCTTTAACTCCTCCAAAACAACCTGATCTATGCAACTTGTTGCTCTTAAGGTGCGACTCGGCAAGCTAACAAAGGCATCCCTTTGTTTGAAATCAGCAAAGATTACCGTCGAGTACTCGGGTACCGGTGGAACAACGGGTCCTTGGCTCCCTTCCCCCACCTGTTCCGCGGCGGTGGTGTTAGCTCGGGTCCTCTTGGTCTGTCGTGTGGCAGCAGTTCTCGGCATCTGTTTCAACATAGTTTAACCAAACATCGGGTTTTACAAATTCAAAGTAGAAACTTTCAAATGTTGTATACGGAAAGATACAATGCTCAAGATGGATTTTCTTGCCAAAACATGTATAATTTGAGAGCAAAAACATGAATTTACCAACTCCCTTTACTCTTTGCAATTCATAAAAGATGATTTAAAATCTCAAAATACGAAGCTTAAGCAAGTTATAGAAGAATTCCAGGTTGATTTCTACTTTAATTAAGCTCAACAATGCAAGTTTTATAGCAAATTTGGGAAAAAATTTCAAAATTGTATACTCAAAGATGAAGCTTTAGATGGAAGAAAATAGCTAGAATCAGGCAATAAACATGATATTATCAACATCCCTTACCCTTTTTCAACCTTTAAGGATGAATTAGATGAACAAAATCGAAATTTGGGGCAAACCCTGGAAAAATCTGGGTTGAATATTGTCAAAAATCGGGTTTAATTTGTAGTTCTTAACATCAATAGCAAGGATTCAAGGTAGTTTCTATCAGAATTTAGCAATTCCAACACAATCTTAGGGTATAAAAATCGAAATTTCAGAAATTCCAACACTACGATATGCTTCAAGTTGTTTAAAATCAAAGAAAGGAGTAGAAGTTTACCTTGAATTAGTTTGCAAACGAATTTGATGGATGAACTAAGATGATTTTGAAGAAAACCAAGCACAAATACACCAAAGCTTTGTAGAGAAAGAAATTTTATAAAAGTTTTTAGGTTTTGAAAGAAGTAAAAAGAAGAAAGAATATTTATAATTAGGGATATAAATCCCGAAAAATCATAAAACCCGTGTTCTGTAGCAGCGGTACTCGATCGAGTAGCCTCTACTCGATAGAGTTAGGGAAGCTTGGTGGAGTTTTAGCATTGGCAGAATAGACAATGATTCTGTTTTTCAGCGAACTCGATTGAGTAACCTACCTACTAGGTCGAGTAAGGCCTACTCGGTCGAGTACTCACTCGTACTCGGTCGAGTAAGACAAAATAACCACGAATGATCAAGAAATGACTGGTCTCCTGCAAAATAATAATTCGTTCGGAGTCTAAGGTATACTGAAGACTCGTCACTAATTATCTCTATGCTTATACTATAGGTTATCATTGCTTTACATATAACACAAATACCACAACTAAAACATTATAACTCTACTCTATTAGATGCCATACAACATACGTTCTCGTTATTACGTACTTTAATCCACATATTCACTCATCTCGATAACGGTATTCTACCTTATTCATATGCATATCAAGTCCTACAACACACATGTCATACAAGCTTATCAAACATTGCAAACTTGTAAACTAGTTACCAGCTTACATATCACTACATATCCTCATGTATACTTCCAACATATCCTACTCGTCCATCCACATACTTATGCATAGACAACTATACAAGAAATTATGCATCACATGTACTATCATCTACACACATGGCATTACCACTGTTTATATATCTTGCCCATTACACACACATGCACACCCAATTCCCGACTCAGTATCCCCATTCAAAGTGGCTGGCTTAAGCATATTGGGGCCAGGATTTTTGAATGAGGGCGCCTTCTCACCCAAAATCAAAAACATAAAGGGCTCCCAACACACATACACCAGGTTCATTTTATTAGACTCACTACGTTCATTATGTTTATTGGTTACAGGTTCCAAAATCGTCGCTCTGATACCACTTTGTAACACCCCCATCTACCAAGGAGCCTTAACAAGACCTTCCCTAGCAGATACAGGCATTACCATCTCAGTTGCCTGAGGAAAAGTATATCATAACGTCAATTAAAGAACTATTAAAGTTTATTACAAGTTTAACTCAACAAAATAAAGGTACAACGGATGAATAAAACAACTACGGTGAGACTACTCCATGCCAAGACTCAGTGAAAGACTCGTCCCTCCAACGCACCCAGATAAGCTCCACGTATCAATTACTGCTAAGACTGACTGCTCACCATAATGGATCACGGCAGACAAATAACAAGAAAGAAACACAGAAAACACCACACAAGTTCAGTAACTGAAGAATAACATAACGACCATAGAAAAACACAAGTACCAATCTCCAACACCAATACTTCACCAATCATCTGACTAACAGTAGATACCCAGTATCTGTTGAATCTCGAACAAACACCCAATGATTATCGGACTACAACATCCTTAGGAATCGCTACGTTTGATCGACAGTTTGTATAAATTACGCGTCGGAAAACTCAAAACGATTTTGAAAACAAAACATTTTCAAAACATTTCAAAAGTACCTAAAGTATTTTATGCACGATAACGGGGTCGCAATGACACTAACTACAGTCAAAACCGACACCAGACCAAAAACCAACTCGAAATTCAAATCCCGACTCCAACAACGGGTCAAACCGATTCAAACACAAAAAACAAACATCACAAACCTTCCATGCTAAGCATACACGGTATACTTGATGGTCAAGTACAATAATCATGACATCCAAAACCTAGTACAAAACATACCAAATCTAAATGCGTGATAATGACAAGACAGCTCGAAGACCCGCGGACATGCTCACGCCTCTTCGAGTAGCCCAGGTGGCCACGTCGCTCAAAACGCACACAACCACACAATCTTCTATAAATACCCTTCAAATGCCACTATTTGAAGGCACGCGAGCATCCGCCCCCTCTTTTCTCCCTTAAAATTCTAGACCTCGACTTCCCAAGTCAACAAACGACACGTATTTTCGACCTACCAATTGAAAATACGAGCCTTACACATTGTTTGGTACCATCATCGTGCATTAAATCACTTGAATTACCACTTAGAACAACTACACCATCACTAAACAAAGCAACAATCCTTACTTTACAAAAAACGGTTTAAAATGAGTTTTCCAACTCAACAAGTTTTTACACTTTTGTCGATTTCTCGTTAAGCAACCTAGCATGTAAGTATGAGGGTGTAATTAATACTCTTCTTTCATGTTCTTTTATCTTTTTTTATGACCTTAACATGCTAAAACATGCATAACATGGTCCAAAATATGGATTAAATTAGCCAAAACTGAGTTTTGACTTGAAGTAGAAGCCCCTAGTCACAACTAGGTGGCTCGCGCCTATTCTGGCTGTCCAGGTCAGAACTCAAATGTGTGTGAGTTTAATCCTTCCCATTTTCATTTCTTATTTACAATCGGTTTTTACCTTTTCAAACCATTTTTATGATGAATATTTTTAACCATAAATTATATTCACCCTTGGTTCTTTATACGATGACGGTTTAATCCGTGACTCGGTGACAACATTTGGTTAATTACATTTTAAAGGGTATTTTAAAGCCTTTTATTCATTTGTTTACATTTGAAAAACAACCATATTAGTCATACATGCATAGTCATCCTTGGTTATACATACCATGTCGGTTTAATCTGAGTACGATGATGAACTTTGACTAATTACAAAGCAATGAACTTAATACAATTAGTTCATATCAAGCACTTTTTACACTTTATTTACAAAGCAATGAACTTAACATAATTAGCTCATAACAAATATTTTCACATCCTCTTTTACAAAACTATCCATGTCAAGCTTGCAAAACCGAACCCAGCATCGAATATTGTCAACATAATGATAATTATTCCGAGTCATTCTTCATATTAGCACAAAAGCGATCTCAACGACCTTCAACAAAACGGGTTTTAACACCCTTTTACAAACAATTTTCACAAACGATTTCATAAACATTTTAAACAACCAGGAGACACCCTTTAGGTCGTCGCCTGACTCGCGCCTAAACAGGCCCTCTGATTTCCAGTTTTCAAACCTGGACAAGCTCCCTTGCATCGCCCTATGGCTCGCGCCTCAATAGGCTGCCTGATGCTGCTCCTGTTTCCTTTCCAGCACTCGTCCAAGATGATCCCGACTTCGGTTAACCCGAATACAAGATGGATCAAATTGATGAGTTCCCATTTGACAACACACTTTTCTAAGACAAATGAATCATGTTATGCACCATAAATCTAACTCGGTAAATGGATGTTTAATTTCCATCTTGCATGCAAATCAACATTAAATCCAACTTGACATCAATTACTTGATACTTGGATAAACAACCGACTTAGAAAATTTCATATGTTAGGTTTAAACTTGTCGATGGCACATTCATGCATTTACCCGTTTTATAAACCTTTGCATTTAACCAGCCAAGATCGATCACTAGAGGTCGCTACCGCGGGCGGGATTGGGTGTCCGATTAAAGGGCTTCCTTAACTTTAGTACCTATGTCGATAGTGTACGACCTTATCCAGGGTGAACGAGAGTCATTCTCGCGATAGGATGCTAAAGAGGGACGGCTCCTTATCTTTAGTACCTATGTCAAGCACCGCTTTTTGCCTTGATTGACCTAGGTATAAAGTGGATTCGAATGGTTTCCAGGCATCCCATAATTGCTTGGTGGCGAATCCGAACATCTCTGCATCGTTTCGAGACCCTTACCGCGACGAGACCGACTAATCTAAAATGATTCGGACGAAAGCATTTAATACGCCGCCAAGCGTGTCTTTCTGACCACCGCATGTCCACAAATTGGCTTGGCGTGCGGGTGGGCCCATGTCCACAAATTGGCGACTCCGCTGGGTAAAACTAGGACACTTGTGTCTTTGCGATCCCTAGATGGTGAGACTCGAACGAGGTCTTGGTTGAAATGCATTAATTGATATTACGGTCATAAGTCGGGTTCCTTGTCCGGGCCCATAACCTAACCTTTACCGACCAATTGGCTCGTCCCGTCGGCGTGAGTTTTCTTATCCCTGCGTTTCGAATACCGATTGCATCAAACATAACATTAGCGTTGCACAATTCTGTTTCGCCAAAGAGCATTCATTTCCTTCGTGCACGAGGCTAGGGCACCAACCTTACACAGTTTGTTTGGATTGGCATCCCTCTCGAAAATCGGAGATTGATCGCTTGGTGTGTAACCACCCTTGTTAAGCCAAAACCCGTGTCAGCATTACACATAATATAATGAACTGCGAGTGCTTATGTGTTATGTGATCATAAGTCCTTCCGTGTCATTTCCAACCTTTTTAAAACACCTTCTCTGTGCCGTTATAATGGCCATTTCAAGTCTCGGTCTTTCGCCGACCGTTGCGCACCTTTTTATGCCATCGTAATGACGATTTTCAAACCGGTTTTACAACCATTTCAAAAGAACCTTTTTATGTCGTCGTAATGACGATTTTCAAACCGGTTTTTTCAACCGTTTCAAAAGCACCTTTTTATGCCGTCGTAATGACGATTTTCAAACCGGTTTTTACAACCGTTTCAAAAGCACCTTTTTATGCCGTCGTACTGACGATTTTCAAACCGATTTTAACAACCGTTTCAAAAGCACCTTTTTATGCCGTCGTAATAACGATTTTCAAACTGGTTTTTACATCGTTTCAAAAGCACCTGTTAATGCCGTCGTAATCACGATTTTCAAACCGGTTTTTACAACCGTTTCAAAAGCACCTTTTTATGCGGTCGTAATGACGATTTTCAAACCGGTTTTTACAACCGTTTCAAAAACCACCTTTTTATGTCGTCTTAAGGACGATTTTCAATTCGGTTTCTACAACCGTTTCCAAAAACACCTTTTTGCGCCGTCATAATGGCCGTTTCAAAACACGGATTTTAAACCGTTTTGCGCCGACAAAATGGGGTTTTGCGCCGACGTAAAGGACTTTTTTGTGCCAACATAATGGCCCTTTCAAAACCTGAAAATGACACACCTTTTTCGAGTCTTTTTAAATCCCGAGGACAACACACCGTTCTTGAGACCACAACAATTTCAACCCCTTTTAAATCCTCGATTTTCAAAACGCACGATTATGGATTTCAAAAGCCGTCTTCGGAAACAACATATCATTTTCAAAGTCGCCGCAACTTTAACTCTAACTGTCTTTTCAAAACAAACCGGTGTGTTTTGAAAACAAGACGACCCTTTTCAACTTTAACTCTAACTATCTTTTGAAAACAAACCGCAACTTTAACTCTAACTGTCTTTTGAAAACAAGACGACCCTTTTCAACTGGCCGACTCTTTGAAGATCCCTACTCTTCGAAACTCGTTCATAAAGCAACAAATGAATCTTTTTGAAAATTTCTATTTTCGAAAATTTCAGTCCACCACTCCAATTCTGCCTCGTGTCTACCGAGTCAAAGAAAACATACTTATGGGTTTTTGCTTATGAGTCGTATTACCTAGAGAGTCGTTCGACGGCGTCACGCCATTACGTTGAACGCGAGTCAAAGTACAGTCAATACCATCGCACCATCAATCGAGTTAGCACCGAGGCACCACACACGGTTGCCCTCGTCTCGTTGGGTCCAAAGTGTCTTTCCGTCCTTGTGTTGTCTGCGTTTAGTCGTTAAACCGTGTCGGATTCGGATGTAACGTGAGCAATTTTATGCCTCAGAACCATGGTCCCATCTTCAGCTTCATCCAACAACAACAGTAATGACAACATGGATCTCACAACTGCTCAGCTAGCCAGCCTGCTCACAACCCTTAAGGTCACCCTGGACCGTGTTGAGACCCGTATCAACACTCTGGAAAAAAAAAGGAAACCGGAGAACATAATACTCCGCCTTTAACCAAAACTGAGAAATGGCTTAAGCTCTTGGAAGAGCAACTCTTGGCCCGTGGAAACAACATTCACCTCAAAAAAAAATCGAAGGTTCGAGCCCGTCAGGGATCAACTGCCTGACAACTTTACCTTAACTGATGTACCTAAGTTCAAAGGGGTGGAGGACCCACTCAATCACATACGAGCCGTCAAGGATTACATGTCCATCAAAAGGGTTAAATAGGAACTCTTCACCCGGATCTTTTCATCGTCCTTGTAACCGATTCCCCGTCAATGGTATTATTCCCTTGACCCAAAGAGCATTACCACTTAGGACCAAGTTGCCGTTAAATTTGCTAAACAGTACACCGACAACGTCAAAATCCAAGCCAATACCCGCACTCTTGAGGTCCTAACCCAAAATGACAAAGAGGGATTCACCGAATTCCTAACCCGTTGGAGAAGGGTGAGCACCCAATTAGTCAGTAAACCGAACGAATCAACCTTGGTGGAGAAATTTATCAACAACTTCCATCCAATCTATGCCAATCTGCTAAGGTATCAGAACATCAAAACCTTCCAGGATCTGTAGATCCTCGGGACCTGTATCGAAGATGACCTACGCAAAGGCGCTCTAGCCAAGACCACAGGTAGAGGCTATCAAGGGTCTACATCAACTGGATCTCGTCCCTATGGTCAACCAAACAGGATTGACGTGGTCAACCTCCTCGAACCAACTATAAAGAAAGCCAAGCATTCCCAAAGGACATTCACCAACTTGGGATCAACTTATGCTAGCACCCTAAAAAGGCTCATAGACCAGGGGAAACTTCAACAAATCGGGCCCACTCTGGACTCGCCTGAGGCAAGGAAACCCCGCTTTTGGAATCCTAATGCCTATTGCGAATATCACCAAGGCAAAGGCCATGACACGGAAACTTGCTTCAAGCTGTAGCACGTTATCCAGGATATGATTGAGAATGGAGTACTACCCTTACCTCCGCCAGTAAAACCAAACAACAAAATAAAACCCTTGGGAATCCACGCCTTCTCCTATTGAAGACGCAGTGAATGCCTTGGAAAAGGACACCCCGGATGGTATGTTCGTATTTAGCGCCGCAACCATGCTCGCCATGTTTCAGCAAGTTGAAGAAGCCATAGCCAGACTCTCGGAAAGGATCACCCGACTTGATGATGCTTACCACCGGCTAATATTCAACCCACCAGCACCTGCACCCCGCCGAAGGGAGGGTCCTTCAAACATCCAATACCGCAAATTCCGGAAGAGACTACTCCTGCCACCATTCTGGCATGAACCCCACAACATAAACCACAATAATTAACCTCACAAAAACTACGCCCACAAAAACGTCCCTCACAAAAACTATCCTCCGAGGAATACCCCTCCAAGGTACCCTTGCGACCACAAAATCTACATTGTCTCGGGAAAGGGCAAATGAGCCAAAGAGATTGATCACCTTACTCGATCTGGACGCCCTTACCAGAACCTAAATAACACAACAAATAATCCGACAACAACCAATGACCAAATCATCCCAGACGTGGGCGTTCAACCTAGGGTTCCCGAGAACTCGATCCCCAAGCAACTCCAGGAGGCCAAAGCCGAGATATCTATTTGGCAACTGATTGCCACATCCTTATAGCACCAGCGGGTTTTGCTTCAAGCCTTGGGGAAATTGACAGTGCCTTCCACCTCCTCACCCGAAGAAGTGGTAGCTCATGTGACCAGGGGTGTCCCTTACTTGAACAACCCGATCATCTTCATCGACGAAGATATTGTTGGAGTAAGTGTCCTCAAGAATAGTGCGATCACATGATTAAACATCATAATTAAATCTCATAAGAAGAATACGTAAGGGATGATTCATTATATAGTCAACTGATCAACATTAATCGGTAATGATTGGCTAACTAGAGTTTGACATTACTGTCGTTTGACGGTGGTGATCAGTTGATCCCTTAAGATTACACCTATAGGACAATTCCCTTAATATATAAGTTGATTAATTGTATGTCGATACAAGTTAATCAATTCCTTAAATTTGAACAATTCATTTGTGAATGAGAATTTTTGTATCTTATTGTAATTTGATTAAATAAGATTTATTTTAGTAATTAAAAGATTTTATTGCTAAAATTCATTATTGTTTGTGAAACGATTAAATTAAGAATGATTGAATAATTATAATTGCAAAATGTTGTGAATTATATTTATATGACCCATTTTAATAATGGTAATCATGTATTACTAGTAATTTTGTCACAAGTAATTTATTTGTTGTAAAATGATATTTAAGGTATTAAATATGCATTAAAATACATGTAGGCATGGTGTGTGACACATGACCTACCTTATTACAAATGACAAATTGACAAACATAAAATGGATATCCATTTTATCTATGGACCGAAAAATGGAGGGATTTATAGGTTAGTGGGTGTTTTACTTAATTGTTAAATAAAACACAATGATGACCTATTTTGTAAGTAGTCTTACACCTATTTTCTTGTGAAGAACAAAAGAAAAAGTAAAGGCCATGCATTGGCCTTCTCTTGGCCTCCAAAACCCGACTCCCCCTTTTGTAAATAGAAAAATTGTTCTCTATTCATTCATTCATGCAATTTATCATTCTTATCCATCTTCTCACTACATCTCTCTAAAATAGTTTTAGAATCTCTAAAATTGTTCATCAAATTCTAATATTAATACAACATTATTACTAGTGTAGTAATACATATATATTATTAGAATTATTAAGGACTACTAATATATTAATCTAGTTAATTAATGTATTAGTTTTAAGGGAAAGTCTTGGGTGCAATTTTTAAGGAGTATATCTATACTTGAGGTTGGAGGATCATCCTATTATTCATAGCTCAAGAACAAGTGAAGGTAGGAGACCTTACTTGTGCCCATTTCGTGTCTTTCTAAATGTAAGGAAACCGTTTTTCTTATTCTTTTGTTATGCATGCAACTAGATCCAAGAGATAAATTAATGAGTAATTTATAAATTGAATTAGATGAGTCTAATAAGGGGTATATGAACCTAACAATTGGTATCAAGAGCTTTGGTGTTGCATACATAATCGGTTTTATTTTTCCGAGTTAGATGTAACTTAATTAAAACTAGAATAATTTGTGATTTATTAGATAAAGTAACGAAATTTTTTGCATGTAATATATTCTGGTTTTAAAATGTTTTTAGGTCATACTGATGATTTATGGATGATTATTGCTTGTTTTTATGATTTTTAGTGAAATAATTACATTTTTATGAGTAAAATGAACTTTTATTTACTAAAAATAGTTAAACTTCCCTAATGGCCATGATTTTTTAGTATGACCTCACATGAATATTTTATGTATTGTATGTAAAATGTCGTATTAATGTGATTAATATTGCATGATTTATGATTTTTATGTGATAAAAATGGTATAAATGGAGGTTAAATAACTAAAAATAGTTAAACTTCGAAATAGGCCATGAAATTTTAATATGATGTCACATGCATATTTTACAGATTGTATGTAAAATTTGAGATAAATGTGATTTATTATGCATGATTTATAATTTTAATGGTTAATATGTTATAAATAGTGACTATTTTTAGCAAAAATAGCTAAAATGAATTTTATGGCATGAAATTTTTCCCTAATGTTGTATATATGATATGAACATCATATCTAAAGTTGCATGATTAATTTTGATTGATTTGGTATGTTTATTGATTTTTATGTGATAAAATCGATAAATGGGCAACTTTATTAGTCATAAAAATTAATTCGAAATTTTTGGTTGAAATTTTGCCATTTCCAGGTTCCGGAAATTATTTCAGAATGTTCAAAATTTTGATTTTGATTTTTCCATAATTTTTATGTTTATTTTGGAAATAAATGGTAAAAGTTATGATTTATACGATTTATTAATGAAATAAATTATAAATTTTGTGGGCAAATTTTGTTAAGTTTTAGGAATCTTGATAATATTCCAGTATATGCAAAAATCTGATTTCGAAAATTTTCAAATTTTTATGATTTATTGGGAATTATTTCATAATATGTTATGGTTAAAAGAAGTTTTATAAGCAATAATACAAAACCAAGTTGAATTATTGTCAAAAATTGAGTAAAGACTAATTTTTGAGTCCTAAGAGAGTTAGGATAATTAACTTGGGCTTAAATTTGATTTAAGTTTTGAATTGTGATTTTAATAAGTTATTATCACGCATTTTTATAAAACTGGATTATATACGATATAAGGTTTAAATAGGGCGATTTGGCACATTAATTTGGCATGTTAGATCATATAATAATGCTGCATTTTTCATTGATGAATGTCATATTTTATTAATGTAATTTTGAATTATGTAATTTATCTTAGTATGGCCTTAGTTTTAATCGGTATTACCCCTAATGAAAGGGAATATCGATTTGGTTGTAATTTTAATGTGATTTCGCATCACTGTTTTATAATTTAATAGATTTAAATTTTTATTACAAATGTATAATAGGAATAGCCATGTATTTTTATTATTATTTTGTAATTCTGGAGTTTTCTAAAGACGAAGCCATTCGGAAAGGAGTTCCGGTCAAGACGGTGTTTTTCTTAGGAGGCGTGTCACATGAAATTCCAGGGACCAAAGAAGTTGGTTTCCGAATTTGTAAATAGAATATTAGATTTTCTATTTTAGGAAGGCCATACTAGGAATGTAACACCCCCATTTATTCAGGAGCCTTTAGCTAGACATTCCCAAATAAATAGGACTGTTACCATCTCGGTTTCCCGAGGTAGTGTATAACAAAGTACAACAAACCAAAATACTTTAAATTAAAACTTTAGTGATTACATGTTTATTACGATTTAACTAACTAAAACTTAAAATAAAATAATTACAACTCGCAGCGGAAATAAATAAAGTGATAAAACTTTCTATGTGGTCTAGACTTCTAGGTAGGTTGTCCAAGTCCTCACGCATTCCCATAAGCTCCTAAGTCAGCTAATCTTTAGTACCTGTCAAATCTGCTCCCCATTATGGTTCACCGCAGGTGTTCACGAATACACAGTCAACCGCGAGGTTGAGTAGGAATAAAGACTAACAACAAAAACATACGATAAATAATCCGATTTCCTGTTTCATTGCACAACCCCCTGACAACGTGCTCCTTTCATTTACTACCCGTTACACTAATCATCCCGCCAATCCCTGGCCGGCAAATTTCAACCCGAAGGTGAGTAAACACAAACTACATTATCAAAGGTAATGTCTCGCCTCAACATATAGTTGATTAAATATCCACTGGATGGCCTGCACCAACTGGGCCTGCCTCGAGTAAATACGATAAAATATCGTCTGCCATAATAAATCTGAAATACGTCACCCGAAGGCTCTTACACGACGTCTGCCAATATAACCTCAATAATAATCTACATCACCACGAAGGGATGTCTCACGATATTAAACTCGAATAACCAATGCAATAACAAGAACTCCATCATAGCTAATCCAACCAACATATATAATATAATTCTCCCTTCCAACAATTTCAATGATATCAACCAACACAATTATCATATGATCAATTCACTTTAATATAATTCATCCAACAAACATTATCGAGTAAAAGTTGAGTAGGATTTATCCTTACCTGGCAAGCAATTCCAATTACGCAACTCAAGCAATCCAATAAATAAAGCAATCCAATTCGATTATAATTCTTCACAACCGTCACCTAATCAAAATATTATAATTCAATTCAATTCAATTATTCATTTATTTATTCCGTTTAGTATACAAATTATTCAAACCAATTTATTTATTATAATTATTAAAGGTTTACGATTATTAAAACTCGATTCACTTATTATAAATTAATTAATTACGTCAATTATAATCTCGTATAATATAATTCAAAAAAACCGTTTATTAAAGTCAAAACCCGATTACTTATTAATACCCGAGTTAACCCGTCTTAAAAATAAATAAACCAAAATCCCAAATCCCATGAATCCCCGTGAAAACCCACAACACAAACCATATACAATTGCGTCGAAACCGTTGTTCACTACCCTTCTTAAACCCGTCTTTCACGACTTCCTTGACCACCATCAGCCCCGACCAAACCTGCCACCTCCTAGTCCACACCACGACGAACACCAGAGACCAATACCACCACCCAAACCGCCACCAGCAGGCCCCAGACACCCCGCCCCTAACGCCCCTTCAAAACTCGACACAATCAACACTACACCCTTATTCACCTCCTCTCACCATCCTACGACCACCAGTTGCCACCACCGTGGTCTCCCTTGACCCACGGTGGTCCAACCACTGACCCCGACCACTCACGGCAGCTCACAACCACCCAGAACGACACCAACAATCCCCTTAAAACCCCTCCCCTGTTCTCACGTTTTCCAGCCACCACCGCCGCAAAACACCATCTCCGGCCACCAAGACACCACCAACGTGGTCGACTACCTCCCCCATCACAACCCTACCATGCCCAGGTCAAGACTCGACCATTAGAGGGTTCAATTACCCACTACAAATACCCACGACCTAACCCGCAACACCCCCTGACCAGCCACCTTTAGCCGCCTGCCACCGCCACCCTAGGCCATCCCTGACACCACCACTACACCTATTCCAACCCTTGCAACCCCACGAACCACCTCCCAAAGTTTGGTCTCATTCCATCAAGGTTTGGGTCAGTTTCTAAGTGTCTTAAGATCGTCTGACAATCAGCTGTATAAGAAAATAAAATAAGATTAGAAATTGTTACCTATTAATTATCGCTTGCTAATTCCGTCTCCAAAAGCTTGTCCTCTTAATTTGTGATTTATTTCTCAGATTTAATAGGGTATTTATAAGGTATGATTATAGAGAAAGCGAGGTCAATTAGGAAACTATATAATTTACCTTATTCTAATTAGTATAGGAATTATCATTATTATAATTATCACTATATTATTATTATCACAATTATATTATTATTATTATTACATATATCATAGGTAGGATTCCCTTATTTTATCTTTACTAATTTATTATTGTCATAAATTATTATTAGTAATAATATAATTACTACCTTTCCATATTATGTTATAATTATTTTCCGATGCAAATCCCGATTATACTCTAACCTTATTATACTAAATTTCAGTCCAATTACTTAATGTCACATGGTCCAATACTCAATTATTAGATAAGCTCAATTCTCGACTTGTTTTACTTATTTTATTATTTAATTCTCGTCTTATTTGTAATTCATTATTAGAAATGTCTTTAATTAATTATCAAATTACATAAACTATTCTCATAACTTATCATTAAAATACGGGGTATTACAGTCTTCCCCCCTTAAAATGAACTTCGTCCCGAAGTTCGCCCATAACTACAACCACAACATTCACAACATCACTCCATTCAACATTACTAAGCAGCTTTGATTATCAACTACATCAATCTCATCAAAACAATAATTCAAAATTTATGTAGTATTACATTCTTTCCTCCTAAAAATAAACTTCGTCCTCGAAGTTTGGAATACTAAAAATAGGAACAATCAATTCCTTATTATAATGCCACAAAACCATTAAACACATATTGAAATATAGAACACTTATCTCTTCCAACATGAATTAACGATTGAATAAATGACAAAATTTTAATTACTAGCAAATCACATCATATAAGATATTCAAATTAATCTTTATTCCAACTTATTGCTTAACTACTGGCGAATACATTGCCAAATTAATAATAATCTATAACAAAAGATGCGCATAATTATTTAATTAATCTTTTCTTAGTTCATCTTAATTGTCACTAACAACATCCAACTTAAACATGAATGCAATTATTGTAACATATATATATATATATATATATATATATATATATATATATATATATATATACGCTTTAGGGTAACACGTTCCGCATATCACTAGACATGATAATCTAATTCACACAATTCACAATATCAAAACATCAAGAGACAAAATTTTCATTATTCAAGACGAAAGAAAACATGCTACAACTTAAAAATCATAGATAATTAATAACATAAATAAATTATGGAGAATTTCTAGAAAATACAAAGAGTTAGTAGATCATGGGTGAAAGAATAAAGTCAAAAATTCAAAGGGTCAATTTATAATGCATTTTACAAGATACTTGGTAGAAACAGAAATTTTACAGCAACTTGTCAGAAACTTAGGTCAACTTGTAAAAATCACCATAAATTGTCAAAATATTTTCTTAAAACGTGGCTTATCAATTTAGAAACATACATGAGTCTACTAAACAGTGGCGTAGGAATTATAACAAATAATTACGTAGTTTTTAAATGGCAAATTTTACAAAAACATGGCGCAAAAACATCACTGTACAGGAATATTTCGACTACTGTCCACTAAAATATTTATTTCTCCTAGACCGTATATTATTTGAACATGAGACCAGTGGCATATGAAAGCTAACTCACAAGGGTATCACACATAAAAATGTTGGGCAAGAATTTTAAACCGACAGTAAATGATAGCAAAAACAATCAAGGATAATTGTCGAGAAATCAACCAAAATCACATTCTTCACAATTTCACTTATACCCATCATACTTCACATATTAATCACAACTATGCCTCCCCAAATACATACCATCACACTTTTCTATAACCATACACATATACCAATGCTTAAAATCATATCACATCCCCTCTTCCTAGAAGCAAAGTTATGTCCTCGTAACCACAATCATCAATGAAAACAACATGTACACAAGGCAACAAGAACTTTCAAGACAAAATAAACAATATTCGTTTTAAACTACCCCACACTCTCAAGTATTCTCTCAGGGTTCCCGGTTCAAAACTGAGAGGGCCATGGTACGAATTAAGGGCGCCTTCTTAACCGCACTAAGAGGGGCACCTAACAGTTTCTACCCGGGGTTCATTTATTTAGACACATCCTAAGTTCATTATTATTCATTGGTTAGGCCTGAGGATCGTTTTGCTCTGATACCACTTTGTAACACCCCCATTTATTCAGGAGCCTTTAGCTAGACATTCCCAAATAAATAGGACTGTTACCATCTCGGTTTCCCGAGGTAGTGTATAACAAAGTACAACAAACCAAAATACTTTAAATTAAAACTTTAGTGATTACATGTTTATTACGATTTAACTAACTAAAACTTAAAATAAAATAATTACAACTCGCAGCGGAAATAAATAAAGTGATAAAACTTTCTATGTGGTCTAGACTTCTAGGTAGGTTGTCCAAGTCCTCACGCATTCCCATAAGCTCCTAAGTCAGCTAATCTTTAGTACCTGTCAAATCTGCTCCACATTATGGTTCACCGCAGTGTTCACGAATACACAAATCAACCGCGAGGTTGAGTAGGAATAAAGACTAACAACAAAAACATACGATAAATAATCCGATTTCCTGTTTCATTGCACAACCCCCTGACAACGTGCTCCTTTCATTTACTACCCTTTACACTAATCATCCCGCCAATCCCTGGCCGGGCAGCCTCAACCCGAAGGTGAGTAAACACAAACTACATTATCAAAGGTAATGTCTGCCTCAACATATAGTTGATTAAATATCCACCGGATGGCCCGGACCAATCTGGGCCCGCTCAGTAAATACGATAAAATATCGTCTGCGAATAAATCAAATACGTCACCCGAAGGCTCTTACACGACGTCCGCCAATATAACCTCAATAATAATCTACATCACCACGAAGGGATGTCGCGATGATAAATCAATAACCAATGCAATAACAGTAACTCCGTCATAGCTAATCCAACCAACATATATAATATAATTCTCCTTTCCAACAATTTCAATGATACCAACCAACACAATTATCATATGATCAATTCACTTTAATATAATTCATCCAACAAACATTATCGAGTAAAAGTTGAGTAGGATTTATCCTTACCTGGCAAGCAATTCCAATTACGCAACTCAAGCAATCCAATAAATAAAGCAATCCAATTCGATTATAATTCTTCACAACCGTCACCTAATCAAAATATTATAATTCAATTCAATTCAATTATTCATTTATTTATTCCGTTTAGTATACAAATTATTCAAACCAATTTATTTATTATAATTATTAAAGGTTTACGATTATTAAAACTCGATTCACTTATTATAAATTAATTAATTACGTCAATTATAATCTCGTATAATATAATTCAAAAAAACCGTTTATTAAAGTCAAAACCCGATTACTTATTAATACCCGAGTTAACCCGTCTTAAAAATAAATAAACCAAAATCCCAAATCCCATGAATCCCCGTGAAAACCCACAACACAAACCATATACAATTGCGTCGAAACCGTTGTTCACTACCCTTCTTAAACCCGTCTTTCACGACTTCCTTGACCACCATCAGCCCCGACCAAACCTGCCACCTCCTAGTCCACACCACGACGAACACCAGAGACCAATACCACCACCCAAACCGCCACCAGCAGGCCCCAGACACCCCGCCCTAACAGCCCCCTTCAAAACTCGACACAATCAACACTACACCCTTATTCACCTCCTCTCACCATCCTACGACCACCAGTTGCCACCACCGTGGTCTCCCTTGACCCACGGTGGTCCAACCACTGACCCCGACCACTCACGGCAGCTCACAACCACCCAGAACGACACCAACAATCCCCTTAAAACCCCTCCCCTGTTCTCACGTTTTCCAGCCACCACCGCCGCAAAACACCATCTCCGGCCACCAAGACACCACCAAGGTGGTCGACTACCTCCCCCCATCACAACCCTACCATGCCCAGGTCAAGACTCGACCATTAGAGGGTTCAATTACCCACTACAAATACCCACGACCTAACCCGCAACACCCCCTGACCAGCCACCTTTAGCCGCCTGCCACCGCCACCCTAGGCCATCCCTGACACCACCACTACACCCATTCCAACCCTTGCAACCCCACGAACCACCTCCCAAAGTTTGGTCTCATTCCATCAAGGTTTGGGTCAGTTTCTAAGTGTCTTAAGATCGTCTGACAATCAGCTGTATAAGAAAATAAAATAAGATTAGAAATTGTTACCTATTAATTATCGCTTGCTAATTCCGTCTCCAAAAGCTTGTCCTCTTAATTTGTGATTTATTTCTCAGATTTAATAGGGTATTTATAAGGTATGATTATAGAGAAAGCGAGGTCAATTAGGAAACTATATAATTTACCTTATTCTAATTAGTATAGGAATTATCATTATTATAATTATCACTATATTATTATTATCACAATTATATTATTATTATTATTACATATATCATAGGTAGGATTCCCTTATTTTATCTTTACTAATTTATTATTGTCATAAATTATTATTAGTAATAATATAATTACTACCTTTCCATATTATGTTATAATTATTTTCCGATGCAAATCCCGATTATACTCTAACCTTATTATACTAAATTTCAGTCCAATTACTTAATGTCACATGGTCCAATACTCAATTATTAGATAAGCTCAATTCTCGACTTGTTTTACTTATTTTATTATTTAATTCTCGTCTTATTTGTAATTCATTATTAGAAATGTCTTTAATTAATTATCAAATTACATAAACTATTCTCATAACTTATCATTAAAATACGGGGTATTACAGTCTTCCCCCCTTAAAATGAACTTCGTCCCGAAGTTCGCCCATAACTACAACCACAACATTCACAACATCACTCCATTCAACATTACTAAGCAGCTTTGATTATCAACTACATCAATCTCATCAAAACAATAATTCAAAATTTATGTAGTATTACATTCTTTCCTCCTAAAAATAAACTTCGTCCTCGAAGTTTGGAATACTAAAAATAGGAACAATCAATTCCTTATTATAATGCCACAAAACCATTAAACACATATTGAAATATAGAACACTTATCGCTTCCAACATGAATTAACGATTGAATAAATGACAAAATTTTAATTACTAGCAAATCACATCATATAAGATATTCAAATTAATCTTTATTCCAACTTATTGCTTAACTACTGGCGAATACATTGCCAAATTAATAATAATCTATAACAAAATATGCGCATAATTATTTAATTAATCTTTTCTTAGTTCATCTTAATTGTCACTAACAACACCCAACTTAAACATGAATGCAATTATTGTAACATATATATATATCTATATATATATATATATATATATATATATATATATATATATATATACGCTTTAGGGTAACACGTTCCGCATATCACTAGACATGATAATCTAATTCACACAATTCACAATATCAAAACATCAAGAGACAAAATTTTCATTATTCAAGACGAAAGAAAACATGCTACAACTTAAAAATCATAGATAATTAATAACATAAATAAATTATGGAGAATTTCTAGAAAATACAAAGAGTTAGTAGATCATGGGTGAAAGAATAAAGTCAAAAATTCAAAGGGTCAATTTATAATGCATTTTACAAGATACTTGGTAGAAACAGAAATTTTACAGCAACTTGTCAGAAACTTAGGTCAACTTGTAAAAATCACCATAAATTGTCAAAATATTTTCTTAAAACGTGGCTTACCAATTTAGAAACATACATGAGTCTACTAAACAGTGGCGTAGGAATTATAACAAATAATTACGTAGTTTTTAAATGGCAAATTTTACAAAAACATGGCGCAAAAACATCACTGTACAGGAATATTTCGACTACTGTCCACTAAAATATTTATTTCTCCTAGACCGTATATTATTTGAACATGAGACCAGTGGCATATGAAAGCTAACTCACAAGGGTATCACACATAAAAATGTCGGGCAAGAATTTTAAACCGACAGTAAATGATAGCAAAAACAATCAAGGATAATTGTCGAGAAATCAACCAAAATCACATTCTTCACAATTTCACTTATACCCATCATACTTCACATATTAATCACAACTATGCCTCCCCAAATACATACCATCACACTTTTCTATAACCATACACATATACCAATGCTTAAAATCATATCACATCCCCTCTTCCTAGAAGCAAAGTTATGTCCTCGTAACCACAATCATCAATGAAAACAACATGTACACAAGGCAACAAGAACTTTCAAGACAAAATAAACAATATTCGTTTTAAACTACCCCACACTCTCAAGTATTCTCTCAGGGTTCCCGGTTCAAAACTGAGAGGGCCATGGTACGAATTAAGGGCGCCTTCTTAACCGCACTAAGAGGGGCACCTAACGCTTTCTACCCGGGTTCATTTATTTAGACACATCCTAAGTTCATTATTATTCATTGGTTAGGCCTGAGGATCGTTTTGCTCTGATACCACTTTGTAACACCCCCATTTATTCAGGAGCCTTTAGCTAGACATTCCCAAATAAATAGGACTGTTACCATCTCGGTTTCCCGAGGTAGTGTATAACAAAGTACAACAAACCAAAATACTTTAAATTAAAACTTTAGTGATTACATGTTTATTACGATTTAACTAACTAAAACTTAAAATAAAATAATTACAACTCGCAGCGGAAATAAATAAAGTGATAAAACTTTCTATGTGGTCTAGACTTCTAGGTAGGTTGTCCAAGTCCTCACGCATTCCCATAAGCTCCTAAGTCAGCTAATCTTTAGTACCTGTCAAATCTGCTCCACATTATGGTTCACCGCAGGTGTTCACGAATACACAGTCAACCGCGAGGTTGAGTAGGAATAAAGACTAACAACAAAAACATACGATAAATAATCCGATTTCCTGTTTCATTGCACAACCCCCTGACAACGTGCTCCTTTCATTTACTACCCTTTACACTAATCATCCCGCCAATCCCTGGCCGGGGCAGCCTCAACCCGAAGGTGAGTAAACACAAACTACATTATCAAAGGTAATGTCTGCCTCAACATATAGTTGATTAAATATCCACCAGATGGCCCGACCAATCAACTGGGGCCCCGCCTCAGTAAATACGATAAAATATTGTCTGCCAGAATAAATCTGAAATACGTCACCCGAAGGCTCTTACACGACGTCTGCCAATATAACCTCAATAATAATCTACATCACCACGAAGGGATGTCTGCCAGTATTAAACTGAATAACCAATGCAATAACAGTAACTCCGTCATAGCTAATCCAACCAACATATATAATATAATTCTCCTTTCCAACAATTTCAATGATATCAACCAACACAATTATCATATGATCAATTCACTTTAATATAATTCATCCAACAAACATTATCGAGTAAAAGTTGAGTAGGATTTATCCTTACCTGGCAAGCAATTCCAATTACGCAACTCAAGCAATCCAATAAATAAAGCAATCCAATTCGATTATAATTCTTCACAACCGTCACCTAATCAAAATATTATAATTCAATTCAATTCAATTATTCATTTATTTATTCCGTTTAGTATACAAATTATTCAAACCAATTTATTTATTATAATTATTAAAGGTTTACGATTATTAAAACTCGATTCACTTATTATAAATTAATTAATTACATCAATTATAATCTCGTATAATATAATTCAAAAAAACCGTTTATTAAAGTCAAAACCCGATTACTTATTAATACCCGAGTTAACCCGTCTTAAAAATAAATAAACCAAAAACCCAAATCCCATGAATCCCCGTGAAAACCCACAACACAAACCATATACAATTGCGTCGAAACCGTTGTTCACTACCCTTCCTAAACCCGTCTTTCACGACTTCCTTGACCACCATCAGCCCCGACCAAACCTGCCACCTCCTAGTCCACACCACGACGAACACCAGAGACCAATACCACCACCCAAATCGCCACCAGCAGCCCCCAGACACCCCTCCCTAACAGCCCCCTTCAAAAGTCGACACAGTCAACACTACACCCTTATTCACCTCCTCTCACCACCCTACGACCACCAGTGGCCACCACCGTGGTCTCCCTTGACCCACGGTGGTCCCACCACTGACCCTGACCACTCACGGCAGCTCACAACCACCTAGAACGACACCAACAATCCCCTTAAAACCCCTCCCCTGTTCTCACGTTTTCCAGCCACCACCGCCGCAAAACACCATCTCCGGCCACCAAGACACCACCAAGGTGGTCGACTACCTCCCCCCATCACAACCCTACCATGCCCAGGTCAAGACTCGACCATTAGAGGGTTCAATTACCCACTACAAATACCCACGACCTAACCCGCAACACCCCCTGACCAGCCACCTTTAGCCGCCTGCCACCGCCACCCTAGGCCATCCCTGACACCACCACTACACCCATTCCAACCCTTGCAACCCCACGAACCACCTCCCAAAGTTTGGTCTCATTCCGTCAAGGTTTGGATCAGTTTCTAAGTGTCTTAAGATCGTCTGACAATCAGCTGTATAAGAAAATAAAATAAGATTAGAAATTGTTACCTATTAATTATCGCTTGCTAATTCCGTCTCCAAAAGCTTCTCCTCTTAATTTGTGATTTATTTCTCAGATTTAATAGGGTATTTATAGGGTATGATTATAGAGAAAGTGAGGTCAATTAGGAAACTATATAATTTACCTTATTCTAATTAGTATAGGAATTATCATTATTATAATTATCACTATATTATTATTATCACAATTATATTATTATTATTATTACATATATCATAGGTAGAATTCCCTTATTTTATCTTTACTAATTTATTATTGTCATAAATTATTATTAGTAATAATATAATTACTACCTTTCCATATTATGTTATAATTATTTTCCGATGCAAATCCCGATTATACTCTAACCTTATTATACTAAATTTCAGTCCAATTACTTAATGTCACATGGTCCAATACTCAATTTTTAGATAAGCTCAATTCTCGACTTGTTTTACTTATTTTATTATTTAATTCTCGTCTTATTTGTAATTCATTATTAGAAATTCCTTTAATTAATTATCAAATTACATAAACTATTCTCATAACTTATCATTAAAATACGGGGTATTACACGGAAATTTATTTATTGCTTTGCATTTTTCCATTATATGTTGCATGCATTGCCAAATCGCCATAAACAACACATGCATATCATATCGAGTAATCGACCGTGTCAATTATAATTATCATTAGTTCAATAATTTAGTTCACTTAAATTTGATAGATAATAAATTGACAAGACCTTCATTTTTAAGGATTGAGACATAGCCTTACCAAATAGTAGGAACCCATGAATCTTAATTTCATAAGGGGTACAATACGATTTTTCGGGGTGCTCTCTATTGACGTTGGGTAAGTGGGGTAATAAAATGTTATTACATTTCGAAATTTGGTTGATCTCAACGAAAGTATTAGAGGGACCGTTGTCTCAATAAGTTCGGGCTTAAGATGAACTTAACGTAAATTCATCGACCGAGAGTTCTAATTGTAGAACCGGTTAAAAGGGTTAACCCACCAAGATTATATTAGCAAGAGGTGTAGAGGGCCCGTAGGCTCACATCCAAGATTTAATATGAATTTTGGGTCTCGGAATCGTTTATATAATTGGGTGGAGGCCATTATATAAATGCTAAAACATACTTAAATGTTTTATATATTACGATGAATGTTGTTATTTCCCACTATTTTGTTATTTTTAATGTTGTTCTATTTCATTACGCCTACTCAAATGCGATATCATTCGATTGTAACACGAGTCTCCGCTAAAGCACTATTGCTAACGACAAAGAATATCTTTCTAAAAATGAACCATATCATAGATTATGGACTAGCTCCATAGGAATCGTTCTATTCCATAGAACTCCATAAGAGTTGTCGTATGTCATATAAGATTAGCATCTTAAAATTTCTAACATACCTATGTATGATTTCTTGTGAAGAAATATAACTTGAGGTAATGATTAGTCAAAATATGTTTTGATTATATCTTCTATGCATCCATGGTTCAAAAAGTCTTATTGCTCAAACTAAACACTTGTCATCAAGCACTTAAGTTGTTAAGAATGTGACAATGTTAAATTGGTAAATTAATTTGTTAGAAATTTTGATTAACCATATACCACAATAGAGTTCATCCTTGTGAAGGATTAACTAAGAATTTATATGAAGATAAGTCTTCATCAAGTAAAATTCTTGAAGTAAGTAGGAGCAATAAGAAGTAAAGTTCCTATCTTAATTGTTAAGGATAGAACTAGGCTTGAAAGAGAAAGTGTTAGACACTAAAATAGAGACAAACCCCAAATAAGTAAAGATCTAGGAAGTTGGTCGTGTGACTCCAACATATTCCTTCTTGAATATCTATGACATTGACATTGCATTATTGCCAAATACCACATCATGAGTATTTGATACAAATTTATGGATTTCATAATATTTGGCATCATCATGTGATGACTAGCAAGAATAAGTTTAGAAATTTGCATGAATGGAACTAGGTTAGTTGCCATTTCATCCATGAACATATGAATGTTGTAGTGTACTTATTTTAGTTTTGTATTTAGAAAAGTACCTCAATAATTGTTATGATGTACACTAACTCTAAATAAGAATATAATACAAGTTTTTGTATAAAACACAAAGGGTTTCTCTATTATGCAATTAAAACAAGCGTTGTGCCCTAATATACCACGATTAAGTTTATGGTGAGACCATACAAATCAAGGTAATTATATTCAAACTAGAAATAAATGTCATACATATAAGTCTCAAGTTGGTGATCCCAAATTATTTCTCATTTCTTGATTGAAAGTCGCATTAAAATTAATTTTGACTAGTATCCCACACCATTTGATTGTGAATCTCATGAAATGTGCGAATCTTGTATTCGAAGCAAGATGTTTCGTGACTTTTCTTGAAAAGTATAGCGAATAGAATAAGTTATTCACCAAATTACACTTCAATATGTATGGTCAAATATATTTTCAATCTGAGAAGGTCATTATTACTTCTTCTCTTTTACCGACGAACTAGGTAGATACTTGGTATCCACTTAATGAGGTAAGAAGAGAAATTCTTTGAATAAATTCAATGAATTCTTCTTATGAAGTATAAATACCAATGTATTATTACTTTGTTAAAATGGGGAACAATAAAGTGATGACTTTTATCTGCACCAAAAGAGTGTGATATCGTATCGCAAGTTCATTTTCATTATGATATGATTGAATCTTTACATTACAGTTGGTGGTAGTTTCTGTTATAAAATTTGTTTGGCATTTAAATTTTCCACTAAAACAAAACATGGTTAAAGCAATCATCTACTTTTCATATGAGATATGGTTAGGCATGGTACCTAAATTGTAACTTGTTTCAATAGTAAACACGTGCTCTCTCTTCCTACATAATAACGAGAACAAAGGGTTTGTGGCTCGTGATGCTGTCTATTAAAGAAATGATGGATATTTCTTAAAGACAGAGTGGGAGAAAATGTTCAAGAGCCACAAACTGAGAATAAGACGTAGGAAGATGTTCCTTCTTGGTCAAAATCAGTAATTATTTCTTCGAAATTTAAAGTGGACGGGAGTCATGTTATCTTTGAAAGTAACAAGCTTGTAACTTATTAAGATGCTTTATCTAGTTTCAACTCCAGAAAAGTCCGAAATGAGCATAAACTTGAAAATGTTTATTTAGCTTGGTTGGTTGGTGGCAAAGGGTTTTGCACGCAACAACAACGCCTCATTAAATTTGGATTTTGTAGTTGAATTTTAAAATCATCTTGCATGAGTTTTGAAAATCGCAACTATCCTAAGGTAGGATGCAAACTTAAGAAGAAATATTAAGTAGATGTCAAAGAGTTGAATTTTGTATTTTGGTCATGAGTCATGTGATAAACTTTTCTCGAATTGTCGAGTAGTTCTATTTATATATGGAGTTTAGTGGGAGTAATGTGGTGTTACTAGTCTTATATGTAAGGGACATATTGATCATTCTGAATGATGGAAAACTTAGGAGAAGAATAATACATCTCTAAGGTATCCAGACCAATAAAGATAGTTCTAAGAAGATATTAGCGTTGAATGAATATTCTTATGTTAATAAGAATCTTGACAAAGTTCAAAAGTATTGAACATGTAGAAATTGAATCCACATGCTTCCGCTGCAGGATTAATTCATTACGCTAAGATGTATCACCATTCTTAAATTTCTTATACTTGGAGTATGACGAAAAGTTACAAATCGAATCTTTGAGAGAAGTCTCTATATAGCCACATAGTTCATTAGTTAGTACTCAGGAAGTACTAAAGAAATAAAGTTAAGCATTTAGAATTGAGATGGATTTATGTACAAGGAGTTACACAAAAACCATATTCTAAACGCATAAGGATGGTTAGAGAACCATCTTGGCTATATTTATTAAGGAGGACATCTGCTAGAAACATCCTAGGCAGTTGAACAATGAGACACACATAACGAAAATTGAGTACACTTGCAATAATGACATATGCAAGAAGGAAGGGATGATATTAGGATTCGGTTTTATGAATTGAAAGAAGTATGGTAGTTCGTTCCAATAACCGAGGTTCCTATCTCTATACACTGTGAGGACAGTGGGAGTTATTCAAAGGCAAGAGAGCCTATATCTAGATTGGATCTAGACATTTACTCAAAAGGTTTTTATAATAAAGGTTATACATAACAATGGGAAATAGTATATAGTAAGGTTAGGGAAAGTGCAATGTATTGCTAAAACTTGCTAACCAAGGCTTTTTAATAGGCTAAGCATGATAAGTCATGCAATTTCAATTGACTTGAAATGTATAGTTATATACAATATTAAGTATGGATTATAGATTATGTAGTAATTGATATGGTATCAATTTTACATATGTGATAATGCATTCATCGTTTGAGTTTTATTAAAAACTCTTTTATTACTTTGTTATATCCAAATAGGTTGTAAGGATAACGTTGAACCCTATTGAAGAGAACTGGATTAACATAGTATTGGCCCCTAGTTGCTTATTTGAGGTGACGTCTTGAAGTGACTAGAGTGTGATGTGATTGATGGCAAGTTCAAGTGTCATAGAGTCATAAGAGATGACTAGTCGATCACATAGGCAGACTGTATGAGACACTCTGTTGGGCAGTGACCGCTTATAGAGTTCTGGTAATTTTTATAAAGTCTGGTCGTGGCGAGAGCTACTATAGTATTCTTTTGAGTCGATTCTTTGACTAAAGATTGTTCGCCCAAGTTGGCACAGTTTCTGATTGGCTTTGATTTATGCTCTACGACTGTCGTAACTGAAGTCAAATGGGTATATGAAGGGAATAGTGCGATAGGAATTATCCACCCCCTTTTCAAGGTTATCTAAAATCTCAGGGCCACGCGAGGAGTAGTGAAATGAAAATGCGTGGCCACGCTCGGAAGATATCTACGGTAGATAATTCCGGTCAGATAGTTACTCTCCAGATCGAGGAAACCACTCAAGATGATCAAATGCAAGTACAACCTGCAAGACACCTTGCATTGAGTAGGAGATTGTAACAGGATAAGAGAATTGGTGACGCACACTTGTCTCGGACAAGTGGGAGATTGTTGGAGTAAGTGTCCTCAACACTGGTGCGATCACATGAATAAACATCATAATTAAATCTCATAATAAGAATACGTAAGGGATGATTCATTATATAGTCAACTGATCAACATTAATCGGTAATGATTGGCTAACTAGAGTTTGACATTACTGTCGTTTGACGGTGGTGATCAGTTGATCCCTTATGCTCACACCTATAGGACAATTCCCTTAATAGATAAGTTGATTAATTGTATGTCAATACAAGTTAATCAATTCCTTAAATTTGAACAATTCATTTGTGAGTGAGAATTTTTGTATCTTATTGTAATTTGATTAAATAAGATTTATTTTAGTAATTAAAAGATTTTATTACTAAAATTCATTATTGTTTGTGAAACAATTAAATTAAGAATGATTGAATAATTATAATTACAAAATCTTGTGAATTATATGTATATGACCCATTTTAATAATGGTAATCATGTATTACTAGTTATTTTGTCACAAGTAATTTATTTATTGTAAAATGATATTTAAGGGATTAAATATGCATTAAAATACATGTAGGCATGGTGTGTGACACATGATCTACCTTATTACAAATTGACAAATTGACAAACATAAAATGGATGTCCATTTTATCTATGGACCGAAAAATGGAGGGATTTATAGGTTGGTGGGTGTTTTATTTAATTGTTAAATAAAACACAATGATGACCTATTTTGTAAGTAGTCTTACACCTATTTTCTTGTGAAGAACAAAAGGAAAAGTAAAGGCCATGCATTGGCCTTCTCTAGGCTTCCAAAAACCGGCTCCCCCTTTTGTAAATAGAAAAATTGTTTTCTATTCATTCATTCATGTAATTTATCATTCTTATTCATCTTCTCACTACATCTCTCTAAAATAGTTTTAGAATCTCTAAAATTGTTCATCAAATTCTAATATTAATACAACATTATTACTAGTGTAGTAATACATATATATTATTAGTGTTGGGAAATGTGTCCTCAACAATAGTGCGATCACATGATTTAAATATCATTATTAAATCTCATATAAAGAATACGTAAGGGATGATTCAATTATATAGTCAACTGATCAACATTAATCGGTAACGATTGGCTTGCTAGAGTTTGACGTTACTGTCGTGGGACGGTGGTGGTCAGTTGATCCCTTAAGGTCACACCTAAAGGATGATGCCCTTATCTATAAAGTTAATTATTTGTATGTTGATACAAGTTGATTAATTCCTTAAATATGAACAGTTGATTTTTAATAAGAGGAAATATGTATCTTATGTTAATGTGATTAAATAAGATCACATTTAGTGGATTAATATGTTAATTCACTAAATTAAGTTGAGGTTTTAGAATAGTTTGGAGGTAGAGGTAATTAGTTATTTACATTTACAAGAGGTTGTGAATTTAACTAACTAGCTATTATGGGACTCATTATATGTTAATATAATGATATAATATTACTCAAAAAGTTGAGTGGATATATGTTTATTAATTTGTGTCATAATTGTTGTATGATCAAATTAATATTTAATTATGTGAGATAATTAAACATGAGACTTATAAGCATTTGTGGGACAAATATTATAAGACAAATATGGACCATATTAAGAGCAAAGGGCCGCACCATCAAGTGTGTAAGAAGAGCTTTTTGGTTCTTTTGTAATTTACTCAATTATTCTCTAAAGACACCATTATGATATGCTTTTCTAAAGAGAATTTTAAAGAGTAAAAAATTGGCTTTTTGAAGGCCAAAGGGCCGTGGCTCTTGAGGGCTAATAATAGCTTTTGGTGCTCATCTTTTTACTCCATGATATTCTTAATATGACATATGCTGAATACCTCTAAAAAAAAACCTCTGAAAATGTTCATCTTCTTCTTCATCAAAAATATGAATTTTGATTCAATTTGTTCATAAAGGTTACTAATATTATTAGTGTAATATATGAGTATTAGTAATCAATTTTAAGGTAAACTACTAAACAAATATCTAGCACATATAGTTTAGTGGAGATATGGGATAATCTTGGGTGCAATCGAGAGGAGTGACTTCTATACTTGAGGTCTTTGGAGGATCATCCTAATACTCATTATAGCTCAAGAACAAGTGAAGGTAGGAGACCTTACTTGTGCCCATATATACCGATATTGCAATGTAAGAATAATGTTTCTTCCTTACTTTGTTTTAATGTTTGCATGCATAAGATCATTAGTTAATTTTATGACAAATTAAATTTATACATATATGAGTATGTTGTTAGGTATAAAGATCTACCTTTCCTTCAATTGGTATCAGAGCAATGGTTGTTTGCATGCAAATCGGTTATAGTTTTTCCGAGTTATACGATTAACATATAAAACTTGTAAATTTGTGATATTATGATATATCACGAAATTAATTTATGCATGTTAAGTTTCTGATCCTAAAATGATTTTTAGGATTTTTGGTTAATTTACGGATTTTACTGTTCATATTATATAATATTGGCATTAAAATGTGATTTTTATGATAAAAATGCCATTTTTGGACGAAAATTAGCTAAACTTCGAATTTTCCAGTTCTTTTTGGATATGTTTTCACATATATTATTATTAGATGATCTGGAAAGTTTCATAATTTTATGAGTTGTTATGCTCGAAAAATGAATTTTTCATTATTAAATTCGTTTTTTGGTGAAAAATAGGTTAATATGAGATAAATTTCGATTCTGGTCATATAAATTTAGTATGTTGTCACATGCAATTTTACAAGATGTGTGTAAAATAATTGGCTATATTGAAGTCTTTATGCATGATTTATGGATTTTTGATGAAAAATAGCATAAATAGTGACTTATTTAGTGAAAATTGCTAAAACATGCTTCATGACTAGGGAAAAACGTGATATGTTGCTTTTTATTATCTTTTTCAGATCTAAAATTGAAAAGTTGGTGAAAATAATTTTTTCTCATGTTTTTATGATTATTTTAGTTTAAATCGATAAACCGCAACATTGTTTTTCCGGATAAAATTTCGAAATTTTTAACCTAAGTTTCTGAACATTATGAGTGTCATGGTATTTTTCCAGAATGTTCATGAGTTTAAATTTCAAATTTCAAATTTATTTGAAATTTTTATGATTTATTTGAAGTTTATAGCTTTTTATAATAATTTTAAGTCCATTATGAACAAATATGAGTTAATTATGGTCAAAAAGTTAGTGGAGACTAATTTTGAGTCCTAAGGAGTTAGGATAATTAACTTGAGCATAAATATGAATTTATGTACATAAATATGAATTTATGTAATTTTTGGTGATTGTAAAATGTTGAAATCACGCAAATCCGTAAAAACCGAGTTATATATGATATTGGCTAATTTAAAGGCGATTTAGCATAAAATTGGGCATGTTCATACATATTATAATGCTGCATATTTCAATTGTTGAATGGATTTTATTTATGTAATTTTGAATTATGTAATTTTACTTAGTATGGCCTTAGATTTTAATTGGTATTACCCGAAATGATGGGAATATCGATTCGGTTGTAATTTTTATTGTGATCTCGTATCACCGTCTTGTAATTTAATAGATTTATTTTATTATAGTTACAAATGTATAATAGGAATTATGTAATTTATTATGTAATTTTAATTCATTTCGGAGTTCCCAAAGCCGGATTTCTTCAAGATGACGATACATAAAGACGGTGTTACCTCGAGATGCGTGCCACAACCGAAGTTCAAGGGACCAATGGAGTTGGTTTCCGAATATGTAATAGTTAAACAGTTTTCTATTTCTAGGAAGGCCATACTAGGATTTTTTTATGTTTTGCTTTTTATTTATGTTGCATGCATCGCTAAATCGCCATAACTAAAACATGCATCGTACTAATCGAGTCCTTCGACCGTGTCAATTAGAATTATCGTAGTTCACCGCTTTAGTTCACTTAAAACGTGATAGATAATAAATTGACATGACCTCTCGCTAAAACAATTAATTGAGATATAGCCTTACCAAATAGTAGAAACCATGAAAACCTATTTCGTGAGGGAGTGCACTCGGCCCTACCGGGGTACAAACCTTGTTACGTAGGGGAAGTGGGTGATAAGTGTTAATCCACCGAGTTCATGTCAATGAAGGTTTCATCGGCCATACCGTGCCTAAATTGATGTGGATTTGGATCATGGACACATTTATTCGAAATTTGGATTGAACTCAACAAAAGTTTTTCGATAAGGGTTTCATCGGCCATACCGTGCCCTTGTCGGATGTGTTTTGGGCTATAGATAATTATTAGAGTAATTTTTATCGACCAAGAGTTCTAAAAGTAGAATCGATTAAAGCGTTAATCCACCGAGTTATATTGACAAGGGTTTCATCGGCCATACCGTGCCTAAGTCGATATGAATTTGGATCTTGGAATCATTTATCTAGTTGGGTAGAGGTCACTAGAAAAATGCATAAAACTTGTTATCTACAAGTATTATTAAAACGATAAATGTTAAGTTTTCCACTATTCCGTTATCATATTGTTCTATTTCTTTACCACAATTCATATACGATATCATTTCGATTTTACAAAATCTCCTTTAAAACATCGTAACTAGAGACAAATATGAATTTGCTTCTAAAACCTCAAATGAACCATTGCTAAAAATCTCTTCTAAAGAGTATAGATTAAAGTTATCTATTATCAAACAGGTTTTTGATTCTAGACTAACACATCTACTTATAATGGATTGTTTTTCATGTACTTAAAAGAATTAAGTACCTTGAAATGATTGTTTTGGTAATTAGTTTTGTCAGAATTCGTAATTGACCAAAATAATGCAACCACCTCAATGAGAGTTTTTAAGACTAAAACGAACAAATGAAGAGTGTTCTTCATGAATTCAATTTTGCTTCTCAAAGCAAAGACTCATTGAAATGAGTGGGAGCATTCTCTTAAACCGTTAAGATAAGGACGAGGTTCAAGAAGTAAAGATTATAATGGAATTGATACAAGGTAATGTTAAAAGTAAAGTTGTTGAGAATGACGATACTAAACCTATCAATCCCGACCGATAAAGTTTCCATTGTCTTAAATGTTGGACACGAGAAAGGAAACTACCCCAAATTATTGAAGAATCAACAAGTTAGTTGTGGGACATCTAATGGGATCTTCTTCTTTAAATGTTTATTTGATTAAACATAAATTTTGCTAGTACCACTTCGTCAATATTAGAAACCAGTGGTGGTTTTCATCATTATGTTTGATACATAAGATGATTAGAATATGACGACTAGCAACAATGAAGTCGAGAGATAGAGTCATTGTGTACTAAATCTAGTTTTGGGTTTAGAGTTGTACTTAATTATGACTATTAAGTGCATAAACTCTAAATAAGAATACAACTTGTTAAGATACAAAAGAGGTTTCACTTTTGTGACCCTATACACCACGATTTGATGTATGGCTAGCCCATTATCAAGGTGATTATATTCTAAACCAAACTAGAATGATATATCATGAAGATGATGCAAGACTCAAATTGGTAACCCAAGATTAAACCTTAAATTTTGGAATGATAAACGCAAAGAGTTATCGAGTACTCTTGAAACCATTAGATTGTTAATGGTATATGCGTATCTTGCATTCAAAGCAAGATGTCTCGTGCCTTTTGGTTGAAAAGGAGATCGAGGTTGTAAATCATTGATCCAAAATAGGTTGATCATTTTCTTTTACCAACGATTTAAGTTGATGAGGTAAATAGAGAAATCTTTTGAAGAAGTTCAAAGAATTCAAGGAATCACGATTTAGTCGTGATGGGATTATCAAAGTGAAGACTTTGATATAAGCCAAAGGAAATGTGATATAGTATCACAAATTAATCTCTCTTAAGCACGCATTATGGAGTAATGTGTGGCTGGATAAGAAATCAAACGCTATTCGATATGGTTTGGACTTCAATCAAGTTACTTTGAGTTACTTGATCCTTTTGGGGATTTTATCATTTTTGTCTAAATTATTTTTCCACTAAATAGAATCATATGAGATATGAAATGGTAAGGGTACCATGTTTGTAAGTTTTCACAAGAAACAAATGCTCATTTTTCCTTATGATAATCACGAGTACACCAGGTTTGTGGCTCGTGAAGCTGTCTTTCTAAAATACAAGTTTATTTCTAGAAGACAGAGTGGGAGAAAATTATTCAAGAGCCACAAAGAATGTCATGTCGCAAGAAACAGGTCTTTCTTGGCTACATGGGACGTGTTGTGTAAGACTTTGTTTCGTTAAAACCTAGGAGGTTAAATTCGTCACTTGTTAAAGATGATGAATTCAAGCTACTTTTAAGAAAGTAAAGAGCTTATAACTTACAAAAGAAATTGTTTGATTCAAGTTGATTACTTCTAGAAAGTAATGAACATATGACTTACATAAAAGTGTTTAAGTCACAACTCAATACACGGCTTAGAGCCATGAAAATCCGAAACAAAAAGGCTTGATTAGTGACAAAGGGTTTTGCACTAATAAAGAGAGATTTCAAAGCAAGATTGGCCGCAAAGAGTTTTGCACTGATTGAAATGCTTAAGTCTATTTGGATCTTCTTAGGGATTGTGTTTCATTATGAGGATATGAATACAACAAGTGAATCTAGAACCCACTTCTTCAATAGAAGGAATGTATTCAATACATGTCATGAGTTTTATAGATTCTTGCAATCCTAAGATAATGTGAAACTTAAGAGAGGGTCTTAAGTAGGACATCAATGAGTTAGAATCAATGTTTTGATCATGTTATAAAACTTTTCTCGATAAGACGAGAAGTTGTTTTTATACATGAAGTTTAGTGGGAGTTACGGAAATTTTATTTAGTCCGATATGTGGATGACATATTGATCATTAAGAATGATTTAAGACTTTTGGAGTAATATAATACATCTTTAATATCCAGATTTATGAAGATAAATCTACATGATATTAGCGTCAATAAGAAGTCTTATGTTGATAAGATTCATGACTAGTTCAATTAAATTGAACATATTTGATTGATTCCATTTGCTTCCGCTGCCGGATCAATTAAATGAGTAATGATGTATAACACTTCATATACTTTGAGTATGATGAATTGTTTTCAAAATCGAATTTAAGTAATCTTTATCAAGTAAGCCATGAAGATTACCCTTAAGTGCTTGCAGAAGCATTAAGGAAGTAAAGCAAAGTGTTTATGATGCAATTTTGTGTAAGGGTATTACACAAGTGACAATTGACAATTGAGATTGCGCATGGTTTCGACAAAACCATAATCAAAACACATTAGGGTGGTTAAGAGACCATTATGGCTATGATAATTAAGAAGTAGATTTTCTAGAATCGTTCTAGGCAATAAAGAACAATGAGAGATATTTATAACGGAAATTGAGTACACTTGCAATCATGAGATGTGCAAGAAGGATGAGTCCCGCACACTGTGAAAACAGTGGGAGCTATTCTTAGGCTAGAGGGCCTATGTCTTGATTGGATCTCGACACGTACTCAGAAAGTTTTGTAATGCAAATGTGTACATTACAAAGGAAAACGAGTATGTAGTAAGGTTGAGTAAGGTATAAGAAGTTGATAAAACCTACTAACCAAAGCCTTCTCAAAGGCTAAACATGATGAGTCATGTCATTTCAATTGAGTTGAAATGAACAACTACGTACAAGATCAAATTAGATTATAGATTATGAAATAGTAATCAGGCATTGACTATTCATATGTGATAATCACATTTGTCGTTCGAGTTTTTCTTTAAAAACTCCTTTTATACTTTGTTACATCCAAACGGGTTGTAGAGACAATTGAACCCCGTTAAAGTGAACACGGATTAACATTGTATTCGCCCATAGTCACTTGTATGAGGTGACATCTCGAAGTGACTAGAGTGTGATGCGATTGATGGCAAGTTCAAGTGCCATAGAGTCATGTGAGATGACTAGTCGATCACATAGGCAGACTGTTAGGAACATTTTGTCGGGCCTAATGACCGCTTATAGAGTTCTGGCAAATTTATATAGCCTGGTCGTGGCGAGAGCTGCTATAGTATTCAAATGAGTCGATTCTTTTGACTAAAGACTATTCTCCTAAGATGGCACAGTTTCAGATTAACTTTGATTTGTGTTACTACGACCTTCGTAAATGGGGTCAAATGGGCATATTTTGGGTTATGATGGCTGTGGCTAGTCGAAGGGAATGAGTGCGATAGGAATTGTCCACCCCTTTGTCAGGGTTATAACAATATCTCAGGGCCACTCGAGGAGTAATGAACTGGAAATGCGTGGCCACGCTCGGAATATATCCATGGTGGATAAATCCGGTCAATCAGTTATTCTCCAGATCGAGGAAACCACTCACGATATGATCACTTGCAAGTACGACCTGAAAGACACCTTGCATTGAGTGGGAGATAGTAATAGGACAAGAGAATTGGTGACGCACACTTGTCGAGGACAAGTGGGAGATTGTTGGGAAATGTGTCCTCAACAATAGTGCGATCACATGATTTAAATATCATTATTAAATCTCATATAAAGAATACGTAAGGGATGATTCAATTATATAGTCAACTGATCAACATTAATCGGTAACGATTGGCTTGCTAGAGTTTGACGTTATCGTCGTGGGGACGGTGGTGGTCGATTGATCCCTTAAGGTCACACCTAAAGGATGATGCCCTTATCTATAAAGTTAATTATTTGTATGTTGATACAAGTTGATTAATTCCTTAAATATGAACAGTTGATTTTTAATAAGAGGAAATATGTATCTTATGTTAATGTGATTAAATAAGATCACATTTAGTGGATTAATATGTTAATTCACTAAATTAAGTTGAGGTTTTAGAATAGTTTGGAGGTAGAGGTAATTAGTTATTTACATTTACAAGAGGTTGTGAATTTAACTAACTAGCTATTATGGGACTCATTATATGTTAATATAATGATATAATATTACTCAAAAAGTTGAGTGGATATATGTTTATTAATTTGTGTCATAATTGTTGTATGATCAAATTAATATTTAATTATGTGAGATAATTAAACATGAGACTTATAAGCATTTGTGGGACAAATATTATAAGACAAATATGGACCATATTAAGAGCAAAGGGCCGCACCATCAAGTGTGTAAGAAGAGCTTTTTGGTTCTTTTGTAATTTACTCAATTATTCTCTAAAGACACCATTATGATATGCTTTTCTAAAGAGAATTTTAAAGAGTAAAAAATTGGCTTTTTGAAGGCCAAAGGGCCGTGGCTCTTGAGGGCTAATAATAGCTTTTGGTGCTCATCTTTTTACTCCATGATATTCTTAATATGACATATGCTGAATACCTCTAAAAAAAAACCTCTGAAAATGTTCATCTTCTTCTTCATCAAAAATATGAATTTTGATTCAATTTGTTCATAAAGGTTACTAATATTATTAGTGTAATATATGAGTATTAGTAATCAATTTTAAGGTAAACTACTAAACAAATATCTAGCACATATAGTTTAGTGGAGATATGGGATAATCTTGGGTGCAATCGAGAGGAGTGACTTCTATACTTGAGGTCTTTGGAGGATCATCCTAATACTCATTATAGCTCAAGAACAAGTGAAGGTAGGAGACCTTACTTGTGCCCATATATACCGATATTGCAATGTAAGAATAATGTTTCTTCCTTACTTTGTTTTAATGTTTGCATGCATAAGATCATTAGTTAATTTTATGACAAATTAAATTTATACATATATGAGTATGTTGTTAGGTATAAAGATCTACCTTTCCTTCAATTAGAATTATTAAGGACTACTAATATATTAATCTAGTTAATTAGTGTATTAGTTTTAAGGGAAAGTCTTGGGTGCAATTTTTAAGGAGTATCTCTATACTTGAGGTTGGAGGATCATCCTATTATTCATAGATCAAGAACAAGTGAAGGTAGGAGACCTTACTTATGCCCATTTCGTGCCTTTCTCAATGTAAGGAAATCGTTTTTCTTATTCTTTTGCTATGCATGCAACTAGATCCAAGATATATATTAATGAGTAATTAATAAAATGAATTAGATGAGTCTAATAAGGGGTATATGAACCTAACAGATATCCCTTATTTCGGAGCCAACTATAACTTGGCCCTGTACATCACCGTGCAGTGCCTGAAGAAGAACATACCCATGGTCCTACTGGATGACGGATCTGCAGTCAATGTCATTCCCCTCAAAACGGCTCATAGACTGGAGATCAAGGAAGCTGACTTAATCACAACCAATCAAGGAGTGCGCGCCTAGGACGACACTCGCCGTAAGGTCGTAGGCCTCGTCACCCTGACCGTCGCAAGGGACCCTTGGAGAGACAAACTTTAACACACATATGAGTATACTACATGTAAAACATGTAAAGATTCAAACTTTAACACACATATGAGTATACTAAAACATATAAACACACAAAATTGACATAATGTCGAGTAACCTATCACCGTTACCTTTTAGCTATTCTATGAACACGATTCCGACTCAATACTATCCCGGAATGCTTAATCTTCATCCTAGAACAAGTTTAAGGAAAAAAAGGTGAGAAAACTCAAAAACCCTAATGCCGACTGAGAAAGCGATTGCTCATCTACAACTAGGGCATTAATTTCCTTGATTATGGCTCGTTTTTCTTCATCAAAATCACCAAAAAAACATAATAAAAGTAGTAGTAGTAGTAATGATTCACTGCAAGGGAGTGACAGAAGGATTGGATGTGAGAAGAGGCAGGGGCCAGAAGAAGATGAAGTTTTACATACAAAACCCATGCATGAAGTTAACTCGATCCCTGGCTTGTCCTTTGAGGATGAGGAGAATCCAGACGACAACATATAATGGGTGACAAAGAGGGGTAAAAAGACAGGTAAACAATCCATAGTAGTTGAGACAGACGAGAGTAGTGAAGAGAATAGTGAGACTGATATGGAGGATTTGCTGCAATTCACAACTGAAGATGTAAGTGAAGAAATTGCTTACTGGAACCAGGTTGTTTACTGCTTTGTTCTTGGTGCAAACCCTCCTTGGGAGGTTTTGCAGGGGTATGTGCATAGAATTTGGGGACGTCATGGTATTGACAAGATTTCCTTTTTGCCAAATGGTATTTTTTTTGGTAAGATTTAAGGAGATGAAGGATAAGGAGGAGGTTTTGAATGCAGGATACCATATGTTTGATAACAAGCCCCTGATTGTTAAGCCCTGGCAAGAGGATGTTGATCTTTTGAAGGAGGAAGTGAAAGTTGTTCCTGCGTGGATTCGTATACATGGCCTGCCTCTCAAGTTTTGGGGTACATGTTTACCTTCCATTGCTGGACTTATTGGCCCTTATGTGAAGTCTGATGCTGCAACTATGGAGAAAACTGGACTGGGATTTGCTAGGACAATGATTGAATTAAAGGTTAGGCAAGCATTTTCTTCATCAGTTAAATTTCGAGATAACAATGGAAATATTGTCCAGCTAAAAATTGAATATGAATGGAAACCAATCTTGTGTGGAAAATGCAAGGGATTAGGGCATGAAAGTAAGAATTGCAGAAAAGATCAGCACAGGTTTACTCAGTCCAGGCCTAGTGTTAAAAGAGTTTGGAGACCTATTCCTAAGGCCAATGTGAGTAACCCTACTGTATCTGATAAAGAGTTCCCTGCTCTGTCTACTGTGATAACCCCTCGTCTGATTGAAACTTCAACTCCTGAGCCAGTTGCTGCTGCAGAACCCCCTGTATCAGCATCTGAACCTCCTGATGTTGCTACTGATATTGACAGTATTCAGGTGGAAGATGTTATAAATCAGGAAACTGAAAATTTGGAGAATCAGGTAGTGGATATTGGTGACCCTAATAATAATATTAATAATCATGAATAATATAGGGTTCTGGAATGTTCGTGGCATGAATAGTGTGAATAAACAAAAAATAGTTAAAATTTTTATTCAGAATAATGAAGCTTGTTTATTTGGTCTGTTAGAAACAAAAATAAATGGTGTTAATGTAGGAAATATAGCTCATAATATGCTTGAAAGGTGGAGTGTCACAACCAATTGCAGCTTGCATAAAGGAGGAAGGGTCTGGTTATCATGGCGTCCTAATATTTTTGAAGTTCATATTATTCAATATGATTCTCAATTTATTCATTCCAAAATTATTATTAAAGCAACTAAGAAAGTTTTCTTCCTCACTATTGTATATGCTTTTAATGAGGGCTCTGAGAGACTGGATTTATGGGATAAGTTGAGGTCTATTGCTGGTCACTGTGCTGTTCCATGGGCTTTGGCTGGTGATTTCAACACTGTCATTTCCTCTGATGAGAGATTGGGAGCTGCTTCTAAACAGGAGGACATGGATGCTTTTATTGATTGTTTGTCTGCTTGTGGTATGATTGATATACCTGCAACAGGAGCTTTCTTCACTTGGACAAATAAGCAGGAATCTAACCACATGAAATTTAGTAGACTAGATAGATTTTTGGTCAACCAAGAATGGATATATGAGTTTCCAGATATGAATGCTCATTTCCACCCTAAGGGGATTATGGACCATACTCCTTGTATTGTCAGGAATATTAGATTGGATGGTAGGAGATCTACTAGTTTCAAATACTTTAACATGTGGAGTGGTGCTCCTGCTTTCCTTGAGACTGTAAAGAACACATGGAGTCAACAGATAAGTTGCACAAAGATGTTTGGGGTGGCTAAGAAATTGAAAGCTCTCAAGGGTGATCTCAAAATACTTAATAAAGAATGCTTCTCTGATGTAGAACTCAAAGCCAGTCAAGCTATTATTAACCTTGAGGATATTCAGCTGCATCTCCAGGAAAGGTATGATAGACCTGATCTTATTGCTCTAGAATTGAAGGCTCTTGATGAGGTGAAGCATTGGTCTAAAGCAAGGGACAGTTTCCTACAGCAGAAAGCAAAGACTCAATGGCTAGATGAGGGAGACAGCAATACAGCCTATTTCCATAATATCATTAAGAAACGATGCCTGAGAAATAAGATTGTACAGATTGAAGATCAGAATGGCAAATTATGTACTGATACAGTCAGTATTCAGGAAGCTTTCTTGAATTTCTATCAGGGTTTATTGGGTAGCCAGAAAGGGACTGAACAGGTGAGAAGTGAGGTGCTGCAAATAGGACCCTATTGTAATGAGAACCATACTATTTCCTTATTAGCTCCTGTCACTAAGGAGGAAATTAAAGGGGTAGTGTTTTCTATTCCTATAGACAAAGCACCAGGGCCTGATGGTTACACTAGTGGCTTCTTCAGGGACTCCTGGGACATTGTTGGGGATGAAATTTGTAGTGCTATAATGGATTTCTTTGCTACTGGTAGTCTGCTCACTCAGATAAATGCTACCAATATCACTCTTATTCTAAAATGTGACAGACCTACTGCTGTTAGCCATTTCAAACCTATAACTTGCTGTAATCTGGTCTACAAAGTGATTTCAAAATTGTTGTGCAATAGATTATCTCTGGTTTTACTTGATATTATACATGAGAACCAAGGAGCCTTTATTAAAGGCAGGTCTATCATTGAAAATGTCCTTATCTGCCAGGATATTATCCATCTGTATGCAACGAAAGCAGTCACTCCTAGATGCATGTTCAAAATAGACTTGCAAAAAGCTTATGATATGGTTGAGTGGGATTTTGTTGAACAAATGCTTCATGGTCTCAAGTTTCCATCTCATTTTATTCAGCTGGTGATGCAATGTGTAAGGTCTACCTCCTTTACCTTGTCCCTGAATAGGAATAACTTTGGTTATTTTAAAGGACAAAGGGGTCTGAGGTAGGGAGACCCTATCTCTCCACTTTTGTTCACTATCTGCATAGAGTATCTAACCAGACTAATCAAATTTGCCACTGATAAATGGCCATTCCAATATCAACCCCTTTGCAAGAATTTGAAGCTTACTCATCTCATGTTTGCAGATGATTTGCTGCTTTTCTACAAGGGTAAGCCTCAGTCTATCTGGCTTCTCATGAGAGCTTTCTCCTCATTCTCTAAGGCTTCTGGCTTGGCTATGAATAATGCTAAGTCTGGAATTTTCTTTAATGGAGTTACTGAAGACATTAGAGAAGGTATTAAATTGGTGACTGGCTTCAGGGAAGGCACCATGCCTTTCAGGTACTTGGGAGTGCCTATTAAGGCTGGTAGGCTTACCAAGCTGGAATGCTCTGCATTAACAGAAAAGATGGTAGCTAGGATTAGAGGATTGGGAGCAAAAAAACTTTCTTATGCTGGCAGGATAAGTCTCATCAATGTTGTTCTCAATACTCTTCAAAATTATTGGGCTCAAATGTTCATTATTCCTAAGAGCATCATCAACCATATTATGGCTATTTGCAGGAACTATCTGTGGGATGGTTCCCCTGACTACCACAGGGTTCCTCTTGTAGCCTGGGATAAGGTTACAATGCCTAAAAAGGAAGGTGGGTTGGGGATTAAAAAAGCTGATGTCTGGAATATTGCCACAGTGGGCAAGTTGGTTAACTGGATCTATTGCAAAGCTGATAAACTTTGGATTAAATGGATTAATGATGTGTATATCAAGAATCAAGACTGGCATAGCTACTCACCTCCTATTGATTCAACTTGGGTATGGAAGAATATTTGTAAAGTGAAAGATAAGCTCAAAAATGGGTATATTGACAGCATCTGGACCATGAGTCCTAAAGGATACTCTATCAAGGGTGGATATGACTGGCTATCTCCTGATCATGTTACCCTTGACTGGACTGCTCTTGTGTGGAACAATTGGAACATCCCAAAACACTCTATGACTACCTGGCTTAGAATGCATGAAGGAATGAATGTGAAGAGTAAATTAGTCAGGTTTGGTTGCTGTGCGGATGATTTGTGTATACTGTGTCAGAGACAGCCTGAAACGGTGGAGCACCTGTTCACAACCTGTGTGTATACTGTCAGAGTTCAGACCCATCTGGTACATTGGTATGGTGGCTCTTTCCCTACTGTGAACACCTTGATTGCAGTCAGCAGGAATAGTATGCAGTGGAAGATCAAGGTTGCCATGTTCAATGCCTTTAACTATGCTATTTGGTATCAAAGAAATAATGCCAGGATTAATGACTGTCTATTAAGACCTGAGATAGTTGCTGCACGAATTGAGGAGGATATTAGGAGAAGAGTTAAACTGAAATGCAAGGCAGTTGATGACCAGATTGTCCTCAGTTGGCTGCATAGTATGGGAGTGATATGATTTGCTTGTACTGGGATTCGATCCCAGAACCTCTTGTAATTATTTGATTTTGTTATGATATATAATATACTCACATTACACCAAAAAAAGGTGAGAAAACTCATCTCACAAAAAGATTTATTTTCTAAAAAGTACAAAATACTAGAACTTTCTTACCTAGACAGATGGAGGACGGAAAAAGGAAGAATTTGGCGTGAAAATGACTCCATTCGGAGGAGAATTGAGCAAGTTATGGTGTTTTGAAGATTTGTAAGAGAAATGTGTAAAAATGGTGATGGTTGTTGAAGATGGTGTGCTGAAATTTTGAGGAAGAAGGAGTAGTTAGGGTTTCCTTCATGAGTTTTATGAGGAGAAAGGAGTACTATGGGAGCCCAATAGTCATACTAGGCCCAAAATGTAAAATTGAGTCGATATACACTAAAAACACGTCCTAAAGCTAGTTATACACTTAAGACGGATACTATTATCATCGTTATTATTATTATTATTATACTTCTAAAGCTATATGTTTATAAAAATATATTTTTAAAGTATAATTAATTTAAGGGTAAATTGATAATTTATACCTAATATAATACACTTTTTCAAACATTATACCTAACATAATTTTTTTCCAAAACTTATACCAAATATATTCATTTTTTCTAAACTTAATACCAAGTTGAAATTCTGACGAATAAAATGACGAATTGACCATTTTGCCCTTTCCATTTAACCCATTAACACTAACTATGCCCAGCAACGATTTCCCCACCACATAAACCAAATAACACCCACAACCGCCACCACATACACACCCCTTTTGCTGGTAATCTCCGCCACACCATCGTCGACGCCCTCTTTCTTGCATCAACGTCGACCTCAACAACCCTAACACTACCCACTGCAACCACCACCCTATCCCTATCCATCTCCAGAAATAGGATACCAACCCACCACCATTCGCACAAATAGTTATACATCACCATCAGAATCCAATAACCACCACTCGCAACTATAATAACCATGAAATCGATGATCCCACAAAGCCAACTTTCTAGGATAACCTTAATTATTATTACCGTCCGACGAAATGCAGATCTGTGCACAACAAGCATAAGAGAAGGCGTGCGTGGTTAAGGACTAGGCTTGGCGACGGTAAGTAGAATGAAGAGAGAAATGTGAGAATTGGCAGAGGTGGCGTAGTCTCATTTCCATAGTGTGTGGCCAGCAGTAGCGAGATGAGGATGATCGAGATTAGGGTTGGAGTGTGATTTGTGAATGTGTGGTAGTTTGAGGAGGGGTTTGGAAAAATTAAAGTTGAGATGGTGGCGGTAGGGAGATGTGGACGTAGCCACCTGCAAGCCCAGCCGATCTGTAGAGATACATCGGTCTTTTTGAAAGCCACGCTCGGCGGCGTAAAAATGCTTTCGACCGGATCGTTTTAGATCGGTCGGTTTCGTCTCGGTAAGGGTCTCGAAATGATTAGAGATGTTCGGAGTCGCCGCCAAGCATTTGTGGGATGCTTGGAACCCGTTCGAATCCACTTTATACCTCGGTCAAACGAAGCACAAAGCAGGGTTTGACATAGGTACTAAAGATGAGGAATCGTCCCTCTTTAGCATCATATCTCTAGAATGACTCTCGTACGCCCTGGATAAGGTCGTCCACTATCCAAAGTTTCTGTGTAAGAGGTGAAAGTACGTATTGGGAAGCCCTTTAATCAGACACCCAATCCTGCCATGAGCGCCTCTCTTGATCGATCTTGGTTGGTTGAATGCAAAAGTTGATAAAACGGTTTAAATGCATAAATGCGCATCCAATAAATTAAACCTAACATATGAGAGCTTTCTAAGTCGGTTGATTTAATCCAAGTATCAAGTATAAGATGTCGAGTTGGATAAATGGTTGATTTGCATGCAAGACGGAAATTAAACATCCATTTACCGTATTAGGTTTATGGTGCATAACGTGATCCATTCGTCTTAGTAAAGCATTTTGCAAATATGATTTTGAATGAGCAAATAGTCATCTGATCTGTCCTATATCTGGGCTAACCGGAGTCGGGAAAAGACGGATTTAACCGTCGTGGTATGAGGAACCAAGGGTGAGAAATGTTTTATGGTTAAAACAAATAAAATAAAATAAAAAGGTTCGAAAATATTTGAAATGGTAAAAACCGATTACAAATATGAAAATGAATTAAAGGGAAAAGACGAGAACAAACACGGTTGAGTTCTGACCTGGACACCCCATTTAGGCGCGGGCAAGCCGGCGAACCAAGGGGCTTCTGTCTCAGGCCAAAAATCAGTTTTGGCTCGTTTATCCCATGTTTTGGATCGTATTATGCATGTTTTAGCATGTTATAGTCATGAAACAAATAAAGACATGATAGAAGAAGGATTTTTACACCCTCATACTTACATGTTTGGTTGTGGCGAGTGATCGACGTAAGTGTAACAACTCGTTTGGTCGGAAAAAACTCGGTTTAAAACCGTTTTGGTAAGTAAAAAGAGTGTTTTAAGATTAGTGACGGTGTGGTGGTCGAAGTGGTCGATCAAGTGATTTAATGCACGATGTCGGTACCAAACAATGTGTAAGGCTTGTATTTACGATCGATAGGTCGTAAATACGCGTCGGATTGTGACTTAGGAAGTCGAGTCGAGAATTTTAAGGGAGAAAAGAGGGGGCGGACACTCGCGTAAGTTCTCAAATGGGGGAATTTGAGGGGTATTTATAGGAAAATGAGTGGTTGTGTGAGTTTTGAGCGACGTGGCCACCTGGGCTGCTCAAAGAGGCACGAGCCACGTTGCGGTCTTCGAGTTGTCTTGTCGCTTTCACACAAACGCAATCATGATTTGTTCCATCCTAGGATTTGTAGTCACATGTTTGGTACTTGACCATTCATGAATCCGGTAAATCTTAGTATAGAAGGCTTTGAATATTTTGTTTTTGGTGGTTGACTCGGTTTGACTCGTTGTTGGAGTCGGGATTTGAATTTTTGAGTCGGTTTTTGGTCCGGTGTCGGTTTTGACTCTAGTTAGTGTCATTGTGACCCCGTCGTCATGCATAAAACACTCCAGGTATTTTTGAAATGTTTTGAGATATTTTATTTTCGAAATCGTTTTAAGTTTTCCGACGTAAAGTTGTACACAAACTGTCGATCAAACGCCGCGATTCCAAAGCATGTTATAGTCAGATAATCATCGGGTGTTTGTTGGAGTCTCAGCAGAGAATCTTGGGTATCTCTGAGCCCCCACTTTGACTGAGGCTTGGACAGGGCGAAAGTCAAAGTAGAGCCCCCAGGTCAATCGAAGATTACAACCTGGAGACCCAAGCGACGTCGAGGCGGCTCGAAAGGATTCAGGCCAAGGACCTGCCGTCGGGAAGGGCGACGTCAAGGCGACTCGAGGGTACAAGTCAAGGACCTGTCGTTAGGAACAGTTTAGAGTGTGTCGACTATCCGTGCGGGTCGTTTAAAGTCCGTTAGACTGCCTACAAAAGCTCGCCAGCCATAAGAAGGAGTCATACCTGAGGCATCTTCGGATATGTCCTTGCGCGCATGCGGACAAAGGCTCGCCAACTGTGGTGCGTACATGAGGAGGGCTCGCCAGCTGCGGTGCGTAGTAAGGCTCGCCATCCATGGTGCGTACATGAGGAGGGCTCGCCAGCCGCGATGCGTAGTTAGGCTTGTCAGCCATGGTGCGTACCTGAAGAGGGCTCGCCAGCCGAGATGCGTAGTAAGGCTCGCCAACCATGGGGCGTACCTGAGGAGGGCTCGCCAGCCGCGATGCGTAGTAAGGCTCGCCAGCCATGGGGCGTATATGAGGAGGGCTCGCCAGCCGCGATGCGTTGTAAGGCTCGCCAGCCATGGTGCGTACCTGAGGAGGGCTCGCCAGCCGTAATGCGTTGTAAGGCTCACCAGCCATGGGGCGTATCTGAGGAGGGCTCGCCAGCCGCGATGCGTAGTAAGGCTCGTCAGCCATAGGGCGTATATGAGGAGGGCTCGCCAGCCCCGGTGCGTAGTAAGGCTCGCCAGCCATGGGGCGTATATGAAGAGGGCTCGCCAGCCGCGATGCGTTGTAAGGCTCGCTAGCCATGGTGCGTACCTGAGGAGGGCTCGCCAGCCGTGATGCGTTGTAAGGCTCGCCAGCCATGGGGCGTATCTAAGGAGGGCTCGCCAGCCGCGATGCGTAGTAAGGCTCGCCAGCCATGGGGCGTAATAAGGCTCGCCAGCCATGAGGCGTAATAAGGCTCGCCAGCCATGAGGCGTAATAAGGCTCGTCAGCCATGGGGCGTAATAAGGCTCGCCAGCCATGAGGCGTAAATGAGGAGGGCTTGCCAGCCGCGATGCGTAGTAAGGCTCGCCAGCCATGGGGCGTATCTGAGGAGGGCTCGCTAGCCGCGATGCGTAGTAAGGCTCGCCAACCATAGGGCGTATATGAGGAGGGCTCGCCAGCTGCGAGGCGTAATAAGGCTCGCCAGCCATGAGGCGTAATAAGGCTCGCCAGCCATGAGGAGGTCGGTTAATGGACCGTGAGAATAGCCGGGTCAAATGGGCTTGTTTTGAAAGTAGCGAACTCATGATGCCGCCGTGGAAATAGTGAATTTGAATTTTCACTATCACTGTTTTGGAAATGAGCGAGTTTCGCGAGGAAGCCCCCTGTTGACATTTGAAGGAATAGTGAATTTGGAATCTTCACTATTCGTTGTTTTTTGAATTTAAAGTGGCAGTTTTGATCGCCGTCTGTTCGAATTTTGAAGGAAATAGCAAATTTTAACTTTTGCTATCACGTTTGGAGTGACGGTTTATGTGCCGCCATTGACATTTGAAGGAAATAGTGAATTTGGAATCATCACTATTATTTGAAGTGACGGTTTACGTGCCGCCGTTGACATTTGAAGGAAATAGTGAATTTGGAATCTTCACTATTATTTGAAGTGACGGTTTATGTGCCGCCGTTGACATTTGAAGGAAATAGTGATTTTGGAATTTTCACTATTATTTGAAGTGACGGTTTATGTGCCGCCGTTGACATTTGAAGGAAATAGTGAATTTGGAATCTTCACTATTATTTGAAGTGACGGTTTATGTGCCGCCGCTGACATTTGAAGGAAATAGTGAATTTGGAATCTTCATTATTATTTCGTTTTTCGAAGGGAAAATGGCGGTTTTGATCGCCGTTTGTTTGAAATTTTTGAAGGAAAATAGTGAATATTGATTTCACTATTTGTTTTTGTATTTGAAAAAATGACGGTCTTTAAGCTCGTCGATGAAAATTTGAAGTTTGTTATGTGGAAATTGGGCCAAAGCCCAAAATTCGCTGAAAGAGTAGGGAACGCCTGATTGAGGCGCGAGCCACCTGGCGAACCAAGGGGGCTTCCCTATTTTTCTGTAAAAGACGCGAGGTTTGGTTGCATATCATCCTCACTCATCTTCAACTTTTCGACACAAAAAAAAACCCAAAAGACGCCATTGTTGGTCCTTTAGCTTGCTTTCATTTGCGCCGATATCATCAATGTCATCTCAAGGTACATATTTCCCTATGAATCCATTTAAATTTGTTGGTCATTTGATAGATTGAATTGGGGCGAGAATATTACCCTAGAAAATTGATTTGGGCGTTTTTTATTGAGCCCATTTCAAGTGAAATTGATGATTGCATTAGGTTAGAAACCTGTTTAGGAGTATAGGGGTGCTTTTAGTTTGCATTTTGGTCCCCGTTCCCGCTCCCTATGCTCAAAAACGTGACTGAGGTGGAGAAACCGTCTCATCTCGCAATGCCAAGTTTATTTGCTTGGGTAGTGGGTCCCACTAGGCTGCATTGTAGTCGGTAAAGACCGTATTTGGCATTATGGACCTTCGTTGGGTATTGTGGGCAAAATTGGAATTTTTGCCTATTGTGACGGTCTCATGTCTGACAAAATAAGCGTCTTTTTGAGCTTGAACTGAGTCAGTTTGCCTTGAAATGGACCTTATTGGTAGTTTAGGTCACCTTGAGGCGTGATGAAATCACGTTTGCCTTTTTGCGGTCGTTTTTGAATTTTTGACCGGTTTGCGTTCAAATTGGCGTATAAATTGCTTTTTTTAGCCGTAGAAAAATTTTCCATTGCATTGGGAATGCATTTTGGTTTGTTGGCGGACCTCGTGTGGGTCTTGGGGTGCCGTTTTTTTGTTGTGGTTGTTTTGACTCGTCTTTTGCTTGAAAAGAAGGGAGATTCGTTTTTTTTTGCGTTTTTTGTTGTGAATTGTTTTTGTTTGCCTGGGTTTGGGCGGGATTGCCCTTGTTTTGCTTTGTAGGTTGTCGATTTTTTTGGATTTTTCCATTTTACGCCGTCATAATGCCGAACTTTCGGCTGACGTTCTTTGATTGCTTTTGATTGCAGGGTATCATTTGGGACCTATGGGGTCCGTTGTGGAGGCCTTGGAGGAGGAAGATGATCCTGGAGGGGAAGAGACGACTGTTTTTTGTTACAGGCTTGGTTATGTTTCTCCCTGGTGGCCTTTTCCCGGCCAATGATCGGGTATCGATCGTTGGTCGTTGTCTGCAGAGGTTCGGATGTCCGATGAGTGGGTTCAGTACGGGCGTGTTTGTTGGAATATGTGTCCTCCGACAATAATGCGATCACAATTGTCGATCATGATGATCACATGTTTAAATCTCATTTTTAAGAATACGTAAGGGATGATTCGTTTTATAGTCAACTGATCAACATTAATCGGCAACGATTGGCTTGCTAGAGTTTGACATTACTGTCGTGGGACGGTGGTGGTTAGTTGATCCCTTAAGGTCACACCTAAAGGATGATGCCCTTATCTATAAAGTTGATTAATTGTATGACGATACAAGTTGATCAATTCCTTAAAATTGAACAATTCAAATTGTGAGAGAGAATAATATTATCTTATTGTAATGGGATTAAATAAGATTTATTTTAGTAATAAAATGTTTTGTTACTAAAATTGTTCATTGTTTGAGAAACAATAGAGATAAGAATGAATGTCTAATTATAATTACAAGATGTTGTGAATTATAATTTTATGACCCATTTTATTTATGTGATCAAGTATCACTAGTCAATTTCTTGTATGTAATTTAATTAATTTTTAAAATGATATTTATGGGATAAATATACATTAAATTAATTAATAACATGTAATATATTGCATGAGACATATTGTGTGACAAATGACAAATTGACAAAATAAAATGGTAGTCCATATTATGGAGGGTGGGCCGAATTGGAGAAGTATGTAGTGGGTTGTGCATATATTATTTTATGTGATAGAATTAAATAATAAGCCTACACTACACTAGTCTTACACCTACTCTTACTCATCTATTTCTTGTGAAGACAAAAAGTGAAAAGTAGATGCCATATACTCCACTCCAACCGTGAACCCTCCACTATGAAGAGGATTAGTTCTCTTATTATTCATTCTAAGATATCACATGCAAAAGTTCATGAATTATTCTCCCTTCTCTCTCTTTAATCTTCATCAAAACATGAGATTTTTGATTCAAATTGTTCATAAAAGATTATTAAAATTATTAATGTAATATATGAGTGTTAGTAATCAATTTTAAGGTAAACTACTAAACTAATATCTAGCTAATATTATTTAGTGGGGATAAGGGATAATCTTGGGTGCAATCAAGAGAAGAATCTCTACTTTGGGATTTTGGAGGATCATCCTTATATTCATTATAGCTCAAGAATTAACAAGTAGGATCTTGTTGGTGCCCAATATGATCAAAAATTTATTGGTGAGAAAACGATTTTCTCATCTTTTGTTATTAAGTTTGCATGCATAAGATCTAATTAATTTTATGACTAAATTAATTTTGAAACATATATGAATATGTTGTATAATGAGATATAGATTTCTAACAAGAGGTATCAGAGCCTTAGGTTGTTTGCATGCAAATCGGTTATAGTTTTTCCGAGTTATATGATTAACATATAAAACTTATAAATTTGTGTTTATTATGATATATCACGAAATTAATTTTGCATGTTAAAGTTTCTGATCCTAAAATGTATTTAGGATATTTTGGTTAATTTATGGATTTTTATTGTTCATTTTATTTTATAATGGCATTAAAAATGTGATTTTATGACAAAAATGTCATTTTCGGACTAAAATTAGCTAAACTTCGATTTTTCCAGTGGTTTTTAGATCTGTTTTCACATATATTATTTTTAGATGACCTGTAAATTTTCATAATTTTTGGAGTTCTTATGCTCGAAATATGGATTTTTCATGATAAAAATCGAATTTAAATGAAAAATAGGTTAATATGAGATAAATTTCGAATATGGTCATAGAAATTTAGTATGTTGTCACATGAAATTTTACAAGATGTGTGTAAAATAATAGGCTATAATGAAGTCTTTATGCATGATTTATGAATTTTTGATGAAAAATAGCATAAATAGTGACTTTAATTAGTGAATAATTGCTAAAACATACTTCATGACTAAGGAAAAACGTCACATGTTGAATTTTATTACCTATTTCAGATCTAAAATTGAAAAGTTGATAAATGTAATTTTTCTCATGTTTTCATGATTATAATTAATAAATCCGATAAACCGCAACATTGTTTTTCCCGATAAATTTTCGAAATTTTTAACCTAAGTTTTTGAACATTATAAGTGTCATGGTATTTTTCCATAATGTTCATGAGTTTAAAATTTCAAATTTCAAATTTATTTGAATTGTTTGTGATTTATTTGGAGTTTATGGCATTTTATTGTAATTTTGAGTCCATTAATGAACAATTTTAAGAAATATAAGTTAATTATAGTCAATATGTTAGTGGAGACTAATTTTGAGTCCTAAGTTGGTTAGGGTAATTAACTTGTGCATAAATATGATTTTATGTAATTTATTGTGATTTTAAAAGGTTGAATCACGCAAATCCGTAAAAACCATTTAATATACGATATTGGCTCCTTAAAGGCGATTTAGCATAAAATTGGGCATGTTCATACATATTATAATGCTGCATTTTATTTATGATTGTCATAATTTTATTTTATGTAATTTTTGAATTATGTAATTTTACTTAGTATGGCCTTAGTTTTTAATTGGTATTACCCGAAATGTATGGGAATATCAATTCGGTTGTAATTTATTGTGATCTCGTATCACCGTTTTGTAATTTAATAGATTTATTTTATTTTAATTACGAATGTATAATAGGAAATTATGTAATTTGTTATGTAATTTGTTTATTCCGGAGAACCTTGAAGACGGTGTCACTCGAGAAGGCGATCCATTAAAGACGGTGTTACCTCGAGATGCGTGCCAAAACCGAAGTTCAAGGGACCAATGGAGTTGGTTTCCGAATATGTAATAGTTAATTAGATTTTCTATTTTAGGAAGGCCATACTAGGATTTAATTTATGCTTTGCATTTTTTTTATATGTCGCATGCATCGCTAAATCGCCATAACTAAAACATGCATCTTTTTTTTAATCGAGTTTATCGACCGTGTCAATTATAATTATCGTAGTTCACCGCTTTAGTTCACTTAAAACGTGATAGATAATAAATTGACATGACCTCTCGCTAAAATAAACAATTGAGACTTAGCCTTACCAAAAAGTAGAAACCATGAAAACCTATTTCATGAGGGAGTGCACTCGGCCCTACCGGGGTACAAACCTTGTTACGTAGGGGAAGTGGGTGATAAATGTCTATCCACCGAATTCATGTTGATAAGGGATGAATCGGCCCTACCGTGCCCAAGTTGCTGTGGATTTGGATCATGGACACATTTATTCGAAATTTGGATTGAGCTCAACGGAAGTATTCGTGACCGTAGTCGCATGTGTTCCGGGCTAAAGATAAATATTAATGTAATTTTATCGACCAAGAGTTCTAAAAGTAGAATCGATTAAAGAGTTAATCCACCGAGTTATATTGATAAGGGATGAATCGGCCCTACCGTGTCCAAGTTAATATGAATTTGGATCTTGGAATCATTTATCATAGTTGGGTAGAGGTCACTATGTAAATGCTTTACTTGTTATTTACAAGTATTATTATAACGATAAATGTTGAGTTTTCCACTATTCCGTTATTATATTGTTCTATTTCTTTACCACAATTCATATACGATATCATTTCGTTTTTTCAAATCTCCATTAAAACATCGTAACTAAAGACAAATATGAATTTTCTTCTAAAACCTCATATGAACCATTGCTAAGGATCTCTTGTTAAGAGTATAGATAAAACTTATTCATTATCAAACAGGTTTTTGATTCTTGACTAACACATCTACTTACAATGGATTGTTTTTCATATACTTAATTGAGTTAAGTACTTGAAGCGATAAATTGTTTTGGTAATTAGATTTGTCGGAAATCGTAATAGACCAAAATACCGCAACCACTTCAATGAAAGTTTTAAGACTAAACAAACGAATGAAGAGTAGTCTTCATGAATATAATTTTGCTTCTCAAAGCAAAGACTCATTGAAATGAGTGGGAGCATTCTCTTAAACCTTTAAGAAAAGGATAAGGTTTTAAAGAAGTAAAATTACAATGGAATTGATACAAGGTAATGTTAAAAGTAACGTTATTGAGAATAACGATACTAAACCTATCAATCCCGACCGATAAAGTTTCCATTGTCTTAAGTGTTGGACGCTAGAAAGGAAACTACCCCAGATTATTGAAGAATCAGCAAGTTAGTTGTGGGACATCTAATCGGACCTTCTTCTTTAAATGTTTATTTGATTGACATAAATTTTGCTAGTACTACTTCATCAATATTAGAAACCGGTGGTGGTTTTCATCATTGTACTTGATATATAGGATGATTAGAATATGACGACTAGCAACAATGATGTTGAGAGATAGAGTCATTGTGTAATCAATCTAGTTTTGGGTTTAGAGTTGTACTTAATTGTGACTATTAAGTGTATAAATTCTAAATAAGAATATAAACTTGTTAAGATACAAAAGAGGTTTCAATTTTGTGACCCTATACACCACGATTTGATGTATGGCTAGCCCATTATCAAGGTGAATATATTCTAAACCAAACTAGAATGATATATCATGTAGATGATGCAAGACTCAAATTGGTAACCCAAGATTAAACCTTAGATTCTGGAATGATGGAACGCAAAGAGTTATCGAGTACTCTTGAAACCATTAGATCTTATGGTATATGCGTATCTTGTATTCAAAGCAAGATGTCTCATGCCTTTTGGTTGAAAAGGAGATCGAGGTTGTAAATCATTGATCCAAAATAGGTTGATCATTTTCTTTTACCAATGATTTAAGTTGACGCTAATGTGTTCACTTAATAAGGTAAATAGAGAAATCTTTGAAGAAGTTCAAAGAATTCAAGGAATCAGGATTTAGTCGTGATGGGATTATCAAGTGAAGACCTTGATGCAAGCCAAATGAAATGTGATATAGTATCACAAATTAATCTCTCTTAGCACACATTATGGGATAATGTGTGGTTGGATAAAGAAATCAAACGCTATTCGATATGGTTTGGACTTCGATCAAGTTACTTTGAGTTACTTGATCCTTTTGAGGATTTTATTATTTTGTCTAAATTATTTTTCCACTAAATCTAAAACGAATCATATGAGATATGAAATGGTAGGGTACCATGGTTGTAAGTTTTCAATAGAAACAAATTCTCATTTTTCCTTATTATAATCACGAGTACAACGGGTTTGTGGCTCGTGAAGCTGTCTTTCTAAAATACAAGTTTATTTCTAGAAGACAGAGTGGGAGAAATTATTCAAGAGCCACAAAGAATGTTATGTCGCAAGAAACTGGTCTTTCTTGGCTACATGAGACGTTTTGTGTAAGACGTTGTTTCTTCAAAACCTAGGAGGTTAAAGTCATCACTTGTTGAAGATGATGAATTCATGTTACTTTTAGGGAAGTAAAGAGCTTAAAACTTACAAAGAAATTATTTGATTCAAGTTGATTACTTATGGAAAGTAATGAACATATGACTTACATGAGAGTGTTGAAGTCACAACTCAATACATGGCTTAGAGCCATGAAAATCCGAAATAACTTCCAAGTGAATTATTAGATATCAAAGCTTGATTGGTTGCAAAGGGTTTTGCACTAGTTGAAATGCTTAAGTCTATTTGGATCTTCTTAGGGATTGTGTTTCATTATGATGATATACATGTAACACCCCCATATCTAGAGGAGCCTTAACTAGGCCTTCCTTAGCATATAAGAGCATTACCATCTCGGTTGCCAGAGGACAGTAATAATCAAATGTCGATAAAAGAACTATTATGTTATATTACAAGTGATTTAAAACCAACTGATGATATAAAAGATACAACTCAAAGGCTACTCGCTATAACTATCAAATCTCGTGAAGACTCATCCCTGCCCGGACTCCAGCTATCAACGATATCAACACCTACTAAGACAGACTGCTCACCATAAGGGATCACGGCAGACACATAAAACAACAAGACAACCACACAAGGTCAGTACTGAGATAAGATATGGCAAAACCAATGACACTTAGCAATACAACACAACACAATCAGGCACACACACAATCACACCCACTCCAACCAATCTCCGTCACCGACTGTCCACTGGACCAGCCCTGCCAGTGGGGGACAGCAGCCGTACCCACCAAATCCCCGCTCATCATACCGAACGATAACCCTGTCCCATTAATGTGCACATCCCCTCTCGTGGCGGGTTCCACGGAGGGCGAAACTAAGGCGTGAAGCTACTCCCGCAAGTGACTCCACTCAGCCGAGAACGCATCTCGAGAACCAGAGATAAACAATCACAATCAACAACCGCTGCAATACGAATACGACAATACACAACAACCACAATACAACCACAACAACCGACACACTAGACCATCTACAGAAACTGTGTAGGCGAACCTGCCTTTAAGCAACTGCAACCAATCCATGCCAACATACGACATATCCAGCAATCAAGCAAAGCCTATAACCACAACACAATCATCTATTACTACCAAGCAAACCCTAACTGCAAAGACAAGGATACGGATGATGATGACGACATACCTATAAAGAGAAACCCGGCAAAATAACGCTACCCGACTTAAGCTATGCTCTCCTAAGGCACAAGGACCTTCAAAAGGCTTCCATGGAGGTTTTATGGTGAAGGGAAGGGAAAAAGGCGACTAAAGGATAGAAGGAATGAGGCGGAAATGATTTGCGGATTTAACAAAACGCGATTAAAAACCCTCGCTGAAAACCCGATACTCGATCGAGTATCCCACATACTCGATCGAGTGACCCCCTACTCGATCGAGTAACCACGCTACTCGATCGAGTAGCCTCTACTCTATCGAGTACCACCCCTAACTCGTCACCCAAGATAGCTTTGGCACGCACATCTATGAACAATTACCGCTCTTAAGGTTAGTCAACGCTGGTCAAAGGGTCTCTAAAAGGGCGGGTATTACAGTCTTCCCCTCTTAAAAAGAACTTCGTCCCCGAAGTTCAACTCACCTATCTCAACGCACTTGACACGGAAACACAACGACCTCACTCCTCTTTCGACACAAGTCACTACTCCCCGGAAATACCATTCCTCTATGTCATCATCATCAACTGTCACTCTATATGTATATATCAACTCTTACAAACTATCATATATAAAACATCAACCTCGCAATACGAACCAGCACAAACAACGATCACCCATCATATATGAGATTACTCATTAGTAACAACTATCAACACGAAACATATCTGATGTCAACTTCATGCCGCACGACTATACCACCATGTTACTCAACAACGCAATTCTACTACGACGCATTGCACCACAACTATCTCTTTATGACCATCTTTTAAACATACTATCAATTTTCACTTCAACGTATGAATTACTCGACGAACTAAAGTAACCAATTACAACTTCATACAATCAAAGTGACCAAGGTAAAAGAAAACTTTGTAAATAAACGACAAAACATTTTAAACGAACAACAACATAATCTCAAAATCAGCCTTTTTATTTTGCGACATTACTCTTCCCCTCTAAAAAGGAACTTCGTCCCCGAAGTTCACCACCAATATACCACACATGTTACTTATTACTTGCATCGTAACATAAATTAAAACCATATCATTTATTATGGACATTACTCACTAATCATATACTCATTAAATTAGAAAACATACACAACCCACCTGAATGACTAGCCGCCGTCGAAAAAGCATGTTAAGCGTATCATCTGAATGTGTATATATAGAATTCGGTGAAATATGACTTGTAAACAAAACGGATGTAAAACAAATGCAATTAGAATAATCACAACTCCACTATTCGTTGCAAATATACGCCTTTAAAACCAAGCACGACCTCCAACAATTGAAATAAATGATCCGAACATGTTATTATTCGCTAATAACCACGTTAGACACCAAACTTGCAATTATATAACAATTAAACAATTTTAATTTTCGAAAAGTTCCTGTAACAGTGCTACTCGATCGAGTATATAGTGGTACTCGATCGAGTGCCCTGCTACTCGATCGAGTGTCTTGGCTACTCAATCGAGTAGCCCTGAGATCAGAATGCATCACTTCTGAAATACCTGCAGCTACTCGACCGAGTATGGGGTACTCTGTCGAGTACCTACAGGTCAAATGCCTTGGAAAACCCGTCATAAACCACATGTATATACATAAAATCGTCACATAACTTGAGTCGGAATGACCTCCTGACTCACAAAATCCTGCAACAAAGTCAACTAGCAAATCCGGCCTTATGGCCAAGCATACAAATCCGAAAATAAAAGTTCTGACAACCAACAACTACCATAACTAACGACGACTACCCTCAACCAATCACAACAAGGATAAAGAAATAGGAGTATCACTCCTCCTACTGCTGCTGCTGCTCCTCCTCCATCACATCATCACCACCTGTGGACAAGGCCCTCGGGAACTGCGTCCGCGGGATCCACACTAGGCATAATCGACTCGAGGTTCTTTCGAATCGAATTAAGACATATTAGAGTCGCCACCAAGTTTTTTGGGAACTTGGAACCGTTCAAGTCAACTTTACACCTTTCATCGAAAAGCATAAAGCCAATCGACTGCGAGTGATTAAAGATAAAGACTTGTACCCTATATCACTCGATTTGAATGACTCTCGTAATCCAATGGTATTTAGACGGATCCACAAACCATAGATCTTGAGTAAGGGGTGAGGGTACGTGTTGGGAAGCCCATAAGGACACCCAACCCCGCCCGTCAATAACGGCCTCTACTAAGTAAAGTATGGATTTCAAACAAGGTCATAGCTACTACGGTATATGATATGCAAACATCGTTTTAAACCCTAACATGTTACAACAATTTCTATGTCGTTTTAAATGCAACTAAACTAACTTTGTCAAAGTTGTAATTTAGCATGTGGGTTGATTAATCTAAGCAACATATAAACGAAAGCAAACAAGGCTTAGGGGGGAATGGGGGAGCCGTTGGGATCTACCTATTAGAAACCAGGCATTTCATGCCGACACAACAATAAGTTAAAGATACAACTCGATCTAAATACAATTGCTACATACAGAACCGTACACGACACATTACACGGCCAATCGGCCTAGGAAACCGTGCACAAGAGGGGTGGCCCACGGCTTACATGACTCACGGCCTTGGGTCACTCCTCGTGATGTGTGCTTTCACTTAATCTCATCGAATTAGACATAGGGCTACGCACCAAAGCATACATTAGCATAAACCGGGCCATGTTGCTTTAGACAACATGCGATTTACTACGCTCTTACATGCATTAGGACACAACCATCTAACCAAACAAAACTAAGGTTTTTGAAAGAGGTTTTGACTCGATAAAGGGAAACTAACTTGAAAATTACAACTCGATGAACAAACGATAAATTACAAGCGACAAAACAAATAAAGAACGAACGATGCAAAAACAAACGGAACAAGAAAGGCCAAAGGCCACGGCCAAACCTAGGTCCTAGGTCAGGTTCATTAGGTTAGATAGATGATTGCGAAACGGGATAGGAAACAAGTTAGAAAACGAATTAGAAACAACGTTGATCGATTGGAAGAATGTCGCGCAAAGGTGTATTCTACACGGCCTAAAAGGGGTCAAATTAGGTCAAGTTTGCTAATTAAGTTAACTCATCGAGTGTTAATAAGTAGGTGCTAGTCACGCACTCTTATACTAGCGAGAAATTAGGTGAAAGAGAGAGATGCATTCATTAAGTTACAGAATTGTCGATTGATTTTAAAGCTATGTCGATGTACCCTAATGTGTCTAATTAGGTTATCAAATTGATCTAATTTCATCTAAATGAGTTATATGTTAACAATCAGAGGTTATACTAACATGTGACGGGTCCTAAGATGGGTCGAATCACACGAGAGAAGAGGAGGTGTCAAAAGCGAAGAACGAAGTTAAAATTTGTTTTATTAATGCCCTACCTTGAACACGAGGATATGTAAATGAGACGGGGGTGTACGACCGACTGATGTAGCGGTTTCTTTCCCATCTCAAGTCAACGCGGGTGTTCATGGTGGTACTTTAACTCATACTCGGACTAAACTAGTTTCGTAGTTAATTAGAACAATCGATAAACAAAAAACGATAAACAAACAAAAGCAAACTATAAAAAAACAAACATAAAAAAACGAAATAAAAGGGAGAAAGAAAAGGATTTGATGCACCCTCAACCTACATGTATCGTTGACACCGTCTTGGGTCGTAATCGATGGTAGATTTTATCTCGAGAGGCCGTCGTCGACGAAGAAACAAAGCAAACACGCGTTTTTATCGAATCTGGACAGCAACTTTCAAACAGCGATTTCTCCCTCGTTTCACGATGAAAATTCGATTTAAAAGATGTTTTGAAAACTAGAAAGAGAGGAGAACAGAGATCTTAAAGCAACCCCTGCTCGTTTTGAGTTATTGGGCACGAAAAACGAGCACAAACAGAACTGGACAGACAGGAACAAACCGCGAAAACAGAGTGTATAACACTCTGTTTTTCGAGGGATTTCGTGTACTCTCAAGGGCAATTTGGCTCGTAAATCTTTGTCTAATGTGTAGATGGATGTTATATGGTTAATTAGGAACAAGAAACTCGAGTTTTGATGGAGGTTTGAAGGAGGAACGAATTGTTTTTCGAAGAGGACACACAAATAGTTTCAGTTTGGATGTCGGTTTTGTGGAAGGTTTTTGAGAGGCAATTAGGGTTTGTTTCTGAGGTTTAAAGCTTGTGAGTGAAGGTAGTATGTATGTAGAACTTAGAGGAATGAATGTATGGTGAAGGGGTAGTATTTATAAGGAGTTTAAGTAGGGTAAAAGAGAGGGAGAGGCAGTCGGGCCTGCTCACGCATAGCTGCTGTCCAGCAGCTTTTGTGAGGCTTTGAGGGGGGTTTTCTTGGTGATTAAGCTAGGGTAATATGGGTAGGATACTAGGGTATGGGTTAGGGTTAATGGGTACGGGTTTTGGTGGTATTTGGAGCGGGTTTTGAGCTCGGGATTGAGCTGCCAAAACAGGGGGGCTGCTTGTTTGTTGCGGGCTGTTTGGGGGGTGTTTGGGATGGAATTTTGGGCCGTGGATAGGGGGTTCGAGCTGGGGTGGATGGGTATTAGTCTAGGTTAGTTAGTGTACTCGATATTCGTGCCAACTCGCAAAGAAAACGGGCCCAAAAACCGAGCTAAAATCGAGCTCAAAAACATGCTTTTAAAACGAGTTTTCTTCGCTTTTAAAATCGATTTTTCAAATCAATTAACACATTAAAATAAATGATTTTTCAAATCAAATATACTCACAAAATGATTTTTCAAATCGATTATTTATTTTATTTTCAATAAAATAAACTTGGGAAAATAAATTCAAAATAAAATAAAGTAAATTGAATTCACCTCAAAAAAAACATTAATTTAAATATCATTTAAAATAATAAAATGAACTCACTAAAAAACATTAATTTAAATATCATTTAAATTAATAAAATACTTCATCGACGACGCCCATTCTACATCGTAAAACGAACCCAAATAATGACAATGACAACTAAAGAATACATGTGTCCTATCATCACCGGGTGTTTGTCGGGTTCTCTATAAATTCCAATATCGACGGATACGGGTATCTACAGAGCCCCCACTTTGACTGAGGCTTGGACAAGGCGAAAGTCAAAGTATACCCCAGGTCCCTCTCGACCTGAGGATTCTTCGGGTCGTTTATAGTCCATTAGACTTGCGTATATAAGCTCGCCAGCCATAAGAAGAGATTATACCTGAAACTTCGCTGGGGACTGACTCTTGCTTCTGTTGCGTCGAATTATCATCGTTGGTCGTCGACCCATAAATTGCATATATGGTGGATTGAGCCTTATCCTTAGGCGCCTACGTATCCGTTTCTGACGGAATCAAACCCGCGTCGTAGTTCGGCAGCTGCTGACACATGCCCAAAGTTTATCATCTGCTGGCGTATGTCCAAAATTCATCATCTGCTGACATTTGCCCAAAATTTATCATCTGCTGGCGCTTGTCCGAATGGGACGGGACTTTCCAAGGAGGTTGCCGCCGCTTTCATCATTTGCTTTCAGCTACGGAATTCTTCCATTTCATACTCTTGTATTGAATTGAATTCTGAGTGGATGTCATCCTTTTCATCTTGATAATGGTCTCTGAAGCCAACGGCTTCAGAGCCCCCAGTTTGCAATGGCTCTAAAGTCGAAGACTTTAGAGCCCCCAGTTGAAGCATATCCTGCTACATTTGAAACATAGAAAATATACGAGCAATAATCATCACTTAAGCACATTTGGATCATCAATCTTGAAATTGGATCATTTGAAAGGTTGGGTCATCGACCCGAAAATTGAATTTGAAAATTTTGAATAATTGGGCCATCGACCCGACCTTTGAATTTGACATCACTTGGAATGTTGGGTCATCGACCCGAAATTTGAGTTTGATAGACTGGGTCATCGACCCGAAATTTGAACATGTTGAAAATTTTGAATAATTTGGCTATCGACCCAAATTTGGAATTTGAAATGAATCAATTGGAAGTTGGGTCGTCGACCCAAAATTTGATTTTGAATTTTGAATTTGAGATTTGAACCTCGACTTGGATTATCTATCCATAATGCGCAAAAAGTTTTTGAAATTTTGAAATTTTGAAATATCTGGCATTTTGAAATCGAACCTTGATGGGTGAGCATGAAATACGACTCAGACACTCCGTATGACTCGTAAACAACGTGGGCGTAGCCCGCTACCGTAAAACAAAAAGGAAAATAAAACCGTAAGTGTGCACGGGTTTTAATTCAATTATTGACTTGTTGGGGGTAGAAATGTAAATTGGCCGTTCCGGCGCCAAAAGATGGCAAATGGGAATCACAAGGTCGTCGAACTTGGGACGGAGATTTCGTATGGCATGGGCGTGCTCCTGAGGGCACACGGGAATCAAGATCACTTGGCATTGACAGGGTGGATTAAACTCACGGAGCAACAACGTTAGCTTCGCCTAGACATTAAACCCAGACTGATTTTATGAGAACAGTTGGACATCACACATCACTCTTGTTGGGAACATTCTGCCACTCTTCTCCTCGCCTCCTTTCTTTTCAGCGAGTATTCATCATTTCTTGCCACCGCCTTCTTTCTTTTCAGCGGGCTTTTACTATTTTTCTTCCACGCCTTCTTTCTTTTCAGCGGGTTTTTCATATTTTCTGTTCCCAACACAAACCTGCATCTATATGACTCGGCATCTTTGCCTAAACCGTTCGATAAAGCTCATTCTGAGACTTGATACTATTCATCCGAACCTATATCCTTATCCTAGCCTACATCGAGTGCTAAGACCGACTCAAACAAAGGTGGCTTCATTTGGACTTGGTTAAGACCCGTAAGAAACCGACAAGATGACAACTTGGTTGATGAGTGGATTGAATCCTTATTCCGAAGGACTGCCTACGTATTCGCGTGGAGCGAAATCAAATCCGACGTAGTTTGATCGTGGTGCATAAACTTGGCATTTTGATTGTGTGTACACACTCGAAGGTTTCACCTAAGGTATCATGTCGTATCCCATTCTAGCCTGTAAAGTACTGTTAAATCCCGTGTCTAGGGTTGGTACAACAGGTTGTGGTTTTTTGGGATGTGGAGCTTGGTAATAACAAGTTGGAATGGTTAACCATCATTCTGAAGGTTTGCTTTGTGGTGCTAAGGCCAACGGGTTATGGCTTACATCGTGGTTGGAAAAGGTGTCTCGGTTTTGATGAAATCCGAGTGCAAATGGGTTGGAAAACAATGTGGGTTCAAATCTCCATATCTGGACCCTAAAGGTTTGGGTGTAACGACCTGGCGGAATGATTCTCAAAATTCCCGACTATCCCTTTGTAACTGTCTCTGGAAGGACTTAGAGGGTAAAGAGGTTACTACTTAAGCTTTTGGGCTTCGCCCATTGAACTTCAGCTATGGGTACTTGACTTGAATTCTGGCTTCCGTAACTTCGACATTCAACCAAAAAGCATTCCGCAATAACTTCAACATCTTTTTTTTTCTTTTTTTCTTTTTCTTTCATCTTTTTTTCTTCATTTTTCCTTTTTTTTTCATTTTTTTTTTCATTTTTTTTTCACCCTTTTTTTTCTCTCTTTGAAAATGATCTTCTATTCATTCTCTTAGTCATAAACGGATACACCTTAAAAACTGGGCTTCGCCAACTAAATTGGGTTAGAATTATCAATTCCTTCTTAGAACGGGTTGATATCTTCTCTCTTCGAGATGGGATGATTTTGTGGGGATGAGCTTCCCTTCCATCATCGATAGGGAAACCAGGAGTTAGTCCGGGTTCATCATAGAATCATCTAAAAGCTTGTCACAAACATTGGTACAGATGGAGGTTTTCTACCGCCAGACATGGAATAGGTAAAGGAATCAAACACGGGATCCTAGTGTACCTTACATTTTGAAACGGGACATATTTCTACCCCAGGGATCTCTTTGAGTGTGTTGTGCATTTTGTGATGCTTTCGGAATGATTGAGGATTGAAAACAAGACATATTTGGAAACGAAACTGCAATTTTTATTGGAATGACAAATGCTTAACAGACTCGAAGGAACGATTCCTAGGACACACCCTAGGTCATCGCGGAAAAAACGACTCAACTTCAGGAAAAGAAAGTCCTAGACTCGACTCGACTAAGATAAGAAAACAGATCCCGACTCATAATTTTCAAATCTAGTTTTGAGCTTTCCCTTGTTCAGTTGTCAACTTAGATGCTCGGCTCTTGTCCTTGATCCCTGTGATGGTTTGCCTCCATCCTGAGGTAGTCCTCTGAGGATCTACGCCAGTGATAAAGGTTGGTGAACCGAATTGTCCTTTATTAACTTTGTTAACGAGAGGAGTACATTCTGGAGCAAGACTCCCGACTTGAATTTCATTCTTCGGGTTTGGCAAGAATTCAAAGCAATCCACAAATATCTTCCCGATAAACACCCCTTTCAAGTGACATGGGCGGATAAGATGGGAATAATCGACATTGTCTTCGACAGAAACAAAGTTGGAGTGATCGCCAAATGGATTGGTGATGTTATTGGGTTTAACAGCTGGGATCGGGAGTGTTCCATTCTCAATCATGTCTTGGATTTCGTGCTTCAGTCGATAGCACCTTTCAGTATCATGGCCTTTCCCTTGATGAAAGGCACAGTAGGCATTTGGTTTATACCATTTACCTTGTTAATCAGCGGGAGGGTCCGGAGTTGGACCAATAGGCTTCAGCTTTCCTTGGGCTATGAACCTTTGGAGAGCATATGTATAAGTGCATCCGATATCGGTGAATTCCCTCGGAGCTTGGAGCTGTGACTTCTTCGATTGCCCTTCTAAGAGATTGATGGCTTCATCAATATGGGTCGTTGCTGGCGCTTTGGCCTTAGACGATGAGGCCCCTTGGTACCCTTTCGGCTTTTCAGCCTCTGCCATTCTGACGTCATCTTCTACCTTTATCCCGATTCTTATCAATTCTTTGAAAGAGCCAAAATTCTGGTATTTCAGAGCATTGCGATAAACAGGTCGTAGATTCTTTACGAACTTATCTACCATTTCAACTTCATCAGGCTTCTTGGCTAGTTTCACGCTTTCAGCGCGCCATCTTGCAAGGAATTCAGTAAAGCCTTCTTTTTCTTTCTGTGTCATCACCTCCAATGTTCTTATGTTGGTTTGAATCTCGACATTGTCGATAGTGCTTACGAGAACTCCACCGTAATATCTTCGAAAGTGGGGAAGTTCTTAAGGTCAAGATTGTAGAACCACGCCTTCGGTGTTCATCCGGAGATTGAGCGAAAATTTCGAGAGCATGTCGACAGGTACTCCCTTCAGTGCTAAGTACCCCTTATAGGCCTTAACATGGTGGACTGGATCTTCTGTGCCCTTAAACTTTGGGATGTCAGTGAGTACCATGTTCGTGGGCAACTTATCCTGCACCGGGGCATAGGCCCTAGCATTCTCATAGTGAATGTTTTTCCCCTGGGAGAGTTTCAAACGGTCTTCGATGAACTTGAACCGTTTTTTCAGATCAGTCAGTGGTGGAGGGGAATCTTCACCCAACTTAGATTCGATTGCATCCATTCGGGTCATCATGAGGTTCACGGCCTCAGTAAGCTTGTTAACAGCATCTTCCATTGCTTGACGTTGGGTTTTTGGCGGCCTTTCTACAAGAAAACCCCGTACTGAGTCAATATTTAAAGTAAGAGCCCCTGCACACTTAAGGACACGACCCCAACTTGACTTAAACAAAGACTCGACTTGAGATTGACTAACCAAAGGTTCGACTCACGGTTGGATCTAGACCTTGGTTCATTTTAGACTCGACAAAACGACATGACTCAAACTGTCGTAAATCGGTTATAAACCGGACTCGGTGTGGCCAAACCCGTGATTGGACTAACATAGCCCATAGGTTCGGGTGAAACGCCCTAAATGGCCTAGCTTGGGCGTTTTTGTGGACTATCCTAGACCAAAAGGTCGACCAACATGACTCAAGGCCCAAGAGGTGAGCTTGGGTGACCCAACAAGGTCGTGTTCTAGACTCTTAGAACGAAACACACCCGGCCTAACACGGCCATGACCTGGACACGACTTAACACATTTCATGCTTGGTTGAGGTTCGAGAAATATTTTGGATTGATTTTGAAAAATGAATGATCGATTTGAAAAATGAGATTTGAAATGGGCAGCAAGTTGGCTATAAAAGCTTGTTTTGGGCCGAAAATTCTAGTCCTATTTGGGCAGCATTCCGCGTTTTTAAAACCATGCTATTTTGAAAGTAAGTTGTTCAAAAGTTCGGTTTTGAAAAGGACATGGGAAATTTCGAAAAGACTCGGGAAAACAATTTGCACATCGTCATTCTCATGTTACAAGGATGTATGCTCCTAGACATCTCTAAGTCTCGGCAAGTCTTCTACAAGAAGGTCTATGCCCTCCATCCTTTTGCGGTCTTATAGAGCAAGGTGTCTTAAGGTAGAGTACCTAGAAGATCGTCCCCACCATCAAGAACCACGCGAGGTGAAGTGGAAGCGAGCAATGTGCAGCTTCCTAGCATAGTGGGACGTCGCCCCCCACGCATCACGAAGAAACGCTGGGACGGCCCGGGCAAGTCCTTAAGGGTTTATGCATGAATCGTAGCACTATGAGTAATGTTTTACTTTCCAACACTTTCTTTTCAAGTTTCACCTCGGAGGAAAAGACCCTAGAAACAAAGTGTAACTAGTCCTCTTTTCCCCAGCGGAGTCGCCAAACTGTGGACAAGGCCCTCGGGAACCGCGTCCGCGGGATCCACACTAGGCATAATCGACTCGAGGTTCTTTCGAATCGAATTAAGACATATTAGAGTCGCCACCAAGTTTTTTGGGAACTTGGAACCGTTCAAGTCAACTTTACACCTTTCATCGAAAAGCATAAAGCCAATCGACTGCGAGTGATTAAAGATAAAGACTTGTACCCTATATCACTCGATTTGAATGACTCTCGTAATCCAATGGTATTTAGACGGATCCACAAACCATAGATCTTGAGTAAGGGGTGAGGGTACGTGTTGGGAAGCCCATAAGGACACCCAACCCCGCCCGTCAATAACGGCCTCTACTAAGTCAAGTATGGATTTCAAACAAGGTCATAGCTACTACGGTATATGATATGCAAACATCGTTTTAAACCCTAACATGTGACAACAATTTCTATGTCGTTTTAAATGCAACTAAACTAACTTTGTCAAAGTTGTAATTTAGCATGTGGGTTGATTAATCTAAGCAACATATAAACGAAAGCAAACAAGGCTTAGGGGGGAATGGGTGAGCCGTTGGGATCTACCTATTACAAACCAGGCATTTCATGCCGACACAACAATAAGTTAAAGATACAACTCGATCTAAATACAATTGCTACATACAGAACCGTACACGACACATTACACGGCCAATCGGCCTAGGAAACCGTGCACAAGAGGGGTGGCCCATGGCTTACATGACTCACGGCCTTGGGTCACTCCTCGTGATGTGTGCTTTCACTTAATCTCATCGAATTAGACATAGGGCTACGCACCAAAGCATGCATTAGCATAAACCGGGCCATGTTGCTTTAGACAACATGCGATTTACTACGCTCTTACATGCATTAGGACACAACCATCTAACCAAACAAAACTAAGGTTTTTGAAAGAGGTTTTGACTCGATAAAGGGAAACTAACTTGAAAATTACAACTCGATGAACAAACGATAAATTACAAGCGACAAAACAAATAAAGAACGAACGATGCAAAAACAAACGGAACAATAAAGGCCAAAGGCCACGGCCAAACCTAGGTCCTAGGTCAGGTTCATTAGGTTAGATAGATTATTGCGAAATGGGATAGGAAACAAGTTAGAAAACGAATTAGAAACAACGTTGATCGATTGGAAGAATGTCGCGCAAAGGTGTATTCTACACGGCCTAAAAGGGGTCAAATTAGGTCAAGTTTGCTCATTAAGTTAACTCATCGAGTGTTAATAAGTAGGTGCTAGTCACGCACTCTTATACTAGCGAGAAATTAGGTGAAAGAGAGAGATGCATTCATTAAGTTCTGAAATTGTCGATTGATTTTAAAGCTATGTCGATGTACCCTAATGTGTCTAATTAGGTTATCAAATTGATCTAATTTCATCTAAATGAGTTATATGTTAACAATCAGAGGTTATACTAACATGTGACGGGTCCTAAGATGGGTCGAATCACACGAGAGAAGAGGAGGTGTCAAAAGCGAAGAACGAAGTTAAAATTTGTTTTATTAATGCCCTACCTTGAACACGAGGATATGTAAATGAGACGGGGTGTACGACCGACTGATGTAGCGGTTTCTTTCCCATCTCAAGTCAACGCGGTGTTCATGGTGGTACTTTAACTCATACTCGGACTAAACTAGTTTCGTAGTTAATTAGAACAATCGATAAACAAAAAACGATAAACAAACAAAAGCAAACTATAAAAAAACAAACATAAAAAAACGAAATAAAAGGGAGAAAGAAAAGGATTTGATGCACCCTCAACCTACATGTATCGTTGACACCGTCTTGGGTCGTAATCGATGGTAGATTTTATCTCGAGAGGCCGTCGTCGACGAAGAAACAAAGCAAACACGCGTTTTTATCGAATCTGGACAGCAACTTTCAAACAGCGATTTCTCCCTCGTTTCACGATGAAAATTCGATTTAAAAGATGTTTTGAAAACTAGAAAGAGAGGAGAACAGAGATCTTAAAGCAACCCCTGCTCGTTTTGAGTTATTGGGCACGAAAAACGAGCACAAACAGAACTGGAAAGACAGGAACAAACCGCGAAAACAGAGTGTATAACACTCTGTTTTTCGAGGGATTTCGTGTACTCTCAAGGGCAATTTGGCTCGTAAATCTTTGTCTAATGTGTAGATGGATGTTATATGGTTAATTAGGAACAAGAAACTCGAGTTTTGATGGAGGTTTGAAGGAGGAACGAATTGTTTTTCGAAGAGGACACACAAACAGTTTCAGTTTGGATGTCGGTTTTGTGGAGGGTTTTTGAGAGGCAATTAGGGTTTGTTTCTGAGGTTTAAAGCTTGTGAGTGAAGGTAGTATATATGTAGAACTTAGAGGAATGAATGTATGGTGAAGGGGTAGTATTTATAAGGAGTTTAAGTAGGGTAAAAGAGAGGGAGAGGCAGTCGGGCCTGCTCACGCATAGCTGCTGTCCAGCAGCTTTTGTGAGGGTTTGAGGGGGGTTTTCTTGGTGATTAAGCTAGGGTAATATGGGTAGGATACTAGGGTATGGGTTAGGGTTAATGGGTACGGGTTTTGGTGGTATTTGGAGCGGGTTTTGGGCTCGGGATTGAGCTGCCAAAACAGGGGGGCTGCTTGTTTGTTGCGGGCTGTTTGGGGGGTGTTTGGGATGGAATTTTGGGCCGTGGATAGGGGGTTCGAGCTGGGGTGGATGGGTATTGGTCTAGGTTGGTTAGTGTACTCGATATTCGTGCCAACTCGCAAAGAAAACGGGCCCAAAAACCGAGCTAAAATCGAGCTCAAAAACATGCTTTTAAAACGAGTTTTCTTCGCTTTTAAAATCGATTTTTCAAATCAATTAACACATTAAAATAAATGATTTTTCAAATCAAATATACTCATAAAATGATTTTTCAAATCGATTATTTATTTTATTTTCAATAAAATAAACTTGGGAAAATAAATTCAAAATAAAATAAAGTAAATTGAATTCACCTCAAAAAAACATTAATTTAAATATCATTTAAAATAATAAAATGAACTCACTAAAAAACATTAATTTAAATATCATTTAAATTAATAAAATACTTCATCGACGACGCCCATTCTACATCGTAAAACGAACCCAAATAATGACAATGACAACTAAAGAATACATGTGTCCTATCATCACCGGGTGTTTGTCGGGTTCTCTATAAATTCCAATATCGACGGATACGGGTATCTACACCACCACCATCGCCTCCCGAAGTCCCCGTTCCCGATGAGCCAATGCCTGCATCAACTCCCGCTCCAGCTCCCGGACCTACGTACCATGGGGTTAAGCCACCATAGGCAAAGGACTGAGGCGTCCCCCAAGCTGACTGATCCATCCCGTAAGAGTGGAAAACCCCACTATAGTCCCCAACTCCACTCCACCATATCGGATGCGGTCCCTCTGTCCCAATCCCCTGAGTGTACGCCATCTCGTGAATGTTCCGGAGTGTCAAGGTAGATGACACTCTCTCCACTAAGTAGCTCGATCGCGTCTCCGGGGTGTCAAGGTAGGGGTAGCACGGAAAAGGGTGCTGCTGTGGTGGTGCTACCGGTCGTGGTCTGGCCTCAGCGGTCCTCTCTCTCACTCGACGGGGTCCTCTCCCCATCCTGGGCCTCTCCTCCGCTACCTCCGCGTTCTCCCCCTTCCTCGGCTCGGGCATCACCTCGAGAATCGTGTCATCAATGAGGTAGGGCTGCAATTGGCGGGGCACGTCATCATCCTCCTCCTCCACGTCGGAGTCAACAGCTGTCACCACCTGCTCTAACGGCTCGGTCGGTGGAAGGTGCTCAGGAGCCGGGATTCCCATCCAACTCATCCCCCCACACTCTCCAGGCTAGGCTACCGTCGGCCAAAGTTCTCAACCATTTCAGGTCGAGATAGTAGTCACGGTCCATCGTAGGCACCGGTGTAGCCAGAGGCACATACTCCAAAGAAGCCTCAAAGGAGGTTAGCTTTTCAGCTAACCGAGTGGCGATAGCGCCACAACTCAGGTACCGGGAAGTGGCAGTAGCCATCAAAGCAAGGCTAGCGCAGACGATGGCAGGAGCATTGAAGACCACCTTCCTGGCCCGCTCTGGATTCAAGTAAGACGTCAGAAGCAACACCTCATGATTGTTCAGTTTACTGATATCCGGTCTATCATAAAGGAGGTTCGACAGAGAACGAAGAAAGATCCTCAATGTAACATGCTGAACATCATTAATCAGCATGTTGCTTGAGGTGGGAGCTGGTTTCCCGGTAAGACAAGGCATTAGGCGGCAGACACCGCACTCAGCAGGAATATCAGTGATAGAATCCTTGGGAGGCTTGGTCAACCCAAGGTGAGAAGCAAAAAGATCCATGGCAAGCAAGAAACTGGTGTTCATCAACCGAAACTCAACGATCTGGGCAGCTGGGTCAAAGCTAAAGGAGCTCATAAACTCCAAGGTAAGGAAAGGGTAGGAATGTTTCCTCAGCCGATACAAACCCGTAAAGCCCAAGGTCTCAAATATGTGACGGACATCCGTCTCTATTCCCAAATCAGTCAGAAGTGTGGTATCCACACACCTCGTTGGCCTCATTTTGCGTTTTTGCAAAGCTACAAAATGCTCTCTTTGTTTGAAATCTACAAACACAACCGAAGGGTACTCCGGTACCGCGGGTACCACGGGTCCACTCCCTTCCCCAATCTCAGGCTGTGTCACCCTTCCCCGTTTACTCTGACGGGTCCCTACGTTCGGTCTCGGCATCTGTTTCAGCATATAACTTAAACAAACTTGCATAAACATGTAAAGCATACAATTCACGCAATTGAACTTGGATGCAAAACTAGGTACACACTTTCACCAGTAATTTCCCAATTTGATATGCACATTCAGTTTATAGCAACTTATATCCAACAATTGTGAAAAGTTTAGCATGGTAAACACCACATACCCGACCAATTCTAACATCCTAGCATGATTCAAATGTTACTCTATACACACACCTAATAACATGTGAGGCATTTGTACATACTCATGGCAAAGTAATTTAGAACATATCATCCTTAACCTTCAATATTAGACACAAACAATTCAATTAGTTTTGTCAGACGGTCTTTACAGCTGTAACAATTTTGACATATTCACCATCAATTAACATCACTACTATCATATTGAAGTTTATCCCTTACCTAAACATTCATATTCAACACCAAATTTCAAATATAGAAGACGAATTTCAATTTGGGGCACTTTTAAGACGGAGTTTTAAGGCAACTTTTAAGGTGAAAATTACTAAAATTCAACCTTCAACATGATATGTACCACATATAGTGTCCAATTTCATCATATAACATGTAAAAACAACCCAAAATAAATTTTGATTTTGGTAACCCTAGAAAATTTCTTTGATTTGGCAATTTCTAGCCTATTTCTACAGCAATTAACCACCAACATTCATGAAAGGAAGCATGTGAATCATATTACAACAATTAAAAGCAATAGTTTGCCCCTATGAATCGAAAATTTCAGATTCCACCTTCATTCCCACAAATTAAAGCAATAAAAACATGTAAATATAGGAGAAATCATACCTTGACTAAATAGGGAAGTAGAAAAACGAAATTAAACAAGGCAAAGAACCCAAACTAATCACTACCAACACAAGAATATGAGGGATTTTAGAGCCTTTGAGAGATATGAGGGCTTAGGGTTTCGAAATAAAGAAGATGAAATAAGAGGAATGAGAAAAGTAAGGGCTTTATGAAACCCGTAAGAACCCCTGCACTGTAGCCTACTCGATCGAGTGCCTAGGGTACTCGATCGAGTGCCCTCTACTCGATCGAGTAGGTGCTATGTCATCGGGTACCTGCAGAAAATTTCTACATTCCGACGTCATAGCCTCCTAACTAGATCGAGTGAGGTCTACTCGGTCTAGTAAACACTCGCACTCGGTCAAGTAAGATTGAGTACTTGGTCTGAAATACGAAATATAGATGGTTCCTTCAAAAACAATATCGCGTGTCGATTCCAAACTAAGTTCGGAATTCGCCACTAGTTATCATACTCGTTCACATATTACCATTATTACTCAAGCATACCATATCGTCTCAACAATTAAGGCTTATTTCATACTATGCTACAACAAATTACCCAACTCGGTTTACCTGCTACCGAGTCATTCATAAGCATAATCACGTCATCATACCTTACTTAAACTTATCTTACCACATTACTACCAAACTCGTGTTCACATCAACATGAAACATATAATTGACGATAATTCATTCTTTCATATGTCATAAAGATATAATGTATACTCCACATAGCAATTTAAAGCTTATCACGTTCAAACTCAACACAAACAAAGTTTTACTACACAAATCGATCGTCACGCAGCGAAAAGTTTCAACTAATAAACAAAGCATTTACGCATCACTATATGCTATGTCTCATATTATAACTCATATATGATTACCGTTATTAACAACCTGAAGCAAACACTAACATGATCACCTTCATATCACAGCATACACTTTCATATTTTCACCACTCTATCAAATATACCCTTGCCACGTTTCTCATAATCATCGTATAAGCCTACTAATCATGCCAATTCCTCATTATACACCATCCAATCGCAACTACTATGCCCATCTCTACGTTAGCAAAGACTCAACCACAAATAACTCCGACACAACTAACATATACATCACATATATACACACGGACTCCACATTCCCATGCCCTGTGACTGGCTTAAGTATCATGGGGCCAAGATTTTGAAATGAGGGCGCCTACTCACCCAAAACCTAGCATCAGCGGGGCTCTCATTATACATACACCAGGTTTATTTTATTAGACTCACTACGTTCATTATTTTCATTGGTTACAGGTTCCAAAATTGTCGCTCTGATACCACTTTGTAACACCCCCATATCCAGAGGAGCCTTAACTAGGCCTTCCTTAGCATATAAGGGCATTACCATCTCGGTTGCCCGAGGACAGTAATAATCAAATGTCGATAAAAGAATTATTATGTTATATTACAAGTGATTTAAAACCAACTGATGATATAAAAGATACAACTCAAAGGCTACTCGCTATAACTATCAAATCTCGTGAAGACTCATCCCTGCCCGGACTCCGGCTATCAACTATATCAACACCTGCTAAGACAGACTGCTCGCCATAAGGGATCACGGCAGACATATAAAACAACAAGACAACCACACAAGGTCAGTACTGAGATCAGATATGGCAAAACCAATGACACTTAGCAATACAACACAACACAATCAGGCACACACACAATCACACCCACTCCAACCAATCTCCGTCACCGACTGTCCACTGGACCAGCCCTGCCAGTGGGGGACCGCAGCCGTACCCACCAAATCCCCGCTCATCATACCGAGCGATAACCCTGTCCCATTAATGTGCACATCCCCTCCCGTGGCGGGTTCCACGGAGGGCGAAACTAGGGCGTGAAGCCACTCCCGCAAGTGACTCCACTCAGCCGAGAACGCATCTCGAGAACCAGAGACAAACAATCACAATCAACAACCGCTGCAATACGAATACGACAATACACAACAACCACAATACAACCACAACAACCGACACACTAGACCATCTACAGAAACTGAGTAGGCGAACCTACCTTTAAGCAACTGCAACCAATCTATGCCAACATACGACATATCCAGCAATCAAGCAAAGCCTATAACCACAACACAATCATCTATTACTACCAAGCAAACCCTAACTGCAAAGACAAGGATACGGATGATGATGACGACATACCTATAAAGAGAAACCCGGCAAAAGATCGCTACCCGACTTAAGCTATGCTCTCCTAAGGCACAAGGACCTTCAAAAGGCTTCCATGGAGGTTTTATGGTGAAGGGAAGGGAAAGAGGCGACTAAAGGATAGAAGGAATGAGGCGGAAATGATTTGCGGATTTAACAAAACGCGATTAAAAATCCTCGCTGAAAACCCGATACTCGATCGAGTATCCCACATACTCGATCGAGTGACCCCCTACTCGATCGAGTAACCACGCTACTCGATCGAGTAGCCTCTACTCTATCGAGTACCACCCCTAACTCGTCACCCAAGATAGCTTTGGCACGCATATCTAAGAACTATTACCGCTCCTAAGGTTAGTCAACGCTGGTCAAAGGGTCTCTAAAAGGGAGGGTATTACAATACATATAGCGAGTGAATAAAAAACTCACTTCTTCAATTAAAAGGAATGTATTCAATACATGTCTTGAGTTTTGTAGATTCTTGCAATCCTAAGATAATGTGAAACTTAAGAGAGAGTCTTAAGTAGGACATCAATGAGTTGGAATCAATGTTTTGATCATGTTATAAAACTTTTCTCGATAAGTCGAGAAGTTGTGTTTATACATGGAGTTTAGTGGGAGTTACGGAAATTTTAATTAGTCTTATATGTGGATGACATATTGATCATTGGGTATGATTTAAGACTTTTGGAGTATTATAATACATCTTTAATATCCGGATTTATGGAGATAAAACTACATGACTTTAGCGTCTAAGAAGAAGTCTTATGTTGATAAGATTCATGACTAGTTCAATTGAATTGAACATATTTGATTGATTCCATTTGCTTCCGCTGCCGAATCAATTAAATAGGAAATGATGTATAACACTTCATATACTTTGAGTATGATGAATTGTTTCAAATCGAATTTAAGTAATAGTTACCAAGTAAGCCATGAAGATTACCCTTAAGTGCTTGCAGAAGCATTAAGGATGCAATGCAAAGTGTTTTTGATGCAATTTTGTGTAAGGGTGTTACACAAGTGACAATTGACAATTGAGATTGCGCATGGTTTCTGACAAAACCATAATCAAAATACATTAGGATGGTTAAGATACCATTGTGGCTATGTGGTTTAAGAAATAGATTTTCTAGAATCGTTCTAGGCAATAAAGAACAATGAGAAATATTTACAACGAAAATTGAGTACACTTGCAATCATGAGATGTGCAAGAAGGATGAGTCCCGCACACTGTGAAAACAGTGGGAGCTATTCTAAGGCTAGAGGGCCTATGTCTTTATTGGATCTCGACACGTACTCATAAAGTTTTGTAATGCAAATGTATACATTACAAAGGAAACGAGTATGTGGTAAGGTTGAGTAAGGTACAAGAAGTTGATAAAACTTACTAACCAAAGCCTTCTCATAGGCTTAACATGATGAGTCATGTCATTTCAATTGGATTGAGATTATTAACTACATAAAAGATCAAATTAGATTATAGAATATGAAATAGTAATCAGGTATTGACTATTCATATGTGATAATCACATTTGTCGTTCGAGTTTTTAAGCTGAAAAACTCCTATTATACTTTGTTACATCCAAACGGGTTGTGGTGACAATTGAACCCCGTTAAAGTGAACACGGATTAACATAGTATTCGCCCATAGTCACTTGTATGAGGTGACGTCTCAAAGTGACTAGAGTGTGATGCGATTGATGGCAAGTTCAGTGCCATACAGTCGTGTGAGATGACTAGTCGATCACATAGGCAGACTGTTAGGAACACTTTGTCGGGCAGTGACCGCTTATAGAGTTCTGGCAAATTTATACAGCCTGGTCGTGGCGAGAGCTACTATAGTATTCTAATGAGTCGATTCTTTTGACTAAAGATTGTTCGCCTAAGATGGCACAGTTTCAGATTAACTTTGATTTGTGTTACTACGACCTTCGTAAATGGGGTCAAATGGGCATATTTTGGGTTATGATGGTTGTGGCTAGTCGAAGGGAATAAGTGCGATAGGAATTGTCCACCCCCTTGTCAGGGTTAAAACAATATCTCAAGGCCACTCGAGGAGAATGAACTGGAAATGCGTGGCCGCGCTCGGAAGGTATCTATGGTAGATAAATTCCGGTCAATCAGTTATTCTCCTGATCGAGGAAACCACTCTCGATATGATCACTTGCAACTACGACCCGAAAGACACCTTGCATTGAGTGGGAGATAGTAATAGGACAAGAGAATTGGTGACGCACACTTGTGAGGATAAGTGGGACATTGTTGGAATATGTGTCCTCCGACAATAATGCGATCACAATTGTCGATCATGATGATCACATGTTTAAATCTCATTTTTAAGAATACGTAAGGGATGATTCGTTTTATAGTCAACTGATCAACATTAATCGGCAATGATTGGCTTGCTAGAGTTTGACGTTACTGTCGTGGGACGGTGGTGGTTAGTTGATCCCTTAAGGTCACACCTAAAAGATGATGTCCGTATCTATAAAGTTGATTAATTGTATGACGATACAAGTTGATCAATTCCTTAAAATTGAACAATTCAAATTGTGAGAGAGAATAATATTATCTTATTGTAATGGGATTAAATAAGATTTATTTTAGTAATAAAATGCTTTGTTACTAAAATTGTTCATTGTTTGAGAAACAATAGAGATAAGAATGAATGGCTAATTATAATTACAAGATGTTGTGAATTATAATTTTATGACCCATTTTATTTATGTGATCAAGTATCACTAGTCAATTTCTTGTATGTAATTTAATTAATTTGTAAAATGATATTTATGGGATAAATATGCATTAAATTAATTAATAACATGTAATATATTGCATGAGACATATTGTGTGACAAATGACAAATTGACAAAATAAAATGGTAGTCCATATTATGGAGGGTGGGCCGAATTGGAGAAGTATGTAGTGGGTTGTGCATATATTATTTTATGTGATAGAATTAAATAATAAGCCTACACTACACTAGCCTTACACCTGCTCTTACACATCTATTTCTTGTGAAGACAAAAACTGAAAAGTAGATGCCATATACTCCACTCCAACCGTGAACCCTCCACTATGAAGAGGATTAGTTCTCTTATTATTCATTCTAACATATCACATGCAAAAGTTCATGAATTATTCTCCCTTCTCTCTCTTTAATCTTCATCAAAACATGAGATTTTTGATTCAAATTGTTCATAAAAGATTACTAAAATTATTAATGTAATATATGAGTGTTAGTAATCAATTTTAAGGTAAACTACTAAACTAATATCTAGCTAATATTATTTAGTGGGGATAAGGGATAATCTTGGTTGCAATCAAGAGAAGAATCTCTACTTTGGGATTTTGGAGGATCATCCTTATATTCATTATAGCTCAAGAACTAACAAGTAGGAGATCCTGTTGGTGCCCAATATGACCGAAAATTTATTGGTGAGAAAACGATTTTCTCATCTTATGTTATTAAGTTTGCATGCATAAGATCTAATTAATTTTATGACTAAATTAATTTGGAAACATATATAAATATGTTGTATAATGAGATATAGATTTCAAACAGTGTTATCCCATGTTGCCACTTTTGATCGTTGTCGAATTCTGCTGATTGGGGTTCAACATCGGGGTAACGCGCTAAGTTACGATCCTCGGTTGTCGCTTCGCCCGTAGTCTACCAGGCATCATTTTTCTTTTTGTCGTGGAGCAGGAACGAGGTATTACCGTCATGGTAACCACCTCTGCTTCCGTTGTTGCTCCTTTGTTTCTTGTGTTGCTCCCTTTCTTTTCCGTTTGAGAGGATAGAGAGTGCTTATTTCGGTAGGTGGCGGATAGCCCCCAGTTCGTTGTCTTAGGCCAGTGTCTGTATGATAGATAGTTGTTTTAGGCCAGTGTCTGTATGATAGATGTCTGTACTGGATCCTGTTTGTACGGTCAGTTGTCCGTATCAAACGTGTGTCGATGTATTTTGCGTGAGATGGTTTGTATATATGTGTTTTTGGAGCGTGGCTCATTTTGTGATTTTTGGCTTTTTTGTGTTGTGTTTCGGAGGAGTGTTGTCGGCTGTCAATTCTCCTTTTTGCTTTGCACTAGTTCTTGCATTGTTAGTGTAAAAAACAACGGGCAACAGGTAGAATATATGCATAAACGTAAACACGTCAAAGCATTTGATTGAAGACAAAAATTAACCAAGATGACTTGAAGTTAAAATTGAAATTTGGAATTTGAAATGAATTTTGAATATTTTTGCGACAAGTCGTCACGTTTGGACTCCCAAAAGGACATAATTTGAAAATTGAGCAATTAACTCGTGTCGTGAATTAAATTGCGTTGATATGTGACTCGAAAAATTCAAACTCAAACCGTCGGGAATGAATTTTAGAACAGATTTTTTTTTTTTTGCGAGCGTATTTGATTTGATGAGGTCAAGACTCGAATTTGTGAGTGCTTGAATTTGAGGAAAACTGACGTCGTGTTATCAATTTTCAATTTTTAATTTTGCTGGGAAATTGCGAAAAAGGCGAAAAAATTTCGGAATTTTGATTGACATGGAAACGATCCGTCGCGGATTGGGGCGACTAGCCCTTCCCCCTTTAAAAAAAAGAAACAAAATTCGTATGTTTAAAACTGCGTCATGGAAACCGTGTCGGATTTCGTAAAACGCGAAAACAAGGAAATGTGAGTGTGAGGAAACACAAAATGTCCTGGATCATCCCGAAGAGGCGCGAGCGTCCTGGCGGGAGGTTTGAGGTGTCAGGAGAAAACACAAGTTGAAAGAGACAAGTCAAAAGCGGGAATCCTGGGGAAGGCCTAAAGAGGCGCGAGCTGCCTGGCGATGGAAGTCAGCTCTCCCCTTTTTCTGAAAAACGCGCTGATCATTTTTGTATAAATAGGGACGTTTGCGCTTCATTGTTTCCTCATCCGAAACACAAAAACATCTCTGCAAAACCTCTTCTTCTTCTTCCACAAAAATATTTCATGGATGCTTTTGAGAATGCATTGCGACAATGGTGACGGGATTTGTCGCCTCCCGAAAAGTATCAACTCATTTGCATGGGAGTTGGTCAATTGTTGGTGCTTCGTCAAGTCAAGGTGCAACCTTCATTTCTCGAAGCATGTTCTCGGTTTTGGGATTCGAAAAACCATGTTTTCGTTTTCCCGAAAGGTGAAATTTGTCCTCTTACCGAAGAAGTTGGAGCCATTGGTAGATGGCCGGGTTGTGTTCCGGTGCTTCCTCCGACTCGGTTGTGCTACAAGGAGAAATTTCGTTCCATGTTGGGCTTGTCGACGAGTCAAGTCAAATTTCTCCTTGCTCCCCATGGTGTGGATATGTTGGCTCTTATCAACATCTTTTCAAACCGATTAGATGCCAATGTTTCGGAGGTGACTAGGAGAAGGGCTCTTACCTTTTACCTTGTCCATGTTTACCTCTTTGTTGATATTTTGAAGAAGGAAGGGCCGAAGTGCTATGGTAGCATGACCCTTATACATGTGGTTGAGCAAATGGAGCATGGTAGAGATCCATCATGGTTGGTGCTTGGCGAGATCATCCAAGCTTTGGACAAGGAAGGCTCTTGCGGAGAAGCTCCTTCATTTGGGTCCCCAAGGATCCTTCAAGTGTGGCTATTGGAGAGGCTAAGGTATGTAGAGCCTCCGGTTGATTCTTCTTCTTATTCCTTCCGTCACCTTACCATGAGGAAGAAGTTGTACTCGGATGGCTTTGCTTCCACCGAGGCTTATTGGGCCGCAAGATTAGCGGAGGAGGGTGGTCCTCACGTCCGTTGGGTGGTGCCATGGTGGCACTTGAGGTCCTTCACGGGGTTGCCCGCTTCGGGTGCTAGTCCTCGTTCTTTGATGGTGGTGGGTTTGAAGGTTGCTTCCTTCATATATCCCGAAAGGCTCATGAGGCAAATGGGGCGTCAACAAAAGGTGCCCGCTCAAGATACCCTTGTCCAAGATAATGTTTTCCGGAACTCCGAGCTTGTGGAAGTCTTCGAAAGATGGTGGGCCACTCGGCCGCTTTGGGTGGTACCAAACCCCGTTGCCACGGCATGGGTGACTCCCGCCTATATCAAGTGGTCACGCGCTCCGTCCTTGGAAGAGAGGTCCAAGTTCCGTAAGGACGAGGTTGTCGACTTGAAGTATCGAGAGGTTGGCAAGGCCAACCGCGCCTTCTTTGAGGTGTATGTTGATGGAGCTAGTCCCGATGTGATGAGGCCACCAAAGAGGAGAACCTCGTGTCCCAAGAACATGGTGGCCCGTGCATTGGCTCGTTTCGGGTCGAATATGGGGTCTTGTGCTAGACCGGAGGCCGTCGCCGTTGAGGATCCGTTCCGAGGAGGAAATCCATGCTAGGCGGGCCCACAAGAGAAACAAGGGGAAGATGTACCCCGAGATAAAAGGCAAGGGTAAAATGGAAGAGTGAAGACCTCCATTACCCACTTTATTATTATGTTGTATTAGTGTTGTGAGTTTTTATTATGTTGTACTAGCTATGTTTTGTGTGTTTTGTGCTAGTTTTATTATGTGAGGTGTTTTAGTTGACACCTTAGCTTTGACAAGTTCTAGACTCGTCGAGAGTTATTTGTTGTTGAATTTGTAATCCCTCCCATTATTAATTAAATAAGAGGATTGCTCGTGTCGAAAATTGTGAACGCTTGTTTCTTCCATCCATTTTGTAAAGGCAATTCGATTTGAATCGTCCTAAACATTTGCACTTGGGAAAGTGGGATTTTTGTGGGAAGGGAGAAAGGCTTATTTTTGTATTTTGTGGGAAAGGGAATGGTTTTCCCTTTCTCTTTTGTTTTTTTTTGGGATGTGTTTTTTTTGTATGTGGGGGTTTTTGTTGTATGGGGATGGTTGTCTTTGATTGTGGGGATGATTGTTTTTGATTGTGGGGATGGTTGTATCGTTCTTGTGTAAGAAAGGACTGCCTACGTATTCACCTGAAGAGGTGGAATCAAACCATGACCGTAGTTCGAAATGTTTTGTGAATTTGTTTGGGTTTTGTGGTTGTATCCCTCAGGTATAAGAGGGACTGCCTACGTATCCACCTGAAGAGGTGAAATCAAACCATGCTCGTAGGTCAGGGTTTTTTTTTTGTTTCAGTGCAAAGGGATGTTGCCTTTGACAGATCAAAGGAACTTTAAAACGGGTAAGGTGCCGTAACTTAGACTCGATAAAACATGCAATATTAAATCAGAACACGTTGAGGAACTTGACTTGAAAAGGGTTGAGGTGGTTGCTAGTTGTAAAACTAGGCTAGGTCGTTGGATGCTATGTTTCAAGGGTAGTATTTTTTGAGTTGGTATAGGTTGGTCGGGTTTGTAAAATCCTCCCTATCTAGGTCACTCAGTCTCACTGCGCCCCCCGAAAGTATTTTGCTTGACCAGGTATGGCCCGGCCCAATTGGGTTTGAATTTTTCCCTCGGATCGAAGGGTAATGGTGCTCGGACCGACTTGAGGACCAAGTCGCCTTCCTGGATGTTCCTGGGTTTGACCTTCTTGTTGAATGCCCGTTGTATACGTCATTGGTATAGTTGGTCGTTGTGCAAGGCGTTGAATCGCCGCTCATCTAGAAGAGTGAGTTGCTCGTACCTTCGACGGGTCCATTCCGCCTCAGGGACTTGACTCTCCAGTAGGATGCGTAGAGAAGGGACCTCTAACTCCACCGGTTGAACCGCCTCCATGCCATATGCTAGGTAGAAGAGTGTGGCTCCTGTCGATGTTCGAATGGAGGTTCGGTATCCCCAGAGTGCGAATGGGAGTTTGCTCGGCCAATCGCGGTAGTTGTCTTGCATTTTCTTGATATTGGTGACAAGAGTCTTATTCGCTGCCTCCACCGCTCCGTTAGTTTGGCGACGGTAGGGGGATGATCGATGTCGTTTGATTTTGTATTGTCCAGCAAGGCCTGGGTTTCCGCCCGGAAGTGAGAGCCTTGATCGCTGATGTTTTCGTGAGGTACCCCATATCGGCAGATGATGTTATTTTGGATGAACTTGGCCACTTTTTTGGCGGTCAAGACTGCATATGACTGCGCTTCCACCCATTTGGTGAAGTAGTCGATGGCAACGAGGACGAAACAATGCCCCTTAGTGCCTACCGGGTTGACTTTCCCAATGATGTCGATGCCCCAGGTTGAGAAAGGCCAGGGTGAGGTCATTGTGTTTAAAAGGGATGGTGGTATATGTTGTATGTTGGCGAAGATTTGGCAATTGTGGCAATGTTTGACGTAGTTACGGCAATCAGCTTCCATGGTGGTCCAGTAGTAACCTAGCCGCATGATTTTACGGGTAAGCATCATTGCGCTCATATGGGGGCCACATTCTCCATCGTGGACCTCTCCCATGACTTTTTTGGCTTTGTGATGGTCAATGCAAAGGAGGAGAATTCCTTGGGGTGTTCTTTTGTATAGTTGATTTTGGTTTATCACGAATTGTGATGCAAGTAAACGGATGGCTCTTTGTCCTCTTGGGTCAGAGTTGGGAGGGAATTCGTTTTTGGTTTTGTAGTTGAGGATGGCTTGGTACCAAGGTTCATCATGGCTTTCCTCGTCGTTGTGGATGGCACAAATGTGAGCTGGCTCGCTCCTTCTCTCGACACATAGGGGCATCGATGTCATGTCGTCAGGTATATTGACGAGTGCGGCAAGTTTTGCTAGGGCATCAGCAAATTGATTTTCCTCTCGCGGCAGATGGAAATAGTCGATTTGGTCGAAGAACTCAGCCTCTTGATTGATCTTTGCTCGGTAGGGAGCAAAGCTGTCACTTCGGATTTTCCATGATCCTGACATCTGATTGATGATGAGCGAGGAATCGCCATGGACCCTCAGTCTCTTGATGCTAAGTGTGATGGCTGCTTGTATGCCGATAAGACATGCTTCATATTCAGCGGCATTGTTGGTGACGGCGAAGTCCAACTTAACTGAGATCGGAACATGTTCTCCCTCTGGTGATATTAAAAGGATTCCTACCCCGAAGCCTCTCAAATTAGATGCACCATCAAAGTATACGTCCCATGCGTCGGAATCAACACAAAGGATGTCTTCGTCAGGAAGTGACCATGTGTCAGTCGTTGGATCCTCATTGACGGGATTCTCGGCTAGGAAATCGGCAACTGCTCTTCCCTTGATAACCTTGAGGGGTACAAACTTGAGATCAAACTCGGACAGCATGAGTGTCCACCTAGACAGCCTTCCGTTTAGTACGCGTTTTTCGAAGATGTATTTGACCGGGTCCATCTTGGAGTAGATGTGGACCGTGTAGCTGAGCATATAATGTCGTAGCTTCTTTGTTGACCATACTAGGGCAAGGCATGTCTTTTCCAGTTGGGTGTACCTCGTTTCGTATTCAATGAACTTTTTGCTGATGTAGTAGATGGCTCATTCTTCGCTGTCGACTGTTTGTGCTAGCATAGCCCCCATGATTGTGTTGGTAATAGTCAGGTATAGGGATAAAGGAATCCCCAGTTGAGGTGGCATGAGGACAAGAGGCTTGGATAGGATTTCCTTTATCCTGTCGAAGGCCTTTTGACAATCGTCGTCCCAATTGGTGTGATCGGAGGCGCGAAGCTTCTTGAATATCGGTTCGCAAATCATAGTGAGCCTGGCAATGAAGCGGCTGATGTATTGAACCTGACCGAGAAATCCCCGAATCTCCTTCTCGTTCCTAGGCCGAGGCATTTGTTAAAGGGCTTTGATTTTGGTTGGATCAATCTCAATGCCTCTTTTGCTGACGACATGTCCCAAGAGTTTTCCGGAGGTGACCCCGAATGCACACTTCTGAGGATTTAGTCTTATGTTATATTTCCGCAGACGAGCGAAGAATTTCCGAAGGGTGTTGATGTGGCCGTCCCGTTCTCTTGATTTGACGATCATGTCATCGACATATACCTCTACCTCCTTGTGCATCATATCATGTAGGAGAGTGGTAGCGGTTCTTTGATAGGTTGCTCCGGCGTTGATGAGGCCAAAGGGCATGACCGTGTAGCAATATGTACCCCACTGCGTAGTGAATGCAGTCTTGTGCATGTCTTCCTCAGCCATCTTAATCTGGTTGTACCCAGCATACCCGTCCATGAATGATAGGAGAGTCTGTTCGGCAGTATTGTCTACCAGAATGTCAACATGTGGCAAAGGGAAGTCGTCCTTTGGACTTGCTTTGTTCAGATCCCTGAAGTCGACACAAACCCGAATTCTTCCGTCCTTCTTCGGTACTGGCACAATGTAGGCCACCCAATCAGAGTATTCAGACACCTTGATGAACCCGGCCTTGAACTGTTTATCCACTTCTTCCTTGATTTTCAAGGCCCATTCAGGACGCATCCGGCGTAGCTTTTGCTTCACGAGTTTAGCTCCGGGCTTAATGGGTATCCGGTGCTCTGCAATTTCTCTGTCGATCGCAGGCATATCTCTGTAGGACCAGGAGAATACGTCCTTGTATTCGTGGAGGAGGTCAATGAACTGTTGTCTTTTTGAGGGGTCCGGGGTTGTCCCTATCCTAAGTTCTTGAGATGTGTTGTTGGTTCCTACGTTAATAGGTTCGATCTCCTCAATAATGGGGGTTCTGGTTTCCCATTTGTCAAGTTCTTTGGCTAAGTGAGGTGGGTAGTCACTCAAGTCAAATTCCTCATAGTCATTCAGAATTGCATTGCAGTTAAATTGAGACGAGTCATAAGCAAACTTAGCGTTCATTAAGTTGACACGAGCGAAAAGCTCGGAGAGGATAGACATTTCGTGGTCAGTCAGAGGCGACACAGCAGAGGAGGTGTCCCCTGGAACAGGCTCCAGATTGTCACCTTTCATGGGAGTGGGGGCGACCCTAGCAGACTCAGCCTCTGAATCAGCCACGACCTTATGATAAAACAGTAGGAAGGGGACCTTGACTGGGACATCAGGAGTGTTAGGAGCTATGACAGACTCTGACTCCGACTCAGACTCAGATTCAGATCCTTCTTCACTTCCCTCCTTGAACATAGGGCCTTCTCCAGTTGTGATCTTGAGAATGCGGCCTTGGCGATCGGTCCACTTGACGGTCTTCCTCCAGCCTTGTGTAGCTTTCTCCGGGTCAGTGTCAGGGATCAAGGCGGTTGGGTCAAATTGATTGTCCTTCAGGGCGATGTTGATAATGTCCTCGTAGTCGAGGTGCTTGATGTTATCTTCCCCAAAGAGGAGAGTGACAGCTTGTCCGTCGAGGCATGACGACGGCTTAGACTCGGTTGATGCAGCTTTGGCGTTGTTGGGGATGAAGTAGCAATCCTGGAAGACTTCCACACCCGGGTACCTAGCTTTGGCCACAGAGTCATAGATCGGCTCCGGAAAGCCATGGTAGAGCTCCGATTCTCCCTCGGGGACAAAGTATCCATTGAGGGTCAGATGATATGGACGGAGGATAACTCCGTGCTTCTTGCGTTTTCGAACTAGGAGGTTCATCTTCTGGATATATTCATTGGTAGGTTCATATCCTAACCCGAAGGGAATGTTGTGGACCTTAGCCTCTTTCAAGGGAGGTAAGGTGCTCTTCAGTGGATTGAGAGGTAAACCCGGGAAGTAACCCTGGCGCATCATGATACGGTTGACTGTGAGGTTGGCAAACGGGTCACAATCAAAGGGTGTTGATTCATCAGTTATGGCATTCACAGCTTGGAAACCCCATATTTCATTGTCATCCTCCTCAATGGCTTGGGAGGCCCCTTTCTCATGACGGCTTTGATCGGGGAAGTAGGAATCGTGATTGTTTTCCCGTTGAAGGGGACCCTGATTTTCTGGTGGAGAGTCGAGGTAACTGCCTTGACAGCGTGAAGTCAGGGACGTCCCAGGAGCATATTGAAGGAGGCGTCGATGTCGACCACCTGAAAACTGGTTTGCCTTTCCAGTGGTCCGGTTGCGACAGTCAGAGTGATAAGCCCTGCGACCTTGGGACGAGTGCCGTCGTAGGCGCGTACTTCTTGGTTTGTCGGGACCAAATCAGCTTCCTTAATACCCATCTTGTGAGCAGTCTTGAGGGGAATGACATTCACCGCAGACTCGTCATCTACAAGGACCATGGGCACATTCTTCTTGAGACATGGTACGGTAATGTATAAGGCAAGGTTATGATTGGTTCCGAAAGGAGAGATATCTTCGTCAGAGAAGACGATTGGGTTGTTCAAGTCAGGGGCGTCCCTTGTCATATGTGCCACTATTTCTTCGGGGGAAGAGGTGGAGGGCACCGTTAATTTTCCCAGAGCCTGTAGCAAAGCCTGTCGATGCTCAAAGGATGTCGCGATAAGTTGCCAGATCGATATTTCGGCTTTTGCCTTCTGAAGCTGTTTGAGGATTGAATTCTCAGGAGCCTTTGGTTGAGTGTCCGCGTCCAGGACAACTTGGTCGTTCGTTGTTGGAACGACCGTTGGATTGTTCGGGTTCTGATAGGGGCGTCCGGACCGGGTAAGGTGACCGATCACTTTCCCCCGTTTCTCTTTCCCTGGGACAAGGTAGACATCTTCAACATCATCTCTCTAGACGCCATTGATTTCAGGATCTCGAAGGCACCTTGGAGGGGTATTTCTTGGTGGGCAGTTTTTGTGAGGGATATTTCTGTGAGGGTAATTTTTATGGGGGTAGTTTTTGTGAGGGTGATTATTATGAGGGTGATTATTGTGAGGTGCATGCCAGAATGGTTGCGGAAGCAATCCGTCCTGGTGAGGGTAGTTTTGGGCGCTCGGGGGACTTTACCTCGGGCGTGATGGTGGAGGATTGAAGATAAGTCGGCGGTAGGCATCATCAAGTCGGGTGATCCTTTCGGAGAGACTGGCTATGGCTTCCTCAACCTGTTGGAGCATGGTGAGCATAGTGGCGGCACTGAACACAAATATCCCGTCCGAGGGATCTTTCTCCAAGGCATTCACCTCGTCATCAACTGGCGGGATGAGGTGTGAGCAGTCCAGAGTTGGCTCATCGTTGGAGATGGCGTGGATTCCCAGAGGATTTGTTTTGTTGTTTGGCTTAGTCAGCGGGGGTAGAGGCAAATCCCCTTTCTCAATCATGTCTTGGATGATGTGTTTGAGTTTGAAGCAGGTTTCAGTATCATGCCCTTTCCCTTGATGGTATTGACAGTAGGCATTGGGGTTCCAGAAGCGAGATTTCTTAGCATCGGTCGGATCCGGGGTGGGTCCGATTGGTTGTAACTTTCCCTGGTCCATGAGCCTTTTCAGGGCACTCACATAAGTCGACCCTATATTAGTGAACACTCTCTGGGGGCGCTCAGCTCTCTTAGCAGATGGTTCAACGAGGTTGACTTCATCAATTTTGTTCGTTTGGCCATAAGGGCGAGATCCGGTTGAGGTGGATCCTTGGTAGCCTCTGCTAGTGGTCTTGGCCAAGACACCTTTCCGGAGGTCATCTTCAATGCGTGTCCCCAAAATTTGCAGATCCTGGAAGGTCTTAGTATTTTGATACCTCAGTAAGTTGGCATACACTGGGCGGAGATTGTTAACGAACTTTTCCACCAAAGTTGATTCACTCGGCTTGCTGACCAGCTGAGTACTTACCCTCCTCCAACGGGTTAAGAGCTCGGTGAACCCCTCCTTATCGTTCTGGGTTAGAACCTCGAGAGTACGGGTATTGGCTTGGATTTCAACATTATCGGCGTATTGTTTGGCGAATTCAACTGCGACCTCATCCCAAGTAGTAAGGTTTTTCGGATCAAGGGAGTAGTATCACTGACGAGGGATCGGTTCCAAAGAGGACGGAAAGATCCGGGTGAAAAGCTCCTGTTTGACCCCTTTAATGGCCATGTAGTCTTTGAAGGCACGGATATGATTTAGCGGGTCCTCCATTCCTTTGAACTTAGGTACATCAGTTAGGGTAAAGTTGTCGGGTAATTGATCCCCAACAGGTTCGAACCTTCGGTTGTTCTCAAGATGGATATTGTTACCCCGGGCTAGGAGCTGTTCTTCCAAGAGTTTTAGCCTCTTCTCAGTTTCAGTCAGAGGTGGAGTATTATGTTCTCCAGTTTTCTTGTTCTCCAAGGCGTCGATACGGGTCTCGACGCGATCCAGGGTGACCTTAAGAGCGGTGAGCAGGCTGGCTAGCTGATCAGTCGTGACATCTCTGTTGTTATCATTGTTGTTGTGGTTGACAGACGAAGTTGAAGACGGGGCCATGGCTCTGAGGCAGAAAAACGGCTCACATTACAACTCGATCCGACACGGTTCAAAGAGTGAACGCAGACAACACAAAGGACGAGACAAAGATCAGACTCATGAAGGCGAGGGTGACCGTGTATGGTTCCTCGGTGCTGACTCGATTTATGACGTGACGGTGTTGACCGAACTTTTAACATGAGTCCAATGTAGCGGCGTGACGCCATTGGAAGGGTCTCGTGGTGAGACGACTCATAAGTAAAGACCCATAAGTACGTTTGCTTTGACTCGATAGACACGAGGCAGAATTGGAAGGTGGACTGAAGTTTTCGAAAATAGAAATTTTCAAAAAGATTCATTTGTCGCTTTGTGGACGGCTTCCGAAGATAGAGATCTCCGCAAGTCGGTCAGTTGAAAGGGTTGTCTTAAGTTTATTTGCAAAAGACGGTTTGGAGTTTGAATCGGCTCGGAAAACAGTGTATTGTCTCCCAAGACGGTTTTGAAATTCAAAATTGTATGTTTTGAAAATCGGGTTTGAAATGTTTGAAGAGGTCTCGGGGATGGTTCATGGTCCTCAGGATCTCGAAAGTGTCTCGAGAAAAGGGTGTGTGCTTCCCTCGGGTTTCGAAAGAGCCATTGTCGGCGCGAAACGGGTTAAAATCCGTGTCTAGACGCGGCGATTATAACGGCGTGAAAAGGTGATTTGAAATGGTTGTAGAAAACCGAGTTTGAAAATCGTCATTACGACGGCCTAGAAAGGCGTGTTGAAATGGTTATAAAAACCGGGTTTGAAAATTGTCATTCAACGACCTAGAAAGGCATGTTGAAATGGTTATAAAAACCGGGTTTTAAAAATCGTCATTACGACGGCCTAGAAAGGCGTGTTGAAATGGTTATAAAAACCGGGTTTGAAAATCGTCATTACGACGGCCTAGAAAGGCGTGCAACGGTCGGCAAAAGACCGAGGTTTGAAACGGCCATTATAACGGCGCAAAAGGTGTTTTTTGAAAGTTTGAAAATGACACGGAAGGACTTATGATCAAGTAGCACATAAGCACTCACAGTTCATTATATTATGCATTATGCTGACACGGGTTTTGGCTTAGAAGGGTGGGTTACACACCAAGCAATCAAACCCCGATTTGCGAGAGGGATACCAATCCAAACAAAATGTGTAAGGAGGGTGCCCTAGCCTCGTGCTCGAAAGTGATGAAAGCTCTTTGACGAAACATAAATGTGTAACGTCAACGGTATGCTTGACTCAATCGGGATGAGAAAACTCACGCCGACGAGACGAGCCAATTGGTCGAAAAGGGTTAGATTGTGGGCTCGGACAAGGAACCCGACCGTGACCGTAATATCAATTAATGCATTCCAACCAAGACCTCGTTCGAGTCTCACCATCTAGGGATCACAAAGACGTAAGTGTCCTAGTTTTCCCCAGCGGAGTCGCTAATCTGTGGACATGGCCGACCTGCAAGCCCAGCCGATCTGTGGACATACAGCGGTCTTTTTGAAAGCCACCCCCGGCGGTGTAAAAATGCTTTCGACAGAATCGTTTTAGATCGGTCGGTTTCATCTCGGTAAGGGTCTCGAAACGATTAGAGATGTTCGGAGTCGCCACTAAGCATTTGTGGGATGCTTGGAACCCGTTCGAATCCACTTTATACCTCGATCAAACGAAGCACAAAGCAGGGTTTGACATAGGTACTAAAGATGAGGAATCGTCCATGTTTAGCATCCTATCTCTAGAATGACTCTCGTACGCCCTGGATAAGGTCGTCCACTATCCAAAGTTTCTGAGTAAGAGGTGAAGGTACGTATTGGGAAGCCTTTTAATCAGACACCCAATCCCGCCCGCGGTAGCGGCCTCTACTGATCGATCTTGGTTGGTTGAATGCAAAAGTTGATAAAACGATTTAAATGCATGAATGCGCATCTAATAATTTAAACCTAACATGTGAGAGCTTTCTAAGTCGGTTGATTTAATCCAAGTATCAAGTATCAGATGTCGAGTTGGATTAATGGTTGATTTGCATGCAAGACGGAAATTAAACATCCATTTACCGTATTAGGTTTATGGTGCATAACGTGATCCATTTGTCTTAGTAAAATATTTTGCAAATATGATTTTTAATGAGCAAATAGTCATCTGATCCGTCCTATATCCGGGCTAACCGGAGTCGGGATCGTCCTAGAATAATGCTGGAAAGGGAACAGGACCTGTGCCAGGCAGCCGGTATAGGCGCGAGCCTATTGGCGATGCAAGGGGGTCTCCCCTGGTTTTGAAAATAAGAAAGGAGGGGCCTGTTTATGCGCGGGTCAACCAACGGTTGTATGCCGTGTTCTGACCTTTTGAAAAACGTTTAGAAAACGTATTGAAAAATGGGTATTTGACCCGATTTGTTTTGAAAGTGTCGTTTAGACCGTATTTGTTGATTTGAAGAACTAGACTCGAATAATCATCATTATTTTGATAATATTCGGTGTCGGGTTCGACTTGACAAGCTTGACATGAATAGTTTTGAAAATAATTATGAACTAATTGTTTTAAGTTCATTTGAATATAATTAGTCGGTACTCATCATCGTACCCGGGTTAAAATCCGGCATGGTATGTAGAACCAAGGATGACTTTGTGTTGGTGACTAATATGTTTGTTTTGAAAATGTAAAGAAATGATGAAAGGTTTTAAAATACCTCCCAAAATGTAAAGAAATGAAATAAAAGGCTTTAAAATACCTTTTAAATGTTATTAACCAAATATTATCACCGAAACACGTATTTAACCGTCATGGTATGAGGAACCAAGGGTGAGAAATGTTTTATGGTTAAAACAAATAAAATGAAATAAAAAGGTTCGAAAATATTTGAAATGGTAGAAACCGATTACAAATATGAAAATGAATTAAAGGGAAATGACGAGAACAAACACGGTTGAGTTCTGATCTGGACACCCCATTTAGGCGCGGGCAAGCCGGCGAACCAAGGGGCTTCTGTCTCAGGTCAAAAATCAGTTTTGGCTCGTTTATCCCATGTTTTGGATCGTATTATGCATGTTTTAGCATGTTATAGTCATGAAACAAATAAAGACATAATAGAAGAAGGATTTTTACACCCTCATACTTACATGTTTGGTTGTGGCGAGTGACCGACGTAAGTGTAACAACTCGTTTGGTCGGAAAAAACTCGGTTTAAAACCGTTTTGGTAAGTAAAAAGAGTGTTTTAAGATTAGTGATGGTGTGGTGATCGAAGTGGTCGGAAAAGTGATTTAATGCACGATGACGGTACCAAACAATGTGTAAGGCTTGTATTTACGATCAGTAGGTCGTAAATACGCGTCGGATTGTGACTTAAGAAGTCGAGTCGAGAATTTTAAGGGAGAAAAGAGGGGGCGGCCACTCGCGTAAGTTCTCAAATGGGGGCATTTGAGGGGTATTTATAGGAAAATGAGTGGTTGTGTGAGTTTTGAGCGACGTGGCCACCTGGGCTGCTCAAAGAGGCGCGAGCCACGTCGCGGTCTTCGAGTTGTCTTGTCGCTTTCACACAAACGCAATCATGATTTGTTCTATCCTAGGATTTGTAGTCACATGTTTGGTACTTGACCATTCATGAATCCGGGAAATCTTAGTATAGAAGGCTTTGAATATTTTGTTTTTGGTGGTTGACTCGGTTTGACTCGTTGTTGGAGTCGGGATTTGAATTTTTGAGTCGGTTTTTGGTCCGGTGTCGGTTTTGACTCTAGTTAGTGTCATTGCGACCCCGTCGTCGTGCATTAAACACTCCAGGTATTTTTGAAATGTTTTAAGATGTTTTATTTTCGAAATCGTTTTAAGTTTTTCGACGTAAAGTTGTATACAAACTATCGATCAAACATCGTGATTCCAAAGCATGTTATAGTCCGATAATAATCGGGTGTTTGTTGGAGTCTCAGCAGATACTGGGTATCTACAGGAGATCGCCGGAGACATCTGAGGTGTTCGGTGATGTTGTCATGTGTTGGTCGTGAGTGATGGTTGTGGATGGTGGTGAGTGGTGGGTATTGGTGGTGGGTGGTGTAATTGGGTTTATGATTGATAAACTTAGGTAAGAGCAAAATTGTCAAATAATAACATATTATATCAATAAAAATTGAACTTAATCGAAATTGGGTCATTTTTCTCGCCGGAGTTGAGATTTGGTATTAAAGTTTGTAAGAAATATAGATGTTAGGTATAAGTTTTGAAAAAAAAAATATACATGTTAGGTATAAGTTTTGAAAAAAAATTATCTTAGGTATAAAATTTAAAAAGTCGTATTATATTAGGTATAAGTTATCAATTTACCCTTAATTTAAATAAAAAGCTAAACCGATTTAAAACCGTAACGAAAAGTGCGGGTGTTACAATTGGAGGGAGTAATATTTATTAGGATTAATTGATAAAAATACTCTGAACTACGAGTGTGCTCAAAATACTCTAAATTATGTTTTAATTAACAATATACCCAACAATTATACACATTCACTTTGAATATAATTGGCGTCTCTTTAACCTTGTTGTCCCACCCTTATCCCCAACATACTTCATCTTCTTCCAACAAACTTGAAATACACCCACGGAGGATGATCCAAAGGATGAATCAAGTCACCTTAATCGAATACGAAGACCAAAACTTGGAAGGCCAATGATCACCTACACTCCTAACGAAAATATTAAGTTAGAATCCACCTCAATTTGATTAAAAATTGAGCAAAATAACCACTGTTTTTTCCTAAGATGTATAACGCACAAACTTGTAATTTTTCCTACTCATTTAATGATATTTTACTTGGATCAAAGATGATGATGGAACCTTGAATTCTAGCAAAAACAATAAAAGTCCCAAATTTCTATGAGAAAAAAAAAACAAGAGAACCAATTAATTTGACATACCAACCGAATAAAAGCAAACAATTCCGATTTTTGATAAGAATTTGAGTACCTACGCTTAACATTTGAAAATCACGAAACTGTGAGTTTTCTTTAATGTTGAAGGTACGGTGGAGGTTTCTTTTCTAGAGTTTTATTAGAGTAAAAGATAAAACTGCATAATCTCAATAATTTAAGCTGGACATATAACAGTAATTGAAGTTGAATTTAAGAAGTGATCAGTGAGGAATAATGATGAGATTCATCAATTATGTCATGAAGTGGTTGAGAAATGAAGATTAGGTGAGAAAGGTTAGAGAAAGGTAGTTACAAGAGAAAAAGAAAAGAACGGTTAAAAGAGGTTTGAAACGAAATGTGTCTTGCTTATTAGGTCGCCGGTCAACCTGTTATAATATAAGCGAATGAGTATAATTGTTGAGTTTATTGGTAGTTAAAACATAGTTTAGAGTTTTTTTTAGCAGCACACCCATAGTTTAGAGTATTCCTATCAATTAATCGTATTATTATAGTTATAACGATTTTCATGTTATTAAATAGACTTTTAACATTATACATCACAAATGAGACCAATTTTTTTTCGTAAGCTTGTTTATTGTTGGGTAGTGTCATACACATAGTTAACGCGATTTACATTCAGTTTAAATAAGACTTCCACTGTAATAGTCATTAGTCTTTCAGTTATTGGTTTAAAGCTGTAAGACAGTTTAAAACGATTTGAATATACTCCCTCCGAACCAGACAAATGGTAACATAAGGAAAAAGGGGTTATTTAAGAAAAGGTGGAAAAATGAGGGGTAAAGTTGGAAGCTTTGAATGTGGCCACAAGAATCCCCTATATACTAAAAGAATAGGAAAAGTTTCAAGTTTTCCCGCCTAAAACACATTTCCTATTTTGATAAAATCTCTTATTTACTTTCCTATTTTGACATAATCCCTTATTTAAAATTCGTCTCTAAGATTTTTGTGATAAAAAATTCGTTCTTTGTATGCTAAATCGTACCTAATAGATATGCTAATAAAAAAATTATAAATAATTTCATTAATTTTGTTTAAAAATATACACATTTCATGACATTACTCAATTTTTTGGATTAGTTTTATAGTTAATTTTTTTTTTCTAAAAATAAAAACTCTATAAATAACGCGCATTCATTGCGCGGGATCTAAACTAGTAATATATTGTGTAATTAAACATTGAGTGAGTGGGTGAGTGAGCTATTTGATGGCAAACATGTAAATAGGTAGTGGAGGTATAAAGGTAACTTAGTCATTTTCAGGCCAAATAAGGTATGTTACCATTAGTGTGGATCGTACGTTTTAGGTAAGTGTTACCATTTGTCAGTATCAGAGGGAGTATTGATGTAATTAAGTTTTAAAGTACTACTATTATTATTTGTCGTATGATATTTATTACCCAGGGCAACCGAGATGCTAACAAATTTATTTATTTAGGAAAGTCATTCTAAAGGCTCTGGATAAATGAGACAGGGGCGGATTTAGCCTATTTTTACTAGGGTTATAGCCAGTGACGAAGCTATGGTTTGGCCCACTAGGCCATGGCCCGAGCAAGAATAATTAGAATGTTTTGTGAATGAGAAGCATATCTTCTATTTGGTTGAGATGGTAGTGTTTTCTTTTGTGTAGTAGGGGCTCATTATAGAAGGTCAAGGTTTCAAATCCAACTAGCTCCTTTTTTCTTTTCTATTTTTCTAATTTTTTTTCAAAAATTTTGACCTTTTTTTTACACGTTTCCCTTCTTTAAATTTTCTTCTTTGTTTAAGATTATCACTTTACATAACTTCCATTTATTATTATGATTTTGCAAGCAATTTTTTATTTATTTAGGGAAAGCTTTCAAGTGAGATCTTTATAAATGTACTAATTTTTTATTTTAGTTTGTAAAATGCAAGTTACTGTAATACAGTCTCTAACAATAAACATATTGACATTCATATTATTTGTTAGATTTATTCATTATATATAAGAGTTCTAAAATGTAATGATGCAAGGTTCACTTGAGATGAAATTAAAATTTTACCCAAAAAAAAAATTCTATAAAATTAAAATTCGGCCCCGGTTGCTATTCTTCTCTAGCTTCGTCCCTGCTTATAGCCCTAGATGAATTGATAAATAAAATTTAGTGCACAAATATTGCATAGGCAAATGGTAGCATAGATGGTAGTTTTGTTGGTTACCTACCAAGAAGGCAGGGGATTGACTCCCACTGATGTAAGCTTTGTTCGGTTTTTATTCAAATATCGAACTACCTGTACGCAATTTTCAAATTCTAGACATAATGTAACATCCCCATACTCCAAGTACCTTACCAGGACCACTTAAGGCATGGAAGTGTTACCATCTCGATTACCCGAGGCAATGATAATCAAAAGACAATAAAGAAACAACATTTAAATAGTATAAAGTTTAAAGTGATTACATGATCAAAACCAAAACTGTTAAACTGAAATACAAGATTCTCAGACGGTCTACTGCTAAAACTATCAAAGTTATAAAACATCGTCTGACACAGCGGAAGACTTCTAACTGCCACGTGATGACTCATCCCAGCTATCCCATATGCGTCATATCATACCTGCTCAATAACTGCTCACCACCCCGAATGGATCACCACGATTTTAAAACATTTAAACGGGTCGACTAATCACACAATTTATATAACTCAACAATACAACAAACAACACAAATCAATCGTCACGAGATATACTCCAAACTCCATCATCAACTCCACAATCGACTACACACTAAAGTGTGTAGCCCCGCCAGTACCCATCGCAACAGTTACTCCTCGCCGCCGATGGGGGACCGCACCGTTCCCACCTAAGCCCCGCTCATCTCCATCGAGCGATAAACCCAAATCCATTAATGTGCACATCCCTTCTGTGGCGGGTTCCACAGAAGGCGAATAATGGGCATGAAGCCACTCCCGCAAGTGACTCCACTTAGCCAGGGACGCACCCCGAAGAACACAGACAGATACAATCAATCACAACTACTAATCAGCAATCAAAACCAACAACCGTCACAATACTCGTATGATGATAATCAACAATCACAATTCACAACCAACACATTATGGGACTAATACTGAGTAGGGAAACCCTACCTGGAATGCAATACAATCAGACGGTCTCAACAGCTGTTATCAAAAGGCCTCCTCTACAAATCCTCCTCCTAACATATGATCATACAATTACTAACAATCATAAAAGACAACAAAACCCCAAACCACCAAATTAGGGTTTAAACAACCTTAACAAAATACCATAAAATCAGTACGTAGATCTTACCCTCGACGCAAGGATCACAAGAATGTAAAGAATGATGAATTCCGACCTCCCAAGCTCCGGGATCTGTCAATAATGCGAAGGATGCGAACTACGTAGGTTGCAATCTCTTTTCAATGTAATTAGGTTTGTAAACGCGTTTTATGAAAGTGACGGAAAGGTTTAAATACCAATTCGCATTATTAACAAAACCCGACAAAACATTACCCGTAAACCGGGTTACTCGATCGAGTAACTGACGTACTCGATCGAGTGCCGCCTACTCGATCGAGTACCAAGGCTACTCGATCGAGTACCCTTCAGGTCAAAAACTATTTTAAACTGCAAAACACCCTTACTCGACACTCGACAGAGTAAGGCCCACTCGATAGAGTACCCAGAGGCTCATAAAACCGTAGTATTACAGTCTTCCCTCCTTAAAAAGAACTTCATCCCCGAAGTCAACCATAAAAACAAACATACTAACTCGGTAAAGACACAACAAAGCTGCTAAGAATTCAAAACAAAACCCCAACCTATAAAACATGAAACCATGAACTCTTAACACCAACTCCACCAACTATTCCTACCTTCACACATCGCTCACGATATCGTATCAACTACATCATATTCTCTCTCGACACCAACTCCCAACACCACCAACTACCATCCACAAACGCTGCTAGCTCCGTAACATATTATCCATTAGAAAATCCAATATCAACACATTCACAAACATCAAACGGAATGTTACATTCTACCACCCTTAAAAGGAACTTCGTCCTCGAAGTTTACTCACACTCATAAACATCATCATCCAACTGCCAAAACTATCGAACTCATAATCATCATCATCCAACTGTCAACACTATCGAAATATTCTCACATTCCTAAACATCGAACTACTACAAGCACGGTCATGACCTTTAATAAAATCAACCACAACACAAATCAATCTTTTATTCTACATCAAGACTCAAACTTCCAAATCTACTACAACCTGTACAACCATTAAACTCTCTTTGTCGCATCCTACTCCACTTAAGATAAATGTTACGTCCTCGTAACTCACTAATACTAGATCATAGTTATATCTTCTCATTATCCTCATCACCACCGCATGTCAAAGATAACCACCTATACTCTAAACACTCGCCATGCATATATCTAAGGCTCTCTTACTTAAACAATACTCATACTTCAAATCACTCGTCACACCACCTAACCTATACCTCAAAATCTTTAGCTTAAACAAAACTTCAATTGTTCCCTATTACTGTTAAAACGACATAATCCTCTATACATGCACATATCTCCATACTCATAACTCCCGATCCACAATTATTACATACACTCACACTAGATCCTCAAGTTCTTTTCTTTTATCATCGCAAAACTCATTCATCACTTAACATGATACTAATTTCCAACACCCTATACTCACTGTCCCAAAAAGAGATTATGAACCACTTACAGCTTTCATATCAGTACAACACATGTTCCACAGATCACTTGCCATGACTATGTTTACCGATGCCTCATCTTAAAACAAGATCAAAATTATTGTAAAAACCACTCACAACTGTTTCTCATCAACAGAATATCACTATACCATGACAACAACAGAAACATACGCAACTCTCTTCCATATCATACCCTACCCTCACTCCCGAGCTGAAACTAGCAAGAAACATCAACAAACAAAACAACAGTCTATATGTACAACCCGAAACTCACCGGAAGCAACATCAAACAAAACAAAAATCTATGTATAATTGGTGTTTTAGCAGGATTTACCCTGGAAGGGTCCGGCTTGATTATCAAGTAATAGAGGTATCTAGCTCAATGAATTAGGAGAAAGTATAAACTAATAATAAAAAGGAATTAAGTATAAATAATGTTGTTTGTATTTCTTTGATAAGCTGATCACAAGTTCGGTGTATACAATTGTGTATCTGGGAAAATAATAGGTAAATTGTATATGAATGATCAATAAAAACCGTGTGCTTTACAATTGTTAGACCATGCTATTTATACTCTTCAAATATTAACGTTGGATGCAACCTCAACGTTCATGTTGACTGTTGGGGCTGTTAGCTGAAAAATAGGGCACATTCCCTATTAATTCGCTTGACTTAGTCTTCCTCAACAACTTCCTATTCTTCTTCCTTTGCACGTTATGGTATATGGAAGTAGCATGTTCTTGTGGTTGGACTTGGTCTTCCGTGACAATAGGGCATGTGTATAACTGTCTTGCTTGCTTGCTGATCAACCATCCAGCTGGAGAGTTCCATCAAGCTATCTTAATATCGTTATCAGACTTTTCTTCCTGGGCCTTAACAGCTTATTTATCCCCTGGTGTTCTTCTCCTGTCAAATAATAACTATACGTGCCCGGACTCTGGTTGCCCCAATCAGCCTAATAAGGCCAGGCTAGATTACAATCAGACCAGGCTAAATTGAGCCTAACAATTGCCCCTTGACATGTTACCCGTGCTGGATCCGGCCAGGGGTAAGATGTCAATTTACCGGGCTCAAATATAAAAAGAATCATATTTGTTCAATGACTCTTAGACTTCTAGCGACCGTTAATCACTGCAACGGCTAACTACATGATGTCATGCTGACAGTTTTGTGTTTTCTAGGGTTTTTGCACCGTTATTCTTCCCCTATAAATACGGTAATTGCGATGAGTTCATTTTTCACCAAAATTCCTCTACTTCTCTTGCTAAATCTTCTATGAAATTCTTCCCTATTTCCCAGGAATTCCAGTTTGCTACCTTTAATTTTTCACTAGGTAATATTAATTTATCATGATAAATAAAACCTCAAAGGATATGGGAGCCAAAAAGCGTCCTGCTTCCCAAAAAGCTGCGGCTGAACCTGAACCCACAGACGTCCATGAGGAGGAGGTGGTTAAAATTGACCCTCTGGCTTGTGCTATAGCATTTAAATATCAAGATTCTATCTTTTCTGCTATTCAATCTCTGGAATCCTCTTTCCCTGAAGAAAATCTATTGAAAACGAACTACGATGGGGTTTTAAGGGAGGAAAAATTAATCCCTGACTCGGCTGAGGTTTGGATCCCTGAGTTTTGTCCAGTCAGAGCTAACTGGGTGTCACCTGGTTGGTTCTGTATCTATGAATGGGCGTTCAAAGCAGGTTGTAAGTTGCCTTTTACTCCTTTAATGATTGATACTATTCGTGCCATAGAGGTATCACCTTTCCAAATCATGCCCATGATATGGAAACTTGTCCACTCTATTGAAAATTTATGTGCTAAACATAAACTTGTGATTACTGTTAATGACATCAAGACAGTATATCATCTGAAAAATCCTTCTACCGGTCATTTCAATTTGAGAATTAAGTCAAAAATGTCTCCATTAATTACTAACCTGGACTCTGGAGATGATAAAGGTTGGGCAAAGACTTACCTGTTTATCCGGACTGACAGTCTGGGGTCAGGCCTGGATTATTTGAGATATCCTCCTTTGGAGAGTGGTAGGTTTCCTGTATTCTTAATTTGCATTTTATATTGTACGAAATTGGAATATTTAAGTTTTACCTGTGCATTTTTGGGGATGTTTGCAGCTCCTGACTGGAACTTTGATCCTCTTGACGAGGAATCCATTTCAAGGATAGAGGCCTTTATTTCTATTCCTGAGGAAGAAAGGACTTGGCCTGCTAGTCTGGGCAGGGATCTGTTGCCCCGGTACATGAAGCCTAAGCTGAGTGTGGTCAAAGTACCTAAAGGCAAGCCTAGCTCCACTACTCTTTCTTGTATGTCTTCTTTATATCTTGGTGTTGATAGTTGTATTTTTATTACTTCTTTCCTGATACTTATATGTATTTTTTATACATTCAGTATACAGATCTTCTGCTAGGTTGGCCAGTTTTAGTGCAGCTGACTTGAAAGCTGGGGTTGCTAGAATTGCTGAATAGTCCAAGAGCCAGGAGGCTAGTGGGAGCGACAAGACGCTTGACATTTTGGTTTCTGATGTCCAACCTCCCCAGGAACCGCCCAGGCTAGGGTCCCCAGAGGTCGTTCAGGCTTCCAAAAGAAGGAGGGAAGCTGTCATTCCTGAAGAGGAGGGGAGAGAGAAAGAGCCTATTCAGGCTCAACCAATCAGAAGTGTCAGGGAAGTGTCTGCTCTGATGGACGATATGGATGCTGTCGGGCACAGATAAATGATTTCTCTTCTAATATGAGCGGCCAGTTTTTATCTGACAATACCCTTGAATCTTCTACTAAAGTGGTGTCTATCTTGTCTTCTCTTGTGACAAAGGCCGCTGCCCTTGCTTCTCAAGCTAAGGAGGTTAGTTGCAAAAGGCTTTTTTAATTATTATGTGTTCTTTGAGTTTGTCTTGTGTTTGGCTAATTGATTTTCTTTTGTATTTCTGTAGGGATTGGATGCTGGGTTGGCTACTGCTTGTCAGCTCAGGGATGCCCAGGCTAGGATTTCTGGCTTGGAGGAGAAATTGGATAAAGTTAATCGTGAGCTGCACACATCCAGGGGTAATGAGGTAGTACTTCAATATCAACTGGGGTCGGCTAGAGAAGCATCTAGGGCTGCTTTGGTTTGTGAGGTGGCTGCAAAAAACGCTGAGAAAGTTGTCAGGCAAGAGCTTGAGGCTGCAAGGGGAGAGCTGGAAGCCGTCAAGAAAGAGTTGGCTGCTGAGAAGCAGGCAATGCAGGATCAGCTGAGGAAGAATGAAGACCTTGGTGCTGAAAAGGACCTGGTAGAAGCGCGGCTTGCTGATGCTGCTCAGTACTTTTTTGGGAAAGGCCGGGTTGATGCTATGAGGGATCCGGAATCTGATCGGGCTAAGTGGGATCCGGATCGGGACGAGACAGCTCTAGACACCCAGTATCCTGATTTGGCCAATATGGAACATGAAGAAGAAGTGGATTCTCCTCCTTCCAAGGAGAAATCTGGTGATCAGGAAATGGTGGATGGTTGTGAGTCGGTTACTGGTTCGAAGCCTGTTTAGATTTGTGTTTTTGCTTTTCGTTTTGGCCCATCCAGGGAGGATGTTCCTGGGATGAATAATTATTAGGTGTGTGGTAGGGCTGGTTTTTTGAATGAATATTTTGTTTCGGTTTTTGAATAAATATTTGGTCTTTGTTGGTTTCTTTTTGTGTTTTGATAAGGTTTATTTGTAGTGTTGGATGTGTACTGGATTTGGCCAGTTATTCGACTAGATCGGGCCAGTTTTTTGTGCTGGATCTGGCCAGTTCTTTGTGTCATGGGTGGGGTTATTGCCTGTCTGGAGGGCTTATGTCCCCTGCCTGTCTGGAGGGCTTATGACCCATCTATGTCATACAATCCAGGAAAAGGTTTTCCAGGTTTGTATATTAAATTGAGCTTAATATTTTAAGGCCTATTTTTGCAACTTTCAGTTGGATATTAGTGGGGTGACCCCCAATCTTTAAAATTTGGTTTAAGTAAGGTACGGTGTGCAAAAAAAATATTGAAAATTCTACTTGTTAAAGGGAAATACGATAATATTGATAAGTACTTAGGCACATAATGGAAGAAATCATATAAGGCATTTATTCATATAATGGCAAATATCATACATTTAGTTTCATATCAGGTCAAGCAGAAAATGGTAAGATAAAGATTATACCTGGGTTGGGGAATATATTATATATGTGAAATAGTTTTAAGTGTGCAATATTCCAAGCTATTGGGATCATTTCGCAGTCCAGGGTTTGTAGCCTATAAGCTCTCTGGCCGACTATTGAGTCAATCAGGTAGGGACCTTCCCAGGTTGGGGCCAATTTGCCTGCGTTTTTCTCCTTTGTGTTTTGAAAAACTTTTCTGAGAACAAGGTCCCCTACCCTGAATACTCTAGCTTTGACAGTCTTATTGTAGCTTTTGGCGACTCTTTGCTGATAGGCTGTCATTCTAATGCTGGCTGCATCCCTTAGTTCTTCCGTTAAGTCCAGGTTATCCTCCATTAGAGGTATATTGCTCGTTATTGTATTCAGCCGCATCCGGTGATGGAATGTCGACCTCTGCTGAATTATCGCTTCACATCCATAGACCAAGGAATAGGGGTTTGGCCTGTGGATGTTTTAGGTGTGGTTCAGTCGGCCCCGAGGGACCAAGGGGAGTTCTTGACCCATCTACCTTTCCTTCTTTCTAGCTTCTTCTTTAGGCAACCGATGATTACTTTGTTACTAGATTCTCGCTTGGCCATTGGCTTTTGGATATTCTCGTGTGGAGGTTACCAGGTTGATGTTCCATTGAGCACGAGAAAAGTCATGTTCTTTTTCCCACGAATTGCGTACCATTGTCGCATACTATTTTAGAAGGGATGCCATATCTACATATGATGTTGCGTTTGATGAATGCTATGACATCCTTTTCTTTGACTTGCCCGTATGAATCAAAACTTCTATCCACTTGGAGAAGTAGTCGTTCATTGCTAGCATAAAAACGTTTTGCCAGTGCTTGAGGTAGTTTTCCTACTATATCCATGCCCCACTTCATAAATGGCCAGGGGGGATATGGAATGTAGTTCCTCGGATGGTGGTGGATATATGGTTTATGAATGGTAGGCTTCGCATTTAGAGTGAATTCCGAGCAATCGGCCCTCGAGTGGGGCGAATAACCTCTGTTCGAGTACCTTGCATGCCAGGCTCCTTCCGCCTTTATGATTTCCACAGTACCCTCCATGAATTTCTGATAGTATTTGTTCAGCTTCTTGTGGTTCCAGGCATCTGAGGTATGGTCATGCCTGCGATTTCTTAAAAAGCACGTTGTTAATAATAGTATATGAAGCAGCTTTGATTTTGAGTGCCCTAGAATCTTGCTTATTCAGGGGGAGGATTCCTTGTTGGAGCCAATCATAGTAAGGTTTTGTCCATGAATTGGCAATATATATTGGGAAACTTTCATCTTGTTTGTTTATTGCAGGTTCTAATAAATGTACGATGGGGATTTTATCAAAATCAGGGGGACTGAAGTTGGATCCTAGGCCGGCTAGGGCGTCAGCCTGGGTATTCAAGTCCCTAGGAATTTGATCAATATTAAAATTACGAAATTTTGTTTTTAAATTTTGGACAACTTCCAAATAGAGTATCATTTTTTAGTCTTTTGCAGTATATGTTCCATTTACTTAGTTTGAAATAAGATGGGAATCAATACGTACCTTTAGGTTTTGTACACCAAGGTCAATACATACCTTTAATCCAGCTATTAAGGCTTCATATTCCGCCTAATTGTTGGTAGCTTCGAATGCACAGCTTATAGCTTGTACTATCTTATCCCCCTGTGGCGATTTTAGTACTACCCCTAGGCCGGTGCCCCTCATGTTGGCTGCACCATCGACGAATAGGGTCCATTCTAGGTCCGTTTGGTCATTGGTCAGTCTGTTTACTTCTTTTATTAAGTCGGGTTCTAGGGCTGGACTAAAATCAGCCACAAAGTCTGCTAGTGCTTGTGACTTAATTGTTGTCCTTGGTTCAAATGTTATGTTGTATGTGCTTAGCTGGACTGACCATTTGCACATTCGTCCGGACAATTCTGGCTTCCTAAGTACAGACTTGATAGGAAGCTTGGTTCTGACTATTATAGGGTGGCTTTCAATGTATGGTCTTAACTTGGTGCAACTCATAATTAAAGCTAAAACGTATTTTTCAAGGAGGTCGTACCTGATCTCTGCATCTAGTAGACTTTTACTTACGTAATAGACATGGTGTTGTTGTCCGTCTACTTCTTTGACCAGGACTGCACTGACAGCAGTTTCCGTGACTGACAGGTATACTGTCAGGGGTTCGTCTTTGATTGGTTTTGCCAACAAGGGTGGAGAGGATATGTATGTTTTCAGATCTTCAAAGGCAGCTTGATGATCAGGGGTCCATTGAAAGTCTTTGTTTTTCCTTAGCAGGTTATAGAATGATTTGCACCTCTCTGACGACCTTGAAATGAACCCGTTCAGTTCGCTATTCTTCCCGTCAGCTTTTGTATGTCTTTGACTGACTTTGGTGGTTCTAGCTCCAGGATGGCTTTGATCTATTCAGGACTGGCTTCTATTCCTCTTTTTGTCACCATATAGCCCAAGAATTTGCCTGCTGAGACTCCAAAATGGCATTTCTGTGGGTTGAGCTTCATGTTGAATTTCTCCAGTATTTGGAAGGCTACTTCCAGGTCTTTGACGTGGTCCTCTGCCTTTTTTGACTTGACTACCATGTCGTCAATGTAGACTTCCATGGTATCTCCAATTTGATCTTTGAACATCATGTTGACTAGTCTTTGATAGGTTGCACCTGTATTTTTTAATCCAAAGGGCATGGCAGTGTAACAAGATACTCCTCTTTCGAAATGAAGGTCGTACTTTCCCGATCTGCAAGGGGTGCATCTTTATTTGGTTGAATCCGCTGGAGGCATCCATGAATGTTAACATCTCATGGCCTGCAGTGGCATCCATCATCGCATCTATATGTGGCAGGGGAAATGGATCTTTGGGGCAGGCCTTGTTCAGGTCAGTGTAGTCTACACAGACTCTCCATTTGCCGTTTTTCTTTTGGACGACTACTACATTCGCAAACCAGTCGGGGTACATTACTTCCCTGATCATTCCCATGTCCAATAGCTTGTCAACTTCTTGGTTGATGATTTCATTCCTCTCTGCAGCAAATTTTCTTCTTTTTTGTTGTACAGGCTTAAATGATTTGTCAATTTTTAACTTATGAGTTATAATATCAGCATCTATACTAGTCATATCAAAATGTGACCAAGCAAAACAAGACATTTTAGTTTTGAGAAAGCTGACCAGATTAGGTCCCTGACCGAGTCAGTGCATCGACCCTACAAGTACCTTCCTGTCGGGAATTGCAGGTCCGAATGACCTCTCCTGTTTCCATTTGTGACTGCGCAATATATTCTTTCCTGACAGGTGACTTTAATTGCTATGCGAGGGACTTACCTGACTTTGAAGATTTCAAAGCCTGGGTGTAGCATTCCTAAGATGTCCTTTGTTCTCCCCTGATGGTGGTTATCCCCCATTTGGTTGATATTTTCACACATTGATGGTATGTTGACGGGATTGCTTTGACGTTGTGGATCTATGGTCTGCCCAGGATTACGTTATACGAGGATAGGCAATCCATTACCCCGAATCTTTCATAGGAAGCCACGCCTTCCACATAGGTCGGCAGGCTAATTTCTCCCAGGGTGTTCTTTGTTTCTCCGCTGAATCCGACCAGGACACTGGATTTTTTGATGATTTTCTCTTCATATATCTTCATAGCTTTGAGGACGTCAAGCATCACCAAATTGATTGAACTGCCCCCATCTATCGTGGATTCTTGATACCTTAGTTTGTGCCAATTTGCATGGTAATTACCAAGTCGTCATGGTGTAGATCTGATATTCCCCGCAAGTCCGAGTCATCAAAAGTAACAAAGCAGTAATGACTTAGACCTAAAAGGGGTTGAAGTTTAGACTCCCTGGATATTCTTTTGGCAGCCGAGCTGGTTAAGCCACAGTTTCTAATCCTCCATTTATGAACTTAACTTCATAGATGGGGGGGGAGGGGGGGAGGAGGAGGATCTCTGCTGTTCCCTGAATCTCTCTTGCTTGGTCCTTTATCTTTGTTCTTTGGCTGCTGGATTAAGTCTTTCAGATAGCCCTTCTTTAGGAGGTATGCCACTTGTTTCCTGAGTTGGATGCATTCTTCTGTGGTGTGCCCGATGTCCTGATGGAAGTCACACCATCTCGTTGGATCTTTCCTGGGGTTGTCGGATTTCTTGGGCCATCTGACCGTGTCTCCCAAGCTTTCCAGGCGTTTGATTAATCCTGCAGTATTTATAGAAAAGTTATATTCAGGAATAGTTGGTAGGCTATAAATGTGACACCCTCATTTCTAGCATTAAATAAACACGTAAATTCTACAGAAAAACTGACAGGATATGTTTGTAATTGGTTCAACTAGATAAAACCTGTAATTTTTAAAACTTTTCTAAACCATTCACAAACATTCCCAAATGAAGAGTGCCAAAACCTGCAAATACTAACAAACTAATTTACATAACAATACTAATTCGTGAGAATAAAGTGATACAAACCAAAGTAAAAGAGGGAGACATATGTCCCTCCAAAATATAAACACAACCATATGTTTAAAGGTTTACTACAAAATATAACCAAACTAAGTCCAAGGTTCTTTTGCTCACTAGCTCGTCTGTGTACCCCATCTAATCATCATCAACCTGTCAATCGCATTTTATACAAACACGAAAGCCACAATTCAGTGGGGAGTAACTTCGAGTCCTCCCAGCCACGAAATGTAATATTTAATGTAACATGTAATGTAACATGTAAACAACATCATAAATAAACTAATTATCGAATATACTAACATATGAACACTAAACTGACCAAATTAAACTATCATGTGAAACATATAACAAGCAGTAATCCAAACTTTATCAATTGTAACCGGCTTGCATCTCACCTATTACAATTCATAAAATCACCATACAAGAAAGGGCAATATATCAAAGACAGGCATAAGTTCTTAGCACCGTCAATAGTCACTCTGTAACTCGAGTCTATACCACGAGGTAGGGAGGGTAATCGAACCGGTATCTTGGCTCAGAGGTTCTATCAAAACATGGCCAAGACACAACACAACCCTAGTCCTAAATCTGCGCAGACCTAGACATGCGGATACACACCACCGCACCCAAGACCCACAATTTTTTTAAAACAAAGTGAGTACCCTAAGGAGTACACCAAAGGGTTGGCTAGTACTTAAGCTGACCACTTACCCTCAAAACAAGTAACGAGGTCATGCCCCAACTTGGATATAAACCCACCAAGTCAGGTACACAAAGGCTATTAAGCAGTGAACATATACTCGTCAAAGACTATAAAGACCTATCTATGACAAACACAACAACCTGCAAGAAGTATTCAATACCAATTCCATTTCAAGCAATATTAACAATATTAAAGGTTTCAGGGAATCTAAGGCCGTTTCTACAATATAAGAAACCATTCAATTCAACCAACAACACATGTGAACTAAAAACATAATAAATGGCCTAAAACAAGAATAAGGCCAATTATCCATTTTTCACAATAATTTTCATCCAACCGAATTTTTACCCGCAACCCCAGTCCTGCGACAGGTACGGGTTCAATCGCGGCTGACCAATCACACAATTGACTGACATCGATTCAGTCAAAGGGACCAAGGGCTCAGTTTTCGGCATAATCACCCAAACATTACAATTATCGCTATAAAATTCATTTCAAGCCTATTCATTACAATTTCATATCATAACCTATCCTAACATGTGCAACTACCAATATAAACATAATTTTACCATCAACATTATATTTACTACTAACATGATTCATTTCAAAAGATTACCCATATGTTACTTATACTAAATTTAACATTTATAAACCCGAAACGACGAATAACGCATGGAAAATCGCGAAAACAAGCAACGGGCCGACCCGGGCCAACCCCAAGGCTGCCGTGGGCTGCTGGCTGGGCCTGCTGGGCCGCCACCCCCTTTCCCCCGTTTCTCCGTTTTTGCTCATTTTAACATCGTTTTAAGCATCAATTAATCATTCCCATTTCATTTCCATACTAATATGTGAACTTAAACTTATAAAAGACATGAATTTAACCCATATTTTCATGTGAAATAAACCACTCAATTAACATACACAAAATCATACAAAAAGTAAAGAATGTGACATTAATTCGTCGAATAACTCGAAATATGTTACCTTTAGCAACAAAATGAGCAATTAGCACCTTGAACACCAAACCCTAATATGCAATCTAGCCACTATCTTCAACTATATACGAGTCTCCAAACTCATCTTCTAAATCTTCACCTAAATAAACAATAAAAACACAATTATAAGCACTAATAATCAAAACCCTAAAAATGGTGGACAAAATAAATTTAGGGCAAATGAATTTAATACATACTAGGATGGTGGCAATGAAGAGAGGATTCCAAATATGTAATCTTTATGAAATTTGGAGTAGAAATGAGTGAATTATGATGAAAATTAGCTTAAAAAGGTAAGAAAATGGTGTTTTATGTTTAGAAAGCTTTAGAACATTCAAGGGAGATGAAGTTGGAAAAGAAAAATGCAAAGGGAAGGTGAAGGAAGGGTGTGGCGTGGCTAGGAGAAAGGAGACGGGATTTTTCCCGCGAATTTCATTAGTCGGTTTTTGGCTTTTACGTAGATAATTAGAACCGTTTGTCAAATGCAAATTCCGACGATGCCAAAGTTCTTAAACACGAGATTACAAGAAGATTGAGTATTCATATGACCCATTTCCAAAATCGTTTGCCCAATTTTCAAAAGAATTGCCATTTTTCCCGATATGCCCTTATTTCGAAATAAAAGGTTTTTACATGGTTTAAACTATTTTTAAACATTTCGAAACTATCAAAATAAATACTTTACTTCAAAATATAATAGAATTAGATTTCATTGAATTATTATTACTTCAAATACATTGATATTAAATTCAACTTGGTTAATAAATTACTTCCGTAATATAATAATCGATCCAAATTACGGGTGTTACAATCACCCCTCCTTTTAAAAAGTTTCGTCCTCGAAACTTAGAGGAGAAATTATGGTAAATAACATCTTAATAATATAATTATAGGAAAAATATAGGTATCTTTTCAATGAAACGGTGATACTCTTGTTGATCAGACAAGAACATCCACACTTCATATCAAGATATAAAAATATTTCTACACCAATAAATGAGAAAACCCATTACTGGGACGTCACCAATAACGAGATTTAACACTCATTAATGTTAAAACCATTAAAAATCACAAAAGCATTTTCAAAATTTTAGTTTAAAATTCTATAATAAGAATAATATCTTTACTAATTATGATTAAATACGGCTTAGTAACGCGGAAAAAGAGTAAGAAAAAGGAATACCTTACGAGAATAATTCAGGATATTTAGCTAACATAGAAGCTTCAGTCTCCCAAGTCTCCTCTTCGACATTTCCACAAAGCCAAAGAACACGGACTAAAGGTACAACTTTGCTCCTAAGTTGCTTGTTGGCTTTTTCAAGAATCCGAATTGGTCTTTCTTCAACCGCCAAGTTAGGCTCCAATTCAAGAATCTCTTCTTGGATGATATGGCTAGGGTCACTAATGTACTTCCTCAACTGAGAAACATGGAAGACATTGTGAACCTTGCTCGGTTTGGGGCAATTCTAAACGGTAAGCAGCAGGACCAATCTTTTCAATCACCCGGAAAGGTCCAATATATTTAGGGCTCAGCTTCCCTTTTACGCCAAACCGTTTCACCCCTTTCATAGGTGACACTTTAAGAAACACTTGATCATCAACCTCAAAAGAAAGTGGTCGACGACGGACATCAGCATATGATTTTTTACGGTCCTGAGCGGCCTTCATCCGCTCCCGAATGATTTTAACTTGCTCCATGGACTCGGTCACCAAATCAGGTCCTAACATTGGAACATTTTGGGTTTGATCCCAACAGACTGGAGTACGGCATTTCCTACCGTACAGAGCTTCATATGGTGCCATTTTAATGGAGGCTTGATAGCTGTTGTTGTAAGAGAACTCAACCAGAGGTAAACATTTCTCCCAGGAAGTTTGGAAATCTAAGGCACAGGCACGAAGAAGATCCTCTAAAGTTTGAATTGTTCTCTCGGTTTGACCATCAGTGGCGGCGTGAAAAGCAGTGCTCATTAATAGTTTACTACCCAAGGCCTCCCGTAATGCAATCCGAGAAACGAGAACAAAATCGAGGATCCCGACCAAACTATATCTTTAGGAACCCCATGATAGCGCACTACCTCATCCACATAGACACGAGCTAGAACTTCTAAACTCCAGGTCTCTTTGATGGGAATAAACCGAGCACACTTAGTCAATCGGTCCACAACCACCCAAACAAAGATTCTTCCCGGTGGAAGTCCTGGGTAAAGCCATCACAAAATCCATGGAAATAGACTCCCATTTCCAAAGAGGAACATCCAAGGGTTGAAGCAAACCCCGGGCTTTTGATGCTATATCTTTACTTTCGGGCAGTGAGGCATTTACTTGACATACTCCATAACTTCAATCTTCATCCTAGGCCACCAGAATTGTAACCTCAAATCTTTGTACATTTTGGTACCTCCCGGATGAACGGAGTAAGGAGAGAGGTGTGCTTCATCAAGAATTCTTTTCTCAAATCACCGCCTCCGAACATAGATTCTACCATGATAACGAAGATACCCATCATCATCAATCTTACAATCCTTAGCTTGCCCAAGTTGAATTTTAGCTCGAATGGATTTGAAAGTAGGATCATCGGGAAGGCAAGCACGGATCTCACGGTAGAAGTCAGGTTCGGCTGACATGGCATTAAGATGATTAGAGCCCCTTTTTACAAGACTTATTCCCAATTTTTGAAGTTCTAAAGCAAGTTCAAGAGGTAATTCCCGAAAAGAATTCAAAGAATGACAGGATTTTCTGCTAAGAGCATCGGCCACCACATTAGCTTTTCCTTCGTGATAAAGTAGATCGGCATCATAGTCATTCACCAATTCCAACCATCTTCTTTGTCTCATGTTCAGATCTTTCTGGGTAAAAAGGTATTTCAGGCTTTTGTGATCGGTGTAGATGTTGCAATGGACTCCAATGAGATAGTGTCTCCAAATCTTCAAAGCATGCACCACCGCAGCTAATTCAAGATCATGAGTCGGGTAGTTAACTTCATGAACTCTAAGCTGTCGAGAGGCATAAGCAATGACTTTCCCTTTTTGCATCAAGACACAACCTATACCATGCTTAGAAGCATCACAGTAAACATCAAAGTCCACTCCTTCTTCAGGTAAGGTCAACACCGGAGCGGTAGTCAACCTCTTTTTCAATTCCTGGAAGGCATTTTCACACTCCTCAGACCACACAAATTTAGACTCTTTCTTGAAAGAATCGAGTCATCGGTCTAGCAATCTTAGAAAAATCCTTCACAAACCGCCGATAATAACCCGCCAAGCCAAGGAAACTACGGATTTCCGAAACATTGGTCGGACTTTTCCAATTAACAACGGCTTCGATTTTGGCAGGATCTACCATAACGCCCTCTTTTGAAATGACGTGTCCAAGGAAGGTCACTTTAGATAACCAGAATTCACATTTAGAGAATTTAGCATACCATTTTTCATGGCGCAAAATCTCCAAAATAGCACGAAGGTGTTTGGTATGCTCTTCTTCAGATTTAGAATAGATCAGGATGTCATCAATGAACACCACAACGCATTTGTCAAGGTGTTCTCTGAAAGTACGGTTCATCTGATCCATGAATACTGCTGGAGCATTGGTCAATCCGAATGGCATCACCGTAAACTCGAAATGACCATATCTCGTACTGAAAGCGGTTTTAGGAATATAAGCTTCTCGGACTGGAATTTGATGATAGCCCGAACGAAGATCAATTTTAGAGAAAGTGGAAGCACCTCGGAGTTGGTCGAAAAGATCATCAATTCTAGGAAGAGGATATTTATTCTTGATAGTAACCCGGTTAAGTTCACGATAATCTATGCATAACCGCATAGATCCATCCTTCTTTCTTACAAAAAGAACAGGAGCACCCCAAGGTGAAGAGCTAGATCGGATAAAACCTTTGGCAATCAAATCATCCAGCTGAGTCTTCAGCTCTTTCATTTCAGACGGTGCCAGCCTATAAGGAGCTTTAGCAATAGGGCCGGTACCAGGAATAAGATCAATAGTAAATTCAACTTCCCTTTCGGGAGGAATTCCGGTAGCTCATCGGGAAAAAAAACATCGGAAATTCACGTACCACGAGAACGTTCTCTTTAGAAGGCGAGAGGAAGAATCTAAAGTAGTCACCATACACAAGAAGGCTTGATGACCCTTTTACATCGCACTGACAAACTTCATAGCAGAAATTAATTTAGCACCGGTTTGTCTTTTAACCACTTGATAAGACACACGGTGACCTGAAGGGCTTGTAAGAATTATTTTCTGGTCTCGACATTCAAATCGAGCATGATAAGTATGTAACCAATCCATGCCCAAAATGACATCAAATTCTTCAAGCGGAAATCGGAAAAGATTTGCTGGAAATATTGATCCCGCGATAGAAATAGGAACTCTCGGATAGATTTTAGAACAGGAGAAGACATCACCAGAGGGTAAGGATATAGATGTGCTTTCTTCATGTGATGATTCAAGTGATAACTTATCGGAGAGTTTCATTGAAATAAAAGATAAAGAGGCACCCGTATCAAATAGTACCAAACAAGGAACATCAAAAATAGAAAATGTACCAGTAATGATATCAGGGTGTGCCTCAGCTTCTGCTCGGCTCATGACGAAAATCCGGCCTTTCGGCCTCTCTGGGGCAGCAGGAGTAGTAGGAGCCGTCACCTTCTTCTCCGGGCAAACATTAGCCTTGTGGCCCGGTTTGTTGCAAGAAAAGCATATGATAGGATCAACGAAGCATTTACCGAAATGTGCTTGCTTCTTGCGATTATAGCACACTCGGTCTTTAGCACCTTTATTGTTGTTAAAGGTCAAGATTGACCACCCTGGTTAACTTGCACAAGAGGATCAAATCTCCTCTTATTTGGGTAAGAGGGAGAAGAGGTGAACCTGGGTGAAGGAGTATAGGGCCTAGAAGATGGATATAAAGGCCTCTTGCCAAGACTGAATTTTGCACGAGCTTCATTTTCAATGTCTTTCGGTGAATTCTCAAATAAAAAGCATCATTGTAAATTGAAACAAAGTTGGTGGAGTCTCGGCGGACCATGCTTTTGATTTTAGGAGAGAGCTTTTCAAGATAAAAGAAGGCTTTTTCGTTGTCATCCTTCACCAATCTAGTTGCATAATGAGCCAACTCGTTGTATTTATCGATGAAGGCACGAACAGAAGGCTTCCTTGCTTTAATTCCATGAATTCCTTCAACTTCTGTTGTTTAAGTTCTTGCGGATAGAATCGGGCCTCCACTAATTCCTTGAAACGTTCCCAGTCAAAACCCGGTTCAGATGAAACAGTAGGCCCAGTCATAGACCACCATCGATCTGCTTCTCGTACTAGGAAGTGAGATGCCAGCTTCACTTTATGTTCCTTCTGGACATCATACAACGAAAAGCTTTTCTCTAACTCTCGAAACCACCCCGCAAGAGCAACTGGATCAATTTCTCCACCATAAGTGGGAGTGTTGTTTCGGGTTAATTGGTTAGCCACCCAAGTATAGGTGCCTGGAGTACCCTCAAGAGGCGGGGGAGGAGGAGGAGCTTGTTGATTCTGCTGGTTTTGTTGGTTTTGGAGAATAAGAGTAAGAGCTTGTAAAATAGCATCATCAACTCTCCTTGGTGGAGCCATCTTCCAAAAGAGAAAATTTAATTAGTACCTAACAATTAGCAATCACAAACAGGCTACCACATAAAATCCTAAATCTACCCATCCTACCCATCTCTCAAGTTTATTATTTAAAGGTCAAGTGATTTTAAGTGGGGTGCACAAACGTGCGTCGGGAGCAACAAGCTCTGATACCAACTGTGACACCCTCATTTCTAGCATTAAATAAATACGTAAATTCTACGAAAAAAAAGCGACAGGGATATGTTTGTAATTGGTTCAACTAGATAAAACCTGTAATTTTTAAAACTTTTCTAAACCATTCACAAACATTCCCAAATGAAGAGTGCCAAAACCTGCAAATACTAACAAGCTAATTTACATAACAATACTAAGTCGTGAGAATAAAGTGATACAAACCAAAGTAAAAGAGGGAGACATATGTCCCTCCAAAATATAAACACAACCATATGTTTAAAGGTTTACTACAAAATATAACCAAACTAAGTCCAAGGTTCTTTTGCTCACTAGCTCGTCTGTGTACCCCATCTAAACATCATCAACCCGTCAATCGCATTTTATACAAACACGAAAGCCACAATTCAGGTGGGAGTAACTTGAGTCCTCCCGACCACGAAATGTCATATTTAATGTAACATGTAATGTAACATGTAAACAACATCATAAATAAACTAATTATCGAATATACTAACATATGAACACTAAACTGACCAAATTAAACTATCATGTGAAACATATAACAAGCAGTAATCCAAACTTTATCAATTGTAACCGGCTTGCATCTCACCTATTACAATTCATAAAATCACCATACAAGAAAGGGAAATATATCAAAGACAGGCATAAGTTCTTAGCACCGTCAATAGTCACTCTGTAACTCGAGTCTATACCACGAGGTAGGGAGGGTAATCGAACCGGTATCTTGGCTCAGAGGTTCTATCAAAACATGGCCAAGACACAACACAACCCTAGTCCTAAATCTGCCTTGAGACCTAGACATGCGGATACACACCACCGCACCCAAGACCCACAATTTTTTTAAAACAAAGTGAGTACCCTAAGGAGTCCACCAAAGGGTTGGCTAGTACTTAAGCTGACCACTTACCCTCAAAACAAGTAACGAGGTCATGCCCCAACTTGGATATAAACTCACCAAGTCAGGTACACAAAGGCTATTAAGCAGTGAACATATACTCGTCAAAGACTATAAAGACCTATCTATGACAAACACAACAACCTGCAAGAAGTATTCAATACCAATTCCATTTCAAGCAATATTAACAATATTAAAAGTTTCAGGGAATCTAAGGCCGTTTCTACAATATAAGAAACCATTCAATTCAACCAACAACACATGTGAACTAAAAACATAATAAATGGCCTAAAACAAGAATAAGGCCAATTATCCATTTTTCACAATAATTTTCATCCAACCGAATTTTTACCCGCAACCCCGATCTGCGGCAGTGCGGGTTCAATCGCGGTGAACCAATCACACAATTGATCGACATCGATTGATCAAAAGGGACCAAGGGCTCGATTTTTGGCATAATCACCCAAACATTACAATTATCGCTATAAAATTCATTTCAAGCCTATTCATTACAATTTCATATCATAACCTATCCTAACATGTTCAACTACCAATATAAACATAATTTTACCATCAACATTATATTTACTACTAACATGATTCATTTCAAAAGATTACCCATATGTTACTTATACTAAATTTAACATTTATAAACCCGAAACGACGAATAACGCATGGAAAATCGCGAAAACAAGCAACGGGCCGACCCGGGCCAACCCCAAGGTCGCTGCCGTGGCTGCTGGGCTTTCACTGGCCGCCACCCCCTTTCCCCCGTTTCTCCGTTTTGCTCATTTTAACATCGTTTTAAGCATCAATTAATCATTCCCATTTCATTTCCATACTAATATGTGAACTTAAACTTATAAAAGACATGAATTTAACCCATATTTTCATGTGAAATAAACCACTCAATTAACATACACAAAATCATACAAAAAGCAAAGAATGTGACATTAATTCGTCGAGTAACTCGAAATATGTTACCTTTAGCAACAAAATGAGCAATTAGCACCTTGAACACCAAACCCTAATATGCAATCTAGCCACTATCTTCAACTATATACGAGTCTCCAAACTCGTCTTCTAAATCTTCACCTAAATAAACAATAAAAACACAATTATAAGCACTAATAATCAAAACCCTAAAAATGGTGGACAAAATAAATTTAGGGCAAATGAATTTAATGCATACTAGGATGGTGGCAATGAAGAGAGGATTCCAAATATGTAATCCTTATGAAATTTGGAGTAGAAATGAGTCAATTATGATGAAAATTAGCTTAAAAAGGTAAGAAAATGGTGTTTTATGTTTAGAAAGCTTTAGAACATTCAAGGGAGATGAAGTTGGAAAAGAAAAATGCAAAGGGAAGGTGAAGGAAGGGTGTGGCGTGGCTAGGAGAAAGGAGACGGGATTTTTCCCACGGAATTTCATTAGTCGGTTTTGGCTCGTTTCGCCGATAATTAGAACCGTTTGTCAAATGCAAATTCCGACGATGCCAAAGTTCTTAAACATGAGATTACAAGAAGATTGAGTACTCATATGACCCATTTCCAAAATCGTTTGCCCAATTTTCAAAAGAATTGCCATTTTTCCCGATATGCCCTTATTTCGAAATAAAAAGTTTTTACATGGTTTAAACTATTTTTAAACATTTCGAAACTATCAAAATAAATACTTTACTTCAAAATATAATAGAATTATATTTCATTGAATTATTATTACTTCAAATACATTGATATTAAATTCAACTTGGTTAATAAATTACTTCCGTAATATAATAACGGTCCGAAATTACGGGGTGTTACAATAAAGGTTACCTTTATGTTCTTGTGCCATGTTGACTTCAGATCGTTCAGGTCTGGAATAGGGTGCTGATCTGGGGTTGCCTCCTTTCTGGTAGGAGCTTTTCCTGTTAGTGTGTCCGTAGCCTTGCTTTCCTCCGGATGAGTTTGTTCTGAAGTTGAGATCTTCTTCCAATTTGACATGTTCTAAGGCGATGGATTAAACAGTGGCAAAGGTTGGGCAGGCTTTTTTGGTTAAGTCTGCATAGATGTCACTGTCAAGCAGGACTCCTTGCCTGAAGGCTTCTACCGCCGTCTCTTCGTCGCACCTGGGAATGGCTACCTTCTCTTTGACAAACCTAGCCAGGAATTCTTTGAGAGATTCTTCAGGAAGCTGCTTTACCCTGAAAAAATTACTGGGTCTTTTGGCCATGTCTCTGCTGCTTGCGAATTGTTGATTGAAGGCATTGACCAAGTCTGCAAAATTCTTGATACTTCCATTTGGGAGATTGATGAACCATTGTAATGCTGCTCCAGTTAGGGTTGTACCAAACCCTTTACACATGCAGACCTGCCTGAGTTCACTGGGTATTGAGGCGGCTAACATCTTCTGTTTGAATATGGCAACGTGATTTTGTGAATCAGAGGTTCCATCATAAGTTCTCATGGATGGAACGGTAAATTTCTTGGGGAGATCAATCTTTGCAATTTCATCTGCAAAGAGTGAATCAGCGAAGCTGTCAACTTCCACTTCAGCCACAGGGTCTGGCACTCCAGGTATATTTTCTATTTTGTTGTGGAGTTTTTGAATTTCCTGAAGCATAGCCATCATTATTGCTGCTTCAGTTTTGTTTGTTTCATTATTGGGAATGATTTGGGTGTCGGATGAGGTATCCTTCTCCGGGGTTCCAAAATTAGAAAAGTCAATGTTTTTGATAATGGATGAGAATGGGGTTCCTGGCTCGAATCTGGTTCTGGAGCCTGAAGCCTGATTTTCCAACTTTTTTCTTAGGTTAGACTCAGATTCCTTAAGTCTACTGATTTCAGCTTCCGCTTGAGCCGCCTTTTCTTGAATTGTCTCCAATTCTTTGATCTTAGCTAAGGCAGCTGCCAATTGTTGTTCTGGCTGAGTTCTACCATTTCTGTATGTGAATACTAAATGAAAAATGATGAAAGAAATTTTTTGATTAACGAACTAGATGCCCCACGGTGGGCGCCAATTGTTTTAGCAGGATTTACCCTGGAAGGGTCCGGCTTGATTATCAAGTAATAGGGGTATCTAGCTCAATGAATTAGGAGAAAGTATAAACTAATAATAGGAAGGAATTAAGTATAAATAATGTTGTTTGTATTTCTTTGATAAGCTGATCACAAGTTCGGTGTATACAATTGTGTATCTGGGAAAATAATAGGTAAATTGTATATGAATGATCAATAAAAACCGTGTGCTTTACAATTGTTAGACCATGCTATTTATAGTCTTCAAATATTAACGTTGGATGCAACCTCAACGTTCCTGTTGACTGTTGGGGCTGTTAGCTGAAAAATAGGGCACATTCCCTATTAATTCGCTTGACTTAGTCTTCCTCAACAACTTCCTATTCTTCTTCCTTGCACGTTATGGTATATGGAAGTAGCATGTTCTTGTGGTTGGACTTGGTCTTCCGTGACAATAGGGCATGTGTATAACTGTCTTGCTTGCTTGCTGATCAACCATCCTGCTGGAGAGTTCCATCAAGCTATCTTAATATCGTTATCAGGCTTTTCTTCCTGGGCCTTAACAGCTTATTTATCCCCTGGTGTTCTTCTCCTGTCAAATAATAACTATACTTGCCCGGACTCTGGTTGCCCCAATCAGCCTAATAAGGCCAGGCTAGATTACAATCAGACTAGGCTAAATTGAGCCTAACAACTGGTATGTACTTTCGAAAACTCGTATCGTAATCACCTCGCATACGCCACCATAACCGGTGACGGCATCGCAACACCGTCACCAACAGCCACACCGCAGTGCGAAAATACCCGTATCACAACACTAAGTACGTGCCCGGATCACCACCCGAGGCACCACAACCACACCGATAGACATCACAACATACACAATCCCATAAACACTGACTCAGAAATAACTTCTCGGACAAGAAAACTTACACAAATCCACTTTACTAAAGCACAACACAATATATTATATGGAATAACAGACAAGAATCTCACGAATACCATCCATACCTTTTCACGGAATAAACATATATCATGAAAACACATGCAAGTATAACTAGTCATGCTAGATCACCCCACTATCACTTTTGAACATCATTCCATTAGTTTACCGTACCCAACATACATCACAAAACATTCATATAACAACTTTATACTATCACACCATACCATTTCTCGTGAAGTCAGAACCTCACACAAACATTTATACATATCATAGACCCATAATCACATCCAACTAGTCAATCCTGATTACGTAAGTTACCACTCAACAAAGGTTACCTATCGCCCGAGCTTAACTCATATGCCCCTCATAACATATTTCCCCATTCGCATAACCATCACCTCCTTCCAAGAATAACCATTCAACTAGTACTCAACTACTAGCAACCGCCTCCTAAGACCACACCTCATACTTCCTCACAACTGTACTCATCAATCGGGTCTCTATAAAATCAACCTCTTTAGAATTGCAACCCTTCTAATATACCATCACCCTTAACCACTAGTCACAAACCATAACACTACCACTGTCCGGACATCAAACCTCTTACCTAAACATCACGATTTCTTTCCTGTCTTTCAGTTAACATCCCAAATAACGAACATCAAATCCATCAACAAAATTACCTCAACATTCTTCCCAATACTATTCTTAATTGTATCGTCATCTAACTCTCCACCCAAAATCTCATATCGTGCAGATATTCTACCAACTTCTTACTTTCCTTAATTCCTCAAAACTCAAGACTAATCATGTTGTCCTGGAACTTCTATATAACTGTAAACTCAAATCCTCATGATAGTATCATACATCTCGACGATTCCTTACTTTCATATCATATAACTCCGATGAACACTTTCATAGTATCATATATCAATCATTATACTTTCATGCTTTATAATCGACCAACATACAATTCACGTCATCATCATCTTTCAACTCAGATCTCCCATCCTCCATATGCATGCATCCATCTATTCACACAACATACTACTATAGAGATACACAAAGCACACAATAAGCACATAACGATCCCGACACATACCCCACGTGACCGGTTCAAAATTGTAGGGCGAGTTCGCGACTTTAGGACGTCTTCCAAGTCTTTGCATTAGCTCCTACAACTCCTACCCCGGGTTCATTTTAATTAGACTCCCTAGGTTCATTAGATTCATTGGTTATAGGTTTCAGGATCGTCTCTCTGATACCATTTGTAACACCCCCATACTCCAAGTGCCTTACCAGGACCACTTAAGGCATGGAAGTGCTACCATCTCGGTTACCCGAGGCAATGATAATCAAAAGACAATAAAGAAACAACATTTAAATAGTATAAAGTTTAAAGTGATTACATGATCAAAACCAAAACTATTGAACTGAAATACAAGATTTTCAGACGGTCTACTGCTAAAACTATCAAAGCTATAAAACATCGTCGACACAGCGGAAGACTTCTAACTGCCACGTGATGACTCATCCCAGCTATCCCATACGCGTCATATCATACCTGCTCAATAAGTGCTCACCACCCTCGAATGGATCACCACAGTTTTTAAAACATTTAAACGGGTTCAGTACTAATCACACAATTTATATAACTCAACAATACAACAAACAACACAGCTCAATCGTCACAGATATACTCCAAACTCCATCATCAACTCCACAATACTGACTACATACTAAAGTGTGTAGCCCTGCCAGAGTACCCATCGCAACAGGTTACTCCTCGCCGCCAGTGGGGGACCGCAGCCGTTCCCACCTAAGCCCCGCTCATCTCCATCGAGCGATAAACCCAAATCCATTAATGTGCACATCCCTTCTGTGGCGGGTTCCACAGAAGGCGAATAATGGGCGTGAAGCCACTCCGCAAGTGACTCCACTCACCCAGGGGACGCACCAAGAACACAGACAGATCTGATCAATCACAACTACTAATCGGAATCAAAACCAACAACCGTCACAATACTCGTATGATGATAATCAACAATCACAAATCACAACCAACACATTATGGGACTAATGCGAGTAGGAAACCCTACCGGAATGCAATACAATCGACGGTCTCAACAAAATTTGTTATCAAAAGGCCTCCTCTACGAATCCTCCTCCTATCATATGATCATACAATTACTAACAATCATAAAAGACAACAATACCCCCAAACCTCCAAATTAGGGTTTAATTAACCTTAAAAAAATACCATAAAATCAGTACGTAGATCTTACCCTCGACGCAAGGATCACAAGAATGTAAAGAATGATGAATTCCGACCTCCCAAGCTCTGGGATCTGTCAATAATGCGAAGGATGCGAACTACGTAGGTTGCAATCTCTTTTCAATGTAATTAGGTTTGTAAAAGCGTTTTATGAAAGTGACGGAAAGGTTTAAATACCAATTCGCATTATTAACAAAACCCGACTAAACATTACCCGTAAACCGGGCTACTCGATCGAGTACCAAGGCTACTCGATCGAGTACCCTTCAGGTCAGAAACTATTTTAAACTGCAAAACACCCTTACTCGACACTCGACAGAGTAAGACCCACTCGATAGAGTACCCAGAGGCTCATAAAACCGTAGTATTACACATAATATTTTCCCTAGTTTTTAACATTCATTTGCGACAAACTTCAAATGTTATGTATTTAAGTAATCACAAAAGTGTATAATATTGTTATCACTGTAAAATATTTGATGATTAAAAAAATAGTATACGACCGAAATAAATTATTTCTTTCCAGATAAATTATTTCTTTCCCGATACTTTCTTTTTAGTTAATCTTTAATATTGCTTTGTCTTAACATGCTGGATTTTTATCGTAATGGTCATGCAAAATTAATTAAAATAGTTATACTGTCTATTTCGGTAGAAAATTATGTCACGGTAGCGAATCCATAAAATTTATTTCCGAGGTTCCATAAAATTAATACGGAGATTTTTACATAAAAAGTATACATTTTATTTTATTTAGTTTAAAAATTGGACAAAATACAAACAAAAAACTCACTTTGCGAGTGTCCCAAAACCGAAAACTAATACACGGATATGCACGGTCTGAATTTTTTTTAACCAATACGCTTCAATAGTCTATAAATCTAGCCCTAGATAGATTTCATTCCTGACTCCGCCCCTGAATAAGGGTGTTACAAACTGATATCAGCCCGAACGATTTTGAACATAAGGTGTAATAAAAATAAAAGGGTATTGCTCTTTCACATACGCATTTTACTCTTTTACATACGCATATTACACTTTTACCCCTTCCATTTTTCAGTTTTCTTTCATCCCTTGTCTCTCATATTTCATATTCCCCACCATTACCAGTTTACCACCACCTCCATTTCCCTACCGGACCACCACCAACCCCCTATCACTAGCGATCTCACCCACCAGAGATACCACCTGCTTACCCCAACAGCCGATAATTACAGCCGCGACTCCACCAACAAACCACCCTGGCCTTCACGCAATCCCAGTCGATCTCGATAACGTAATAATTCCCGCACGGCCGCACACCACCATCTTCCCCATTTTCTCATTCATGTTAAAATTCATTAATGGAACAAAATAACAAGATAATTTGATTGAAATATCAAATTAACAAGGAATATGGACATTGTATTGGTATTCATATAGTTGAAGAATTGTGAAATGCGGCACTGCAATATTGCGTCAAACAAAGAAATCATATGAATTCCACTAATAAAAACGAGAACTTCTTGCCAAGTCAATCCAAAATCGCTAGTAAAACGCAAATTGCAGGTCTTTCAACTCAGCCAAGTTAATTCTTGCGCAATGCAATTCAAAGCCAACTAATGAAGTTTTTTGTTTTTTTTTTTATAAATCGAAGTAATAATTTGTTCAATAAGAATCATAATTGAAGAACTTGAGTGAAATTTAATTAGGATTTTTTAGGAGAGAGGGAAAAGATAAAATTAAGGTTTTTTAGTTGAGGAAAGGGCAGTGTTTGGAAATATTAAGAGTCTCGGTTTAGTTTGGATGAGTAGGATCCCTCATTTTAAATCCCGGCCCTTTCAGTCGTGACCCGATAACTACGTGGTGGGTAGCTTAGACGGGTGACGATTCTGTGTGTGCCATTCATGTTTTTTTACTCGGCAAATGATGGTGAGTGTTCGTTCAAATATCCGTGGATGCTAAGCTCGCCTGCAGATCGAACTGAATTCCCACTCTCCCACCCACACACACACACACACACACATGTACGACCTCAAATCACAAGGGTTTCAAAATTCAAAATTTGTTGAGTACTTTGGTGATCATATTATTTTAAATCATGCAACCTTCCAGGGAGAAGAGTCAAGCTAATCAAGATAACTGGTAATCAATCATACTTCTCAACCTTCATTACTCTTTTCGTCTCACTCGTTTGTTTTATCTTTTAGTCAAAGATAATCAAATGATTAGGACGGATGGAGTATATATGTCTGTCTGCGATTTGATTTCCTCTTATATTTTGATTTTTACTACTTAATCAAGTATGAAACTTTGTAGAATTTGTCTTTGTTCACTGAAAACATGTTATAATTCAATCTTTCTTGCAATAATTAATGGGGGCAATTTATTGTTGAAAAAGGAGATAGAGTTGTTGATTTCTTGAATTTGATTTGGATTCGACTTTCATTGATTAGATAGCTCCATTTGTTGACTTAAACCTCAGACTCATGTGTTATTTCATGTCAAATTAGGCAACCCATTCGCGCTCTTTGACAGAGTATTACTTGCAAAAGAACTTGGTTTTAGTTCCATAGTGTCACCCGGGTAAATCACTCTTTAGTCATGGATTAAGCGTTGTCTGCTTATTTATCAGGGCGGCAAATGGAGAGGATTCTCCTGTTATAACCATCGAGTATCTTCGTGCAAGACTGCTCGCTGAAAGATCAGTCTCAAAAGCGGCAAAAGAGAGAGCTGATGAGCTTTCAAAACGGGTCCGTTTTACCTATCTGCGGGTTTCTTTCTTTGCTTTAGACAGGTCGTACCTTACATCATGGTTTATTTAATATGTTATAGGTCAAGGAATTAGAAGATCAGTTGAAAATTGTGAGTCTTCAGAGAAAAAGGGCAGAGAAGGCAACTTTGGATGTTCTATCATATCTGGAGAGTCATGGTGTTAGTGATATATCTGAGTTATATGAATCTGAGTCTGATCAGGAGGATTCACTGTGTGAATCAAACACGGGCAAAATTAATGAAGACAAGAACTTTGACTCTTTGAGAACAAATGAGCATGGTAAAGAGTCTTCAGGTTCAGATCACGAGTCTGCTCCTTCGTCAATTGGCTCATTGTCTTGGAAAGGCAGGAACAAGACCGCTCCACTCATTGAAAAGAAATATTTTGATTCTCCTACTCGAAGGCAAACAAATTCTCCTCTGACCAACTCTTCACCCAGACGACGTCATGGAAAATCATGCCGCCAGATCAAGCGAAGAGAAGTGAGGTACATTGTTTCTAGTCTTTTCTGAAATTGTGTGATGCTAAGTACTTTCTCTCTTAAATTTTATTTCCTCAAGGCACTTTTGTTTACTATTGATATTGTCATTTGTGGTGTTGTTTCTTATCTCAATCTTCAACATCTTGCATCCGTTTGACATTTACTAGCATAACCTTTTTCCTTTGTCTGAATAAGGTATTCATGATAGAAAGTCATAGGGCACTTATAAAGAATTCTCTAAACGGAGAACCAATCTAACAAATGCCAAATAAAAATCTTCAATTTTAAAATTAGATCTCAAATCTCAAACTAATTTGACAATTGAGTATGCCTCTTATAACTATCTTTAGACCATCGTCTATAGTGACTCTTCATACGTACTCAGAATATCCTCGTTCGTTGTTTCTCTGTCCCACATAACAACTTAGTTCAACTTTTCAATTATCACTAAAAAATACCTCTAACAATGAGCTTCTCACCATCTTTCCTCTCCTACTTTATCCTACCAAACACTTATCTCTCTCATAATTTAAAAACCTTGTATAATTTTCGGAAGAATAATTTTGGCGATAAATTTATGAATACCAAACGTTCAGAGAATTAGACCATGTTGGTAAAAACAATTTTTCCAAATAAATACTTTGCCCAAAAAATATGAAGTTTGTAAAAGTTTATTATCCTAATAAATAGAAAAATAGGTAACAACGGAAATTAATCATCATACAAGTATAAAACACTACAATTTAAAATAGGCCCGCATTGAACATACATTATATTCCGTATTACACTAGTACTTCTGCCTTTTTCGCTAGAATTGTATTTTCCTTATTTGGCATATTCAGTGTAATTCCTACATTTCTATCTTGGCTATATTATTGTGTAAAATGACACTTCCTTATTGGGTGAAACCCACCTCCTTCTCACAACCTTAATATTTGTGCCGAAAGCAAATATTGCAATTCTATAGAATAGGAGGGAGTACTTACATTGTAAATAGAGCAATGTGTGGGAGTATGTATGACAGTCTATTTATGAAAGTTAATTTTTTTTTTGAAATTTGGTACTTTTTACAAAAACATTATTTTAACTTTAAAATTTGAATCTTATGAAAATATGCTTCCAGAAACTCGATCCAGCTAGGCAAAAAGAATCCCTGATTAAGAATCCCAAACTGGTGTCGTTTGGCAACAAAAAAAGAAAAAGAAAAGGAATGGATGAGCCGGAAATGGCTGACCGTGTCCTCTTCACGCAAGAATTTGCTCAAACAAGCGATGCGTTGACCCCACCAAAACACATTCTCCTTGTCACCATTAGAGCTCTTGTGACAATTGTGAGTGAGGAGACTCTCTTTTATCTATACGGAGAACTTCTCACCAATAGAGATGGTCTTATGCTATATTTGAGTGGATTCACCATTCAATTAAATTTACAAGAAAGATCATCTGTTATTGGCTTCAAGGATATTTTTACGATTAGTTTGAATCCATTACGAGACCCCCAACGAAAGATCAATAAATTTCTCTTATTGTACATGATAGACTTTATAATAGTCCCTGCAGAAAGAAGTGGGGTGAAAGTCACCAAAACTGAGAACTTTATTATTGAGACTATGATATATGATTATATTAAAAGACTAGTAAATCATGTTGAGGTATTACTGTTGATTGCATGTCGATGGTAACCCTAAGAACTTGTTTATGTACTAGAGTTTTTTATTTTTGAGAGAAAAGGAGGAGATTTAGCTACTTATTGAGGGAAGTATTAATATTTATTATTATGATGGAATATATTTGCCTAGTAGTATACACCATGGTTCTAGTAGTAAATTATCTCACTAAACTGGTTCACTTCTTTTTAATTGTGATGTAGCAGTCATTCAATGCAAATTTAATTTTAGGTCATTTGGATTTAACCTCTTTGTTTTAGACAAAAAGGGTTAAGGATGCGTGCATCAGAGGCCTCCTTACTTCATCTTTTATGGAGCCCTTGAGGCTCTCGAGTAATGTTGTTGGTGTTATATCTAATGGGAAAACTAGTAGAAAACATTTCTGGCTGAAAGGTACTAGTGTATAACTTAAAATTGTAAACTTTTGAAGCCTGCTCTTCATTTTACATGATACCCCAGCCTGAGATTTCTACTTTTCTGGTATGTTGCTTGGACTCTTCCATATTACCTCTCGTACTTGTATCAGACACTCTACACTCGGAGATGGGTAGGCGCTCAAACATTTTCTGTTAGACAAAAAACAAGAATTTTTTTTACTTCAAAAAATAACCGAATCTGACACTTGGACACACACTCGTGTGTATTGGAAACTTCTAACTGAGTCCGCTCAACATAGGTTTTATGCATCTAGTTATGGTGCCACATTTCTATATGCAAGTTTGCGTATAATTTTGATTGCTACGCGTATTCTCTCAGTGTTCTTGACTACTAATTATAGACATTCTTTTTTATTTGATTTTTTTATTTTTATACTCCCTAGTGTTGATCTTATCAAGCCTCCTATCTACGCAGTGAAGTATAAGCAGGCCTCTTTAGCTTGTCCTCTCTGAAATTTCTTAAAAAAATATCAACTTCATTAATCTTAGACTTTGATATATTTTATGAGTTTTTGGTTTATCCTCTGTTGTGACTATGTAACCATTAAACCCACAATATTGCATGAACCCAAAGAGGACCATATTATATTGGTGAAGTTTTCAATACAATTGGTTTGTTGGGGTTCATTTTGCCAGGTTAGTAGTTGAGGAACCAAGTCATAGCACTTTGAAGACTGATGTTCAGGACAGCAATAGGCTGGGCAGTTCAGTTGATCAGGCTTATTGCTTAGACACCAAGAGTGTCAAATTGGAACAATCTTCAGATAGACTAGTTGAGAGAGGTTTTAGAAGGAATGAAGTCTCCCTCTCGTTTGAAGATCAAACCCAAGCTGGTGATGCTAGCAGTTCCAATCGTAGGCATGAGCCCAGTGGAGAGATGATGGAAAGAGCCCTAAAACATCAAGCTCAGCTTATAGGACTCAATGAGGCTCAGGAGAAGGCTCAAAGAGATTGGGAGGACAAGTATGCAGATAATCACATTAGTGTGCAGGTACACAATTCCTAACATATTATTAATTAATGACTATGTAATTTGTCCATTTCCAGTTCTTGCACTAGTTATATGGTGGCTAGAGATAAAAAAATAGTATAGTTGTTTCTCTTAAATGACAACATTTTATATAAATGATATGGCACACCTAACTAGTTAAATTACAGTGATTTACTACCTCAGTGCCATTTATATTCTCACCAGTTGATTTTGATGGAATTTGATCATTAATTATCATTTTGAAAATGTTTTAGCCATTGTATATACGGAAAAAACTCTGTCAAAGTCAAATGAGAGCAATATTTTTGCGATGGAAGCAGTAGATAAATGTATCATTTACAATTTGTAGTTACTAAGGTGATATATTGCCGAAAGCTGGTTACAAAAGTAGGAAACCTAAGCAAGCATTTAATCGCTTCCGAATTACTTCATCAAAGGAATTAATAACATATACGTCTTCTCCAACTATAGGCCAAGGTTTTTAAGACACTAACTTAAATATTCATCTGGGCTTTTCCCAACTGTCCCCTATGAACTAGAACTTTGTGTTGCCAAATTAGCTCAACCACCCGTGAAATTGGAATTAGTTTGTGCATTCTCATGATTGCGTTTTGTGAACATTTTTGTATCGAATACTCTCTTAAGTCCACATATCTTGTCCGAAGTAGTCTAATGAATCAAGCAAGCCTCAATCAACCTACTTATTCGTGCCTTAGAGGTCCTTGTGGAACTTAAAAATTGCTTTTATTTAAGAAGAATACATTGGTTAACCATACTCTCTTAACTACTATGCATACAAGTGATACAACTATACAAGCATACAACCTTAGGCTAATTAGTCATTTCCGTTACCTCCATAAAAAATGGGAATTGGGGTCAAAGGATGGGAGACTTTGCGTAACAAGTCATTTGCGTGATATTTGTATTCCAAAACTGCCCCCATACAAATATGCATTTATGCAATCTGTATATTCCATTAAATTTGTTACTTGTTAGGGAAAAGTTTGTATTTTGACAATTGTCTTTCTTTTTGTACATGTGGTACATTTATCATCCTATCCTTGTTAGTTTTGATCCACATGTATTATCATTTTTAATCCATCCTATTTTGTAGATATTAAATTAAATAAATATATATGCTAAGTTTTCAATCCATTTATAAGGAAGTGCGCTAAATTAATTAAAGTGGGCTTTCGGGTGAAAATTTCGAAATGGTGCAGATATTATTGAAGACGGAATAGAATTTATAGTTGGAAAAATTGATAACAATAATCCCACCTTAAACTTTCTTCTCATAATAATCCCACCTATCATTAATCTCAAAATGATCTCACCTTTACATCATATCTTCTCAAAATAATCCGTATGAAAATGTGACCTAAGATATGAGGTCAATTTCCAATTCCAATTCCATCTCCCTATTCCAAGTCCCTCCACTGCAAGTTGCAACTACTCATCCTTTTAACACCTCCATGCCCATCTTCGATCAATGCCGGCATAAGCGTTTAGCTTTGACAATTGATATTTACTCTTTTGGCTCAACTCTGTTGTTCTGCCGAATCGACCCAGCTCCTTGAAACTTCACCATTCTCATACCCTCTCTCCGTGCTTTTCCCGTCAGTGTCTCCCCTCACTCTCTCAATTAATTCCCAGAATCCTTCATATTATTCTTCTTTATTTTTTTTAAGAACATTGTTCATATCACCCAAAATATTGCCCAAAGAATCATCACTGAAATCTTCATTCTTGTACTAAATACTTCTCAACTTTAGCATATAAATCCTCGTGCTTGATCATTTTTTTTAAATAACTACACAAATTAAACTAATCATCTCATAATCGAGAGTACACAAGCGACCTACAAATGTTTTCCACAATACTAATCAACAAATTTTAAAGATTTTAGTTTCTTCGGAAATCTTGTATATCCAATAATGGTGATTACGCCTATATCCAATTACGGTGATAATTCGAGTGCTAAGCAATTACGCTGCTGCTGCTGCTGGTGGTGGTGGTGGTGAATGGACTAAAGTAGGATAAGTGGTGGTGGGTTTAAAAGAAAAAAGTGGGAGAAGCAAGGGAAGAGTTAAAATCAGGAGTAAAAAATACAGTGGCAGGAACCGTAAAATAAGGGTAGGGTAAAAGAGATAACTTTAGGAAAAAAAAAAGGAAGCTACCAGTTAAACAGGTAACAAGTCATATAGCTTATTTGGAGAAGATGGGGTGTAAAGGTCAGATTATTATGAAATTAATTAAAGGTGGGACTATTATAGGAAGAAACGTAAAAGGTGGGATTACTCTTGTTAATTAATCCTTTATAGTTGTGTGATACTGTGATATTGATTGTTTCTTACAATACATACAATTATTGACTCTGTATAATGTAATTTTTCATCAACTTTAAAAAAGAGATAAATTATAGTCTTTCTCTAGCTGAAGAGGCTAACTCGTGGTTGATATCCATCTTACTCTCCAAGGGAATTCATGGAGTCATCAAACGTGCCATCTCACTCTCAAAGGGAATTCATGGAGTCATCAAACATATTTTGTGTTTTCTTTAAGGGTTGAAGTAAAGTTAATAACCCAACTTTTATAGTCTCGAATCTATATTATTAATAAATAAATCTTATATTATAAAATAGTGTTTCTCTAGCTAAAGAGGCTAACTCGTGATTGATATCTATCTCACTCTCGAAGGGACTTCATGGAGTCATGAGTCATCAAACATATTTTTTATACACTAAGTCTTGCTTAAGACTGATCTTAAATCTTAAAACAGGTTAAATATTACCACACAGTGGTAATATTCCTTTTGTTTTGGGAATAAGAAATAAGGGATTGATACCAATAAGAAAGAGTGATTTGTAAGTTTTATGAGTACAACTGCCGAAAGATTAGCACATTAGTAAATAATCGATTTTGCTATGTTATACACAACTTACGGTCTGACACTCGGATATCGAGGATAAGGTAAGCCCGGCATTGCCGGGCCATAAAAACTAGTGTTCCTAAAACATACGGGAAAGTATATCTTTTAGCTCATTATCTCTACCGTGAACTTCGATGGAGTTTGGTGACTTTGGTCCTTATTTGTTTTGTTATTATTGTTATTTTATATTCATCATCCTTATTACTCCCTCCGTCCCGGTCCCGGTCATTTTCTTTTCTATTTTGGGGTGTCTCAGTCAATTGTTGTCCTTTCTATTTTAGGATTGCATCTGATGAGCAATTTCATCATTCACACTCAATTTGATGCACTGGTCATCTTATAATTGGCACCCTCCTCTTTCCTTGGTCTTTGAGCCAAAATCAAAGGACAACAATTGACCGGGACGTATGGAGTATTATTTTTACGACTTTTTGAACTGTTTCACTCATCTTCTCCTATTATTCTTCTTAATTAATATTTGAATGACCTTTTCTTTTAATCTGATTTGATTTGTTTTTTCTTTAAATTTCCTATTTTTATTTATTTCATTATTGTTGTATTAATTGATTTTCTTTTTCTAAATCTTTTTTTATAGAAAAAATCTTTCATAATTCTTTGTTATTTGCTTTTAGATCAATTATTTATCATGTTTTTCTTTTCTTATTTCCTTTTTCTATTTCTTCTGTTTTCTCTTGTGTATGTAACTAGTGGTTGTCTTAATGTAAAACTAATCTGTAATTCTACTCTTACTATAATTAGGATATGCAATATTTGCTCGAGCTGTTCTAATAAACTAATTCTAGTTGTAGTAGATAAGGATGTTTGTTACATGTGCCCAAAGCATCTTCATACACGCCTAACAAAATAAGGTCGCCTAGGGGTGTTAACGAGCCGAGCCGAGCCCGAGCTTGGCCTTGCCCGGCTTGTGCTCAAGAACCAAAACTCGAGTTCGAGCCGATCTCGAGCTTACCCGAGCTTGAAAAAAATGTGCTCGTTATAAAGCTTGCGAGCTTTAACACGAGCTCGAGCCAAACTCGAGCCCAAATCAAGCCTATATAAAATTGTTTTTTTTTGTTTGTTTTTTTTTTTCTTCCGATATTTTCAATAACAAGGCTCGAAGGTTATATGTAAAAATATTTGGCAAATTAACGAGACATTTGATATGTGTGATACAAAGATATAATCATGATAAAATATTCTTTATAAAACATGTCCAATATCTTATGTAATCACACAAGTTTGAGCCGCTCGCGACCTTTTCGAGTCGAGCAGCCTTTGCTCGGCTTGACTCGTTAAACTCTCGAGCAGAACCCGAGCGCGGGCCGAGCTTTGACCGAGCCGATCTCGAGTCGCTCGCGAGCTGTCTCGTCTCATTAACACCCCTAGGGTCGACGACTGTTCTTGTTCTAATTCTCAGCTCAATACTCGAACATCATTATCCCATTCTTAAAGAAAAGTTGCCCTGGAATCGTCGAAGGCTTCAAGTAGAAAAACCAAATCCAAGCACATATCTTGTAACTTACTTGTAAGTAGCCAAAAACTATAGAATTTATACTCTAGCACATATCCAAAAACTCTTTTAACTCATCATCTTCAATTTAGCCTCCAAGCTTTTAAATGTCCACTCTTTTAAATTTATCGTGCCTTCCACCCATCTACCCTCTGATCAATGATTCATCAACAACAACTTGTGGTTTTCGCAATTCACTATGGAATATATCACCATTATAAAGAAGTACGCTCAAACTGATTTTTCCTTTGCTATTTCCGTTGAGGTGCTTCCCATTATATCGTATTAGTGGGGATTTATATAACTGAAATAAAATTCGTTGTAAGCAAGTCCCTTTTAAAAGAACATCTGGAACATATCACCATTATAAGACTATAGAGGAGGGGATCGAAAATTCAAGTGGATCTGGTTAATGCTATTGTGAATGCATGTATATATCACATCTGGAGACAACAGAACAAGAGCAAATTTGAGTTGGTTCTCCTCCGGTGGAGTGAAACCTCTAGCTCGACAATTTAAGCCGAAAAAGGGAAGTACAAAGCCTAAGTTTGCATGAAACAAACCGTTTGTTAGGCGTGTCCTTAGAGGACGATTTGGATATGACTAGGCCCGAACACAAAGCAATAGGACTAGCCTCGATAACTCAAAGCACATAGCAAATGAGTTACCAACCCCAAGCACAAAGCAATGGAGCTCTTCAAGCACAAAGCAAAGAAGAGATTTTTTTTGAAGAAAAACACTTGGTTTTTTTCTTGGTTTTAACTTAATCAAATCTGAATATTACACTTAAGAGATATAGCCCAAGTCCTTCTAATCCTAACCATCCAATTTACATCCAAGGATTAGCAAAAGATAAGCAATAAACAAAGGAAAAAGGAAAAGAGTCCCTCCTAGGAAGCCGTGTGGCTCTACAACAATAAGAACAATCCAAATGAGTCTTCTCTAGGTCTTACATAAGTCTTACAACAAAAGGGTCTTTTGAAATTGAGAAAAGCAGCCTCCTTGGACTATCTTGGCCGGCCAAAAGCATCTCCTTAGTTCTAGGATTGTCTTGATTTATTAACTAGAAAGGATAGGACCATTTGGAAGCGAACATAGGCCAATTGTTGTAAACCGATAAACTTGTTACTCGGTTTTGTCTTGTGATTTTTTCCTAGCTCGGATCCTTATTCGAAATGAAGTCCCTAGACAAAAAGTCTCAAAATTCATTATAGAAACGCGACGTAACAAAATTTATCATGCTTTCCTAGACGGATTTTGAGTTTGACACCAAAACAGGAGACGAGCCAAAACCGGGTTGTAGAACATCTCAGGAATTCAGAAGCATCTTGTTGGAGCCATATCTCTTAGCTCCGGATGAATCTTAAGGCCTATGATAGCTCGTTTGAAAGCTAATGAAGTTAACTTTCATCTCCAAAAAGAATCAACCTTAAACAATGAGTAAATCTTGAGTTATCCAACGTTTAGTGCTGATGGGTCAGAAGTTGTCCAGAAACGCATAGGCTGTGTTTGCATCACCCATATCTCAAGGTATAAAATTGATATTGTGGTGATTCAAAATCCATGATCTAGTTAAGACCTTAAGCTTTCCAATGACATAAAAATCAAAGGATTTTCATGAGTATAATTGGAGATATAAAGCTTGGAAATCAGGCCCGCTGGAATGACACTTCAAAAAGCGATGAAATGCATTCAATTGTGATCCATTCCTTGGACTTTTTCTTTTCGCTTAAAAATGAATCACAATGCAACAACTTTTGTTGCATCCGGCCTCAAAAAGTAGCAGCAGCTGACCTTCTTGGTGAAATACGATTAAAACTAAGGGGAAGCAAGGTGAAGGATGATGGTAATGATAAGGTTTGGATTCAAAGATTAGTGGTAGGCAGAAATTGAAGTGAAGGATTTTGAAGAAATCTGGAGCTGAGGAAGAAGAAGGGACGAGATGAGATTTTGTTGTGAGAGAGTGAGGATAGGGTTTTCTGATTATTTCCCAATCTCACTTTTGTTGTCTTAGTTGTTGTTAGCAGGGTGTCGGGTTTTTGTGTCGAGTATTTGGCCCAATATGCGAGCCCAATTGTTGTTGAGTAGGAGTGAGCCCACGACCGTCTTAATGTATGGCTCTGTCTCCTATTTGTATGTCTCCTATTTGTATGCTGACTTTTTCTTTTGATATATACTTACATTTTATCAAAAAAAAAAATAAAAAAAAATAAAAGAACATGTCAGCATTGTCTTTTGATTTTTTTTTTTTCGATATTGGATCCGTCATTCAATCACATTTTCATCATCAAAAATAGGTGGTTGGTTTAGGTTAAAAGAAAGATGTACTTTCTTTATGAGGTTCTTCAAAACAAATTAAATCGTTCTTCCCATCCCCCTCTTCGTGAATAACATCAAAAGATCCAATATTTTCCACTTCTTTGTTGATTCCAATAGATTGGATGAAAATTGTATGCTGTTTGCTTGTTTCATGCTCTTCAGGCCTTTTTGAACTTATAAGACTTATGGCCAAAGGGAGAAAATAACAAGCAGTTTGTATGGCTTGTCTTCTCATATATCCTTGTCTTTGCACTAGTTTTGGCCAACTCAAATCCTCAAAAGAGATGGCATCACACCTTTTTTGTTCCGCTTCCTTTACATGCTGATTACTCGTTAATAAACATTTAATTTAATCCATTATAAATGTTTGTCTTACATGTCACGTCATCTATATGTGAGTCAGGCTCTCAACAAGACTACCTCTTTAATCGACAATATCGTCATTATCATCTTTACATTGCATGTTGCAGGACTCGTGTGAACCTGGTAATCATTCAGATGTCACAGAGGAGAGAGACGAGAACAAAGCAGGCGTAGCTCATCTTGGCGAAGTTACTGCAAACCATCATGATGGCCAGAAAGAAGGGTCGGAAGGGAACTTTCAGAGGAAACAATCATCAATCACCCATTTCAATAGTTTCAAATTGTCACCGGATGCTGATACTGGTCTAACGGGTAACGATAATTTGAGTGAGATGCAGTCTTACAGATTTACAGCTTCGGATTTTGCATTTCCGACAGTAAGCAATGAACCAATCCAGAAGCATGAAAATGGACACCATTCGATTGTGCCTCATGAAGAGCCTCATCGGCCAGATGGTATCCTTAGTGCTCTACAAGAAGCCAAGTTAATTTTAAAACAACAAATAAGTAGCTTGCCCAAATCAAATGAATCTGCTCAGGACGATGATGTATATGGGTTAAACATTCCTCTCGCATGTAGCCGCCTTTTTAGAGTGCCAACTGATCTTCCATCTCAAGCTCCCAGTCATAGCAGATCATTGTTGCCGGGCAGTTCTCGTCTATTTTCCGATACAAATGGTTATGGAAGAACTTATTTACAGGGTTACCACAGTACGTCAAGTCCTATGGACCCTCGGTGTAGTAACTCGCCGTATGTGACTAAGCTGGGCGACTCAGCAAGACAAGCACTTGATTTCCAATCCAATCCCAACCTAGCATCATCTAGTAAATTGGGTTCCTTGCCATATACAAGTTCTCCGGAATTTTCATTGTCACCGAATCGAGTATTAAACAGTCGGCTTCCAATGAGTGAATTTGGGTTACCTCCGTCAGGGAGCCCTTTGGTTTACAATCATGATTTTCGACCTGATATGTACAGGTAGTTGAAGAAGTCATTGCACAGTTGTATATCTGCTGGTTCCTTAAATCCTTAACAGTTAAACATGTATAAATGCTTATGTATCACACCAGGCATGTTTTGCATGATTTAGCATAACATCGACATTGCCTTGAGCCCATAACACGCATGCAATGTATTTAATGTTATAGATACGATGACTCTTTGCTTTAATCTATTTGCTTTGTATGCATTAATTTGATTTCCAATTCAATTTGGTAGAGGATATAGGGCTCTAAACTTAATATTGCATTTTACAATTTGCCTTTCAACAGCTAAATGGAGTATTTGTGCGTCATTACAGTTTTGGATGGAGAATAAATATTGTTTGTTGTTTCGGATAAAAAATACAGGAGGCTTAATTAATTGAATTGACTCTGTTGGGAGGATCCGTTCAAATCTACTTCACCCTCTAGCCAATAAAGTACAAAGCAAAATTATCTTTAGAATGATTGAACCTTTTAGATTTGTTGCATATTTATTCTAAATTAGAAATGACTCTCACAACCATTTGGAATTGGCCATCTAGATACCAAGGATTTTTAGTAAGGGGTGAAGGTATGTAACACCCGCATTTATCCAGGAGTTTTAACTATATCTTCTCAAATAAATAAGGGTGTTACCATCACGGCGAACTGTGGTAGCAATACCAAATTAAACAAACAAACAAACAATAGTTTAACAATTAGTGATTACAATGAATTACAACTTAATCACATTCACTTACATCTTTTACCATAGAACTCAAAACTATTAATACAAATAAATAACGGAAAATATAGCAAATCACCCTCATAAGTTGGATACTATGTGCAATCAAGCCCCTTAACTTATAAATGTAGCAAATCAATCCCATAAGTTTCTCTTAATGTGCAATTAACCACATATCTTATTTTTAAGAATACAATTTGATAATTAAATATTTTACTATTATTGAAAATCAAAATTACTGATTAGATTTTAATCCTAAAATTCTTGTTTATTAAAAAACATGTTGAAATATTTTTTTTAAATTTTTTTTGGTGAAAAATGTTCCTAATATGAGAATTGTTAATGGTGTTACAATGAAAAGTTACATGACTAAATTTTTGTTTATATTAAAATTGGTTCGCATTTTTAAGTTGAATATGTAAATATTATATTTAATTATTTAAGAAATATATTTATAATAGTTTTTATAAGAGAAAACAATAGGTTTTAGTTAAAAAAGGGTAAATTTTTTGATTTGTTCTTAATTGCACATTTTTTGAAAGTTATGGGGCTAATTTGCTATACGGGAAACTTAGGGAGCTGATTTCCACATAGTTCATAAGTTATGAGGTTAATTCCATCTATAATCTACTCAACTACTAAGTAATGATCATCTCGTGTTCACTCATTCCCGTACCAGCAGGAAGCAACCACATTCATTAGCAACCATTACATCAACATATATATAACACTGCTCCCCAATATGACCGGTAAATATCATATGCATTATCACATGCCAGCGATTTGAAAAGGATTTGTAAACACACACATAAACCACATAACGTCAACCAAGGTTAAGTAGGTAAACCAAATTAACAATTATATATAACCATCATACAATACTGACCAAAATTACTGAACCCGTATAAAAGACTATCAATGACCAATCCGACAGAATCCAAACTCAAATGTCATTTCCAAACTCAATTCATATATCGCATAACTCATATATATGGCCGCATCGCAACACCGTCCTCAACAATCTCAATGTCCAACAATCTCAATATCCAATCCTCAAAATAATACCAGAACCAAAGGCACTAACAATACTGTTCTGTTACTCAATAAGACGGTCATAAGACGTCCATTACCAAACAACATCCAACTGACACCAACATACAATCAACACGTTCAATATATAACACCCCCTTTTGCCCTGGAGCCATTAGCACGACATCCCCAAGTAATAAGAGGGTTACCATCTCGGTTGCTCAAGGGATTACATATCAACAATAAAAGAACAGTTTAAATAACATTATTAAAATCTAACCGATCCGTTTAAAATTTCAAATTTCAAATTCCAAATCCCAAAACAGCGAATGTAAAAGAGTGATCATAATCTAAATAAAGACAGATGCTATGTGAGACTCAAGGCCAATCGCGCATCCTCTAAACACTCCAACAATTCAGTACAAACCACATGATTACCTATCAAGACTCACTGCTCACTATTTGGCGAAAATATCAAATGGATCATAGCTGATAAGTTTAAAAAGAGTTCTTACAACAAAAGCACATCAGTCATCTACCAGTCAATACAAATAATCAAGCTCATAAATACGTGACAAACATACTCATCAGAAATATCATCCAAACCATATCAACATCACCAATACCATCATTTAGAAGTGCCTCCTAAGATCACAGGTGAAGAGTCTATCGATCCGAAATACTCAAGGGGGGGGGGGGGGATTGAGTATAGTAAAGTATGCCCACTTTTTCGATTATCCGTATGTAGCATGTATGTCAATAGATTATTTGATGTTTATGGATTAAACTCGACTAATCAACTAACGTTGCAAAACGTAAAGAAACGAAAAAAAGAAAGAATGGAAGAGACACGTGGGTTTTTGAAATGGTTTAGTTTCACAATTCGAAACCTACGACCACTATTCTCGATTAATAATTTTAGTACCTTTCTAAGGATCACAAAATTATAAACCCACTTGTACAACTAAGTCTAGTTGTAACTCACTTTGAGTATCGTTAAATACTCGACATATCTTACGCTAATAAGAAAGTGTAAGATTGTTCTTTTGATGTTCACACAACCAAACGTATAAGAACGGATTTAAGCACTAGTATCCAATAACTTAATTCTTAGAAATAATAGCAATATGAAGCACGACTTTTCTATATAATTTCTGTATGCAAAACAAAATATGTTTAGTCGATTTAAATGTAAAGGTCACTCGATTTGTTTGCAAAAGAATTTTATAGCATGAAAAGTTAGTTTTAAATACAGAAACACTCGTGTATATATAGTAGAGAGGAGAACTAAGTTTTTATTTACAAAACCTTAGGGAGCCGTGAGATCTCGTGTAGAATGCTATGCAAGAAACAAATATTATCTTCCTATATTTACAATAACAATATTCTATAAGATAAGAAAGAATAAATCTTAATAATATAAAAGAGATAACAAATCTCAAATTAAATATTATCTAATATTTAATCCAATCTTTAACTTGTACAAAGGATTTTGTGTAGAAGACAATGGCTCATAAGCCCATGTTCATTTTAAGAACTTGAAATAAGAGTATAAAGTGGTGTAAGAGATGTGTTTGAGGTCCCGGATGAACACCCTTTATATAGGACCAAGAGACGAAACGTAAACAATTAATGAGGAGGTCACCCCAATCGAGGACGCCCCACCTCGATCGGGGTCGTGTGTTTTCCATTTTTCGCCTTAATTCCGTCTTAACTTCTTGCTTAATGTTTATGCGGAATCCGATGCTTGCTTATTTATGCGTCCATCAAAAGTATCCTAGGGATCATTTGGCATCCAATGCAAGCTCTTATCATGGGGTTTTAATTGGACTTCATTTCTTCACATATCCACCAACCAAAATTGATTTCCTTTTGCTCGGATTTTCCAATTTCTTCCCAAAATGCCCCTATACTTCCCGGAACGCCCTTGCATGGTCAAGACTTGATCTCATTAGCTTCGTGAACTTGAGTGATTGCTAATTTGATGGGAAAAAGCTACCAATAGCTTCATTTCCTACAAAATGCAATGAATACGAGCAAAAATACCTAGAACACGGAATTAGCTCACAAATACACTTATACAAGTGAAATAATCAAATCAACCGAGCTAAAATAAAGGGTTAAAGTATGCATAAAATGGACCTATCAGGAACACATATTTTCGGATTCATAAAATTTTCGGGCAAAATTCAATATAAAATTTCACACTTGACATCATAAATGGTATAAAAAGGTGATTAATATCATGAACCAGACAAAATATGCGATAATTGACAAAATTTGGAGGAATCATGTAGATTTAAACGAAATCAGATTAGAACAAATTAAGAGTGATGAGAAAACCATTTCCGTTGTTTAATTAGCAAGAATTAAGAGGATAAAATGGAGTAGAAAACTTAAGTCCAAGCAACAATCATCCACAATGAAGTTTTAGAAAACGATTTAAAGAGATATTGGTATTTTTGTTATGATAAATGATGAAGAAATGCAAGAAACAAGGTAATAATACAAATCTTGCGCATTTCACAACCCAGTAAATGGCACTCGGTCGAGTGCTGAGTCCACTCGGTCGAATGCTGAGTCCACTCGGTCGAGTGACAGTCCACTCGGTTGAGTGACTCACTTCCATAAATTTTCAAGTTTATTGAAATTGGTCCACTCGGTTGAGTGGTAGGGTTTACTCGGTCGAGTGACGGGTGCCTCTCTATGGTTTGCAATTTCCAACTAAGGATTAGTTCTTATACTAGCGACTACTTTACTAACAACTATTACTAATCACACTCTAACTATAGCATTAGTGAAATCCAAACATATATGCGATACTAACATGCCAAAAGACGAGGCTATTGCCCCGCACACACTAACTCGTAATTTTCAAAACATGTTATACACATTACTCATCATACTCAAACACGTAACACTCATACCAATGAATGCGTTTTACATGAAACAATTCTCTACTCGTATCACATATATTCACTCAAGTAAACATTTCAAACTCCATCATTTCCACTATCACATGTTATCATTCACCACACAACGTCTATATCATGCAAGATGTTCAACGAAATATAACACAAGTATTGTCATGTAACATTTCAATTCACCTTTCCCGACTCATAACCACCCACGTAGTGACCAACCGAAACAATAGGATCTAGTTTTGAAATGAGGTATCCTTCTCACCCAAAACCGACCTCCTATTGTCTTATGTCGGATTCATTTTATTGGACACTCCTAGATTCATTTTGGCTCATTGGTTTAGGTTCCAAAATCGTCGCTCTGATACCACTTTGTAACACCCCCTTCTTATCTAGCCAAGGTAATTAGGAGATGTTACCATCTCGGTTTCCCGAGGCTGTAAATCGGAGATACAATCAAGAAACATATGTTATAAATAACAAGTTTAGTGATTACAAAACATGAATGAATAAATAAAAGAATACAACTCGTGACTGCTATCTATGTTATCTATCAACTCTCCAAGTACTCGACACCAAGTCCAAAGCGTGGCCCAAATCCCGATCACGTCAACTAGAAAATCCTGTACTTCACCTGCTCCCCATATGATCGGAAATATCATATGGATCGACACAGGCCACCCCGGAAATAGGTGACAATTACACAGACACACCAAACGTCAGTTTCAATAAATAAAGTGTGACACGACTCGAGTGTGTGAATATGCAACATTACTATGATATGAATGATATGATATCAAACAACCGCCACCACGGTACCGGGACACCCCTAGACATACCGACAACCACACTGGTACTGTGATACCCCCCCCCGATTGCATTAAAATCTCCACCCACAATCCAAGGCCTCCCAACCTTCCTGTGATAGTGTCTTAACTTATCCCACAAAGGTTCCCTTTTGGCCAATTTGTTTAAGCCACACACCATAGTGAACCAGAAAACTTTCTTCCTGGATTTATCAACAACTTTGGTATGAATACTCTGAATGGAGATATCAAAGACCTCAAATTCAAATGAACCGGGATCCCAGATGAGCCAAATCCTGCCTCCCTTATGCAGGCTGGTATTAGTACAAATGGACCAGTCATCACATAAATTAACTCTAACTTTATTCCAGTTTTATTCTTAATCTTAGTTTCTAACAAATCAAATAAACTCACTTTATTCTGATATAAAAATCTCTTTATTTCTTGTTGTTTATTTGGGTTATTCATATCTCTTATATTCCACACTCAACAACTACCCATATCCAGAATTGGTTTTGCTGGATTCTCCCTTCTCCACAGTTCTATTATCAATCACCCCATCCTAGACTTATGCAAAGAATTGGACAGAGCCTCCATAATGGTCATGTGGGAAATAATCTGTATATTTCCCTTAAAAATAAGGATTATAACGAATTTATAAGATGATTACGAGTCATAAAACTAAATTGCATAAACAAAAGTAGAGAATGAAGAAACAACCTTCGGTCCTAGCAAAATCGGCCTAAGAACAATATCGCAATGATATTCACCTATCAGTTGCACCCAAGATGATATGAGATATGCCCTTTGCTTCTTGCTAGAATCGATCCCCAATTAACTGATTAATTTTTAGGTTTTTAGGTTTTTGTGTTTTTCTTTGATGAGAGGAGGCAAGGTCAGAAAATTAGGTTAGAAAAATTCCCCTCTTAATCTCCCTTTAACCGAGTATTAGGAGTGATTAGGGTAGAATTTTCTCTTCCTATTATTCGGCCCATATTGACCGAAATTAGAGAGATTAATTTCTCTTGTTTTTTCGGTTTTTTCTACTTACCCAAAATAAGGAGATTAAATCTTCTTATTTTGATAGTATGCAAAATGTCTAAAATGTATTAAATATAAATTGTCATTTATATTATTCCGCATTAACAAGTCTACACACAACAACTTGCGGTTGATTTATTAATACGGGTCAATAATAATTTATTATGACAATATCGTATAATTATCATTTGCTGATTAAATATAACCAATTACATTTAATTACGAATTAACATATTAATTCGTCCAAGCTAACATTATATACATTAATTAAAGGGTAAATTAATAACTTATACCTTACATAACTCACTTTTTCAAATCTTATACCTAACATATCTTTTTTTCAAAAGTTATACCAAAAATCCTATTTTCTTCCAATCTTAATACCAAATTTTAAAAAATGATAAAAGTTGACAGCTTTGCCCTTACTAGTTAAAGACAACCACCCTTTCCCTTCCCCATTAAATCTCATAAGTCATACACACATCCCCAATAGCCATCGGCAAGAACCACCTCTCCTCCCACCGGCACTACCACCGTCCCATAGCTGTCCCACCGCCGATGCCCCATCTCCAACTTGTCGAACATCACAACCCCCAAATCCTAACACCTATTCAACACACTCCTCAGATCTGCTCTCTAAAGAGAGATTGAAGACGTCGGGTCTAGTCGAGAAGGCTACTAACATATGAGACTTTCCAAAGGAGCATACAAGATTTGGCCATTTGGGGAGAAAAAATATAGCTTCTGAGGTGAAAAACTCAATCAAAAACGCAAACAAATTGTTCCATAAACATCTTGTGGACAAGGCCCCCGGGAACTGCGTCCGCGGGATCCACACTAGGCATAATCGACTCGAGGTTCTTTCGAATCGAATTAAGACAAATTAGAGTCGCCACCAAGTTTTTTGGGAACTTGGAACCGTTCAAGTCAACTTTACACCTTTCATCGAAAAGCATAAAGCCAATCGACTACGAGTGATTAAAGATAAAGACTTGTACCCTATATCACTCGATTTGAATGACTCTCGTAATCCAATGGTATTTAGACGGATCCACAAACCATAGATCTTGAGTAAGGGGTGAGGGTACGTGTTGGGAAGCCCATAAGGACACCCAACCCCGCTCGTCAATAACGGCCTCTACTAAGTCAAGTATGGATTTCAAACAAGGTCATAGCTACTACGATATATGATATGCAAACATCGTTTTAAACCCTAACATGTGACAACAATTTCTATGTCGTTTTAGATGCAACTAAACTAACTTTGTCAAAGTTGTAATTTAGCATGTGGGTTGATTGATCTAACAACATACAAAACAAAGCAAACAAGGCTTAAGGGGGAATGGGGGAGCCATTGGGATCTACCTATTACAAACCAGGCATTTCATGCCGACGCAACAATAAATTAAAGATACAACTCGATCTAAATACAATTGCTACATATAAAACCGTACACGATACATTACACGGCCAATCGGCCTAGGAAACCGCACACAAGAGGGGTGGCCCATGGCTTACATGACTCACGGCCTTGGGTCACTCCTCGTGATGTGTGCTTTCACTTAATCTCATCGAATTAGACATAGGGCTACGCACCAAAGCATGCATTAGCATAAACCGGGCCATGTTGCTTTAAACAACATGCGATTTACTACGCTCTTACATGCATTGGGACACAACCATCTAACCAAACAAAACTAAGGTTTTTGAAAGAGGTTTTGACTCGATAAAGGGAAACTAACTTGAAAATTACAACTCGATGAACAAACGATAAATTATAAGTTATAAAGCGATAAAGAACAAGCGATTCATAAAACGGACGAAACCAGAAGGACCAAAAGACACGGCCAAATCACGGCCAAACCAAACACGGCTACCCTAGGTCCTAGGTCAGGTTCATTAGTTAGATCAAATGATTGTGAAACAAACTCGAAACAAATTAGAAAACAAGTTGAAAACGACGTTGATCGGTTGAGATGATGTCGCGCAAAGGGGCATTCTACACGGCCTAAAAGGGGTCAAGTTAGGTCAAATTCGCTAATTAATTTAACTCATCGAGTGTCAATAAGAAGGTGCTAATCACGCACTCTCATACTAGCGAGAAATTATGTGAAAGAGAGATGCATTCGATTGAATTACAGAATTGTTAGTTGATTTTAAAGTTATGTCGATGTACCCTAATGTGTCTAATTAGGTTATTAAATTGATCTAATGTCATCTAAATAAGTTATATGTTAACAATCAGAAGTCATACTAACATGCAACGGGTCCTAAGGTGGGTCGAATTGGCCGAGACAAACGAAGGGTCAAAAACGAGGAGCGAAGTTAGAAATTCGTTTTAGTTATGCCCTACCTTGAACACGAGGATATGTAAATGAGACGGGGGTGTACGACCGACTGATGTAGCGGTTTTTTTTCCATCTCAAGTCAACGCAGGTGTTCATGGTGGTACTTTAACTCATACTCGGACTAAACTAGTTTCATAGTTAATTTAAACGATAAATAAAAAGCGATAAACAAACAAAACAAACTATAAGAAAAACAAACATAAAAACGAAATAAAAAAAGGAGAAAGAGGAGGATTTGATGCACCCTCAACCTACATGTATCGTTGACACCGTCTTGGGTCGTAATCGATGGTAGATTTTATCTCGAGAGGCCGTCGTCGACGAAGAAACAAAGCAAACACGCGTTTTTATCGAATCTGGACAGCAACTTTCAAACAGCGATTTCTCCCTCGTTTCACGATGAAAATTCGATTTAAAAGATGTTTTGAAAACTAGAAAGAGAGGAGAACAGAGATCTTAAAGCAACCCCTGCTCGTTTTGAGTTATTGGGCACGAAAAACGAGCACCAACAGAACTGGACAGACAGGAACAAACCGCGAAAACAGAGTGTATAACACTCTGTTTTTCGAGGGATTTCGTGTACTCTCAAGGGCAATTTGGCTCGTACATTTTTGTCTAATGTGTAGATGGATGTTATATGGTTAATTAGGAATAAGAAACTCGAGTTTTGATGGAGGTTTGAAGGAGGAACGAATTGTTTTTTGAAGAGGACACACAAACTGTTTCAGTTTGGATGTCGGTTTTGTGGAAGGTTTTTGAGAGGCAATTAGGGTTTGTTTATGAGGTTTAAAGCTTGTGAGTGAAGGTAGGATGTATGGAGAACTTAGAGGAATGAATGTATGGTGAAGGGGTGGTATTTATAAGGAGTTAAAATAGGTTAAAAGAGAGGAGAGGCAGACGGGCTCGGCTGAGCATAACTGCTGTCCAGCAGCTTTTGGGGGGTTTTCTAGGGTTCGTATGGGGGTTTTTCTTGGTGATTAAGGTAAGGTAATATGGGTAGGATATTAGGGTATGGGTTAGGGTTAATGGGCACGGGTTTTGGTGGTATTTGGAGCGGGTTTTGGGCTCGGGATTCATCACGCAAAACAGGGGGTAGGCTGTTTGTATGCGGGCTGTTGGGGGTGATTTGGGATGGGATTTGGGCCGTGGTTATGGGGTTAGAACTGGGGTTGGATGGGTAGTGGTCTAGGTTGGTTAGTGTACTCGAGATTCGTGCCAACTCGTAAAGGAAACGGGCTCAAAAACCGAGCTGAAATCGAGCTCAAAAACACATGTTCAAAACGAGTTCTTTTCGATTTTCAAATCGATTTTTCAAATCAATTAACACATTAAAATAAATGATTTTTCAAACCAAATATACTCACAAAATGATTTTTCAAATCAAATATTTATTTTATTTTCAATAAAATAAATTTGAGAAAATAAATTCTAAAAAGCTTTAATTTAAATATCATTTAAATTAATAAAATGAATTCACTTTAAAAAAACATTAATTTAAATATCATTTAAATTAATAAAATACTTCATCGACGATGCCCATTCTACATCGTAAAACGAGCTCCAAATAATGACAATGACAACTAAAGAAATACATGTGTCCTATCATCATCGGGTGTTTGTCGGGTTCTCTATAAATTCCAATATCGACGGATACGGGTATCTCTGAGCCCCCACTTTGACCGAGGCTTGGACAAGGCGAAAGTCAAAGTATACCCCAGGTCCCTCTCGACCTGAGGATTCTGCGGGTCGTTTATAGTCCATTAGACTTGCGTATATAAGCTCGCCAGCCATAAGAAGAGATCATACCTGAAACTTCGCTGAGGATTGACTCTTGCTTCTGTTGTGTCAAATTATCGTCGTTGGTCGTCGACCCATAAAATTGCATATATGGTGAGTTGAGCCTTATCCTTAGGCGCCTACGTATCCGTTTCTGACGGAATCAAACCCGCGTCGTAGTTCGGCCACTGCTGACACATGCCCAAAGTTTATCATCTGCTGGCATTTGTCCAAAATTCATCATCTATTGATATTTGCCCAAAATTTATCATCTGCTGGCAGGTGCCTAAATGGGACGGGACTTTCCGAGGAGGTTGCCGCCGCTTTCATCATTTGCTTTCAGCTACGGAATTCTTCCATTTCTTACTCTTGTAATTGAATTGAATTCTTGGTGGATGTCATCTTTTACATCTTGATAATGGTCTCTGAAGCCAACGGCCGAGCCCCGATTTGTGATGGCTCTAAAGTCGAAGACTTTAGAGCCCCCAGTTGAAGCATATCCTGCTATATTTGAAACACAAAAACGTACGAGCAATAATCATCACATAAGCATATTTGGATCATCGACCTTGAAATTGGATCATTTAAAAGATTGGGTCATCGACCCGAAGATTGAATTTGAAAATTTTGAATAATTGGGCCCTCGACCCGAAGTTTGAAATTGACATCACTTGGAATGTTGGGCCATCGGCCCTTCAAAAAATTGAATTTTGAATGAAGGATTGGGTCATCGACCCACAAAGCGTCCACCACTTAATCTATCCACAATTCGCAAAAATTTTTTGGAATTTTGAAATTTTGAATTTTTTTTTTTTTTTTTTTTTGAAATCGAACCTTGATGGGTGAACATGAAATATGACTCAGACACTCCGGATGACTTGTAAACCACGTGGGCGTAGCCCGCTACCGTAAAACAAAAAAGGAAAATAAAATCGTAAGTGTGCACGTGTTTTAATTCAATTATTGACTTGTTGGGGGTAGAAAGGTAAATTGGCCGTTCCGGCGCACCCAAAAGATGGCAAATAGGAATCACAAGGCCATCGGACTTGAGACACAGATATCGTATGGCATGGGCGTGCTCCCAAGGGCACATGGGAATCAAGATCACTTGGCATTGACAAGGTGGATTAAACTTACGGAGCAACAACGTTAGCCTCGCCTAGACACTAAACACAGACTGATTTTATGAGAACAGTTGGACATCACACATCACTCTTGTTGGGAACATTCTGCCACTCTTCTCCTCGCCTCCTTTCTTTTCAGCGAGCATTCCTCATTTCTTGCCACCGCCTTCTTTCTTTTCAGCGGGCTTTTACTATTTTTCTTCCACGCCTTCTTTCTTTTCAGCGGGTTTTTCATATTTTCTGTTCCTAACACAAACCCACATCTATCTGACTGAGCATCTTTGCCTAAACCGTTAGATAAAGCTCATTCTGAGACTTGATACTATTCATCCGAACCTATATCCTCATCCTAGCCTACATCGAGTGCTAAGACCGACTCAAACAAAGGTGGCTTCATTTGGACTTGGTTAAGACCCGTAAGAAACCGACAAGATGACAACTTGGTTGATGAGTGGATTGAATCCCTTATTCTGAAGGACTGCCTACGTATTCGCGTGGAGCGAAATCAAATCCGACGTAGTTCGATCAAGGTGCATAAACTTGGCATTTTAATTGTGTGTACACACTCGAAGGTTTCACCTAAGGTATCATGTCGTATCCCATTCTAGCTTTTAAGGTACCGTTGTATCCCGTGTCTAGGGTTGGTACAAAAGGTTTTGATTCTTTGGGATGTGGAGCTTGGTAAAAATAGGTTTGCAAGGTAAACTATCATTCTGAAGGTTCGTTTTGTGGTGCTAAGGCCAAGGGCTATGGCTTATAACGTGGTTGGAAATGGTGTCTCGGTTTTGATGAAATCCGAGTGCAAATGGGTTGGAAAACAACGTGGGTTCAAATCTCCATGTCTGGACCCTAAAGTCTAGGTATAACAACACAAGCGGAATAATTCTCAAAATTCCCGACTATCCCTTTGTAACTGTCTCAGGAAGGACTTAGAGGGTAAAGAGGTTACTACTTAAGCTTTTGGGCTTCGCCCATTGAACTTCAACTATGGATACTTGACTTGACTTCTGGCTTCCGTAACTTCGACATTCAACCAAAAGCGTTCTGCAATAACTTCAACATCTTTTTTCTTTTTTTTTCTTTTTTTCTTTCATCTTTTTCATTTTTTTTCTTTTGCTTTTTTTTTCGTCCTTTTTTTTTCTCATCTTTTCATTCTTTTTCATCTTTTTTTTTCTTCACTTCTTGAAAATGGTCTTCTATTCATTCCCTTAGTCACAAACGGATACACCTTAAAAACTGGGCTTCGCCAACTAAATTGGGTTAGAATTATCAATTCCTTCTTAGAACGGGTTGATATCTTCTCTCTTCGAGATGGGATGATTTTGTTGGGGAAAAGGCTTGCCTTCCATCATCGATAGGGGAAACAAGGAGCTAGTTCGGGTTCGTCATAGAATCATCTAAAAGCTTGTCAAAAGCACCGGTTCTGATGGAGGTTTTCTACCGCCAGACATGGAATAGGTAAAGGAATCAAACACGGAATCCTATTGTACCTTACGTTTTGAAACGGGACATATTTCTACCCCAGGGATGCCTTTGAGTGTGTTGTGCATTTTATCATGTTTTGGAATGATTGAGGATTGGAAACAAGACATATTTGGAAACGAAACTGCGACTTTTATTGGAATGACAAATGCTTAAAAGACTCGAAGGAACGATTCCTAGGACACACCCTAGGTCATCGCGGGACAAACGACTCAACTTCAAGAAAAGAAAGTCCTAGACTCGACTCGACTAAGATAAGAAAACAGATCCCAATTCATAATTTTCAAATCTGGTCTTGAGCTTTCCCTTGTTCAGCTGTCAGCTTAGATGCTCGGCTCTTGTCCTTGATCCCTTTGATGGTCTGCCTCCATCCTGAGTTAGTCCTCTGAGGATCTACGCCAGTGATGAAAGTTGGTGAATCGAATTGTCTTTTATTAACTTCGTTAACGAGAGGAGTACATTCTAGAGCAAGACTCCCGATTTGAATTTCATTCTTCGGGTTTGGCAATAATTCAAAGCAATCCACAAATATTTCCCCGATAAACACCTCTTTCAAGTGACATGGGCGGATAAGATGGGAATAATCGACATTGTCTTCGACAGAAACAAAGTTGGCGTGATCGCCAAATGGATTCGTGATGTTATTGGGTTTAACAGTTGGGATCGGGAGTGTCCCATTCTCAATCATGTCTTGGATTTCGTGCTTCAATCGATAGCACCTTTCAGTATCATGCCCTTTACCTTAATGAAAGGCACAGTAGACATTTGGTTTATACCATTTACCTTGTTGATCAGCGGGAGGATCCGGAGTTGGACCAATAGACTTCAGCTTTCCTTGGGCTATGAGCCTTTGGAGAGCGTATGTATAAGTGCATCCGATATCGGTGAATGCCCTAGGTGTTTGGCGCTGCGACTTCTTCGATTGCCCTTCTAAGAGATTGATGGCTTCATCAATATGGGTCGTTGCTGGGGCCTTGGCCTTAGACGATGAGGCCCCTTGGTACCCTCTCGGCTTTTCAGCCTCTGCCCTTATGACATCATCTTCTACCTTTATCCCGATTCTTATCAATTCTTTGAAAGAGCCAAAATTCTGGTATTTCAGAGCATTGCGGTAAATAGGTCGTAGATTCTTTACGAACTTATCTACCATTTCAACTTCGTCAGGCTTCTTGGCTAATTTCACGCTTTCAGCGCGCCATATTGCAAGGAATTCAGTAAAGCCTTCTTTTTCTTTCTGTGTCATCACCTCCAATGTTCTTATGTTGGTTTGGATCTCGACATTGTCAGCATAGTGCTTACAGAACTCCACCGTAATATCTTCGAAAGTGGGGAAGTTCTTAAGGTCCAGATTATAGAACCACGCCTTTGGGTGTTCATCCAGAGATTGAGCGAAAATTTCAGAGAGCATTTCAGCAGGTACTCCTTTCAGTGCTAAGTACCCTTTATAGGCCTTAACATGGTGGACTGGATCTTCGGTGCCCTTGAACTTTGGGATGTCAGTGAGTACCATGTTCGTGGGCAACTTATCTGAATCGGGGCATAGGCCCTAGCATTCTCATAGTGAATGTTCTTCCCCGGGAGAGTTTCAAACGGTCTTCGTGAACTTGAACCGTTTCTCCGGATCGTCGAGAGGTGGAGGGAATCTTCACCCGGCTTAGATTCGATTGCATCCATTCGGGTCATCATGAGGTTCACGGCCTCAGTGAGCTTGTTAACAGCATCTTCCATTGCTTGACGTCGGGTTTTTGGCGGCCTTTCTACAAGAAAACCCCGTACTGAGTCAATATTTAAAGTAAGAGCCCCTGCACACTTAAGGACACGACCCCAACTTGACTCAAACAAAGACTCGACTTGAGATTGACTAAACAAGGGTTCGACTCACGGTTTGATTTAGACCTCGATTCATTTTAGACCCGACAAAACGACATGACTCAAATTGTCATAACTCGATTCTAAACTGGACTTGGTGTGACTAAACCCGTGATTGGGCTAACATAGCCCATGGGTTCAGGTGAAACGTCCTAAAGGGCCTAGCTTGGACGTTTCTGTGGACTATCCTAGACCAAATGGTCGACCAACATGACTCAAGGCCCAAGAGGTGAGCTTGGGTGACCCAACAAGGTCGTGTTCTAGACTCTTAGAACGAAACACACCCGGCCTAACACGGCCATGACCCGGACACGACTTGACGCATTTCATGCTTGGTTGAGGTTCGAGAGGCATTTTGGATTGGTTTTGAAAAAAAACGAAAGATTGATTTGAAAATGAGATTTGAAATGGGCAGCATGCCGGCTATAAAAGCTCATTTTGGGCCGAAAATTCTAGTCCTATTTGGGCGAAGATTCCGCGTTTTTAAAACCATGCTATTTTGAAAGTAAGTTTTTCAAAAGTTCGGTTTTGAAAAGGACATGGGAAATTTCGAAAAGACTCGGGAAAACAATTTGCACATTGTCATTCTCATGTTACAAGGATGTATGCTCCTAGACATCTCTAAGTCTCGGCAAGTCTTCTACAAGAAGGTCTATGCCCTCCATCCTTTTTCGGTCTTATAGAGCAAGGTGTCTTAAGGTAGAGTACCTAGAAGATCGTCCCCACCATCAAGAACCACGCGAGGTGAAGTGGAAGCGAGCAATGTGCAGCTTCCTAGCATAGTGGGACGTCGCCCCCACGCATCACGAAGAAACGCCGGACGGCCCGGCAAGTCCTTAAGGGTTTATGCATGAATCGTAGCACTATGAGTAATGTTTTACTTTCCAACACTTTCTTTTCAAGTTTCACCTCGGAGGAAAAGACCCTAGAAACAAAGTGTAACTAGTCCTCTTATCCCAGTGGAGTCGCCAAATCGTGGACAAGGCCCTCGGGAGCTGCGTCCGCGGGATCCACACTAGGCATAATCGACTCGAGGTTCTTTCGAATCGAATTAAGACAAATTAGAGTCGCCACCAAGTTTTTTGGGAACTTGGAACCGTTCAAGTCAACTTTACACCTTTCATCGAAAAGCATAAAGCCAATCGACTACTAGTGATTAAAGATAAAGACTTGTACCCTATATCACTCGATTTGAATGACTCTCGTAATCCAATGGTATTTAGACGGATCCACAAACCATAGATCTTGAGTAAGGGGTGAGGGTACGTGTTGGGAAGCCCATAAGGACACCCAACCCCGCCCGTCAATAACGGCCTCTACTAAGTCAAGTATGGATTTCAAACAAGGTCATAGCTACTACGATATATGATATGCAAACATCGTTTTAAACCCTAACATGTGACAACAATTTCTATGTCGTTTTAGATGCAACTAAACTAACTTTGTCAATGTTGTAATTTAGCATGTGGGTTGATTGATCTAACAACATACAAAACAAAGCAAACAAGGCTAAAGGGGGAATGGGGGAGCCGTTGGGATCTACCTATTACAAACCAGGCATTTCATGCCGACACAACAATAAATTAAAGATACAACTCGATCTAAATACAATTGCTACATATAAAACCGTACACGATACATTACACGGCCAATCGGCCTAGGAAACCGCGCACAAGAGGGGTGGCCCACGGCTTACATGACTCACGGCCTTGGGTCACTCCTCGTGATGTGTGCTTTCACTTAATCTCATCGAATTAGACATAGGGCTACGCACCAAAGCATGCATTAGCATAAACCGGGCCATGTTGCTTTAAACAACATGCGATTTACTACGCTCTTACATGCATTGGGACACAACCATCTAACCAAACAAAACTAAGGTTTTTGAAAGAGGTTTTGACTCGATAAAGGGAAACTAACTTGAAAATTACAACTCGATGAACAAACGATAAATTATAAGTTATAAAGCGATAAAGAACAAGCGATTCATAAAACGGACGAAACCAGAAGGACCAAAAGACACGGCCAAATCACGGCCAAACCAAACACGGCTACCCTAGGTCCTAGGTCAGGTTCATTAGTTAGATCAAATGATTGTGAAACAAACTCGAAACAAATTAGAAAACAAGTTGAAAACGACGTTGATCGGTTGAGATGATGTCGCGCAAAGGGGCATTCTACACGGCCTAAAAGGGGTCAAGTTAGGTCAAATTCGCTAATTAATTTAACTCATCGAGTGTCAATAAGAAGGTGCTAATCACGCACTCTCATACTAGCGAGAAATTATGTGAAAGAGAGATGCATTCGATTGAATTACAGAATTGTTAGTTGATTTTAAAGCTATGTCGATGTACCCTAATGTGTCTAATTAGGTTATTAAATTGATCTAATGTCATCTAAATAAGTTATATGTTAACAATCAGAAGTCATACTAACATGCAACGGGTCCTAAGGTGGGTCGAATTGGCCGAGACAAACGAAGGGTCAAAAACGAGGAGCGAAGTTAGAAATTCGTTTTAGTTATGCCCTACCTTGAACACGAGGATATGTAAATGAGACGGGGGTGTACGACCGACTGATGTAGCGGTTTCTTTTCCATCTCAAGTCAACGCGGGTGTTCATGGTGGTACTTTAACTCATACTCGGACTAAACTAGTTTCATAGTTAATTTAAACGATAAATAAAAAGCGATAAACAAACAAAACAAACTATAAGAAAAACAAACATAAAAACGAAATAAAAAAAGGAGAAAGAGGAGGATTTGATGCACCCTCAACCTACATGTATCGTTGACACCGTCTTGGGTCGTAATCAATGGTAGATTTTATCTCGAGAGGCCGTCGTCGACGAAGAAACAAAGCAAACACGCGTTTTTATCGAATCTGGACAGCAACTTTCAAACAGCAATTTCTCCCTCGTTTCACGATGAAAATTCGATTTAAAAGATGTTTTGAAAACTAGAAAGAGAGGAGAACAGAGATCTTAAAGCAACCCCTGCTCGTTTTGAGTTATTGGGCACGGAAAACGAGCACCAACAGAACTGGACAGACAGGAACAAACCGCGAAAACAGAGTGTATAACACTCTGTTTTTCGAGGGATTTCGTGTACTCTCAAGGGCAATTTGGCTCGTAAATCTTTGTCTAATGTGTATATGGATGTTATATGGTTAATTAGGAATAAGAAACTCGAGTTTTGATGGAGGTTTGAAGGAGGAACGAATTGTTTTTCGAAGAGGACACACAAACTGTTTCAGTTTGGATGTCGGTTTTGTGGAAGGTTTTTGAGAGGCAATTAGGGTTTGTTTCTGAGGTTTAAAGCTTGTGAGTGAAGGTAGGATGTATGGAGAACTTAGAGGAATAAATGTATGGTGAAGGGGTGGTATTTATAAGGAGTTAAAATAGGTTAAAAGAGAGGAGAGGCAGACGGGCTCGGCTGAGCATAGCTGCTGTCCAGCAGCTTTTGGGGGGTTTTCTAGGGTTCGTATGGGGGTTTTTCTTGGTGATTAAGGTAAGGTAATATGGGTAGGATATTAGGGTATGGGTTAGGGTTAATGGGCACGGGTTTTGGTGGTATTTGGAGCGGGTTTTGGGCTCGGGATTCATCACGCAAAACAGGGGGTAGGCTGTTTGTATGCGGGCTGTTGGGGGTGATTTGGGATGGGATTTGGGCCGTGGTTATGGGGTTCGAACTGGGGTTGGATGGGTAGTGGTCTAGGTTGGTTAGTGTACTCGAGATTCGTGCCAACTCGTAAAGGAAACGGGTTCAAAAACCGAGCTAAAATCGAGCTCAAAAACACATGTTCAAAACGAGTTCTTTTCGATTTTCAAATCGATTTTTCAAATCAATTAACACATTAAAATAAATGATTTTTCAAACCAAATATACTCACAAAATGATTTTTCAAATCAAATATTTATTTTATTTTCAATAAAATAAATTTGAGAAAATAAATTCTAAAAAGCTTTAATTTAAATATCATTTAAATTAATAAAATGAATTCACTTTAAAAAAACATTAATTTAAATATCATTTAAATTAATAAAATACTTCATCGATGATGCCCATTCTACATCGTAAAACGAGCTCCAAATAATGACAATGACAACTAAAGAAATACATGTGTCCTATCATCATCGGGTGTTTGTCGGGTTCTCTATAAATTCCAATATCGACGGATACGGGTATCTACACATCTACATGTGGGCCCTCCCACAATGCTTTGTTGTGAAAGAACAACACACAAAAATCTCACCAATCATTTGTTGAAGTTAATTAAGAATTTAAGATGCATGAGCTTAGTTTAATGTGATATAATTAAAAATGGTGATATTTTTTATTTGTCTGAAAGGCGATGAGACATTGTCGCTACAGATTAGGGGTGGCAGTAGGAGGAATCGTCGGTAAGAGGACAGTTGTGGTTGGGCGGCGTTGGCACCGGTGGTGGTGCTGATGGTTTGAGACGGTGGTTATGGTGAATGTTTGGTTAATAGTTTTAATGGGGTGGGGAAAGAGGGGTCACCTTTAATTAGCAAGGGTAAAGCTGTCAATTCACGTCCTTTTTTAAGATTTGGTATTAAGTTTAGAGGAAAATAGGATTTTTGGTATAAGTTTTGAAAAAAAATTATCTTAGGTATAAGATTTGAAAAAGTGACTTATTCAAGATATAAGTTATCAATTTACCCTTAATTAAATATAACTTATTATATTCAATTTACGAATTGACAGTTAATTCGTCTCAACTAATATTATTTAATCGGCATTAAATAATTGTCTCATCAACACATTGACTAACTGTTTAGTCATATAAGGCATCAATGTGATTACATTTCCATAACCACATCTCTTAAACACATCCTTTAGGTGTGACTTTTAGGGACCAGTTGATCACCGCCATCAGTATGATAATAACGTCAAACTTTCTAGCAAGCCAACCATTATTAGGTAATCGTTAATCAACTGATAAAATGCGAAGTAAACCCTTGTGAACCTATAAGAGATTTATAAATGTTATCACACTAATTTGTGGAGGACACAAGCTCCAACAAACTCCCACTTGTCCTCACAAGTGTATGTGCGATAACCGATTCTCATATCCTAAAATTTCTCCCACTCAATGTAAAACAATTTGCAAAATCTGTATTCACAAAGGTCGTATTTTACAAGTGATCTGTATCAAGAGTGGTTTCCCCGACTAGAGAGTAACTTAACTGATAAACGAATCATCATTCGAGCATGGCCATGCATTTCAGTTACAACTCCTCGAGTGGCCCTGAGAAATAACTATACCTGATAAAGGTTGGATATTTTCCTCAACTCGAATCCTGCAGATATAAGCACAAAGTATGAAATGACCCGAGAAAAAAACTACTTAGCCTCCGATTCACGGCATCGTGAGAAAGAAACCAAAGTCACCCAAAAACTGCTTTAATCTCAAGAGACAGTCGATAGTCAAAAGAACCGACTCTAGAAACACAATGGATGTCCTATCCACGACCTGGCACCGAATGTTTTAAACATTTAGGACTCCATTACGTTGTCATAAAAATTTGTCCTACGAGGTATCATTATAATCTCGCATCTGTGATCGATCAGTCAACCGTTTGACTTATGGCTCGTTGAACCCACCATCAATCGACTGCACAATATAATAGCCAGAGTTATCAGCTCATTAAGGCGATTACGGACCAAACAAAATATAATGTAATTCAGTTCACTTTGTGGCGTTCAATGTTGTCAGTACAATCCGCATGAAAAACAAAATATTATAAAAACGATGAAGTTATAAATAGTATATGAAAAGGATAATGTATCAAATCCATAATCAACTACTACAACTCAGTAACACGTTTAATTCCCATGGAAAAAACGTGCCCTTCATGCTTATCAAAATTCAACGGTTTAGTGAGAGGGTCCGCGATGTTATCATTCGAAGCTATCTTGTCAATCACCATCTCTTCTTGCTCCACATAATCACGAATTAGGTGAGCCTTCCGTTGTACATGTCTAGACTTGTTGCTAGACTTAGGCTTCTTAGCCTGGAAGATGGCACCTCTATTGTCACAATAGATGGTGATCGGGTCATTCGAACTAGGAACTATCGTAAGTCCTTATAAGAATTGACGCATCCATATAGCTTCCTTTGCTGCTTCAGAAGCGACATAGTACTCGGATTCAGTGGTAGAATCTGCTACAACATCCTGTTTGGAACTCTTCCAGCTGACCGCAACACCATTAAGAGTGAAGACGAACCCGGACTGAGATTTTGAATCATCTCGATCCGTTTGGAAGCTAGCATCTGCGTAACCGATTGCGCATAGCTTAGTATCGCCTCCATAAGTCAATACCCTATCCTTAGTCCTCCGTAGGTACTTGAGGATGTTTTTAACAGCTATCTAGTGTGTTTCACCTGGATTCTTTTAGTACCGACTCGTATTACTCAATGCATATGCCACGTCTGGACGTGTGCATATCATGGCATACATGATTGATCCTATTGCAGATGCATAAGGAACACGACTCATGCGCTCAATCCCTTCAGGCATCGTGGGTGACTGAGACTTGCTCAACTGCATCCCAGACGTCATTGGAAGGTTCCCCTTCTTGGAGTTGGTCATGCTGAACCTCTCAAGAATCTTATCCAGATAAGACTCCTGACTAAGTGATAACGTCCGTCGTGATCTATCTCGGTAGATACGGATTCCCAATATGCGTTGTGCCTCACCCATATCTTTCATCTGGAAATGGTTCTTCAACCATCCTTTAACCGAAGATAAGAGAGGAATGTCATTCCCAATCAAGAGTATGTCATCGACATACAATATCAAGAATACAATTTGCTCCCACTCGAGTTGATATATAAGCATGGTTCCTCGACCGATCGAGTGAAACCATACTCTTTTATCACCTGGTCGAAACGATGATTCCAACTCCGAGAAGCTTGCTTAAGTCCATAAATGGAACGCTTAAGCTTGCATACTTTCTTAGGATGTTCAGGATCTATGAAACCTTCGGGTAGCACCATGTACAACTCTTCCTCCAAATAACCGTTTAAGAAGGCGGTTTTCACATCCATTTGCCAAATTTCATAGTCATGAAATGCGGCAATCGCTAAGATTATCCGAATGGAACATAGCATGACTACAGGTGCAAAAATCTCATCATAATGCAATCCGTGCACTTGAGTGAAACCTTTTGCCACTAGTCGTGCCTTATAGGTATCTGGTTGCACGTCTACAGAATGCTTTATTTTGTAAAGCCATTTGCACTGTAGAGGTTTTACCTTATTAGGTAAATCAACTAGATCCCATACGTCATTCTCATACATGGAGTCCATCTCGGATTACATGGCTTCAAGCCATAGCTTTGAGTCGGAACAGGCCATAGCACCTTTATAGGTTGCGGGTTCATTGCTCTCTAGGAGTAAAACGTCATTTTCCTCGACCATACCAATGTATCTGTCCGGAGGATTAAAGACTCTACCCGACCTCCTAGGTTCCTCAGGAATGTTAACCGTATCATCAGTTGGAGGAACAACTTCCTCCATCTGTTCCTCGGTTGTTGGTTCTGGAATCTCCGACAGCTCGAAGGTTCTATTACTTGTCTTGTTCTAGAGAAATTCTTTCTCTAAGAACGTCGCACTAGCCGTAACAAAAACTCGATGTTCGGTAGGCGAATAGAAGTAATGACCAAACGTTCCTTTTGGATAACCAATAAAGTATGTCTTGACCGATCGCGGGCCGAGCTTATCCTCGTGTCTCCACTTGACATAAGCCTCGCAGCCCCAAACCCGAATAAAGGACAAGTTAGGGACCGTTCCCTTCCCCATTTCATATGGAGTCTTGTCGACAGCTTTAGGCGGACTTCGGTTAAGTATAAGAGCAGTTGACAAAAGAGCAAAACCCCATAATGAATCAGGCACTACCGTGTGACTCATCATGGATCGAACCATATCAAGTAAGGTTCGATTTCTCCGTTCGGACACACCATTCAATTGAGGTGTTCCAGGTGGAGTTAACTGTAAAACGATTCTACAGTCTTTAAGGTGTTGATCAAACTCATTTGAAAGATATTCGCCACCCCGATCTGAACGGAGTGCTTTAACCTTTCTACCGAGTTGGTTCCGAACCCTGTTCTGGTATTCCTTGAATTTCTCAAAGGACTCACTTTTATGCTTCATTAAGTAGAAATATCCGTATCTACTCAAATCGTTCGTGAAAGTGATAAAATATCTATAGCCATCTCTAGCGGTAATTGACATAGGTCCACAAACATCGGTATGTATGAGTCCTAATAGATCACTAGCGCGCATTCCAACACCTTTGAAGGAAATTCGAGTCATTTTGCCAATGAGACATGATTCACACATGCCATATGTAGAAAAATCGAATGCGGGAATAGTCCCATTATCGACGAGTTTCTTTACACGTTTTTCATTTATGTGTCCCATTCGACAATGCCATAGATAGGTTTGATCTTTGTCACCAACCTTTAATTTCTTATTATTCACGTGTAATACTTCTGTGGTTTGATCTAAGATGTAAATTCCATTCATGGAAACTGCTTTGCCATAAATCATTTCATTGAAAGAGAAAATACAGCTATTATCCTTTATTGAAAATGCAAAACCGTCTTTATCAAGTGCGGAAACAGAAATAATGTTCTTAGACAAACTGGGTACATAGTAACAGTTATATAAAAATAACTCAAAACCACTAGGGAGTTGAATTACATATGTTCCCTTCGAGACTGCAGCAACTCGTGCTCCATTCCCGACTCGCAGGTCCACATCACCTTTTTCGAGAGGTATGATGTTCTTTAGGCCCTGCAAATGATTACACAGATGAGAACCACAACTAGTATCAAGTACCCAAGTTCCGAAACTTGCATGGTTAATCTCAATCATATGAATATAAGATGACATACCAACAGGAACGACGCGGCCTGCTTTAATGTCCTCACGGTACACGGGACAGTTCCTCCTCCATTGTCCAGTCTTGTGACAATAGTGGTACTCTATGTCACCGCCCTTGCTCTTTGCCTTGCCCTGTGAGCCACTAGTCTCACCAGGCCCACTCTTACCGTTTCCTGGCTTCTTAAACTTCGGCTTACCTACAGTTAGGTCGCCATGAGCCTTGTCCTTACCTTTACTTTTATTGGAAATCATGAGAACATCTTGCTTCATGCTCCCACTCAATTTCATATAGTAATTTGCCCTGAAAAGGACAAAACCATCATGAAGTGAATGAAGCATACGGTCAATGACTATGCTCTCACTGATTTTGCAATTAAGTGCCTCCAGCTTTTCGACATTCTCAATCATGTGAAGAATGTGTGGGCTAACCGGTTGGCCCTTCTGGAGTTTCGCATAAAAAAAACGACAGGTATGCTCATATGTAACGATTCTCGTGCTTTTGAGAACTCGTTAGTGAGCGTGGTGAAAATCTTGTTCGCACCTTGGGCAATGAAGCGTCTCTGCAAATTGGTTTCCATTGCAAAGATGAGTACGTTCTTTATCGCACCCGCTTCCATAACGAAATCACTATAAGCAAGTGACTCGTTGACTCCTGCATTGGGGCCTGGTTTAACCGGTATTGGCTCAGTTAAGTACTTGAGCTTACCGTCAGCAATGACAGCATTCCATAGTGCTGCCTCCCAGTCCGCAAAGTTGGACCCGTCATTTTTCAGACGTGTGAACTGATTCATTTGGTCCATGAATATTTTCAGCCAGGACTCGCGTCTAAGTGTGGCACTCGGCATTGGGATTTCGTTATTTCTAGCCATTTGTTGTAACAGTAATATAAACGTGTTCTACACTGCGAAAAGAAGAATAAATAATAAGCATATGCATCGATTTGAGTTTAAGTCTAATGAACTAGTGTCATAACGCGAAGACTCAAGCATTTATACAATTGACCTTCCTCAAGAATTATATAAATGATCCCAAGACTTAATTTAACTGTAAATTGATTAGCCAACCTTTTGGCTAATTCTACTGTTAGAATTCTTGGTCGATAAATTTTTGTAAATTCTATCTTTAGTCCATCATAATCACGAGAAACTCTTTGGACTATAATGTTGAGATAAACTAAGTCAACACAAACTACTTACCCAACGTAGAAGGGGTCATATTATGCCTACCGACGAAGAAGGGATTCATAGTTGTTTGGCCCATTAAGACTAATCTCAATTTCAGTTTTAGAGGAAGATCCCATCAACTTTGTTTTAATTCATTTTAAGTGAACTAATATCTAGCATGCGTGAATGAATAAACTAAGGTGATGGCTTAAACTGAGTGACATCTGTATGTCTATGAAAACTAACATACATTCTATATGAGTCAATTTTCATGCATTTTAATAGGTGGTTTGGTTTTAGGCGGAATATGATGCATTAACTAGCATGTGAATGAAAAGCAATAAGAACGGTAAAACGTAAAACAAAAATAAAGTCCTAGTGTGGCCTATCCTATCAAAATGAACATAAATACAACTTTGGAATCCATCCATGGACCCGAGAAGCTTGTCTTGATGTTCCATCTTGATCCATGTAGCGGGAGTGAGCTCCAATCTCCATCTTTAGTCTTCTCAAAAATTACAATTTAAAAATACATAATAAACCTATTTACATTCTAATTTCAAAACCGTAATAAATAAAGAAAACCAAAACGGAGATACGAGATCTCAAATTACATTAAAAATTATGTTCCCATAATTACGAAAACATAATTTGACTAAGGTCACACTAGGTATTACAAATTACAACCGATTGCAAAAATACGTAAATAAAACCATTCAACGATTCATTCAACTAAAATAAAATGCATCAACTAAAAAAAAAATTAAACATACAGGACATAATCCTTTAATTATGTAGATTAATTTTATCCAAACCACCTATTTAATTGATCAAATTAAGTGACAATTCCTCAATTAATCACATTAAATTTAATCTTAATTCATATTAAACTTGTAATATGAATTTAATCCATCAATATTTTAAACTTCTTTAAAATAATTAGGTATCTTAAAATTGTGAACCGTTTCACAAAAATTAATCATACATTGTAAATGTAATGTATAATTAATATTGGCCAAAACAAACAAAAACCCCCTTTTTTTTGTGTCTCGACAAAACAGAAAAAAAAAATAGATTTTTTTTTTATATATTTCCAGCTCGGCTGAAATAAAAACAAAAAAAATTTCCTCCCTCGGCAATTCTGCAAAAACCGAAAGCAAAAACAGTTATTTTTTCTTCTTCACGGTTTGAGCCAAAAACAAAAAAAGGGAAAATAGTTTTTTTTTTTCTTTCGGCAAACCCTAAAAAAAACAATTCATCTCGGCCCAAAAAAAAAATTCTGCCGAACCAAATTTTTTTTCTTTTTTCGAAACCCTAATTTAGTTTACATCCAATTTTATGAAAATCATCAAAATAAAATTCATGGCCTTTGCTCTGATACCACTTGTGGGAAATAATCTGTATACTTCCCTTAAAAATAAGGATTATAACGAATTTATAAGATGATTACGAGTCATAAAACTAAATTGCATAAACAAAAGTAGAGAATGAAGAAACAACCTTCGGTCCTAGCAAAATCGGCCTAAGAACAATATCGCAATGATATTCACCTATCAGTTGCACCCAAGACGATATGAGATATGCCCTTTGCTTCTTGCTAGAATCGATCCCCAATTAACTGATTAATTTTTAGGTTTTTGTGTTTTTCTTTGATGAGAGGAGGCAAGGTCAGAAAATTATATTAGAAAAATTCCCCTCTTAATCTCCCTTTAACCGAGTATTAGGATTGATTAGGGTAGAATTTTCTCTTCCTATTATTCGGCCCATATTGACCGAAATTAGAGAGATTAATTTCTCTTTTTTTTTTCGGTTTTTTCTACTTAACCAAAATAAGGAGATTAAATCTTCTTATTTTGGTAGTATGCAAAATGTATAAAATGTATTAAATATAAATTGTCATTTATATTATTCCGCATTAACAAGTCTACACACAACAGCTTGCGGTTGATTTATTAATACGGGTCAATAATAATTTATTATGACAATATCGTATAATTATCATTTGCTGATTAAATATAACCGATTACATTTAATTACGAATTAACATATTAGTTCGTCCAAGCTAACATTATATACATTAATTAAATATAACTTATAATATTCAATTTACGAATTGACAGTTAATTCGTCTCAACTAATATTATTTAATCGGCATTAAATAATTGTCTCATCAACACATTGACTAACTGTTTAGTCATATAAGGCATCAATGTGATTACATTTCCATAACCACATCTCTCAAACACATCCTTTAGGTGTGACTTTTAGGGACCAGTTGATTACCGCTATCAGTATGATAATAACGTCAAACTTTCTAGCAAGCCAACCGTTATTAGGTAATCGTTAATCAACTGATAAAATACGAAGTATACCCTTGTGAACCTATAAGAGATTTATAAATGTTATCACACTAATTTGTGGAGGACACAAGCTCCAACAGGTCACACCTCCAAGACTAAACCTCTTATGTCCATTCTTAGTTCTCATTAACCTAGAGATAAACCTCCTAGGAAGAGAACTTTCCACCAGAGGATCTTTTTGAAACAATTACAGGAGTCATGACTACCACAGGTGTTGCAAGGGTCTTTGTTACAGATTGTTGCACAAGAGCCTTCTATATAATCCTCTGAGCATGAGCTCTTTGAATTTGCTGAGGTTTCTGTACAAGTGCATTCTGTTTTTGAACCACTACCCCCTCGGTTTTCACACCTTTTTAACCACTGCTTCATCATCTCCACCCTTCTTACAATCACCAGCTAGGTGTCCCATACCCTTACAATTAGTACACATCAAAGGCAACCAGTCATAGTCTACCTTAAAAGTCTGGGTTTTGCCATTTTCATCCAGAAACTTGATCACATTAGGAAAGGGCTCTCCTATCTCAAATTCGATCATTATTCGAGCAAACCCTAAGAAATTCTTATAGAAGATAGCATCGTTACATATAATGAACTTACCCACCACAATATAGATTTTCTCTGACAGTCTATGCAGCAGGAGCCATGGATCAGGCCTCTGCTTACTTAGAGCAAGGCCACAACTTAAGCAAGCCAAACCTTAACCACACCAACCATACCCTGATTTCTATCACCACTGAGCCTGTTTTGGGAAGTCATAAGTATCAATACAAGTGTAACACCCTCATACTCCAAGTGCCTTACCAGGACCACTTAAGGCATGAGAATTCTACCATCTCGGGTACCCGAGGCAATGAATATCAAATAGACCATAAAGAAACACACTTAAATAAATAAGTTTAAAGCGATACAAGTTCAAATCCCAAAACTGATAAAGTAAAATACAAATATTCCTCAAAACTGTCAAACCAACTAAATTAATGTAAAAGAGTGTTTTGACACAGCGTAAGACTTCTAAACAGCTCGTGATGACTCAACCCAGCTATCCCATGTGCATAAACTCATACCTGCTCAATAACTGCTCACCATCCCCGAATGGATCACCACAGTTTTTCTAAAACAATTAAACGGGGTCAGTACTGAATACACAAAACAACACAGCTGTAACAAAAGGAATACTATAATCCCAATCCAACCAAACCAATCTCCATCATATCACCACACCTCTGACTACAGACTAAAGTGTGTAGTCCTGCCAGAATACTCATCGCAACAAGTATTCCACACCGCCAGTGGGGGACCGCGGCCGTTCCCACCTAAGCCCCGCTCATCTCATCTGAGCGATAAACCCAAGTTCCTAAATGTGCACATCCCTTCTGTGGCAGGTTCCACATAAGGCGAATCAAGGGCGTGAAGCCACTCCCGCAAGTGACTCCACTCAGCCGAGGACGCACCTTGCAAACCACAGACAATATACAACAACCATATTATAGTATCAACAATCACCAATTCCAAATCCAATATGATATACAATATCAACAATTAACTATCAACCATGCCATGTAAACAATACTGAGTAGGGAAACCCTACCTGGAATAGCAATCACACGAGACCGTCACAGCAGCTAATCAATACCTTTCCTCTACGAATCCTTCTCCTATAACACATAATCACATAATTACCACCTAATCATCATAATACACCCAAAACCCCCAAATCTACCCAATTAGGGTTTTAAACAAACTTATTAAATCATTATAAAAATTATACAAGAAGCTTATCCTCGACACAACGATCACAACGGCGTAAAGAACAAGACAATCCGACGATCCTAGCTTTGGGATTTGCTAACAATGCGATGAATGCGAACTACGTAACTCTTTTTCTTTTCTTTGAAAGGTTTTAGAAGATTAAAAGTGATTAAGCAAAGCAACGAAAAGCCTTTTATATTAATCTCGCATTATTAACAAAACCCGGCTAAATCAACCCGTAATACGCACTTACACGATCGAGTAAGTGACTTACTCGATCGAGTGCCCCTTACTCAATCGATTGCCACACGTACTCGATCGAGTACCCATCAGGTCAGCTAGTGTTTTGCATAAAAAGATACTTACTCGACAAAGTAAGTGCCACTCGATAGAGTACCCATAGATATAGAAAACCGTAGTATTATAGTCTTCCCTCCTTAAAAAGACCTTCGTCCCCGAAGTTCAACCCATAGACAAAAACAAAACATACTATCTCCACTCCGACACAACAACATAATCAAAACTCAAAACAAAACTCAAAATCAAAACTCCCAAACAACACTCAAACCGACTCAAAACAACTACTAACTGTACTAAAACCAACATAAAACATACAAAAATCTTATGCGACCACCTCCTACCCCCTAAAAGAAACATGGTTACGTCCCCTTAACCACACATACCTAATAAAAAAGAAACATGGTTACGTCCCCGCCTCCCAAGTAGCCTCCTCAACCTAATGGTTAGACCAAAGAACCTTAAGAAACACTGTTTCCCCATGTCTAGTTTTCTGAACCTTGCGATCAAGAATCTGTTTTAGCACCTCAAGATAAAACAAGGACTCATCTAGCTCTATGTTCTCTACCTCTAACACATGTGAAGGGTCACTCACATACTTTCGTAATTGAGACACATGAAACACATTATGCACTCTATCCAAAGCTACTGGCAACGCTAACCGGTAAGCAATCTCACCCACGCGATTCAAAATCTCATATGGTCCGATAAACTTCTGGCTCAGCTTCCCTTTCTTACCAAATCTCATGACCCCACGCATAGGAGGCACTTTCAAGAGAACCTTGTCCCCAACCTGGAACTCTATGTCACGATGATGTAAGTGTGCATAGCTCTTTTGTCGAGCATGGGCTGCTTTCATCTTTTGCCTGATCAGCTCCTGTTCTACCATCTCCTGTACCATCTGTGGTCCTAAAACCACTGCCTCAGCTCTATCATCCCAGCAAATCGGACTCCTACACCTCCTCCCATACAAAGCCTCAAATGGTGCCATACCAATACTCGTGTGTAGCACCCCATGCAAACGAACGACATGCTCCCTATAAGCCAAAGCTAACTGTATCTTGGTCCAATTATCTTTCATCGGCACAAAGTGAGCTGACTTAGTCAAACGATCAACTATTACCCGTATCATGTTGTTACCCTGTTGACTCCTCGGCAAACCCACAATAAAATCCATAGAGATGGAATCCCATTTCCACTCAGGTACCTCAAGAGACTGAATCTTACCTTGTGGTCGTCGTTGCTCTCCCTTAAGCCTCTGACATGTCAAACAACGAGCCACAAACTCAGCTATTTCCTTCTTCATCCCAGGCCACCAGAAAGTCTTCTTCAAATCTTTATATAACTTGTCACCGCCTGGATGTACCGAATGTGGTGTGCAATGAGCCTCTGTCATGATCATCTTCCTCAATTCCTCATCATTGGGTACACACCACCTGCCATCGAATCTCACACTACCATTTGTATGAATAGAGAATCGAGACACTATCCATTTCTCTACTCCAGCTCTCCACTTCTCGATCTTAGGATCCAAAGCCTATTTTCTACGAATATCATCATAAAGATCTAGCTCAACTGTCGAGTCCCCTCTACCATCCCCTTTCTGTATCATATGTATCCCCATATTGCCCACCTCATCTCTCAACCTCATCAAGGACATAGCTGTGCAAAAAGAATGCACACTCTTCCTGCTCAACGCATCTGCAACCATATTAGCCTTCCCTTCATGGTATATAATATCCAAGTCATAATCCCCAATCAGCTTCATCCACCTTCTCTGTCTCATGTTCAACTCCTTTTGAGTGAAGATGTACTTGAGACTCTTGTGATCTGAAAACACCTTAAAGGTCGCCCCATAAAGATAGTGCCTCCAAAACTTGAGAGCAAACATAACTGCACCCAACTCCAGATTATGTGTCGGGTAGTTCTCCTCATAAGGCTTCAATTGCCTAGAAGCATAAGCAATTACCTTCCCATTCTACATCAACACACATCCTAAACCATTCTTTGAAGCATCTGTATACACTTCAAAGTTCTCACACCTTCAGGTAATGATAAGATTGGATCTGTGGTCAAACGCTCCTTTAATGTTTGGAACACCGTCTCATAACTTTCATCCCAATGAAACATGTTCTCTTTCCTCATCAATACTGTCATAGGTCTGGCTATCTTGGAAAAATCTTTCACAAACCGACGATAGTACCTTGCCAAACCTAAGAAACTCCTGACCTCTGCCACATTCTTTGGTGCTTCCCTCCGAGTAACTGCCTCTATCTTGGCAGGATCCACAGCTACACCCTTCTTTGAAATCACATGCCCCAGAAAAGCAACTTCCTCGAGCCAAAACTCACACTTAGGCAACTTTGCATACAACTGATTGTCTCGCAAAGTCTACAATACTAACCTCAAATGCTCCTCATGCTCCTCCTTAGTCTTAGAATAGACTAAGATATCATCGATAAAGACCACAACAAACCGATCCAAAAACTAACTGAAAACCCAGTTCATCAAATCCATAAACACTGCAGGTGCATTAGATAACCCAAAAGGTATCACAACATACTCATAGTGACCATACCTCGATATAAAAGCTGTCTTTGGTATGTCCTCATCCCGAATCTTAACCTGATGATACCCCGACCTCAAATCAATCTTAGAAAAGACTGCTGCCCCATTCAACTGAACAAACAAATCATCTTTCCTTGGCAAAGGATACTTGTTCTTCACTGTAACCCTGTTCAGCTCTCTGTAATCAATGCATAGTCTCAAACTCCCATCTTTCTTTTTCAGAAACAGCACTAGTGCTCCCCACGGTGATACACTAGGTCTAATGTACCCCTTATCAATCAAATCATCTAGCTGTTTCTTCAGCTCCTCCAAATCCTTAGGACCCATGCGGTACGGGGCCTTAGAGATTGGTCCCGTCCCTGGTTTCAACTCAACACTGAAATGGATCTCCCTCTTTGGTGGTAACCCTGGTATCTCCTCCGGAAAGACATCTGGAAACTCTCCCACCACTGGTATCTGATCAACTGTCGAACTTACCATACTATGGTCTCTCACATGGCATAGGATCAACGGACACCCCTTCCTCAAATAAGACTTCAAGGTCACTGCTGCAATCAACTTGACTTTGGGTTTGACAACAAACCCATGATAAGATACACTAACTCCTTTAGGACTAGAGTAAGCAATGGGCCATGTTGGGTTGGCCCGTCATGCCTTTGTTGGAGTAAGTATCCTCAACAATAGTGCGATCACATGTTTAAATCTCAAATTAAGAATACGTAAGGGATGATTCATTTATATAGTCAACTGATCAACATTAATCAATAACGATTGGCATTCATTTATATTTTGCATTGTGCTCAACTCATCTTGCTCGCGGGTGTAAAAAGTATATCCATTAATGGCAAAACTGCTGTAAAAAGCGACTCTGGCATTTGGACCTAAACTAAGACGTAGTAACCTAGGAGAGATGTCATCACCAGTTTGATTCTTATACTCTAAGACAATATTCCTAAACCACTCTCCAAACGTCTTCGTATGCTCGTTTGCAATCCACTTCTCGGTCTTGTTTGGGTGATCGTATTTGAGCTCATAGTTGTGTTGTTGAATATAAGGTTGCACCTCATCTTCCTTGTTTAGCACATACGTATGTGCTAAATGCAACATTTCACGTGTCACAATGTTTTCAACCCGGTCCCTAATACCTTTTTCGGTCATCCAGTCACTATGACGATTCTTAGGAACGCCAATCAACTCCTCAGGGGAGAGATGAGCGTAACAATATGAAAGAGCTTCGTCTAAAATAGCGCGTTCAGCAATACAAGCTTCCGAACGATACCGATTAGATGTATAATCCTTGTAGACTTTCATCAATCTTTCGAAAGGATACTGGTATCTCAAGTACATGGGCCCAAGGTACAAAATCTCCCTAACCAAGTGAATTGTCAGATGAATCATGATAGTGAAGAAAGAGGGGGGAAAATACATTTCCAACTGACAAAGAGAGGTTACAACGAGGTCCTGCAATGAATCCGCGTCATCGGGATCGATGACTTTCTCGCATATGGACTGGAAGAAGAGACAGAATCTAGTTATAGCATATCTTACCTTTTCAGGTAAAATGGAACGAATAGCCACAGGTAGTAATTGTTGTATCAAAGTGTGACAATCATGTGACTTTAACCCGGTGAGTTTTAGGTCTTGCATCGACACTAGGATTTTGATGTTCGACGAATAACCATGTGGCACTTTAATTCCATTCAAGCATGCACATAAATCTTTTTTCTCATTCCGTGAAAGGGTATAAGCTGCTGGCGGTAAAAATGTACGATTACCTCTCTTCTGTGGTGCCAACTCTAGCCTAATACCCATCATTTTCACATCTTCCCTAGCTGCGGCGTTATCCTTTGTTTACCGGGAACATTCAGAAGGGTATTGACAATATTATCACAGACATTTTTCTCAATGTGCATGAAATAGAGGCAATGTCTGACCTCCAGGTCAGGCTAATATGGAAGTTTATTAAAAAATATGGATCTTTTCTTATACCCACGAGTAGACAATTTAGAGCCGCTCTTCTTCCCATAATCTATCTCAATATGCTTTACTTTCTGATAAACTTCATGCCCACTCAAAATTCTAGGAGGTTGACGAAGTTCTTGACTTCCATTGAATGCTTTCTGCTTCTTGCGATAACAATGGTCATGATACAAGAACCTCTTATTTCCCATATACACATACTTACGAGAAGATTTCGAGTATTCAGACTCGATATCCTCCCCACACAATGGACAAGCCTCTTTCCCATGAACTGTGTGCCCAAAAATATCGCCATAAGCCGGATAGTCAGATATTGTACACAATAACATCGCTCTCAAATCGAAAGTTTCGTTCTTATATGCATCAAATACTTCTATCCCACAACATTCGCAAATCATCTAGAAGAGATTCCAAATAGACATCTATATCATTTCCAGGTTGTTTAGGGCCGGAAATTAACAACGACAACATCAAATACTTTCTTTTCATGCACACATATGAAGATAAGTTATAAATAGCCAACACTACTGGCCAAGTACTATGTTGGTTACTCATGTTTCCGTGTGGGTTCATTCCATCAGTGGACAACGCTAGACGTAAGTTTCTAGGTTCATTGCCGAACTCGGGATACTTAACGTCGAACGATTTCCATTGCATACCATCTGTCGGGTGTCTTAGCTTTCCATCATTTATTCTTCCAATTTCATGCCAAGTTAACATTTTTGAATCATCGATATTCGCATAAATCCTTATGAATCTTGGTATCACTGGAAAATACCACAACACCTTAGCCGGGATCCCTTCCTTATCCTTATAACGCCACTCCAAACATTTAGGGCAATTGGTTAAGTTTTGATATAATTTCCGATACAATATGCAATCATTTGGACATGCATGTATTTTCTCATATTTCATACCCACTCCTCTTATTAGGTTTTTAGCCTCATATGTCTTAACAGGTAGAACATTACCATCTGGAAGCAACTCCTTTATCAAGGCTAAAAAACTAGTGAAACACGTGTCACTCACCCCATTTGCCCCCTTGATATTATACTTCACCACAGCCGACATTTTTGTGAACTTACAACCAGGATACAGAGGTGCTTCAGACTCACACAACTTCTCATACATGTTGTTAAGGTCATCCCAATTAATAGTGTCATCACCTACATCTTGAAAAGCATTCGACTCATCATCATTCTCTTCATTATCTATAGACCCAACAAATAAACGAAATTCAGGAAATCAATTAAGCTAAATTATTAACAAATTAGATAATAACCCAACAAATTCACAAATTCAAAAATAATCGACATTCATAGGCCAGGAAATTGAACAATCCTATATATATATGTATAGCTTGAAAATCTTAATAAGAAATAGTTAATAAGAAACATATATACTTGATTGATAAACATGATGAGGGAGAGAAGACGGTGACAACAGTGACAGAGATGAAGACAGAGAGAGACGATCAGGGTGGAATGGAGGATGATATTTGTGTAGCAGTATTAGCTTGTGTTTGTGTTTTGTAGCGTATAGCAGAATAAAGCGATCTGTACGTGGTGTTTGTTCTTTAGATCTTCATAACTTCAATAACAACGGTTATTGCGTCTACAACCGTTGTTAAAACCTAATAACAACGGGTACTAATATAACCGTTGTAATTACGTTTCAATAATTTTGCGCCAAATTATTAACAACGGTTATAATGTATTACAGAGTAAACTGTTGTTATTAGTTTTTATATTAACAACGGTTGTGCAAGTTTGACCCATTGTTAAAACCAATAACAACGGTTAACAACACATAACCGTTGTAATTAAGTTTAGTAAAATTTCGCGCAATCCATTCTACAACGTCTTTTGGTGATTTTCGTAAATAAGCGTTGTTAAAGGGCCGTTGTGGTTGCCTGGATTTGTAGTAGTGATAATATCTCATGTGTACCGTCCAAAGGGTGATGATGGTGGAGTTTTTTTGTTTTGTCATTTAGTTGTTGGAAAGATGTTCCAACAACTTATGACATACTTTATACTCTAAGCCTACTACCCTATACTATATTGTATGTGATTTTTGAGAAGTAAAATATGCTCTTAAAAGAGCATATGGCCGGAATTCACAATAGTGAGAGGACACTTGTTGTTCTTATTTTTCCACTCTCTTATTCTCAAAAAATGCACATATCTTCATCACATGCAAAAACCTCTCTCTTGTTCATAGTTTTTCCTCTAAAAACTTGAGAAGTTTTGATCCATATTATTCAAAAATACTACTAATATTATTAATATAATATATGAGTATTAGTAGTCATTTTTAAGGTAGGCTACTAAATAAATATCTAGCAAATATTGTTTAGTAGAGATAAGAGCTAATCTTGGATGCAATCAAGAGGAGAATCTCTACATTGGGATTTTGGAGGATCATCCATTACATTTAAGCTCAAGAACAAATAAGGAAGGTGACTTTATTTGTGCCCATTATTTCGAACCATATAACAATGTAAGGGACATTGTTTTTCTTATTAATCTCTTATTTAGTTATGCATGCACTAGATCTAAAGAACACATATTAAAAAGTTAATTAGTTCATTATTAGAAGAGTCTAATAATAGGTATATGAACCTAATAATTGGTATCAGAGGATAAGATGTTGCATGCATAATCGATTTATTATAATTGACATAGAGGTCACTATATAAATGCTATACTTGTATTAATATTTACAAGTATTATAACGATAAATGTTAATTAATGTCCTTCATATCCGTTTTTGTAGTTATTTTTCCGCAATGGATTCATTTAATACTCTTATACCGATCACCATTAATTCGTGGCTCCAATCATTCAATGAAAAATGCTCCTTGTATGACAATGATACGACTAGAGAACTACTCTTTGGCATTGGTGAGGATGGAAATCTTTGCTACCTTACCACTTCTACACCTCCCACTCCCATATTCATGCCCAATTATTTGGTAAGAGAATCTTGTGAAGAAATATCACTAATTCCAAGGCATCCTTGTTTGTAGAAGCAAGGAGAAATGAAGAGTTGGATCGCGATCCAAAATACTCAAGAGGGGGGAGGGGTGAATTGAGGATTAAAACTTTTACTAATTTTTCGATTGTATGAGTATAATTAATTATTTAAAATTTATTGATTAAACTTTAACTAATTAACTAATGAACGGGCAAGAACGAAATAAACAAAAGAACGAAAGAGAGAGAGAGAGAGAGAGAGAGAGAGAGACACACGGTTTTTAAAGTGGTTCAATTTCACAAATCAAAACCTACGTCCACTATTCTCGATTAATAAATTTAGTACCTTTCTACGGATTACAAATTTACTAACCCAACTCGTACAACTAACCCTAGTTGTAACTCAAGTGAGTACCGTTAAATACTCAAGTGACTAACTTACGCTAATAAGAAAGCACTAATGATTCTTCTAAAAGTTCACGTTAATGAACTAGTAAGAAATCAATTAAAGCAATATTATCTTATAACGATAACAATAAGAACGAATGCACAAGTTTATAAATTACACGACCTTTTTTGAAAAATATCAAAACGGTTTTTTTGCTCTAAAACACGGTTTTTGCTTTTTGAAAATATATGAAAGTTATGCTCAAAGGTCTTAACTTTTAATGATGTAAAGTATGGAGTATTTATAGTAAAAGAGGAGCAAGGGTTTCGGTTTAGCAAAAACCCTAAATGCCGTGTGGAAGTCTTGTAAAGCAAGAAAGAATTAGGTTAAATCTTCCTTAATTCTTCTCCAAGACTTGCCTTAACAAATAATATCTTCCTATCTTAACAACTCACCAATATCTTGGAGATTCGGAAAGATAATATAAGGAGATAAAAAATCTCTAACAAAAATTATCCTAATACCTTAACCCTTATCCAAGCAAAGGCTTATTGTGCAAGAAAGAAATTACTATTCACGTTATTGTTCATGTGGCACTGTTCACGCGGCACTATTCATCCCTAATATTTTTATAAGATATAAAGGAATAAATCAAATAATAAAGAGATAAAAAATATCTAATCAAATATTATTTTAAAGATTTACTCAATCTTTTCCTTCTATCTTTGCAAAAATAATATCTTATAAGTTAGGAAAGAATAAATCAAAATAATATAAAAGAGATATTAAATCTCTAATAAAATATTATAAAGATTTACATAAAACCCTAACTTGTACAAAGAGTAACCGTGTATGAGGAAGAAACGACTCATAAGCCCAATCCTCTTTCACGAAAACCCTAGGTAAGATTAAATAGGTTTAGGGTTTTTTAGAGTATTTAGAAACTAGAAACCCCTAATTAGCAAGATGCTTCAACTCATAAGTTGATTCAATCATAATTACTAATCATAAGCTCATAGTAAAACCATACTCAATATTAAAATAAGCTCCCTTGTAAAACAAATACTTTTACTAAAACAATTAAAACGGTTTTCCAAAAACAATTTAAAAACTATTTTGTCGTGTGTTTTATAAACTTCACATCTCAATGTTATAGTAGAAGAGCTATATCATTGAGCTCTTTTATAAGCAATGTTATAGCTGTGAAGCTATAACTTTACTTACTTAAGAATTGCATTCTTAAGTTACCATTACGAGACAACGACCTACACTAATCTAATCTTCTTAGGAGATCTTCGAATGTAGGTTCCTTTAATATCCAAGCTTGATTAATCTTTAAATGAGCTTCATCTTCTCAAGTACGCTTGAATAATACTTTAATAACTTGTATGATCTTGGTCTTTGATTGAGGCTTGATCACGATATACTTCCATCACAATTCCTTAATGCTCGTAATGAATAAGTCCAATCTAAAAGACTAAACAAACAATTACGCGCAACGAGTATATGAAATATAAATAACTCTTGGCATCATCAAAACATAAACTTATATATTATATGGTCCAACAAATTCCCCTTTTTTTATGATGGCAAGTCTCCTAAAATTGTGACTAAGTATATAGTTGCCCCTCAATATAATACCGTCATCTTTATAGATAAAGATCAACGCAAGATCAAACAATTATGTTCAAGACCAAAGGCTTTAAGGACTTTAAGAGACAATAGGTCTTGACAAGGAGCAAGCTTAGGAAAATACTAAATCATGGTCATTTCTTTCCCCTCTTGACATCATCGAAAAGACGAGAACAGACATGAAACGACTAGAATGATATCAATCGAGGCAAGAAATATATATTAACCAAAGCATATATTATAGCATAATAATGATTTCAACATAAGCAAGTACTACATATAAAGTGTGTAATACAAACCAAATTGAGTATAGATTTTGTAGGAGAGAAGGAAAATAGTCACTCACCTAACTACGACCTACAGAAGCATGCATGCAATCTAATATGATAGATATCTCTATCTACCGTACATATACACTCCAACTAAGCGAGGTCCAAAACACATGCCAAGGACTTACATATGAATGTGAGACGAGGTATTTGGGTAAGAAGGGGCAAAATAATTTGGATATGTGGAGGTAAAAGCCAAGCTAGCACCGATCACAACCAAAAGTAACCATATTCCACTTTCCAACCCAACATTAAAGATGATGCACCATGCCAAGTATGGCACACACTCACTAACATCAACAAGTACTTCTCCTCAAGTAATATGAAAATGAATAAGAATAGAAGTAATAAGAGATTTCTGCTTTTCCATCTTTTATAATAGCATTTTTCTCCCTTTTTTCGTATATTTTTTCATTTCATTTTTTTCCAGTTTATCTTTTTCTTCCTTCCTTCCAATATTCATCACAACACCAACCAAATTGACCACAACAAGACTTCCAAATATACCAACAAGACTAGCTTGACAAGGGTAGGCCATATGAAATGTAGTTGAGTAAATAGGTCAAAACAAGACAAATTTGGCTAATGTGAGGTTAGTAGGTAAAACGTAAAGGAAGGGTCGCCTCTCCACATGTGTCACCACCACAAACCCGAGTGTATACAGGTAATAAGAAACAAATTTTATGCTTATGCAATTTGATGTTACATGCCATGTAAGGAGTACTACTCACATCCTAAATGAAACCAACCATGAATGTCATTGGTTTATGAAGCTCTAAGCCTTAGAATATATATGTGATGAACAAGAGTTATGGTTTGTATACAACACAAAATATAATAGACTAGAAAACAGAACATTCTCATAAAATAATAAAATGCTATATAAGAATGTACTTGCAACGGAAAATACGAACATAGACATACAATCTTGTCAAATCTAGTCAGTCATACGGTTAGGAAAAATAATGATAGTTTAGGTGCCACTGATTAAATGAATTTCCAACCGTAGTCTCAAAAAGTTCTCTATCTAAAGGTTTTGTCAAAATGTCTGCCCATTGTTTTTCAGTACTACAAAATTCGAGTTTTATATTCCCCTTTTCAACATGGTCACGTATAAATTGGTGTCTAATTTCAATGTGCTTAGTACGCGAGTGCTGCGCGGGATTTTTGGAAATAATAATAGCACTCGTGTTATCGCATAAAATAGGAATACAACCTACATCAACACCATAATCACGTAACTATTGCTTAAGCCATAATAACTGAGTACATACCAGTCCTGCTGCAATATATTAAACCTGCTGCATTGAAAGGGCAATCACCTTTCTTTGAACCCCAAGTGATAATGCAAGGTCCAACGAACGTGGCAACACCTGACGTACTTTTCCTGTTTAGTGAGCATCCTACGTAATCGACATCTGAATATCCAACAAGGTCGAAATTACACTCCATTGGATACCATAAATATAGTTTGGCCGTTCCAATAAGATATCGTAAAATTCTTTTTACGGCCGTCATATGCGACTCTTTGGGAGATGATTGATATCTTGCACAAACGCATACGCTAAACATGATATATGGTCTACTTGCGGTTAAGTATACACTACTACAAATCCAGACAACTACAACGCCCCTTTAACAACGTTTATGCACGAAAATCACAATAGACGTTGTAGAATGTATGGCGCGATTTTTACTAAACTTAATTAAAACGGGTATGGTTATATAACCGTTGTTATAAGTTTTAACAACGGCTTAAATTTGCACAACCGTTGTTAATAATTTGGCGCAAAATTGGCGCAAAGTTAGTGAAAAGTAATCACAATGGGTATTTTTAAACCCGTTGTTAATACTTATTTGACAACGGTTGTTGATTTACAACCGTTGTTAAAACTTATTTAACAACGGTTGTTGTTGAACAACCGTTGTCAATACTTTCAATACTATAAACCACACAAACACAGATCAGTTACAGCCACAAAACACATACATAACCTAACGTAAACACAAACACAAACACAAACACAGCAAACACACTTTCTCATCGTCTCTTTCTCTCTTTCTCATCGTCGCTTTATCATCTCGCCGTCACTGTTGGTTTCATCGTCTCTTACTTTCTCTAATTATCGGGTAAATCTCGCCGTCCTTTGTTGGTTTCATCGTCTTTCATCGTCATTGTTTTCTTTTTTTTAATTATTTCATTTGCATGTATATATGATGGGTTTTTATCGATCATTATTATGTTATTATTCGCTTAATTAGCTCGTAAAACAAATTAAATAAAATAAAACAAAGAAGAAGCAAGATGATAGAGAGGAATGCATGATAAACTTAATTAATAATTCATTAATATATATATATATATATATATATATATATATATACATAAATTAAAAAAAGAATTACATTTCTAAAAATGCAATTCTTATATTTTCATAGAGAGTCTTATTCTCTTCTATGATATCCCTCCTCTCCTCCTTAGCTATTTGGAGGTTTCGTTCAAAGATTGCTATATCGTCATATAGTCGCAAAACAATCTGCTTTCTGTCAAGCCATTTCTTTTGGCGTCCTTGAGTGCGGCTTGAGCATCCACAAGATAGCTCCTAAAACTATCCTCGATGTGGAGCAACCGGCGGATGAAGCTGTTGTTGTTCTCGGTCATAGTAAGAGTTTTAAGGATGTAATCGTTCATTTTGTTGATGAACTTTGGAGTTGTTAGTTTGAAAGATTAATTCGGGGTTGGAGATTGTTTTAGCAGTTAGGGTTTGAAGATAGTGAGATAATGGAATGGTGGTTGAGATAATGTATGTATTTATACTAAGTAATGTGTCCTTTGAGTTGTTTTTTAATTAATATAATATATGCATGTTTAGGAAGTTGTGCCATAATCATCATATCTCCCTGCTTCAAATCTAATGTAAACCCTTCTCATTCCATATATTGTCCATTCATATGCACAGTACAGGGATGGCAGTAATAATGCATGCATCGGAATTATAACGGGCCCCGTAATTATGCATGCATCTAGTAATATTTAATTTAATTTTTTTTATTTTGTAAAAACAAACAACGGTTATGTAGATACAACCCGTTGTCTTTAGTTATAACGACGGTTCCTTGTAAATTAACCGTTGTTATAACTTTCCCACCAAAATTGAGTCACACTTTCAACAACGGGTTTTGATACTTAAAACCGTTGTTAATAGTTTTAACAACGGGTTGCTTAAGAAAACCAACCGTTGTTAAAACCTTTTACTACGGACGCTTTAACAACGTCCGCTATTTTATATAACAACGGTTTTTACCCGTTGTTATAGCCTGTATCTGTAGTAGTGATAGTAATGACCCTATCATCCCACGGTAAGTTGTTTCATCAACAGGCTTACCGTCTTCATCCAAATTTAACTTCTTCTCTGCGACCATCGGAGTAGGCATAGCATGGGAATTTTCCATACCGAACTTTCGAATCAATTCCTTGATATATTTTTGTTGATGAATTTTAATGCCTTCCTCAGTTTGTTGAATTTGCATACCTAGCTAAGAAGAATTTCAATTCTCCCATCATACTCATCTCGAATTCAGAAGTCATCAACTCAGAAAAATATTTGCACAAGCTACGGTTGGTCTATCCAAAGATGATATCATCAACGTAGATTTGGACAACCAAAAGGTCAGAACCCTCGGATTTTAGGAACAAGGTTTTATCAACAGATCCTCTACTGAACCCACTGTCAAGTAGAAATTTTGATAATCTGTCATACCAAGCCCTTGGTGCTTCCTTTAATCCGTATAGGGCTTTGTCTAATTTAAAGACATGGTCTTCAAATTTCCTATCCTTAAATACAGGGGGTTGTTCCACGAAAACTTCTTCCTGTAGATACCCATTTAGAAATGTTGTCTTGACATCCATTTGGAAGAGCTTCATTCCCTTATGAGCTGCGAACGCTATCAGAAGTCTAATAGCTTCAAGACGAGCAACAGATGCAAAAGTCTCGTCATAATCTATTCCTTCTTGTTGATTATAACCTTGGAGCACCAATCTTACTTTGTTTCGAACAATGACTCAGGCATCATCTAGCTTATTCCTAAATACCCATCTTGTTCCAAAAACAGATCGATCCTTGGGTCTAGGAACTAAGTGCCAAACTTTGTTTCGTTCGAACTGTTGAAGTTCTTCTTGCATATCTATAATCCAATCAGATTCTGCAAGAGCTTCTTTGATATTTGTTAGTTCGATCATAGATAGGAATGAGTAGAACGAGCAGAAATTATTCAAGGATCATCTCGTTTGAACACCCTTTTTAATATTGCCGAGAATATTGTCCATTGGACGTGAGCTCTTGTATTTCCATTTAGTTGAAGTACTCAGCTCTTCATCATTATTTGAACTTGACCCAACTTCATTTGGCTCAGAATTTGAGGAAGTTCCCCCTGAATCCAATCCAGGTGTTGTAGTAGAGCTGTTTATAATTTCGGACTCAATACCTTGTTTGGATTCAATGTTATAGTAACATCACCTATAACATTAGATTGGGAAACCTTATTTTGAGACAATGTTATAGTATCATCAACTATAACTTTGTTTTTCTCCTTTTATCCTTAGAAGAATGATTAAGCTCATCATTTATCCCTTCAATCTCATTATCCTCCAATTCTAATTCTGGGGGATCGTCTCTAGAAAGACGAAAGTCAGGTTCGTCCAAGTCTTCTTCCTCATCCTATAAGGGCTTATCAAACACATTATCTTCATCAAAAATAACATGAACACTTTCTTCATAACAAAGTGTTCTTTTGTTGAAGACTTTGTAAGCCTTGCTATGATCCGAATATCCTATGAAAATCGCATCATCACTCCTAGGGTCGAATTTTCTTAACCTATTTTTACCATTATTGTGAACAAAACACTTACTCCCAAAACAACGAAGATGGGAGATGTTAGGTTTGCGACCTCTTAAGAGTTCATAGAGGGTTTTCTTAAGGATAGGCCTTATCATAGCACGATTATGGATATAACAAGAGGCACTAATAGCTTCAGCCCAAAAGTTACGAGGTAGACCACTACATAAGAGCATTGTGCGAGCCATATCTTCTAGTGTTCTATTCATACGTTCAATGACACCGTTTTGTTGAGGAGTTCTTGGTGAAAAAAAGTTATGTCCGACTCCATTAACTCTACAATATTATATAAAGGCTTGATTATCAAATTCAGTGTCATAATCCGTACGAATAGACACAAGATTAGTTTTATATTTATTTTGAACAAGTTTCATAAGACAATCAAATTCATCAAAAGTCTCATCTTTTGAATGAAGGAAGATAGGCTATACATACCTTGTGTAGTCATCTACGAGGACAAAGACATACCTGGATCCTCCTCTACTCCTTACCTTCATAGGACCACATAAATCCATGTGTACTAGTTCCAAGGCTTAATTCGTGCTTACCACTCTTTTAGGTTTGAAAGATGATCTCACTTGTTTGCACCCAGCACACGTGTCACACATTTTTTCTTGATCGAACTTGATCTTAGGTAATCCTTCAACCAAGTCCCATTTCTTGAGTTTGTTCAAGGTTAGTGAACTAGTGTGACCGAACCGTTTGTGCCACAAACAGGGATCATCAAGAGTAACTTTCATGCACGTAAAAGAGTTAGTAGGCACGGCATTTAAATCTACCATATACACATTTCTTTTCCTATGGCCTTCAAGAATAACATTGCTAGTACCTTCAATTATAATGCGGCAACCATCAGTATGAAAAACAACTTTATTACCTTTGTCGCATAGTTGAGATATGCTAAGTAGATTATGCTTGAGACCATCCACTAGATAGACATCACTGATTGCGTGTGACTTAGAAGTTTTAACTTTACCCACACCAATCACTTTACCCTTCTTGTTGTCCCCAAACGTCACTTTTCCTCCATTGAAGGGATTGAGTGAAAGAAACAAATTCTTATCTCCGGTCATGTGTCTTGAACATCCATTGTCAAGGTACCATTGATTGTTTTCTTTCACCATTACCTGCAAAAGAATTAGATACATTTTTTAGGTACCCAAGTTAGGTTGGGTCCTTTATGGTTAGCTACTCTATATACTAAGTCCTTTCGTACCCAAACTTGTCTAATGGTCATATGTCTAAACTTTGGGTAGTTTTGTTTGGGTGAAATTCTAGGTTTAGGGATATCTCTAGGTCTAGGGGTTTCTCTAGGTCTAACATGACTATTCCCCTTGTGAATAGGTTTGCTTTGTTTAGGTTGACAAGGAGTTTGTGAAGTGCTAGGTTTCTTGGTGTAGTCAAACGCCATATCATAGAACCAACGAAAGTTGTTATTCCTTTGTTCGTTAGGTTCATCTATAGGGGATTCATCATCCTCATATTTTGTGTTAACCATTTTAGCATGGTCGGTATTTTTCCGTATATCATGCGCTCTTTTGGCACAATTGTCTTGGATGTGACCCGTATGACCACAGTAATTGCAAATCAGATATTCAGGAAGATCGACATATTTCCTTTTTCTGAAATCAAAATCCGAAGGTGTTGATTTGCACTTAGAGTGATCTCTACGGTTGTAGCACTCATGTCCTAAGCCCATCTTCATATTATTGTCAGATTGTTCGGTTAGGAAATTTAGGACTTTTGTGCTACCTTCCCACTTGTCATGGACTTTTCTTGCGTGAAGAAGTAAGTATTTTAGGTTTTTAATTTCTTCTAGACATTTCGTGTGATCTAAGTCATTCTCCTTTTTGTAATTGTCACGAAAGTCTTGGAACCTTTTGTTAAGAATAATCACAACATCTGAATGTTGTTTCTTAACATTGATCATCTCAGTTCTAGATTCTTTCAATTGTTTTGTAAGAGAATCAATCTCTTTCTTTTGCTCTAAAATCACTGCTTCATCAGATGTGATTTTAGTTACAAGAAGTTCCTTGGCTTTTCTAAGTTCTAAAGTTATAGCTTCATTAGCTATAACTTTGGTTTGAAGGTGCTTAATATTAAGCTTTAGATCTGAAGTTATAGCTTCATTAGCTATAACTTTGGATTCTAATTCCTTCTTTTCAGCATTAGCTGTATCTAATGTTGTAGCTTTATCAGCTGTAACTTTAGATTTCAACTTCTTAGCTTTAGCCTTTAGAATATGATTCTCCTCTGCAATATCAAGAATATGTTACTTCAGATATTTTAATTCCAAATCCTGTTCATGACATTTATCGAGGGATTGCTCAAAAACTTCCATTAGGGCACTTTTAGATAATTTCTTAACGCGTTTTTTGAGTTCCAGATAACTTACCTCTTCATCGTCATCTTCGTCTGATTCTCCAAGAAAGCAATAATTAGAATGAGAGTTTGTGCTTTCATCGTCGCTGTCGGAGATTAGGTCAAGACTAACACTGCTGAGATAAAGGTTGGCTACATCGTCATCTTCGAATCCTTCATCATCTTCTGAGTCAAGATCTCCCCAGCATGAAGCCATCATTACTTGTTTGAACTCTTTCTTTGTCTTCTCGTGTTTTGCCTTGTCCTTGATTTTCTCCCATGTCGGACAATCCTTGATCATGTGATCGGATTATCCACACTTGGAGCAACCTCTGTTAGCAAAGGATGACTTTGATTCTGCTGTTTTCTTGTTAAATGACTTGTTATTGTTATAAGATGATTTTGCTTGTTTGTTTCGAAAGATTCTATTTTTGAAACGGCGTGCAAACAAGACGGTTTCATCTTCTATGTCGGAATTAACATCTTCACTTTTTAAGGCCATACTTTTACCTCTGCTTGGTTTAGCGTCATCGGCATTCAAGGTAATTTCATGGGCCATAAGAGCACCAATGAGTTCTTGGTAGGATAGGTTTTCAAGATCTCGCGATTCCTCCATTGCTGTGACTTTGGCACGCCGCACTTTTTAGTCAAGCTCCTAAGAACCTTCCTTGCAATGTCCTCGGTACAGAACTTTCTTCCTAGGTTTTTCAATTCGTTTATGATACTTGAAAACCGTGCAGACATGATATCTAAGGACTCATTAGGCTCCATACGGAATAGCTCATATTTCTGCATTAGCAGATCTATACGGTGCTTCCTAACAATGGAAGTACCTTCATAAGCTAGTTCAAGGCTATCCCATATTTCCTTGGCCGTTGTACACGAAGAGAACCGACCGAACTCTGTAGAGGTCATGTCGTTCTGCAATAGACTTATAGCTTTAGAGTTCTTTTCGGCTTTCATGTAGTCGGCCATGACATATTCGTCTTCTTTCTTCTCATAGGTAGTGCCTTCAGTGGATGCAACTAGGATTTTGTGAGCTCCGTTTTGGATAATCCTCCAACACTCCCAATCATGACCTTTCACATAGTGAGTCATCATGTTTTTCCATAACTCGTAATTCTTCCCAACAAAGACGGGACACTTGAGGTATTTGGAATCCATTTATCACGTGATAGGCAGCGGAATATAAAACGATAATATAAATAAGAAAAATATAGATCAGCCTCTTTGCGGTTAGGCAATCAAGAGCATGTGGCTCTGATACCAATTAAAGAGTCTATCGATCCAAAATACTCAGGGGGGGGGGGGGGGGTGAATTGAGAATTAAAACTTTTACTACTTTTTCGATTGTATGAGTATAAATAATTATTTAAAGTTTATTGATTAAACTTTAACTAAATAACAAATGAACGGGCAAGAACGAAATAAACAAAATAACGAAAGAGAGAGAGAGAGACACACGGTTTTTGAAGTGGTTCAGTTTCACAAATCGAAACCTACGTCCACTATTCTCGATTAATAAATTTAGTACCTTTCTACGGATTACAAATTTACTAACCCAACTCGTACAACTAACCCTAGTTGTAACTCAAGTGAGTACCGTTAAATACTCGAGTGACTAACTTAAGCTAATAAGAAAGCACTAATGATTCCTCTAAAAGTTCACGTTAATGAACGAGTAAGAAATCAATTAAAGCATTATTATCTTATAACGATAACAATAAGAACGAATGCACAAGTTAATATATTACACGACCTTTTTTGAAAAATATCAAAACGGTTTTTTTGCTCTAAAATATGGTTTTTGCTTTTTGAAAATATATGAAAGTTATGCTCAAAGGTCTTAACTTTTAATGATGTAAAGTATGAAGTATTTATAGTAAAAGAGGAGCAAGGGTTTCGGTTTAGCAAAAACCCTAAATGCCGTGTGGAAGTCTTGTAAAGCAAGAAAGAATTAGGTTAAATCTTCCTTAATTCTTCTCCAAGACTTGCCTTAACAAATAATATCTTTCTATCTTAACAACTCACCAATATCTTGGAGATTAGGAAAGATAATATAAGGAGATAAAAAATCTCTAACAAATATTATCCCAATACCTTAACCCTTATCCAAGCAAAGGCTTATTGTGCAAGAAAGAAATTTTTATTCATGTTTTACTATTCATGCAGCACTGTTCACGCGGCACTATTCACGCAGCACTATTCATCCCTAATATTTTTATAAGATAGAAAGTAATAAATCAAATAATAAAGAGATAACAAATCTCTAATCAAATATTATTTTAAAGATTTACTCAATCTTTTCCTTCTATCTTTGCAAAAATAATATCTTATAAGTTAGGAAAGAATAAATCAAAATAATATAAAAGAGATATTAAATCTCTAATCAAATATTATAAAGATTTACATAAAACCCTAACTTGTACAAAGAGTAACCGTGTATGAGGAATAAACGACTCATAAGCCCAATCCTCTTTCACGAAAACCCGAGGTAAGATAAATTAGGTTTAGGGTTTTTTAGAGTATGTAGAAACTAGAATCCCTAATTAGCAAGATGCCTCAACTCATAAGTTGATTCAATCATAATTACTAATTATAAGCTCATAGTAAAACCATACTCAATATTAAAATAAGCTCCCTTGTAAAACAAATACTTTTACTAAAACATTTAAAACGGTTTTCCAAAAACAATTTAAAAACTATTTTCTCGTGTGTTTTATAAACTTCACATCTCAATGTTATAGTAGAAGAGCTATAACATTGAGCTCTTTTATAAGCAATGTTATAGCTGTGAAGCTATAACTTTACTTACTTAAGAATTGCATTCTTAAGTTACCATTATGAGACAACGACCTACACTAATCTAATCTTCTTAGGAGATCTTCGAATGTAGGCTCCTTTAATATCCAAGCTTGATTAATCTTTAAATGAGCTTCATCTTCTCAAGTATGCTTGAATAATACTTTAATAACTTGTATGATCTTGATCTTTGATTGAGGCTTGATCTTCACGATATACTTCCATCACAATTCCTTAATGCTCGTAATGAATAAGTCCAATCTAAAAGACTAAACAAACAATTACGCGCAACGAGTATATGAAATATAAATAACTCTTGACATCATCAAAACATAAACATATATCTTATATGGTCCAACAAGAAATATTATATTGAGTGGGAGTTCTAGCAAGAATGTCCTTGCAACTGAAAGGAGTAATGGTATTATTAAAAGAAAGGCAAAGAAGGGTAAGAAACTCAAACCCGATAATGAATTAGAAGTGGATAGTGAGACTACCACAACCAACACCAAGAAGAGTGCCCAATCCTACGATAAATGTCATTATTGTAATGTCATGGGCCATTGGAAGCAAAATTTCCCCAAGTATTTGGGAGATATCAAAGCTGGACTTGTCACTCCAGTTGGGGTTAAGTAGTGTGGAAGCACTTAGCAATGATGACGTGGATCTCCAATTAGCAAATGGATCTAGAGTAGCCGCCATTTCAAAGGGAACCTATGTGATGGCCTTAGCTAAGTGATTTTAAGTTGCATCTACATAATTGTTATTATGTACCCACTTTGTCTAAAAACATTATTATCATTTTTATGTTAGACATGGAAGGATTTTTCCTTTTGCCATCAAAAACAATCGTTGTATTTTGTTTAAAATGACTTGGCCGTGAGCCAAGTCACTTCTCTTAATGGTATTTATGTTTTAGACACTTTCAACTCAAGCAAAGATATCTATATCATACGATCTAAAAGACTTAAACAAGTGATCCAAATGATTTATACATTTGGTATTGTCGATTAGGTCTCATAAATGAGAAACCCATTAAAAAGCTAGTGTCGACTGGAATTATTGAGCCATTTGATTTCTAATCATATGGAGTATGCGAATCTTGTATCCTTGGAAAAATGATTCGTGCCCCCCTTAGTGGTAAAGGGACACGAGCAAGTGATTTGTTGGGACCAATGCATACCGATGTATGTGGTCCAATGAGCATCACCGCAAGGGGAAATTACAACTACTTCATTACTTTTACCGACGATTTAAGTAGATATGGGTATATTTATTTAATCAAATATAAAGTGAAGCATTTGAGAAAGTTAAAGAATTTCTAAATGAAGTAGAGAACCAACTGATCAAAAGAATTAAAGCATTACGATCCGATCGTGGTGGCGAATATCTAAGTAATGAATTTTATTCTCACTTATGGATTATGACCTTGTGTCACTACTTATAAGATCAAACTAATATGAGTCGGGTTGAGTTGTCGAACTCACTTTTGAGGATTTGCGATCCAAAACGGACACATTATTTTAAACGAAGGGTCAACCTGGAGATACCTAAAATAACAAGTCTATTTAACAAATGACATGGATCAGATTCGCATATTATATGAATCAAACTGCCATAATAGAGCTGGTCTATTTATATGCAAGCACGTTAGTTTAGACGAACTTATATTACTTCACCATATATGTTTGTAGCTCACGAAGCTATATCTTAAGAAGATAGGAGTATTTCTAAGAGATAGAGTGGGAGTAGATCGCCACAATCATATAATATAGTTAATGTGTTACTTTTTGAAAGTAATGGAACTATAATCTATTAAGATAGAGTGGGAGTATAGTACACATGTCTTATTGTTAATATGTTACTTTTTTAAAGTAATGGAATTATGACCTACTGAATGACCAATTGCAAGTAGTCCCAAATCGACTTTCTTGCATAAAAGCCATAGCATTACAATCCAAAATTTTATACTCAAGAGTAGATTTACTTTAAGGCGATGGTCTCTTTAAAGCCTTCCCCTAAAATTGGCCCGGCCCAGGCACGAATATTGGGCTCCTCGGGTCATGCCATGCCAGGCCCACTGATCCAAACCTACGCTGCGGCTCGCTCAAGGCACGGCCATTTTCGTGCTCAGGTCGTGCCTGGCCCATGGGCTTTCGTCCCTTGTCCGTGGGCCGGCCCATGTGCTTTATTATTTTTTTTATTTAAAAAACGTTATATAATTGATATATTTTTAGTACTTTTTGTTTAATAAATGATGATTAATGGTTTAAATATATATTTTATTACATATTTATGTACTTTTTGTTTAATAAATAATGATCAACGGGCCATTCCTCGGGCCGGGTCGTGCCAAGCTCGTCGTGCCTGGTGCGTGTCGGGCTTCACCGTGCCTGGACCGTACCGTGCCTAGGCACGGATTTCTGAAGAAAATCGCATCGGATCCCATCTCAAGCCCAGTCGTGTTGTGCCCGTGCTTCCTCAATTTTATCGTCGGGTCGGGTCGTGCCGTGCCATGGGTCGTGCCGCCCACCGGCCCGCGGCCCTTTATGGCAACCCTACTTAGGACCTCTCAAAGAGACTCTCTTTCGGTGACAGTCTATTCTAGCCTTGTACTTACCCAACCAGTCCATACCAACTATCATCTCAAAACCATCCAAAGGAAATTCTAACAAATCTACTGGTAGGTCAACCTGCCCAACTATCATAGACACACCCTTATACAGCCTCCCACAAGATACAGATTCACCCGACGGTATAAAAAAACTTCCTCTTTTACAGACTCATACTCTCTCAAACCCAAAAGCTTAGCATGACTCGATGATACAAAAGACTGTGATGCCCTCGAATCAAATAAAACAAAGGTAAAGACTCCATTAACAAGAAAAGTACCCGTGATAACGTGAGCATCATCCTCAGCTTCTTTCTTCTCCATCACGAATAGCTTACCACTGGTCTTTTGTCCACCTCTATGGACAGTACTAGCAGGAGTAGACGGCTTAACAGCCGACCCTTGGTTGTTGTTCGTCGTTGGCCTCTGATATGAATTACCGCCATTGCAGTTAGCCCCACCGTTGTTGTTCTGACCACCATGATGGTTCGATGACCTAGCCGGCCTGTTACTAGCATAACTCTGAGACGGACCCTGAGGGAAACTCCCCTCCGACTGCCTATGAAAACCCCTGCCCATAGCACTGGTATGCTCATGTCTCTTGTGGCCCACACTGCCACAGTTAAAGCAAGATAACCCCCGGCTGCTAACACTACCACCACGGCCATGCCCGTAAGAAGCTCCACCACTAAACCCCGACCCCGAAGAGTAAGCTCTCACCTGTTTATGGCCGCCCCTCTTGTAACTAGACTAACCACCACTCTCACTCTCAGCCTTCCTCTTCTCAGAAGCTCTCTGCATGTTCTCCTTAGCCATCTCTACTAACCTCTCAGCTCTCCTGGCACGCTCATATACCTCCTTAACATCAGTAAGGACTCCTACCGGCATCTTCTCCATGATCTTGGGTGTCAAAGCCTTCTCAAACCTCAATGCCAAATTCTCCTGACTCAGCCCCATATCTTCTGCGTACCTAGACTTCTCATTGAACATGTGATAATACTCAGCACACTGTCATATCCGAACTCATCTTGAAGTCATCAAACTCCTCTCTCAACTTACTACGCACATGTTCCGGCACAAACTCTCGACGCATGGCTCTTTTGAACTCACCCCAAGGTATAGCAGACATCCCCTGTTTCACATATAAGTCCAAGGCACTCTCCCTAACCTTATCCCACCACTCTCCAGCTGCATCTCTCAAGTAGAACGCAACTTGTTCCACTCGAAAATCCTTAGGGCAATGAACCACATTAAGTATGTTCTCCATTTCTCTGTGCCAATTATCAAGCAAGATTGGCGCACATGTACCCATGTACTCTTTTTGGTTAAACCTCGCAATGTGTATACTCATCTTGGAAAAATCCACACCCTCCTCTTTGTCTTTCCCGAACTTCTTTAGAGCCTCCAGAAGCGCATCCTAATGCTCTAGCATCTTAACTATCTCATCAACACTCATATTCTCGGCCCTGGCATACAACGCGTTTCTCTTTGGCGACATCTTGAAACTATATAAGAAAAGGTAAACATAAACACTGGTCGGACTCTCTTGGAGCTTAGATTTCGGTTACTTGTCGTTAGGAGCACCTAGACCAAAACAATATTTATATCTTCACAAACAACTCTACTATTAGTAAAGAGGCAAGTAAAGGTCGGATCCCAAGGGACGGGTATTGATGTAGGATTTTCGATTGCAAGTAGTGGTGTCTAGAGGTGTCACAATTTGGGTTGAGATAAGAAGATCACTAGACTAAATAACAATAAAAGTAAACAAGCAAGAGGATTAAAATGAGATGTAAACAATTGATTAAAAGTACTAGGGTGTCATGGGTTCATAGGGGATTCATGGGAATTGATCATACAAACATATTCTCAAATTATAAGCAAGCAATTATTGTTGTGATAGGATCAAGTTGGTTTATATCTTACAATCCTAGGAAGGTTTGGGTCCTGGAGCCGAATCGACTAGATTGTACAACACCTACAAGTCGACTTAATCCTCTCTACTCAACTATATGCATGGTCTAATGAGACTCGAGTTGGTTTATGTCTTACAAGTCTCATTGAAAAGATAAGTGATGGGTAAAAAATGCAAGGATTCATAGGCTCGCATTTCATCAAACATAACATGTGCATAAGTTGAGATCACAACAAGCAAGCAAATAAATTATGAAAACATATTAAATTAAGCATGAATCATCCCCCATGTTGGTTTCCCCTAATTGCCCATTAACCCTAGTTAAGGAAACTACTCACTCATTATCAAGTTTAACATGTTAACAAGGTTGTCAATAACATTAACAAAGCAAAACATGATGAATAAATGAAGATGATTAACAATAACTAAAAAGGGATTAAGAGAGTTATACCTAATGATGATTCCAAAATAATAATGCAAAGAATAATAGAAGTACTTGATGATTGACGGAAGGTTGTCAATCTCCCAATAAACCCAAATAATCTTCAATTACCCAAAATAAAAGATGAACAAAAGAGAAATTAAGGAAATGAGATTTGTATTAATACTTGATTAGAAGTTGATTACAAGATTAAAGAGAGATTAGAATAATATAAACTACACTAAGGATTGATAAGAAGAACATGCTAATCTAATTAGACTAATGGGGTATTTATAGTGGGGATTAGGTGCACAAATTAGGGTTACTACGGGCTTAAATGACGATTAAGTCCTTGAGGAATCGCTCCTCTCAAGAAAAGATGCGGGTCTCCTTTTAGCTAGTCTTCCAAAAATATGCGCATCTCGAATGAAGGAAGAAGAGGACGTGTTTCTCTGGAGTACAATCCGAGCGTCCAAGGGTCGGGACGGGCGGATTGGAGAGCTTTTGGACGAGCGGCCTGGTGGTAAGGACGAGCGTCCTGGGGAGCTGCTGGACGGGCGTCCCGATGGGTGAGACGCTCGGATCTTGGCTCAGCTTCCATTTCTTCCTTTCGTCTTCCAACAATCCTCCGGGATTTTGTCGGGGATGCAAGGATCTTCTTCATCATTGCCCATCTACTACATTATGTACAAACGCCTTCTAGTGTTATCTTCTCTTTGATGCTTGGTCATTAGATTCGATCAATTTAGCTCTATTTTGCCATAAAAATGAAAGGTTTGCACTCCTCTCCTACCAAGGAAACATAACCTCAAAGAATATGCAAAACAAAGGACTAAAGATAGTAAATGACCTAAATATGCACTAAAAAGCATAGGAACGAGGCTAATTCGGGGACTAAATATGCTCAAATATTGCTCACATCAAATATCCCCAAACCGAACCTTGCTCGTCCCGAGTAAAGAGGTGACAAAAACTAGGACCCTTATTTAAACTATCCTACTAATATAGCCGACATGAGACAATTAGCGGGTCTCACTCCGCCCCTTCAACTCACAACAAGACAACCAACCATGAGGTAGGATGCCTTCTTGCAAGGCAAGGTGGGTCTTGCCAAAATGGTGATATATCCAATCATTAAAGCACACAAAATCAAGAAATGGATGCATCTACAAAAAGAATAGCCACTTTCCTCATCTAAGTGGCGGAAATTATCTAAAGGGGAAGCAATTCAAGGGTACACACTCCTTCATAGATATGATTTCTTCAAACTACTAAGCCTAGAAGGATACCAATAAATCACCTCCAAGTTGTGTCAAGCTAGGGTACCTTTGTCCTCAATCGTTAAATGCTTTTGTCAAGAATAGACTCCCTATGGTGTTAGAAACACTGGATGATCGCGGAATTCCCCTCCTTGCCTAGATAAGAAGAAGGGTCGTCCCCTCTCTACCATGCACAAAAGTGGATACGATGGATAAAGGGATCAATAGTATTTGAGTTTCATTTTGGGAGTTCGCTTTTGTTGTTGTTTTTGTAGGAAATCGTATTTTACATATCACATATTTTAGTTGAAAGTTTTAGTCATAAAAACTTAAGGATCTTACGCATGCAAAAACAAAACACAAGAGTGAAGGAAAACCGGTTCCTTACATTGGATATTTCAGCTATTAGGGCACTAGTAAGGTCTCCTACCTTACTTAGTTCTTGAGCTTTTCAAATGGATGAACAAGATTCAATTTAGAATCTCTCCTCAAGGATTGTACCAAGAAAATCACCCTTAATACAAATATTAATTTGAATACTAGAATTAATATTTGTTCCTTAAAATTACTAATATTATGTATATACTACTTCTAGTATTGTGAAATAATATTAGAGATTTTATGTGAGTTTTTATAATTTTGTTCAACAACAAATATTAGAGAGATAAGCAAATATTCAAAAAATTAAGAATAATGCTAAGAATGAATTAGTCTAAAATAAGAAGAGAAATTCTTCTCTTCTCTAGGGTGGCCGGGTAGAGGGAGGGGGGAAGAGTGCCCAATAGATTTTTTAGTTGCTCTTCACCAGAACAATAGGTATGCAAGGCTATAATTAGTAGGCAATAATCATGTATCCCACTAATTAAATAGATTAAAGCACAATAATCCTCCCTACCCATATTACACGGCTCACCCATATAAAATGGGTCCATTTTAAGTTTGTCAATTTGTTAATATGTATTGTGTGACATATTGGACATGTTACTAGACATGTGGTTTAAATAATGCATTTTTAACACATTAAAAATCATTATATAAATAAAATAAATCACATACAAAATTAACTAGTAATTCACAATTACTATTACTTAAAATGGGTCATATAATTATAAATCACAACTACTTGTATTTATAATAATCAATTCATTCTTATTTAAATTGTTTCATAAACAATAAATAAACCTTAAGTAATAAAACAATTTAATTACTTAGAACGAATCTTATATAATCGAATTAAAATAAGATACATATTATAACTCACAAAAACATTTGTTTAATTTTAAGGAATTAATTAATTTGTATCGTCATACAATTAATTAATTAGTCAATTAAGAATGTTTCCTTAGAGGTATGACCTTAAGGGATCAACTGATCACCACCGTCACACGACAGTAATGTCAAACTCTAGTCAGCCAATCATTACCGATTAATGTGGATCAGTTGATAATAAAATGTTACATTCCCTTATGTATTCTTAATATGAGATTTAAACATGTGATCGCATTATTGTCGAGGACACATACTCCAACAGTTTTTCCCCCCAATTTCTTGTGGCATTTGACATTTTGAGAACATTTTCTTTTGCCATTTCTTTTTTATGTTTTTCAATACTTGACAACTTTCAACTTTTTGCATTTTCTTTTGAACATTTTCAAAGTCACCCCAATTAGTAAGGAGGGTGCGTTATATTTGAAGCATATGAGTTTTCATTTTTTGTTGTTACTCCTCTTTTCATTTGATGCAATTGCAAACTTTTTGACATTTCATTTCATTTCTTGAACTCAAATTTGAACAATTTTTATGCCCATTCCCTTTTTGATGACAAAATGTATGGTAGAACATGGATGAATGATGGTTGCATGGTTTCAAGAGTCACCTTGGAATAAACGGTAGCCAAGGAGTTATCACACCACAAGGTACTCTTGACTAGGCTTTAATCCATGGGTCAAAGGATACTAGTATGACACATCCTCGGGTGTTTTACAAGTATTCTAACAAGCAAAGTCTTAAGAAGAAGAAGCATCTACTAGGGCCTATATACACTTGTCAAGCTTCCCAAATAGACGGTTTAATAAAAATTTTCTAACCATGCAAACTATATGCCATGATGCAACTAACATTTATACATCCTAATGCATATGCTTCTACCAACTAATATGCCAAATAATCTAAATGCAAGTCCTAAATTCACATTGTTTATACCGCATCAATCAAAATAAAGCTACATAGTCATTAACATAACGAGGAAAAAGGAGATTGGAAAGATCATACCATGCGGTCTTCAATATCCTCATGTCTCGAATATGGCGTAGCCAATCAATGTGAACAAGGATGAACAAACACAATATATACAAAACAATATATACAAATCTATACTACAAAGGAAATGAACTTGTTTTTGGATTTTCAATTTTTCAATTTTTTTGAATTTTCGAAATTTTTTGATTTTTTTGGATTTTGAATAAAAGTCAAGTTAGAATTTCCCATCCCCACACTAGTATGGGCATTGTCCTCAATGGCCAATACGATAGGAAATTATGCAATGAATATGCATGATTTCTAAACTAAATGCAAATTATACTAAGCTACACTACATGATGCATGTGTTTTGTTATGGTGGAGAACATAATTTAAATTAGCTCCCAATGCATATGCATGAACTTCCCCAAACCAAAATAGACATTATTTCTAATGTCATGAATTTCGGGGGAGTTTATGCACATGGAATGCAATGCATGAAACTAAAGATTGTCTTTTTGGATTTTACAAGTCGGGAACAAAGATAAAGAACACCTTAATGAAGTCAAGGTGTTAGTCCTCTAATGTTGCTAGGACTCCACAAAATGATCAAGAAAAATAAAAACAAGAGAAGTAGACAAACCATAAGGGAGGTGTAAGAATGTAGGAGCCTCCAAAGTTTGCTAATCCTCACCCATTGTATCATCATTATCATCATCTCTTGAGGCATCATCAACCTCCATAGATGTGGAATCATGTACACTCTCACTTTCACTTGCTTGTTCTTCCTCACTTTCCTCTTCTTGGACTTCTTCTTCTTGAACCTCTTCTTCTTCTCCTTCTTGGTCACCACCCTCTTCAACAACCATCTCCTCTCCACCCGGTCTACCACCACTAGGAATGCTAGGACATAATACTTCCCTATCCGCCCAACTAGGCAAAGGACAAGACGGATCAAGAAGTCCTTGCCTAGCTAGATGTAGGAGGGGCGGATATTGGGCCTTGTAAGAATCCACTTTATCATTGTAAGCTTTCTTGTGCATTTCCCTCATGAGTAGTGTCAAGTAATCATTTCCCACTTCGACATCCTTGGGTGTGAACTCGTGATATTCAAATGGGTAAGGTGGGGTGATAATGGAGGAGGAGGGCTCGGAAATTTCGCCCCTTTGTTGTTGAATGATATACTCGGTCTCTTCGGAGAGTGGGATAAGGTAGTTCGATCGGTGAACATTCAATCGGCAAATTTTTGAAGGCAAGGTGAAGGATCTAGCTTCATTGGTTAACCACCCATATTTGTTGTCAAGAGTGTCATGCTTGACCCATTTGAACCTGTGAATCATGGTGTCCATATCAATAAGGTGGCATCCTTTAACCATCACATAAGTGTTGTCTTTGTTGAAATTCGGGTTAAAATGCTTAGCCAAATGGGTAACTAGTCCTCCACTGACAATAAAGGCGGTGCCTTCTTTGCCACAATCGACATTAAGCCATCGTTCAACCAAAAGTCTTAGAGCATTGTATGGCTTGGTAAATTCCCTTCCTATGTTCAAGGTCGACTCAAGAAGAATACAATCGAGTTTGGTAAGATGGTTTGTGCCATTTCTTGCTATCAAAGTATTCCCAATGACCTTATGCCATAGTCTAATGCCCGGATGGTGGACTAAGAGAGCACGGCAATCATGAAAGCGTATGAATTTCTTTCCGGAAATTGCCTCCCAAAGAGGAGCGGGGTCATACTTGATAGGGATCTTTGTATATTTTGGGTTATCACTAAGGCCTAATATCTTACCCAATTCACCATAAGTTATGCGTCTATCAACATTTTCAAGACGAAACTCGATGTTGGTTCGAGTCTCCACCCTTGTGACTTTCAAAGAATTTAAAAATTCCAAGGTGAGGGAAGGGTATGTCAATTTTTTCATTGTAAACAATTTACCCAATCCCATAGACTCAAAGAAGGTTTTGGTTTGTTCAAGAACACCCAACTTTGACAATGCATCTTCACAAATAAACTTAGTAGGCATAATGGTCTTCTTAGCAAAGTGAATGAATTTCTCCCTATGAGATTCGGAACTGAAAGTTACCTCCGGATAATTGGATAATTGGATAATTGTTCAATGACCGGAGTTGTTGATGTTGTAGCTTCCATAGGGGTATCTTGTTGTTGAACCTCCAACCTTGCATTGTGGATTACCAAAGCCTTTGACAATTGTTTTTCTTGAAGAGCTAGTTGCCTTTTGGAAAGTGTCTTCTTTTGGGGTGCCTTGTTGCCTCCTTTAGTTCTTGCCATTCTCCTTTGCTTGATTACACCAATGAGAGATTGAAATCTTCAATTTTTAATGATACCCAAATCGATTTAGGATGAATGAAAGTTGTTTTGTATCCTAAAAATCGACTCAAAGGTTGAAGATTTTGGTGTTTGAATCACTTGTTGTTGCAAAAGGAGTGATTAATTTTTGTTGTGAGGAAGTTTGGATTTGATTTGGTTGAATTTGGTTGAGGAAATTTGTTTTTGTTGATGGAGAGGATGAGGGTTTTGGGGTTTTTGGGTTTTGGATAGTGTTTGTATGTTGAAGAAATGAGAATGAATGAAGGAAGGGGTTTAAAAAGACCCGTTATATTTAAACTGCAGTGGGGGACGAGCGGACCAGGTGTCGGGACGCTCGGATTCCTCAATGTTTGGGTCAGGAAAAGACGCCACAGGACGAGCGTCTTGCTTCTAAGACGAGCGGATTCTTTATGGAAGGACGAGCGTCTTTCTGGGTGGACGCTCGGATTCCTTTACAGAGAAAATCCAAGATTTTTGCTATTGAAAAGACGAGCGTCTTTTGTGGAGGACGACCGTCCAGAATGAGACGAGCGGATTCTCAGCTGAGACGCTCGGATTCTTTTACAGACCAGTTTTTTTTATTTCTGCAGCTCTACCAGACGAGCGTCTGGTGATTTTGGACGCCCGGGTTCTTCAGGACGAGCGGATTCTTCGTTTGGCCGCTCGGATTCTTTCCTTACCACACGGATTCAGGCCCATCCGTGGGTACTGCATAACCCGTGTCATTTTCATTCTTCAACTCTCGTGTTCTTCATTGTAGGGGCAATACAAAGGCATGAATAGCCTAGGCAATTGCTATCCCCACACTAAGGTAAAGCACTACACATCAATAAAATCATAAGTCCCTCCCTCACTTCTCTCAAAATGATGAATATCTTGATCGAGGCACAAAAATATAAATCCAAAAATGACAAAAATGCAATGTAATAATTGAAATGCAAGTTAGGGAGTTAGAATATTTACAAATAGTGGTTTAGGGAGGACTCCACCAAACTCTCATCCAATGTGAGATGTCAAGGGGGCATGTTCAAGGTGTTGTTGATGTTACTCAACACCTTGAAGAAGTAGTCGAAAGCTTGCTCATTATCATGATAAAGGTCCTCAATGGATTTTGCACTTGTTGTTCTCCATGATGGTCTTGGTTCATAGCATTACCAATATAGGGGTTGAATATCCCTTCAAAGTCATCATCCCAAAGACCGCAAACTTCGTCTACTTGATCATTAAAAATTTTGAGTTGATAGAGACAAATCTCCTTCTTTCTTGTCTTGGCCAATGAGGCCATTTTCTTCACTTGTCATGGGTGAGCTTTACAAGCTCTCATTGTTGCTATTTCCTTGCTCTTTTGATGGAGCATCATCCACTTTCTTTTTCCATTGAAATTTCAACTTCTTCTTATCATCCTTCCGGCTATAGTGATCAACCATAAAGCATGGCTCATGCAATCGGGGAGCTCTCATGGTCTTGTCAAGATTGAAAGTAATGGTTTCATCTCCCACTTCAAGGGTGAGCTCTCCATGCTTCACATCTATCACTGCTCTCGCGGTGTGCAAGAAAGGTCTTCCTAAGATAATAGGAATGTTGGAGTTTCTTCCATGTCAACAATAACAAAATCCACCGGGATGAAGAATTTTCCAATTCTCACGGGAACATCTTCCCATACCCCTAAAGGTGTCTTTGTTGATCTATCCGCCATTTGAAGCGTGATGTTAGTACATTTGAGTTCTCCCATCCCTAGCCTCTTGCTAACCGAATATGGCATGACACTAACACTTGCCCCAAGGTCACATAATGCTTTGTTGATTGTAGTGTCGCCAATAGTGCACGGAATGGAGAAGCTTCCCGGATCCTTGAGTTTTGGAGGTGAACTCCCTTGAAGGATGGCACTACTCACCTTAGTGAAGGCAATAGTCTCAATTTTCCGGATTGATTTCTTCTTTGTAAGGATGTCCTTCATGTACTTTGCATAGGCCGAAACGTGATTGATTAATTCCGTGAATAGAATCGAGACTTCTAAATTCTTCACAATCTCCATGAATTTTCAAGTTGGTCATCAAACTTAGGCTTAGCTTGACGACTCGGGAATGGAAGTCTAATCACAATGGGCTCCTTCTCTTTGGCCTTTTCTTCACTTTTCTTTGAAACTTCTTGATTTGTTGGTTCTTCTTGTTGGAATATGTGTCCTCCGACAATAATGCGATCACAACTGTCGATCATGATGATCACATGTTTAAGTCTCATTTTAAGAATACAATTGGGAAGTAATATTTTACTGTCAACTGGTCCACACATATCGGTAATGATTGGCTGACTAGAGTTTGACATTACTGTCGTGCCACGGTAGTGATCAGTTGATCCCCTTAGGTCATACCTAAAGGGTAACACTCTTAATTGATTATTTAATTGATCGTATGTCGATACGGGTTAATTAAATTACTTAAAATTGACGGACGATTTTGGAAGTAATATTTACGTATCTCATTATAATTTGATTAAATAAGATACGGTCTAAGTGATCGAATTGTTTTATTACTTAGATGAAATTATTGTTTACGGAAAAAATTGAACTGAATGAATAATTTATTATAAATACAAGATGTTGTAATTTATAATTGGCAAAGTGTTTTGGTACAAGTAATTGTGAATTACTAAGTCGATTTTGTACATGACGTATTTTATTAATACGCTGATTTTTAATATGTTAAAAATACATGACAATTTTACATGACTTGTGACATGTGACAAATTGACAAATTGACAAAGATAAAATGGAATCCATTTTATCTCATTTGGACCGAAAATTAGGAGGGAGTATGATGTTTAAATTATGTTATATTTTTGAGTGGAAAACAATATAATTACACCTAGCCATAGCCATGCAAGCCTATGTTTTCTTGGATAGAAAAACTTGACCATGCATTGGCTCCCTCTCTCTCCTTCCCACCGGTTTTCCAAGTGCCAAAGAGAGAGTTTTTCTCTATCATTTTTCATTCATACTTTTGGATAATATTTCTAGTGTAAAAAATAGAATATACTCTCTACATCTTATGAAATTAGAGTGATAAAAACTCCAAAATGCTTCTTCTCTATACCGAAATAATAGAGTGCAAAAATAATATTTTGGGTCAATTTTTGGTAAGATTAATATTGTTCTAGATCAAATAATATTAGTCTTTTAAGTGGTTACCTTGGGTATTATTCCTTAGGAGGGATTCTATACTTGAATCCTTGCTCTTTCATTTAGGAGTGCTCAAGAACAAGTAAGAAGGAGATCTTACTTGTGCCCAATAATCCGAAATCTTCAATGTAAGATGATGATTTCTTCTTTATTCTTATCATTGTTTGCATGCATAAGATCAATATTTAATTTTATGACTAAATTATATCATCACATATATGAATATGTAAAGTAATGAGATATAGATTTCTTACAAGCGGTATCAAGAGCCTTGGTTGTTTGCATGCAAATCGGTTATAGTTTTTCCAAGTTATACGATTAACATATAAAACTTATAAATTTGTGTTATTATGATATATCACGAAATTAATTATGCATGTTAAAGTTTCTGGTCCTAAAATGTATTTAGGATATTTTGGTTAATTTATGGATTTTTATTGTTCATTTTAAATAATAATGGCATTAAAAATGTGATTTTATGATAAAAATGTCATTTTCGGACTAAAATTAGCTAAACTTAGAATTTTTCAGTGGTTTTTGGATATTTTTTCACATATATTATTTTTAGATGACCTGTAAAGTTTCAGAATTTTTGGAGTTTTTATGCTCGAAATATGGATTTTTCATGATAAAAATCGAATTTAAATGAAAAATGGGTTAATATGAGATAAATTTCTAATCTGGTCATAGAAATTTAGTATGTTGTCACATGAAATTTTACAAGATGTGTGTAAGATAATTGGCTATAATGAAGTCTTTATGCATGATTTATGATTTTTTGATGAAAAATAACATAAATAGTGACTTAATTAGTGAATAATTGCTAAAACATACTTTATGACTAAGGAAAAACGTCACATGTCGCATTTTATTACCTATTTCAGATCTAAAATTGAAAAGTTGATGAATATAATTTTTATCATGTTTTTATGATTATAATTGATAAATCCGATAATCCGCAACAATGTTTTTCCCGATAAACTTTCGAAATTTTAACCTAAGTTTTTTGAACATTATGAGTGTCATGGTTTTTCTCCAGAATGTTCATGAGTTTAAATTTCAAATTTCATATTTATTTGAATTTTTTGTGATTTATTTGGAGTTTATAACATTTTATTGTAATTTTGAGTCCATTAATGAACAATTTAAGAAATATAAGTTAATTATAGTCAAATGGTTAGTGAAGACTAATTTTGAGTCCTAAGTTGGTTAGGGTAATTAACTTGTGCATAAATATGATTTTATGTAATTTATTGTGATTTTAAAAGGTTGAATCACGCAAATCCGTAAAAACCGATTAATATACGATATTGGCTCCTTAAAGGCGATTTAGCATAAATTTGGGCATGTTCATACATATTATAATGCTGCATTTTATTTATGATTGTCATAATTTTATTTTATGTAATTTTTGAATTATGTAATTTTTACTTAGTATGGCCTTAGTTTTTTAATTGGTATTACCCGAAATGTATAGGAATATCGATTCGGTTGTAATTTATTGTGATCTCGTATCCCCGTTTTGTAATTTAATAGATTTATTTTATTTTAATTACAAATGTATAATAGGAAATTATGTAATTTATTATGTAATTTTATTTCGGAGTTCCTTGAAGACGGTGTCACTCAAAGAAGACGATACATAAAGACGAAGTTACCTCGAGATGCGTGCCAAAACCGAAGTTCAAGGGACCAATGGAGTTGGTTTCCGAATATGTAATAGATAATTAGATTTTCTATTTTAGGAAGGCCATACTAGGATTTTTTTTTTTTTATGCTTTGCATTTTATTTATATGTTACATGCATCGCTAAATCGCCATAACTATAACATGCATCATCTTTTAATCGAGTATTTCGATCGTGTCAATTACAATTATCGTAGTTCACCGCTTTAGTTCGCTTAAAACGTGATAGATGATAAATTGACATGACCTCTCGCTAAAATTAAACAATTGAGACTTAGCCTTACCAAAGAGTAGAAACCATGAAAACCTATTTCGCGAGGGAGTGCACTCGGCCCTACCGGGGTACAAACCTTGTTACGTAGGGGAAGTGGGTGATAAATATCTATCCACCGAATTCATGTTGATGACGGTTTCATCGGCCCTACCGTGCCCAAGTTGATGTGAATTTGGATCATGGACACATTTATTCGAAATTTTGGATTGAGCTCAACGGAAGTATTCGTGACCGTAGTCGCATGTGTTCCGGGCTAAAGATAAAGGTTAATGTAATTTTATCGACCAAGAGTTCTAGAAGTAGAATCAATTAAAGCGTTAATCCACCGAGTTATATTGATAAGGGTTTCATCGGCCCTACCGTGCCCAAGTTAATATGAAATTTGATCTTGGAATCATTTATAATAGTTGGGTAGAGGTCACTATATAAATGCTCATATCTTGTTAATTTATTTACAAGTATTATTATAACGATAAATGTTTTGTTTTCACTATTCCGTTGTCATTTTGTTCTATTTCTTTACCTCAATTATATACGATATCATTTCAATTTTCGATTCAAATCTCCATTAAAACATCGTAACTAAAGACAAATTTGAATTTTCTTCTAAAACCTCGTGTTATCCATTGGAAGGATCTCTTATGTAGAGTATAGATGAAAGTTATTCATTATCAAACAGGTTTTTGATTCTTGACTAACACATCTACTTACAATGGATTGTTTTTCATATACTTAATTGAATTAAGTACCTTGAAGTGATAAATTGTTTTGGTAATTAGATTTGTCAGAATTCGTAATTGACCAAAATAACGCAACCACTTCAATGAAAGTTTTAAGACTAAAACGATTGATATGAAGAGTAGTCTTCATAAGAATCAACTTTGCTTCTCTAAGTAAAGATTCTTTGAAATGAGTGGGAGCATTCTCTTAAACCGTTAAGAAAAGGACGAGGTTCAAAGAAGTAAAATTAGAATGGAATTGATACAAGGTAATGTTAAAAGTAACGTTATTGGGAATAACAATACTAAACCTATCAATCCCGACCGATAAAGTTTCCATTGTCTTAATTGTTAGACGCTAGAAAGGAAATTACCCCAAATTTTTGAAGAATCAACAAATTAGTTGTGGGACATCTAATGGGATCTTCTTCTTTAAATGTTTATTTGATTGACATAAATTTTGCTAGTACCATTTCATCAATATTAGAAACCGATGGTGGTTTTCATCTTTGTATGCGATCCATAGAATGATTAGAATATGACGACTAGCAACAATAATGTTGAGAGATAAAGTCATTGTGTACTCAATCTAGTTTTTGGGTTTAGAGTTGTACTTAATTGTGACTATTAAGTGAAAAAACTCTAAATAAGAATATAAACTTGTTAAGATACAAAAAGAGGTTTCACTTTTGTGACCCTATTTCACTTTTGTGACCCTATACACCATGATTTGATGTATGGCTAGCCCATTATCAAGATAAATATATTCTAAACCAAACTAGAATGATATATCATATAGATGATGCAAGACTCAAATTGGTATCCCAAGATTAAACCTTAAATTCTGGAATGATGAACGCAAAGAGTTATCGAGTACTCTTAGAACCATTAGATTGTTAATCTTATGGCATATGCGTATCTTGTATTCAAAGCAAGATGTCTCGTGCCTTTTGGTTGAAAAGGAGATCGAGAATGAAAATCATTGATACAGAATAGGTTGATCATTTACTTTTACCAACGATTTAAGTTGACCCTAATGTGTTCACTTAATAAAGTAAATAGAGAAATCTTTGAAGAAGTTCAAAGAGTTCAAGGAATCACGATTTAATCGCGATGGGATTATCAAAGTAGTGACTTTGATATAAGCCAAATGAAATGTGATATAGTATCACAAGTTAATCTCTCTTAACACACATTATGGGATAATGTGTGGTTGGATTAAGAATTCAAACGCTATTCGATATGGTTTGGACTTCAATCAAGTTACTTTGAGTTACTTGATACTTTTGGGGAATTTTATCATTTTGTCTAAGTTATTTTTCCACTAGAACTAAAACGAGTCATATGAGATATGAAATGGTAGGGTACCATGTTTGTAAGTTTTCAAAAGAAACAAATGCTCATTTTTCCTTATTATAATCACGAGTACAACGGGTTTGTGGCTCGTGAAGCTGTCTTTCTAAAATACAAGTTTATTTCTAGAAGACAGAGTGGGAGAAATTATTTAAGGGCCACAAAGAATATTATGTTTAATGTTATGTCGCAAGAAACTGGTCTTTCTTGGCTACATGAAACGTTTTGTGTACATGAGACGTTTTGTGTAAGACGTTGTTTCTTTAAAACCTAGGAGGTTAAATTCGTCACTTGTTAAAGATGATGAATTCATGCTACTTTTAAGAAAGTAAAGAGCTTATAACTTACAAAGAAATCGTTTGATTCAAGTTGATTACTTCTAGAAAGTAATGAACATATGACTTACATGAGAGTGTTTAAGTAACAACTCAATACAAGGCTTAGAGCCATGAAAATCCGAAATAAAAGGCTTGATTAGTGACAAAAGATTTTGCACTAATAAAGAAAAATTTCAAAGCTTGATTGGTAGCAAAGGGTTTTGCACTAGTTGAAATGCTTAAGTCTATTTGGATGTTCTTAGGGATTGTATTTCATTATGATGATATACATATAGCAAGTGAACCTAAAACCACTTCTTCAATTAGAAGGAATGTATTCAATACATGTCTTGAGTTTTATAGATTCTTACAATCCTAAGACAATATGCAACTTAAGAGATTGTCTTAAGTTGGACATCAATGAGTTGGAATCAATGTTTTGATCATGTTATAAAACTTTTCTCGATAAGTCGATAAGTTGTGTTTATACATGAAGTTTAGTGGGAGTTACGGAAATTTTAATTAGTCTTATATGTGGATGAGACATTGATCATTGGGAATGATTTAAGACTTTTGGAGTATAATAATACATCTTGAATATCCGGTTTTATGGAGATAAATCCACATGATATTAGCGTCAAATAAGAAGTCCTATGTTGATAAGATTCATGACTAGTTCAATCAAATTGAACATATTTTATTGATTCCATTTACTTCCGCTGCCGAATCAATTAAATAGGAAATGATGTATAAACACTTCATATACTTTGAGTATGATGAATTGTTTCAAATCGAATTTAAGTAAGAGTTACCAAGTAAGCCATAATGATTACCCTTAAGTGCTTGCAGAAGCATTAAGGATGTAATGCAAAGTGTTTTTGATGCAATTTTGTGTAAGGGTGTTACACAAATGACAATTGACAATTGAGATTGCGCATGGTTTTCGACAAAACCATAATCAAAATACATTAGGATGGTTAAGATACCATTGTGGCTACGTTATTTAAGAAATAGATTTTCTAGAATCATTCTAGGCAATGAAGAACAATGAGAAATATTTACAACGGAAATTGAGTACACTTGCAATCATGGGATGTGCAAGAGGGATGAGTTCCGCACACTGTGAAAACAGTGGGAGCTATTCTAAGGCTAGAGGGCCTATGTCTTGATTGGATCTCACGCGTACTCAGAAAGTTTTGTAATGCAAATGTATACATTACAAAGGAAAACAAATATGTAGTAAGGTTGAGTAAGGTACAAGAAGTTGATAAAACCTACTAACCAAAGCATTCTCATAGGCTTAACATGATGAGTCATGTCATTTCAATTGAATTGAGATGAACAACTACATTCAAGGCCAAACTGGATTATAGAATATGAAGTAGTAATCAAGTATTGACTACTCATACGATAATCACATTTATCGTTCGAGTTTTTTTAAAATCTGAAAACTCCTTTTATACTTTGTTACATCCAAACGGGTTGTAGAGACAATTGAACCCCGTTAAAGTGAACACGGATTAGCATTGTATTCGCCCATAGTTACTTACATGAGGTGACGTCTCGAAGTGACTAGAGTGTGATGCGATTGATGGCAAGTTCAAGTGCCATAGAGTCATATGAGAATGACTAGTCGATCACATAGGCAGACTATTAGGAACACTTTGTCGGGCCTTATGACCGTTTATAGAGTTCTGGCAAATTTATATAGCCTGGTCGTGGCGAGAGCTAGTATAGTATTCTAATGAGTCGATTCTTTTGACTAAAGAGTGTTCGCCTAAGATGGCACAGTTTCGGATTAACTTTCATTTGTGTTACTACGACCTTCGTAAATGGGGTCAAATAGGCATATTTTGGGTTATGATGGCTGTGGCTAGTCGAAGGGAATAAGTGCGATAGGAATTGTCCACCCCTTGTCAGGGTTATAACAATATCTCAGGGCCACTCGAGGAGTAATGAACTGGAAATGCGTGGCCACGCTCGGAAGGTGTCCATGGTAGATAAATTCCGGTCAATCAGTTATTCTCCAGATCGAGGAAACCACTCTCGATATGATCACTTGCAAGTACGACCCGAAAGACACCTTGCATTGAGTGGGAGATAGTAATAGGACAAGAGAATTGGTGATGCACACTTGTCGAGGACAAGTGGGAGATTGTTGGAATATGTGTCCTCCGACAATAATGCGATCACAACTGTCGATCATGATGATCACATGTTTAAGTCTCATTTTAAGAATACATGTGGGATGTAATATTTTACAATGTCAACTGGTCCACACATATCGGTAATGATTGGCTGACTAGAGTTTGACATTACTGTCATGCGACGGTGGTGATCAGTTGATCCCCTTAGGTCATACCTAAAAGGTAACACTCTTAATTGATTATTTAATTGATCGTATGTCGATACGGGTTAATTAAATTACTTAAAATTGACGGACGATTTTGGAAGTAATATTTACGTATCTCATTATAATTTGATTAAATGAGATGCGGTCTAAGTGATCGAATTGTTTTATTACTTAGATGAAATTATTGTTTACGGAAACAATTGAACTGAATGAATAATTTATTATAAATACAAGATGTTGTAATTTATAATTGGCAAAGTGTTTTGGTACAAGTAAATGTGAATTACTAAGTCGATTTTGTACATGACGTATTTTATTAATACGTTGATTTTTAATATGTTAAAAATACATGACAATTTTACATGACTTGTGACATGTGACAAATTGACAAAGATAAAATGGAATCCATTTTATCTCATTTGGACCGAAAATTAGGAGGGAGTATGGTGTTTAAATTATGTTATATTTTTGAGTGGAAAACAATATAATTACACCTAGCCATAGCCAAGCAAGCCTATGTTTTCTTGGATAGAAAAACTTGACCATGCATTGGCTCCCTCTCTCTCCTTCCAACCGGTTTTCCAAGTGCCAAAGAGAGAGTTTTTCTCTATCATTTTTCATTCATACTTTTGGATAATATTTCTAGTGTAAGAAATAGAATATACTCTCTACATCTTATGAAATTAGAGTGATAAAAACTCCAAAATGCTTCTTCTCTATACCGAAATAATAGAGTGCAAAAATAATATTTTGGGTCAATTTTTGGTAAGATTAATATTGTTCTAGATCAAATAATATTAGTCTTTTAAGTGGTTACCTTGGGTATTAATCCTTAGGAGGGATTCTATACTTGAATCCTTGCTCTTCCATTTAGGAGTGCTCAAGAACAAGTAAGAAATAGATCTTACTTGTGCCCAATAATCCGATATCTTCAATGTAAGATGATGATTTCTTCTTTATTCTTATCATTGTTTTCATGCATAAGATCAATATTTAATTTTATGACTAAATTATATCATCACATATATGAATATGTAAAGTAATGAGATATAGATTTCTTACAGAGTCGACCACCTCGGTGGTGTCGTGGTGGCCGGAGATGGTGGTTTGCGGCGGTGGTGGCTGAAAAAAGTGAAAACAAAGTATATGTGGGTGTTTGTGTGTGACCGTCTTAAAGTGACTGTCGTGACCTGTGTAGTGGAGTCTAGGGGACTAGGAGACCACCCCTGGGACCACCGTGAGTCAGTGGTGACGAAGGTGGTGGCCATAGGTGGTGTGGTGTCGCGTGTGGTTGTTTGCGAGGGGTTGTTTTAGGTATGGCATGAAGATGGTTGTTGTTGATGTTGCGAGATGGGTTGTTAGGGCGTGATATTGTGGGGTGCTGGAGACGGTGTGGCTGGTGGTTAGTGGTTTTCTGGGTGCATCGTGGTGCAGGCTAGTGGTGGCTAGCTGGAGATGTGTCAGTGGTGGCTTGTGGAGTCGGGTTTTGGCGGGTTAAGGAAGGGGTGTCAAACACGGTTAAAACCGTGTTATATGGGGTTTATGTGGATTGTTGGTATTCACGGGTGGTTACTTGGTTTTGGGTATTTGGGTTTCATTAATTATAAAAGTCGAGTTTTTTATTTGGGTGACTCGGGTTTGTAATTGAGTCGGGTTTTAATATCGTAAACCTTTAACAAATATAATAAATAATTAATTTGAATAATTGATATAATAAAAGGAATAAAAGTACCCAACTCAGGTTCAGGTGGCCCCTCCAGCTGCTACCCCCTCTACTGGGAAACTGACAAAACCTGGTCCTTCAAAAACTAGACTTGCCTCATCACCTAAGAAAACAGTGGCAATCAATCTTTCAAATAGGTTTGTAAGCTTGCAGAATGAATCTATTTTGGAGCCAGTTGAGCCTGACCCAGTGGAAATCAAACTGCCTGAGGATAATATCTTCATTCAGCAGAATGACCATATGTTGGAGCCAGCTGAGCCTGGCCCAGTGGAGATTAACCTGCCTGAGGATAATATCTTCATTCAGCAGGAGGAAGGTATCTTGGTGGAACCAGGAGGGTCCCCTTCCTCATGATTCTCTCATCTTGGAATATAAGGGGGCTAAATGACCCCCTTAAGCAGCAAGAAGCTCTTAACTTTTTGCAGGATAATAAGGTGGATTGTGGAGCTATTCTTGAGACTCATGTTAAAGCTAAAGCTCTTTTGGATATTTATAGTTCTTCTTTAACTAGTTTTCAGTTGGTTCATAATACTGCTTCACATACCAATGGTCGCATATGGGTTTTTTGGAGGTCTACTGAGGTTACTCTTTCTGTTATTTCTCACTCTGCTCAGCATATTCACTGTCTCTTGTTGCATCATGCTTCCCAAATAAGCTATGAGGTGACTTTTGTTTATGCATTTAATACTAGATTGGAGAGGCAATCTCTTTGGCAACAGCTTTCTGATATCTCTAATACAATCTCCCATCCACGGGTCTGTATGGGTGATTTTAATGTAATTTTGAAAATGGAGGAAAGGCTTGGCAGTGATCATCTTCATATGGCAGATATGAATGAGTTTGGTACTTGCTTGGATACTTGTGGTCTTGTGGACCATCCAGCTACAGGTTGTCACTAAACTTGGAATAACAAACAGGGGAATAGATTAAGGTGGGCAAAACTTGATCGAATTCTTATAAATTCGCAATGGATCACTGTTGTAGGGTCAAGTGCTTTTTTCCTTGCAGCAGGGGTCTCTGACCATTCCCCTGGTATGGTAGTTATTCAGGATCACAGTAAGATTGCTAGGAGGAATTTCAAGTATATGAACTGTTGGGCTCTCTCCCCTCAGTTTGTGAGCTGTGTGAGTAACAATTGGAAGCAGGCCTATGTTGGAGGGAAAATTGCTTCACTTTTCTTCAAGCTTAAGGGACTGAAGAAACCTCTAAGGGAGCTTCATTTATCCTCTTTCATTGGCTTGGCTGTAAGGGTAAAGTCTGCAAAAGCTGCCATGCTTTCTTGTCAGGATCAGCTTCAAAGGTCTCCTTTGGATGTTCAGCTTTTGCACCAGGAGAAACAGTTACAGATGGAGTATTCTCAGCTTAAACGTGCTGAAATGTAGGATCTGGAGCAGAGGGCTAAGGTTCATGATGTTAAGTTTAGTGATGCTTGTACTAAATTCTTCTATAATAAGATTGCTGCCAGAAAGGTTAGGAACACTATTGGGTGCATTTATGATGAGAGTGGGAATTTGAGGACTGGACTGCATGATGTTGCTGCTGGGTTTGTATCCTATTACCAGAACTTACTTGGCTCAGCATCTTCTGTTAGCCCTCTACCTTCTAATCTCTTCCAACAGGGACTCCTCCCTCAGGAAACTCATGATGGGCTGGTTCAACCTGTTCATGCCAGAGAAATCCTGGATGCTCTGAAAATAGTGGACAGGAATAAGAACCCTAGGATTGATGGATTCTCTTCTGGATTTTTTCTAGATGTTTGGGATGTGGTGGGCCATGATTTTAAGGAGGCAGTGCATGAGTTCTTTCATCATTGCAAGTTTCTTAAATCTGCAACCTCTACTCTTCTTGTCCTGGTTCCTAAAATGGAAACTCCATCCTCAGTTAAAGATTTCAGTCCCATTGCTTGCTGTACTACTTTCTATAAGGTGGTTAGTAAAATTTTGGCTACTAGATTGCAGGGTGTTCTGGCTTACATTATTGGTTTTGAGCAAGCTGCTTTCATTGCTCATAGAGATCTTTTTGATAATTCTATGATGGCCTATAAGCTAGCCTCTAAGTATGGCAGAGCTTATATCACTCCTAGGTGTTTGCTTAAGGTGGACATCAGGAAAGCATTTGACTCTGTCAGCTGGGATTTTCTTCATAGTGCCTTACTGCAGTTTGGCTTTCCCTCTAAATTTGTTGGTTGGATAATGGCATGTGTAACTTCACCATACTATTCTCTCAGTATTAATGGAGGAGTGGAAGGTTTTTTCCCTGGGAAGAAGGGCCTTAGGCAGGGGGACCCTCTCTCCCCTTACTTGTTTGTCATTTGCATGGAGGTTTTGTTAAGATTTCTCAGGAGGCTGCCTAGGTATGATAGTTTCTCCTATCATCCTAAGTGTGTTCAACTGAACTTGACTCACCTTGTTTTTGCTGATGACTTGCTTGTCTTCACAAGGGGTGACCTCCCCTCTGTCCAGGCTGTGGCTCACTGTCTTGCTCAGTTTGATACTTTGTCCGGGCTCCAGGCTAACCCTGCTAAAACCAGTCTCTATTTTGGAGGTGTGGACTCTGCTGTTAGATCACTCATCCTCGCAGCCACTAGGTTCAGTGAAAGGGAGTTCCCATTTCGTTATTTGGGATTGCCTCTCTTTAACTCTAGGATATCTAATGCTATGTACCAGCCTTTGTTGGATAAGATTAAAGGCAAAATTGCTCACTGGGCCAACAAATCACTGAGTTATGCAGGTAAAGCCATTCTTATTAACTCTGTCATGTTTGGGATGCATAACTTTTGGGGGGGCTAGTGTCTTGCTGCCAAAAGGTGTTATCAAAAAAATCAACAAACTTTGTAAGGATTTCTTATGGGGGATTTAGGATGGCACTAGGAGGCATGTTTTTCTGAGTTGGAAATCCATTTGTAATCCAAAATCTGAAGGTGGTATAGGTATCAAGGAGATTCTCAGCTGGAATTGTGCACAAATGATGAAATGGGTCTGGAAAATTTTGTACAGGCCTCTGAGTATTTGGTCTCAATGGGTTCATCATTACATTCTCAAAGGGTGTGATATCTGGCAGGCTACTACTAGTATCAGTCATTCCTGGTACTGGAATAATGTAGTTAAAATGAAGGATTTGTTGATCTCCAAGGCTGGTTCTATTAGCTCAGCTGCTGAGTGGATTAGTGCTTGTTTAGGACCTGCTACATTTTATACTGGCCGGATGTATGCTATGCTTAGGCAGCCTGCTGACCTAGTCACCTGGGGGTCCCTGGTTCATCATAATGCTTGTGTTCCCAAGCATACATTCCTGGGCTTGATGGTCATGCAGAACAAACTACCTACTGTTGACAACTTGGTTCAAAGAGGTCTCCATCTGGTGAATAGATGTGTGCTTTGCTGCTGTCAGAATGAGAGTCTGGAGCATCTGTTTTTCCAGTGCCCTTTTTCTACTCATGTTTGGTTACACATTGCATCTTGGCTTCAGGTCTGCTCCTCTACATCTTTGAAGCTGGTTATTAGTTGGTTTCTGGATTGTATTTCTAGCAAGGGTCTTTCTAATAGTAGGAGGAGATTTGAGCTCATGGCTACTCTTTACTACATTTGGAAGGAGAGGAATGGAAGAATCTTTAGGGGGAAGCATCACTCTACTGATTATATTTGTACCCAAATAAAATTTGTTGTTTGTAACCGTGTTGTTTAGGTTGTCTTAGGCTTTATTTTGGGTTGTGTTTGATGGACCGGATCTTGTATTTTGATTCCTATTTGAAGATATATAGATCCTTGCTTTTCTGCAAAAAAAAAAAAAAAAAAAGAATAAAAGTATAAATGAATTAATATTTGAATAATGATATTTTATTAGGTGACGGAATTGTTGAGACGATTTAATTAGGGTTTCAACGTGTTGGATTGCTTTGCTTTGCTTGGAGCATTGTATACAGGCTATTTGCTTTCGAGGTAGGGATAAATCCTACTCAACTCTTACTCGATAATATTTGGATGGCTTATGTTAAAATGAATTGATCATATGATAATTGTGTTGGTTGATATCATTGAAATTGTTGGAAGGGAGAATTATATTGTATATGTTGGTTAAATTGTGGTGGAGTATTGTTGTAGTATTAACATTTTTATTCTGGCAGACATTACTTATAGTAATGTGGAGTGGTTGAACAGATTTATTCTGGCAGACGATATTTATCGTGTTTACTCGAGGCAGACCCCAGATTGGTCTGCAGGCCATCTAGTGGATATTACTCAACTATGAGTTGAGACAGACATTACCTTATGGTAATGTAGTATGTGATTACTCACTTTCGGGTTGAGGCTGCCCCGGCCATGGATTGGCGGGATGATTAGTGTAACGAGTAGAACTTGGCTTAAGTGTGCAATGTAAAAGGGGGGAGCACGTTGTCAGGGGGTTGTGCAATGTAAAAAGGAAATTGTATTGTTATCGTATGTTTTTGTTGTTAGTATTTATTCCTACTCAACCTCGCGGTTGACTTTGTATTCGTGAACACCTACGGTTAACCGTTTTATGGGGAGCAGATTTGACAGGTACTAAAGATTAGCTGACTTGGGAGCATTGGGATGAGAGCTTGACTTGGACCATAGTTGAAGTCTAGATCACATAGAATAATTATATCACTTTATTTATTTCTGCTGCGAGTTGTAATTATTTTATATTAAGTTTTAATTAGTTAAGTTGTAATAAACATGTAATTGTTAAGTTTTAATTTAAAGTACTTTGGTTTGTTGTACTTTGTTAATCACTACCTCAGGAAATCGAGATGGTAACGCTCTCATTTACTTGGGATGTCTATCTAAAGACTCCTGAATAATTGGGGTGTTACACATTAGGTCACTAACCTTGAACAAACTCAAGAAATTGGACTTGGTTGAAGGATTACCTAAGATCAAGTTCGACCAAGAAAAAATGTGTGACACGTGTGATAGGTGCAAACAAGTGAGATCATATTTCAAACCTAAAAGAGTGGTAAGCACAAATCAAGCCTTGGAACTGGTACACATGGATTTATGTGGACCTATGAAGGTAAGGAGTAGAGGAGGATCCAGGTATGTCTTTTTCCTCGTAGATGGCTACTCAAGGTATGTATGGCCTATCCTCCTTCATTCAAAAGATGAGACCTTTGATGAATTTGATTGTCTTATGAAACTCGTTCAAAATAAATATAAGACTAATCTTGTATTTATTCATACGGATCATGGCACTGAATTTGATAATCAAGCTTTTATAGAATATTGTAGAGTTAATGGTGTAGGACATAACTTTTCTACACCAAGAACTCCTCAACAAAACGGTGTCGTTGAACGTATGAATAGAACACCAGAAGATATGGCTCGTACAATGCTTTTATGTAGTGGTTTACCTCGTAACTTTTGGGCTGAAGCTATTAGTACTTCTTGTTATATCCATAATCGTGCTATGATAAGACCTATTCTTAAGAAAACCCCTTATGAACTCCTAAGAGGTCGCAAACCTAATATCTCCCATCTTCGTTGTTTTTGGAGTAAGTGTTTTGTTCATAATAATGGTAAAAATAGGTTAAGCAAATTCGACCCTAGGAGTGATGAGGCGGTTTTTATAGGATATTCATATCATAACAAGGCTTACAAAGTCTTCAACAAAAGAACACTTTGTATTGAAGAAAGTGTTCACGTTATTTTTTATGAAGATAATGTGTTTGATAAGCCCTTACAGGATGAGGAAGAAGACTTGGACGAACCTGACTTTCGTCTTTCTAGAGACGATCCCCCAGATTAGAATTGGAGGATAATGAGATTGAAGGAATAAATGATGAGCTTGGTCATTCTTCTAAGGATAAAAAGGAGAAAACCAAGGTTATAGTTGATGATACTATAACATTGTCTCAAAATAAGGATTCCCAATCTAATGTTATAGGTAATGTTACTATAACATTGAATCCAAATCAAGGTAATGAGTCCGAAGTTATAAACGGCTCTACTACAACACCTGGATTGGATTCAGGGGGAACTTCCTCAAATTCTGAGCCAAACCAAGTTGGGTCAAGTTCAAATAATGATGAAGAACCGAGTACATCAACTAAAAGGAAATACAAGAGCTCACATCCAATGGACAATATTCTCGGCAATATTAAGAAGGGTGTTCAAACGAGACGATCCTTGAATAATTTCTGCTCGTTCTATTCATTCCTATCTATGATCGAACCAACAAATATTAAGGAAGCTCTTGCAGAATCAGATTGGATTATAGCTATGCAAGAAGAACTTCAACAGCTCGAACAGAATAAAGTTTGGCACTTAGTTCCTAGACCCAAGGATCGATCTGTTATTGGAATAATATGGGTATTTAGAAATAAGCTAGATGATGCCGGAGTCATTGTTCGAAATAAAGCAAGATTGGTGGTCCAAGGTTATGATCAACAAGAAGGAATAGACTATGACGAGACTTTTGCACCTGTTGCTCGTCTTGAAGCTAGTAGACTTCTGATAGTGTTCGCAGCTCATAAGGGAATGAAGCTCGTCCAAATGGATGTCAAGACATCATTTCTAAATGGGTATCTACAGGAAGAAATCTTCGTGGAATAATCCCCTAGATTTAAGGATAGCAAATTTGAAGACCATGTCTTTAAATTAGACAAAGTCCTATACGGGTTAAAGCAAGCACCAAGGGCTTGGTATGACATATTATCAAATTTTCTACTTGACAGTGGATTTAATAGAGGATCTGTTGATATAACCCTATTCCTAAAATCCGAGGGTACTGACCTTTTGATTGTTCAAATTTACGTTGATGATATCATCTTTGGATCGACCAACCGTAACTTGTGCAAATATTTTTATGAGTTGATGACTTCCGAATTCGAGATGAGTATGATGGGAGAATTGAAATTCTTCTTAGGTCTGCAAATTCAACAAACTGAGGAAGGCATTAAAATTCATCAACATAAATATATCAAAGAATTGATTCGAAAGTTCGGTATGGAAAATTCTCATGCTATGCCTACTCCAATGGTCGCAGACAAGAAGTTAAATTTGGATGAAGACGGTAAGCCTGTTGATGAAACAACTTATCTTGGAATGATAGGGTCATTACTATACTTAACCGCAAGTAGACCATATATCATGTTTAGCGTATGCGTTTGTGCGAGATATCAATCATCTCCCAAAGAGTCGCATATGACGGCCGTAAAGAGGATTTTAAGATATCTTATTGGAACGGCTAAACTATATTTATGGTATCCAATGGAGTGTAATTTCGACCTGGTCGGTTATTCGGATGCCTACTACGCAGGATGTTCTCTAGACAGAAAACGTACGTCGGGTGTTGCCACATTCGTTGGACCTTGCATTATTACGTGGGATTCAAATAAGCAGAATTCAGTTGTCCTTTCAACTGCTGAAGCCGAGTATATCGCAGCAGGTCTAGTATGTACTCAATTATTATGGCTTAAACAACAATTACGTGATTATGGTGTTGACGTAGGATGTATTCCTATTTTATGTGATAATACGAGTGCAATTATTATTTTCAAAAACCCCGCACGGCACTCACGTACCAAACACATTGAAATTAGACACCATTTTATTCGAGACCATGTTGAGAAAAGGAATATAAAACTTGAATTTTGTAGTACTGAGAAACAATGGGCAGACATTTTGACAAAATCATTAGCTAGAGAACGATTTGAGACTTTGCGGTTGGAAATTGGTTTAGTCAGTGGTACCTAAGTTTCTATATATGCTTAATTTCTCAATAACTGACTAATAAAGATAAGATTGTATGACTGTGTCCGTATATTGCGTTACATGAATATTTACGTTTATAGAAATTTATTTATCGTATATATTCTATTTGTTTTTAGAATTTAGTTGGCATATAAATTTTATCTTTTACCAAAAATTTAAATATACCATATTTCTTTACTTTCCAAATTTTATAAAAATTCTTTCTATATGGCTACACAAAATCTCGTCTAAATCTCCTATTCCTACTTCAATATTTTGTACTTACCAAATTCAATCCACTTGTATTACCTAAACCTAGACTAACCTAGACTCCTACCCTATAATTACCCTAGCCGTGTATCCATTAACCACATAACCCCATTTGCCTTTACTTTTTGACTTACCAAAAGATTATACAAATCTTCAACCATCACCATCACCATAATCATCACCTTCCACCTTCATCATGAATCCTTTACATGCAAAAACACGGTCCTCCACCCGCAACCATCACCAACGAAATCCGAATAACCAACCACAACAACAACCATCTAATCATCCTAATTCCTCTACTTTTACTTCACCACACCCACAACCATCTCCTCCCCTATTTCGCGGTCGGGATGATGCGGTATCCTAAGGTAAAAGGCGTCGTCTTTTTAAAGGTAAAAACAAGGTTATCGTAGATGAAGTTGAGGAGGTTAGTGAACCTGAAGTCGTTGTTAGGAATGGGATTTCGAGAACTCTATTTCGCGAAGCCTCGAAAAGCACGACAAGAGAAGGTTTGAACCGAGTTCGGTTGACAAAATATGAGAGTATTCTTGTTTCTCGGGTTTTGCCATATTCAATCCATGGAGGAAGGTATTACCCTAAATCTTGGTTGACAAATATTCCGTCTCTTAAGTTTTTTGTCGACTTTCTTGATTTTCAAGGTTGGGGCCATATTAGTCAGTTTTCGGGTCCTACATACCCAGTTGAGGTTGTTCAGTTTTTCGCCTCAGTTAAAGTTAAGAATGGGTTGTTGCATGAAACCATTAATGGTGTTGATGTGACTGTCTCTGTTGATGATTTTTGTTCGACTTTTTCGGTTCCTCATGATGGAATCGATGTTATTCCAAGTTTAGAATGGTCTAATGTGGATGATGAAAAACAATTAGCTAGCCATTAAAAAGTATTTTGAGGAGGTTGGGTCGGATAGTGGTAATATTATAGTTCGTCCTCTTTCGGCAAAAATCAAGTTTCTTCTAAAAATTTCTTGTGGAACACGATTGTGCCGAGAAGGGGAGGAAGGAATAAGGTGTCGAGTTTTGAAGCGATAATTGTTTACTCTTGGTTGGAGGGTCAAAAAGTTAACTTGGCTAGTCTTGTGTTAAACCGTGATGTTCAAACAAGTCTCACCATCACCAAAGAAAAATTTTGCACTACTCTTGATCTTCAATATGGGATGTGGATATCGAGATTGTTGGAGATAAAGCAAGTTGTAGGACGGGAAAGTTACGGTGTTAGTGTGAAGGATTTCATGTGTAATCGGGTTATCAAATTAATGGGTCTTGGGTTTGATGGTCCGGAATTGGTGTTTGCCAAGGATGTCGAGAAAAGTTCTAATGATGTTGGCTTGGTAGCTATGGAAGCTAAGAAGGAGAGTTTTATGGGTTCTTTAGTGGGAAAATTTGAGGAGCACACCACGGCCTTAGCCACGGCTATGTCTCGGGTTGGGAACTCTCGGTCCACGGATGGTGGCTTTGATTTTGCTCGGGTTTATGAATGGATGGACGGGGTTGATAAGAGGCTCTCGGGTTTTGAAAGGGAGTTGAAGGCAATTTGTGGGGAAGTGTTCCCACACGGAGATCGTCTTTCTTTTCTCACTAGTCAAGGGGGTGCGTTAGTTATGCACGGGAAAGCAATGGCGGCCGATCAATCACTCACTTTGGAGGCGACAAAGGCCTTGTCGTTGAAGGTTCTTAACTTTGAACGGAGTCTTCAGGCTCTAACTACTCTTGTGAGGAGTTCTTTTGATCGTCTTGATGCCTTGGAACATCGCACTAATCCCGACTACGTTAACCCGTATAAGACCCACCATATTTGACCTTGCCTTGCCTATTGCCTAATTTAGCACTTTCCTCTATTAGTTTTATCTTATTTTGGTTTTCTAATGGTATATTTTTCACAACTATCTAATTCGGCCCATTTTGGCACATTACTTGTGGTTATGGCCCAAGTAATTCTAAAACATGTTGTTATTCGGCTCATTTGGCTTTAGAAATGTTTTTCTTTAAAATTTGTGTGCTACTTTAATTTCTAGATTCTTATGTTTATATATGGTCTATTAGTTTCTTATATCGTTCTTATCTCTTGTCTTGTCTTATATTATTCTAGTCGTTTCATGTTTGTTCTTATCTTTTCGATGATGTAAAGAGGGGGGAAAGAACATCTATGGTAAGCATCTACCTAAGCTTGCTCCTTTTCAAGACCAATTGTCTCTTAAAGTCCTTTAAGTTTCGATTATCTGTTAATCGTCTTGATCTTGGTTGATCTTTATTATTAAGATAACGGTATTATATTGAGGTGGAACTTTATACTTAGTCACAATCTTAAGGGACTTGCCATCATCAAAAAGGGGAAATTTGTTTAACCATATAGTATATATGTTTATGTTTTGATGATGTCAAGAGTGCTTTATATTTTATATACTCGTTGCGCGTAATTGTTTGTTTAGTATCTTCAAATTAGACTTACTATTTGTGAAGCTTAGAAAGTTGTGATAAACGTATACAAGACTATGTTACGATCAAGCCCTCAATTACGAATCAAGATTGTGAAACAATTATTCAAGCATCATGAGAAGACGAAGCTCGTCTGAAGACTATTCAAGCTTGGATGATGAAGTAGTCTACACTCGAAGATCTCCTAAGAAGATTAGAATAGTGTAGGTGATTATCTCGTAATGATAACATAAGAATGAATTTCTTATACTGGTGAAGTTATAGCTTGACAGCTATAACATTACTTGTGAAAGGGCTCAATGTTATAGCTCTTCTACTATAACATTGAGATGCTGAGTTTATACTACACGACTTAAAATGTTTTCAAAATTGTTTTTGAAAAATGTTTTTGTTTCGTTTAAATGTTCTAGCAAAAGTATTTATTAAGAAGCCCGTTTTAATATGGAGTTTGGACTTATTTTAAACTTGTAATTAGTAATCATGTTGGATCAACTTATGAGTTGATCTATATTACTAACTAGGGTTTTAACATGGCATTCTCTTAAACCCTAAAACTAACCTAAATATCAAGCTAGGGTTTGCACGGATCACGAGGCATATGTGTCGTGTTATCTCGTGTTGCCTTAAGGAATAAAAGATTGTCATTGTAAAGATTTTATTCTCTAGAATAATCTTAACATCTCTTTTATATTTAACTTGATATGGTTATTTATGATAAGGATATTTTTGTTATGGAAAATATTATCATATCTTTAGATTTATGGAAAAGATAATAGAAGAATAAGTTATATTTTATCTTTTGGAATATTCTCTATTATCTCTTAGGGTTTTAAGGAAAGAAATAATAAGAGATATGATTTATTTACATATCTAGATTTCGGCTATTAGGGTTTCGAGCAAACCGTGAGCAATGCTCTTTTCTTTCCTTTAAATACTTTGTTTTTGCAACATTTGAAAGTAAGACCTTTAAGCATAAATTGATTTTAATTTTTAGGAGCAAAAACCGTGTGTTTCAAAACAAAGAAAACCGTTTTGCTATTTTCGAAAAAGGTCGTGTATTTATAAACTCGTATATTCATTCGTTAGTTATCGTTATAAGATAATAGTGCTCAATCGATTTCTTACTCGTTCATTAACGTGAACTTTTAGTAGAATCATTAAGTGCTTTCTTATTAGCGTAAGTTAGTCACTCGAGTATTTAATGGTACTCACTTGAGTTACAACTAGGGTTAGTTGTACGAGTTGGGTTAGTAAATTTCTAATCTGTGGAAAGGTGCTAAATTTATTAATTGAGAATAGTGGACGTCGGTTTCGATTTGTGAAACTGAACTACTTCAAAAACCGTGCGTCTCTCTCTTTTGTTCGTTTGTTTATTTCGTTTTTGCTCGTTCATTAGTTAATTAGTTAAAGTTTAATCAATAAACTTTAAATAATTAATTATACTTATACAATCGAAAAAGTAGTAAAAGTTTTAATCCTCAATTCCCCCCCCCCCCCCCCCCCCTCCCTGAGTATTTTGGATCAATAGACTCTTCAATTGTGACTATCCCATCCTCTCTACTCCTAGTTCATTTGAAGATGAGCACAAGGCCAGTGGCATAGGCAGTGTGGTTATACCACTCAAATCAATTGTATATCCTAGAAAGCAAAGGGATGGTGCCAAGGGACGGGTTGAACAAGGGTTTTGCAGTGTAAACTATGGGGACAGACACAAATTGAGCAAGCCCTGAAACAGACAATAGAGCAACTCTCGGGGAATGTAATGAACTTGGGGATTTTTATAAAAATAGTAAATGGACTTGAAAAATTATGAAACTTGGTGACAATTTATTTAAAATGATAAACTGAAAATGTGCCAAATCTCAGGATTTTTCACGCACTCTAAGTATTTTTAATAATTAGAAAACCAGGCTGAAACAGACTAGTTCTCAGACAGATTACTCAGTGTGATATGTGTGACTGTTTTTGTGATATTTCCTGGACATAAAAGAGATATAATTATCAAATTTACTCTCAAACAAGCACAAAGATTAAACTTAATAATTTAGGGAGCCTGGAATGGATTTACTCAAGCAAGCACAGAGTAAACACACAACAAACAAACAATGCACCCAGAATAGTTCAAGCAAGCACATACATATTCCAAGTAGCACCACAGATCCTTAATCACCTTCTAAGTAAGCACAAGAAGATATTAAGTCTGACTTATAACTAAGACTCGGCAAAGTTAAAAGATTTGCAAATTTTTGAGAGAAATATCAAGGTTTTCATTAATCAAAGTCTGAATAAAACAGACTGAGGAATGGTCCTTATATAGGCCTTCCTGTGAAGTTTTCAGTACATGATAAACCCTAGACAACTCCATCTAAGGGCAAAGATTAAACTTAGAAAGCAAACAAGAATAGTGGACTTATTTCACAACGGATACAAAAGAAAATTAAGGCAAACTGAATGGAACAAAAGAGTTGCAGACTGATAGTGACAGGTTGTCCTCTTGACTGTTGCGTCTCTTTGGCTGGTTGTTGGAAGTCAAAATGGCCCTGGTCCAGGCATCTTGTGTGGCTCAAGGCTTCATCTATGAATGCTGAAATAAGCCAGTGTTTTCTTTGTTGAGAGTTTTCACCTGTTTGGCCAAAAATGGCAAACTTTCTTTATCTTAATTACCCCACCTGCAACTTGCTTCAGTTTTGATTTTTCTGTGGAATTCTTTAGGATTGGTCCCTGGCTCCTTAGGACTGATTTAATATTAGTTGAAAAGAGAGTCAGCTGGCCAAGGTGGCTGCTGGTGGACGGCCTGGCTGCTGTTCTGGTGGCCTGATGAGACTGCAACAGGAGTTGAAGCATAGGTTTATCATGGTATTTCCAAAGAAAACAATCCAAGAAATAGTCCACATTTGAGTACATTTCAATGGAAGAAAGCAAGCTTCTATATAGCTTTCAGAAATATCATTACAGCAGGCCTAATTTCGAAGCTCTATATCTAACGTTGTGCTCATGCAAAGCTTGTGATTCTTATGTCATTGGAAAGCTTGGGATCTTAGCTAAAATGGATTTTGAATCACCACCATATCAGGTCCATAGCTTGAATTATGGCCGTTGCAAACAGACTACGCATTACTAGACAGCCCATGACCTATGTGCACTAAAAGTTCAATAACTCAAGATTTACTCAACGTTTAAGGTTGATTCTTTTTGCATATGAAAGTTAACTTTATTAGCTTTGATTTGAATTATATTGGGCATCTTGACTCAACTTCATCTAGGAAATATGGGGGTTCAAAGTCACTGCTTTTCCAGGGGAAGAATGCTGAACATCTAGAATTGACCTATTGTCACTCAAACTTGGATATTTGGAGTTCTAGGTTACGTCTATGGGTGATTCCAATTGGAGAGCAAAGCTAACTCCTTTCTCTTTCATATGGTACCTGGAAGGTTTCCTCTCTCAATAGGATATAAGAGTTATGGCTTCTATAATGTAGAGCTAAATCCTGAAATGTCATTGATAAGGCTGTTTTGTACCTGTGTGCAACAAGGGTTTGCAAGTCCACTTTCTTTGTCTTAAAGGGCACGTCCAAGTTATCCTATGATCCTCAAAGAGTCATAATGTCATGGAGTGGAGGAAGAGAAGTCTTGTTTCAGAATAAGAAGACTTTTTGCATATGAAAAGCAAACAACAATTTCTGAACATTGAAAGTGACCTCTTGTGGTCCTCCTTTTGGGTTGTTGTTTCTTTCCTTTGCTTTAAAGTTGCACCTGCCCCAAGTCACGACACTTCTATGATCTTAGAGCCCTTGTGCTGCAAAGTAACTCACATACTCACATCCCAAAACAACAAGAACAACCAGCCACCTTTATTACTTTATGCTTTATTGTTTTCTAGTTAGTTTGCTTGTCTTGTATTCAACTTTGTGTAAGATACTTTAGCTGTTTGTTGTAGTCTTTTGTAGGCCTTTTGTGGCCCTTAGATTTAGCTTGTAATCAAGGGTCAAGATTGTAAGGCTTGGTCTATATAAACTAAGCAAACCTAATGAGAATTTCAGATTTGAGTTGATGAAAAAAACCTGAGTTTGAAAACTGAGTTTTCTACTTCTTTTCTTCTTGCTTAGTGCGGAAAACCCCTCATTACTTAGTGTTTGAGGAGGAATTTAGTTCATGTTTAGTGATCTTGAACGAGATTCTGAGTCTTGAGCCTGCTTAGTGATCTAGCTCAAGTCATATCCTTGGTTACTTGCATTGTTTTCGTGTCCATTTCAGTCACAAACACAACCTGTTTTCGACTCCAATTTCTGTCCAAAATCGAGTCCTTGACGTTTTACTTAAAATTGGTTATCAGAGCTTTGGTTGAGTGTTCATATTTCCTAACTACATCTAAAACTACAAAAACAACCCAATGAGTGAAGAGAGGTTTTCAAAGCTTTGGTTTGTTTCTTGAAAAATCAGTTTTACTTAAGTTGTTGTCATTCTGATTTTTCATGGGAAAATCAGTAGCTATTGGTGTTGTACCCTATGTTCCATGCTCAAAGATGAAGCCTTGTGATCTTGGTTCTATTTCCAAGTCATTAGAAGCAGCTATGATGAAGTTGCAAGCTCTAACAAAAGGGTATGAAGGTGATGTGCATACAAGGAGTGCAACAAGCACCCATGGGGTTCCAAGGGAACCAAAACCTCCTGATTTGTATCAAGGAGAACACCTCCTGCCCTATGAGTGTTCTAATTCCTCTCCTACCCTTAGAAGCAAAGGTAAAACACCATTACTTCCTTCCCTTAATGGTGAAAACAGTAGAGCATTTGTGTCTTGGTTTTTTTATGTTCAATGCTATTTCGAGAACAAATGTTTTTCTGATAAAGAGAAGTGTAAACTGGTTGTGTCTTCTTTAAAGGGTGTTGCTTTGTTGTGGTATAATACTCTTACATTTTCAAAGAGGATGGAAGGGAAGGGTAGAATATATTCTTGGTTTAAAGTTGAAAGGAACATGAGATTAAAGTTTATACCTTCTTCTACCATGGATAATTTGTTGACTGAACTTAAGACCCTTAAACAAAATTCCTTGAGTGTTCATGAGTATGCTAGATTATTTGAGGAATTACACTTTGTGTGTGACAATGAAGTAAGTTCTTTTCTAAAGGGAATCAGATTTTACAATGGCTTGAAATCTGAAATTGCTAGGAAGATTAAATTAGAAATGATGCATTAATATGGTGAATTGCTTGAGTTGGCTTTGTGTGTGGAGAAGAGTTTAGCAAGGCCTGAAAACCATGAGGTCTTAGCTAAAAGAGATTGCTTAGAGGTAACCAAAACAGTTGGGATAGAGGAGAGTTTAGACCAAGGAATTGTCATGCCATGCTTAAACATTGCTTGTCCTAAGTCTAAGTCCCTTGAGCCAAAGGTCATGAGCACTTATGCTAAAATGAATAGCTCATGTAGTGCTATCTTTGAGAACCCATGTCTTGAAATAAAAACCCCCTTCAACTCGTTACATGAGCCTACTAGTGAGGAAGAGAGTAGCCATACCCTTACCCATGGAGCCATCAATGACCAAGCTACTGATTTGGGGCCTAGAGAAGTGATTGTTGACCAATGACTACTTAGCCTTCAAACCATGGAGTTTGGACAGTCCATGGTCATGTTCAATGGTGGAACTTGTCGGGATTCAAGTAAGGGTGAAGCAAGAAAGGAGTCTTGGGTTGTTCCATACTCAAGTGCACCAAATGTAACCTCCTACACCAGCCATGGTCCTAGCTTCAAAGCTTACAACTTGAAAGGTCCTGATTTGTCTAAGAATTTTGGTGGCAAGAGAGTAATTGATCCAAGGATGTATGCTTGGGGTTGTGACCAGTCCTTAAGAAGAGCAAGCCAAAAAAATGAGACACTTAAGTTTGGGTTTGGGAATGCTATACCACAACATTTGCCATTTGCCATTTTTATATATGATCCAGGTGGAAGATATGATAATTGGTCTCTTGGAGTAGTATTAGAGCTTGAAAGGGTTTAAGTGTTCTGACACTTCATAGAGATGCATTCAACATAAGTAAGGTTTACTTGTTTTCAAATAAGAGCTGAAAAAAAACTTGTGAGTTGGTGAATTTGCTAATCAGAATTTGAGGGCAAATTCTTTTGAAGAAAGGGAGTTTGCAACAGGAGTTGAATCATAGGTTTATCATGGTATTTCCAAAGAAAACAATCCAAGAAATAGTCCACATTTGAGTACATTTCAATGGAAGAAAGCAAGCTTCTATATAGCTTTCAGAAATATCATTACAGCAGGCCTAATTTCTAAGCTCTATATCTAACGTTGTGCTCATGCAAAGCTTGTGATTCTTATGCCATTGGAAATCTTGGGATCTTAGCTAAACAATGGATTTTGAATCACCACCATATCAGGTCCATAGCTTGAGTTATGGCCGTTGCAAACAGACTACGCATTACTAGACAGCTCATGACCTATGTGCACTAAAAGTTCAATAACTCAAGATTTACTCAACGTTTAAGGTTGATTCTTTTTGCATATGAAAGTTAACTTTATTATCTTTGATTTGAATCATATTGGGCATCTTGAATCAACATCAGCTAGGAAATATGAGGGTTCAAAGTCACTGCTTTTCCAGGGGAAGAATGCTGAACATCTAGAATTGACCTATTGTCACTCAAACTTGGATATTTGGAGTTCTAGGTTACGTCTATGGGTGATTCTAATTGGAGAGCAAAGCTAACTCCTTTAGCTTTCATATGGTGCCTGGAAGGCGTCCTCTCTCAATAGGAGCTAAGAGTTATGGCTTCTACAATGTAGAGCTAAATCCCGAAATGTCATTGATAAGGCTGTTTTGTACCTGTGTGCAACAAGGGTTTGCAAATCCACTTTCTTTGTCTTAAAGGGCACGTCCAAGTTATCCTATGATCCTCAAAGAGTCCTAATGTCATGGAGTGGAGGAAGAGAAGTCTTGTTTCAGAATAAGAAGACTTTTTGCATATGAAAAGCAAACAACAATTTCTGAACATTGAAAGTGACCTCTTGTGGTCCTCCTTTTGGGTTGTTGTTTCTTTCCTTTGCTTTAAAGTTGCACCTGCCCCAAGTCACGACACTTCTATGATCTTAGAGCCCTTGTTCTGCAAAGTGCCTCACATACTCACATCCCAAAACAACAAGAACAACCAGGCACCTTTATTACTTTATGCTTTATTGTTTTCTAGTTAGTTTGCTTGTCTTGTATTCAACTTTGTGTAAGATACTTTAGCTGTTTGTTGTAGTCTTTTGTAGGCCTTTTGTGGCCCTTAGATTTAGCTTGTAATCAAGGGTCAAGATTGTAAGGCTTGGTCTATATAAACCAAGTAAACCTAATGAGAATTTCAGATTTGAGTTGATGAAAAAAACCTGAGTTTGAAAACTGAGTTTTCTACTTCTTTTCTTCTTGCTTAGTGCGGAAAACCCCTCATTACTTAGTGTTTGAGGAGGAATTTAGTTCATGCTTAGTGATATTGAACGAGATTCTGAGTCTTGAGCCTGCTTAGTGATCTAGCTCAAGTTATATCCTTGGTTATTTGCATTGTTTTCGTGTCCATTTCAGTCACAAACACAACCTATTTTCGACTCCAATTTCTGTCCAAAATCGAGTCCTTGACGTTTTACTTCAGAGACTGTACTGGCAGATGAGGTTGCCTGAGTGTTGTTCTTGGTCTGATTTATGCCTTGTATCCCTGGCTCAGCATGAGTGTGCCTTGCTTGTTCCTGGTCAGGCTCCAAAAGATTGTTGGCCTGGGTATCAGCTCCTGCTGCAGGTTCCTCCGTCATGCTCGATTCAAGAAATGCAAGGAAGGGTCCATGAACTCCAAGCAAGCCACAAAATTCATAATGGGGATCGTGTTTGGGTTCGTCCGTGCAAAGGGAGAGTCCTCAAGCATGGGAAAAACACGTCCATGGCAAATGAAGAAGGTCCATTCAAAATCATCAAGCAAATTGGACCCAACAAGTGCAAGGTTAATCTCTTTGGAACTCATGTCACATTTGATGTTGGGGATTTAAGTCCTTGTTATGAAGAGTTTAGTGATGATGATGCCGAGGATTTGAGGACAAATCTTTTTTAAGAGGAGGAGTTTAAAGCAAAACGAGCCACATTAAGCATGCTTGTACCCGGTTTTGGTCTTTTGGCCTATTTGAGGTCCACCTCGGAAATCGTCTAAGAACATGTGGTGTATTATGGCCTAGGATCCTTCCCTGGAGAGTTTAGAGACTTTTTGCCTAGGACTTTTTGTCTTGGAAAGGATTAAAACAAAGGGGAAAGCAAGGGACAAATCGGGTGGACCTCCTCTTACACGGTTAACCATGCCAAGTACAAGGGTCACTTTCAAGCATCCTATTTTGGCCAAGACAACTCCTTAAGTCCTTTCTCTTGTGCTCTAGCTTTTATATCCTCTTTTGGCCAGCCATGTGATGCTTCCATGTATGATTAAATAATCATTGTCCTTATTAGTTTACTTTCTTGCTTTTCATTTGAATTTTTCAACTTGTGTAAGAACTTTGTGTAAGGTCTTAGGGCCACTTTTGGACCTGCATTTTAGAGGTATTTTGGACCATTATATGCTAGGCTAGATGAATGGTGAGTATTTCTTGGCTTAGTCTATAAAAGCAAGGCTTTCCTCATGTAAAATGCAGATTTTGATGAATGAAAAACACAAGTTAGAAGCTTTGCTTTCTACTAATCTTCTTTGCTTAGTGTTGGAAAACTCTATATTGCTTAGTGCTTAGAGTTGGGTAATTTCTTTGCTTAGTGCTTGAAATTTCCCCTTAGGCTTAATCTAATGGCTTAGTGCTTGGATTAAGTCATATCCCAATTTAATCAATTGCAGTCCTCAGAGTTTCTGTCCAATTTTTAGTCACTTTTATCACAATTAAACGGTCCAAATCACTGTCCAAATCGAGTCATATTCAACCAAAATTCGAGTCTTGAGTGTTTCACTTCAGGACCTTGGCCAGGTCTTTCTCTTTGCCGCTCGCCTCTGGTTTGTCACGAATGAGCAGTTTGGGTGTGGGGGCAGCCGTGACTACTGTAGAAATGGAACCACCAGACCTAGCTCCTTCGGGTTTTGGACCAAGCAGTACTCTTAGAAGTGAAACTAATGCTAGAACGATTCAATTTCGATTAACTCTCGACCTTTAAACACAATTGCCATAGGCTATCATAGGAATCGTAGTTCTGCAACTCAACAGTATTAGCAATGTTTTTGTTCAATCCCCTAAAAAACCTCGCCATCTTTTGTTCCTCTAGTTCCTCCAAATCACTCACCAAAGCGAGTCTTTCAAATTCAGCTATGTAATCGGTAATTGACAAACTACCCTGACTCAATTCAGCAACTTTCCGATATAGATCAATCTTATATCTTCTCGGAACATACCTCTTTCTGAGCTTTCCCTTTAAGGCTTCCCACGAGTTCAGCTTTTCCTTGCCATCCCTTGCTCGATTTGCTTTGAAATTTTCGAACCACAAAGATGCATTCTTCACCAATTTCAGAATAGCATATTTACAACGCTTCTCATCAGAAACATCCTTGAACTCGAACAATCGCTCCATATTTCGTTCCCATTCAAGGTAGTCCTCGGGATCAATGCCTCCGTCAAACTCAGGTAACTCCGTCGCCTTAAACTCATCTATAACAGACTGCCTTATAGGATCACGACCACCATCTTCTGGCACATTCCTCAACAAGTCACGCAATAAATTATTGTCGAAATCACCTATCGACCTTGCTCTGATTACCACAAATGGTATAAACCGCGGAAGCAATTAACAAATTAAATGTGACGATTTAAGACTCGAATTTCAGCAACTAACAAAAAAAAAATAGCGAAAACAAAAGTCTTGTTTTTGTGATTTTATGACGTAATAACAGCAACAATACTAACGAAACAACAGGTGAACAGTAACAGATGAATATTGACGGGTGAACAGTAACGATGAATAGTATGATGGTGAACAGTAACACGGATGAACAGTACAATCACGAAACAAGAAAGGGATATTTAGCCTTGAGATTCGACCTGAATTCGCAGCTAATAACGAAGGAGTTCGGAGCCCGAACAAAAATCGCGAAAGACTTGAAGTATCTTCTCAAATCTAGGGTTTGGTGATCAAACTTGATCGGGTTTTCTGAGTTTTTATTAATCGACGAATGAGGAAAAGCATCAGCTATTACAATGCCTTATATAGGCTGGAAAATAAGCTAATAATATAACCTAATAGTATCTCCTATGAGATATTATTCTTGCATAATAACATAAGATAAATAAACTCCTAAAAATTAAAATAGGAAATAATATAATAAGAAAATAACATAAATAGGAAATAACAGAATACAGAATAAATTAAAGCTCTTAAATAGCAGCTCTTGTACACGCCTAAGGCAGCTCCTCACGTGTAACTTAAGGACCATTGATGATCATGACTCCGACTCCTTGGACTTGGAAATGCGAGCCCAAGTAAGCACTCATTCTAGAATTAGCAACAACCAGCTCTTGTTCACTTGTCGGCCCAATCGTGACCTCCTCGACATCAAATGCATCAGTAAGAAGACTGAGGATGCTGTCAGTGCTGTTGAGCTCTACTTGAAGGAAATTGTAAGGCTACATGGGGTGCCAAAGACCACAGTGTCTGACATGGACGCCAAATTCATGAGTTATTTCTAGAAAAACCTATGGAGGCTTCTAAAAACAAAACTGTTGTTCAGTACTTCTCACCATCCCCAAACTGATGGTCAAACTAAGGTCACCAAAAAGACTTTGGGAAGGATACTGAGATGCATTGTCAGCAACTCATTAAAAGAATGGGATCTAAAATTAGCATAAGCTGAGTTTGCATGCAACAGAGCTCCATCTGCTGCAACTGGTCATAGTCCCTTTGAGGTAGTCTATGATATTAATCCACTCATGCCCTTATAACTTTCTAGTGTGCCAAGAGAATAAATGAACTTTGATGCTAAGGCCAGGGCTGAACAGATGCTGAAGTTGTATGAGTCTGTCAAGAAACAAATTGAAAAGGCTAATGAGAAATACAAGAAACAGTCAAGGTCCCTCAGAAGAAGAAAGAGGTTCATGCCAGGGGACTTGGTCTGGATCCACCTGAGAAAAGAAAGGTTCCCAGCAAGGAAGAAAAATAAACTAATGCCAAGAGCTGATGGTCTCTTTGAGATTGTTGAAAGGATCGGGTCAAATGCTTACAAAGTTGATCTGCCAGGTGACTATGGTGTGCATGCACTACTACAAATCCAGGCAACTACAACGCCCCTTTAACAACGATTATTCACGAAAATCACAATAGACGTTGTAGAATGTATGGCGCGAATTTTACTAAAATCAATTACAACGGGTATGGTTATAAAAACCGTTGTTATTAGTTTTAACAACGGGTCACACATGCACAACCGTTGTTAATAATTTGGCGCAAAATTGGCGCAAAGTTAGTGAAAAGTAATCACAACGGTTATTTTTGAAACCCGTTGTTAAACCTTATTTAACAACGGGTGTTTTTTACAACCGTTGTTAAAACTTATTTCACAACGGTTGTTGTTTAATAACCGTTGTCAATACCTTCCATACTATAAACCACACAAACAGAAGTCTGCTGCAGCCACAAAACACAACCCTTAATACACAAACACAAACACAAACACAAACACAGCAGACAAACAAACACAAAACACATACACACTCTCTTTCTCTCTTTCTCTATTTCTCTATTTCTCTCTTTCTCATCGTCGCTTTATCTTCTCGCCAACCGTGATTTCATCGTCTATTACGTTACTGTATTTATCGGGTAAATCTCGCCGTCAATCCTTAGTTTTTCATCGTCATTATTTTCTTTTTCTATTTATTTCTTTTGCATGTATGTGTTTTTATCGACCATTATGTTATTTGTTTAAGTATTGTTCGCATAATTAGTTAGTAAAACAATGAAGAAGCAAGATGAAGAAGTAAGATAAACATAATTAATATATATATATATATATATATATATTTATAAATACATAAATTAAAAAAAAAAAAATTACATATGTAAAAATGCAATTCTTATATTTTCATGGAGGATCTTATTCGCTCTATCGTATCCGTCCTCTCCTCCTTGGCTATTTGGAGGTTCCGTTCGCATTGCTATATCGTCATATAGCTGCAAGCTGCTGCTTTTCCGTCAAGCCATCTTCTTTGGCGTGCTTGATGCGGATCGAGCTTCCATGAGGTAGTTCCCGAAACTTTCCTCAATATGGAGGAACCGGCGGATGAAGTTGTTGTTGTTCTCGATCATGGTAAGAGTCTTAAGGATGAAATCATTCATTTTCTTAGAGTTTTTGAGTTTGATTTGAAAGATTAAGTAGAGTTTGTTTTAGCGATTAGAGTTTGGAGATGAATATATGAGATAATGGAAATGTTAGTTGAGATATGCAATGTATTTATACTAAGCAATGTGTGGGTTGAGTTAATTGCTTTTTAATTAATATATATGTTAGGAAGTTGTGCCATAATCATCATCATATCTCTCAATAATGCTGCTTCAAATCCTATTACTAACCCTTCTCATTCCATATTATCCGTTCATATGTACAGTGATGTCAGTAATAATGCATGCATAGGAATTCTAACAGGCCGTAATTATGCATGCATCTAGTAATATTTAATTTAATTTTTTTTTATTTTTTAAGAACAAACAACAACGGTTATTTTAAAACAACCCGTTGTCTTTAGTTATAACAACGGTTTTGTATATTAAAACTCGTTGTTATAACTTTCCCCCCAAAATTGAGTCACACTTTCCACAACGGGTTTTTATACATAAAACCGTGGTTAATAGTTTTAACAACGGTTCCCTTAAGTAAGCCAACCGTTGTTAAAACCTTCTACAACGGACGCTTTAACAACGTCCGCTTTTTTATATAACAACGGTTTTTGACCGTTGTTATAGCCTGTATCTGTAGTAGTGATGGTACTTTTAATATGGGAGATCTCAGTCTATATTATGATTCAGGAAATGAGGAGGCTACAGGCTTGAGAACAAGCCATGTTCAACCAGGGGAGGCTGCAGTTGCAGTAGGAGCCATGGATCAGGCCTCTACTTACTTAAAGAAAGGCCACAGCTTAAGCCAGCCAAACCTTAACCACACCAACCATGCCTTGATTTCTACCACTGCTAGGCCTATTTTGGGAGGTCATAAGTATCAGTACAAGCCCAACCACCAGCTGCCACCATGGCCAGCTGAAACCTTGTTCAACTAAGATCAGAAAAGTTCTAGGGAACCAGGCCTAATTCACAATGCAAACCACAGAAATTTTAAACTGAAACAAGTTGCAGAAAGGAACATAAGGGATAAAGTAGATTGCCATTTCTGGCTAAAAAAAGGGAAAGTTTGTTGGAGTATGTGTCCTCAACAATAGTGCAATCACATGTTTAAATATTAAATTAAGAATACGTAAGGGATGATTCATTTATATAGTCAACTGATCAACATTAATCAGTAATGATTGGCTAACTAGAGTGTGACATTACTGTCATTGACGGTGGTGATCAGTTGATCCCTTAAGGTCACACCTATAGGACAATTCCCTGTTGGAGCTTGTGTCCTCCACAAATTAGTGTGATAACATTTGTAAATCTCTTACAGGTTCACAAGGGTATACTTCGTATATTTAATCAGTTGATTAACGTTTACCTAATAACGGTTGGCTTGCTAGAAAGTTTGACGTTATTATCATACAGATGGCGGTGATCAACTGGTCCCTAAAGGTCGCACCTATAGGATGTGTTTGAGAGATGTGGTTATAGAAATATGATCACATTGATGCCTAATATGACTAAACAGTTAGTCAATGTGTTGATGAGACAATTATTTAATGAAGATTAAATAATATTAGTTGAGACAATTAATCACAATTAAGTAAATTGAATATAATAAGTTATATTTAATTAAATGTATGTAATGTTAGCTTGGACGAATTAATCTGTTAATTCGTAATTAAATGTAATCAGTTATATTTAATATCAACAAGATGAATGTATCATAGTGGTAATAGTGAGGGTACACAAACCAAGAGGTCATGGGTTCTATCCTCACTAGATGACAATTTAACACATTTTATACATTTTTGGAATAACCAAAAATAAGGAGATTACACTCCTTATTTCGGTTATATGGGCCGAAATTAGGGAAGATTATATCTTCCTAATGGACTCCCATATTTCGGTGAGAATAAGAAGGAAAGGGAGATCATTATTCTACCCTAATTCCTTTTTAACCTAACCTCCTCTCTCTCATCAGAAAAACACAAAAACAACATAATTTTACAGAAAATTTTAGATCGATTCTAGCATATTCAGAAGGGCATATCTCATATCGTCTTGGGTGCAACTGATAGGCGAATATCTACTTTGATATTGTTCTTAGGCCATATTTGCTAGGACCGAAGGTTATTTCTGAATCCTTTATTTTGTTTATGTATTTTATTTATGACTAGTGATCGTCTTAATTAAATTCGTTATAATCCTTCAATTTAAAGGAAAGTATACAGATTATTTCCCACAAGTGGTATCAGAGCCAAGGCCACGAATTTTAATTTTGATGATTTTCATAAAATTGTTTGTAAACAATAATTAGGGTTTGCGAGAAAAAAAATGTAATCGGCTGGATTGTTTTTTGAGCCGTGGAAATTTTTTTTTTTTCGTTTTCTTTACTGTTAACGGATGAACAGTAATTTATAAAAATAAAAATAAATAAATAAAAAAATAAAAAAAATTTGTTTTTTTTTCCATTCGGTTTTTGCTGAAAAACCGAGAAAAGATTACGGGGTGTTTTTGTTTCTTTTCAGTTTTACCGAGAAAAAAAAAAAAAAAAAAAAAAAAAAAAAAAAAATCTGTTTTTTTTTTTGGGTTTTGCCAAGACAATAAAAAAAGTAGTCTTGTTTTTGTTTTGTTTTAGGGCTTTTTGCCGCAAAAGAAAAATAAAAGGAGGCATTAGGGTTTTTTGTTTTTTTTTTACCATAATTTTTTTTCATGCTTCTGCTACTGTTCACGGCAGATTTTTTTTAAAAAAAAATTTTTTTACGGTTTTTGCTGAAAAACCGAGACTTTTTCATAGGTTAATTCGTTTTTTTTAGTTACCGTATGAAAAGAAAGTTTTTTTTTGTTTTTCTGTTTTTTTAGCCGTGCTGAATATATTAAAAAAAAAAAAAAAAAAAAAAAAAAAAAAAAAAAAACTTGTTTGTTCAGCCGAGACAAAATAAAAAATGGATTTTGTTTTTGTTTTTGTTTTTGGCCAATTAGTTATTGTGAAACGGTTCACAATTTAAAGATACCAAATTATTTTAAAGCAGTTTAAAATTTTGACGGATTGAATTCATATTACAAGTTTAATATGGATTAAGAATGAAATTAATGTGATTAATTGAGGAATTGTCACTTAATTTGATTTAAATAAGTGGTTTGGATAAATTAATCAACATAATTAAGGAATTGTGCCATGTATGGTTAATTTATTTTAGTTGATGCATTTTATTTTAATTTTGTTGAATGAATCGATTGAATGAATTTTATTTACGTATTTTTGCAATCGGTTGTAATTTGTAATACTTAGTGTGGCCTTAGTCAAATTATGTTTTCGTAATGAAGGAAACATAATTTTTAATGTAATTATGAGATCTCGAATCTCCTTTATTTTTAGTTTTGGGTTTTGAAATTAGATTGTAATAAATAGGTTTATTATGTAATTTTAATTATTGTAATTTCAAAGAAGACTAAAGATGGAGATTGGAGCTCACTCCCGCTACATGGATCAAGATGGAACATCAAGACAAGCTTCTCGGGTCCAAGGATGGATTCCAAACTTGTATTTATTGTTCATTTTGATAGGATAGGCCACACTAGGACTTTTACTGTTTTTACGTTTTCATTATTATTGCTTTTCATTCACATGTTAGTTTATGCATCATATTCCGCCTAAAACCAAACCACCTACAACTAAAATGCATGAAAATTGACTCATATAGGTTGTATGTTAGTTTTCATGGACATACAGATGTCATAGTCTTTTTAAGCCATCATCTTTGTTTATTCATTCTCGCATGCTAGATATTCGTTCACTTAAAATGAATTAAAATAAAGTTGATAGGATCTTCCTCTAAAATGGAAATTGAGATTAGTCTTTATAAGGGCAAACAACTATGAATCCCTTCTTCGTCGGTAGGCATAATATGACCCCTTCTACGTTGGGTAAGTAGTTGTGTTGACTTAGTTAACCTCAACATCATAGTCCGAAGAGTTTCTCGTGATTATGATGGACTAAAGATAAAATTTACAGAAATTTATCGACCAAGAATTCTAACGGTAGAATTAGCTAAAATGTTAGCTTATCAATTTACAGAGAATTGAGTCTTGGGATCATTTATATAATTCTTGAGGGAGGTCAATTGTATAAATGTTTTGAGTCTTCGCGTTATGACAGTAGTTCATTAGACTTAAAAATATAAACGATGCACATGCTTATTATTTTTATTCTTCTTCTCGCAGATGTAGAACACGGTTATTTTTCATAATCTTTATTACAACGAAATGGCTGGAAATAACGCAATCCCAATGCCTAGTGCCACACTTGATCGCGCGTCTGGTGAAAGTATTCATGGACCGGATGAATCGATTCACACGTCGAAAAATGATGGGTCCAACTTTGCGGACTCGGGAGGCGGCACTACGGAATCTTGCCATTGCTTGACGGTAAGCTCAAGTACTTAATCGAGCCAATACCGGTCAACCAGGCCCCAATGCGAGAGTCAGTCAACGAGTCACTCGCTTATAGTGACTTCGTTATGGAAGCGGGTGTGATAAAGAACGTACTCATCTTTGCAATGGAAACCAATTTGCAGAGACGCTTCATTGCCCAAAGTGCAAACAAGATTTTCACTACGCTCACTAACGAGTTCTCAAAAGCACCGAGAATCGTTACATATGAGCATACCTGTCGCTTCTTTGATGCGAAACTCCAGAAGGGCAACCGGTTAGCCCGCACATTCTTCACATGATTGAGACTGTCGAGAAGCTGGAGGCACTGAATTGTAAAATCAGTGAGAGCATTGTCATTGACCGAGTGCTTCATTCTCTTCACGATGGTTTTACCCTTTTCAGGGCAAACTATTACATGAATGACTTGAAAAATAGTCCTCATGAGCTACACTCCCTTCTCGTACAGACCGAGAAGGATATGAAATTGAGTGGGAGCATGAAGCAGGATGTTCTCACGATTCACAACAAGGGTAAAGGTAAGGGTAAGGCTCATGGCGACCTAGCTGTAGGTAAGCCAAAGTTCAAGAAGCCAGGAAACGGTAAGAGTGCGCCTGGTGAGACTAGTGGCTCACAGGGCAAGGCAAAGAGCAAGGGCGGTGACATAGAGTACCACCATTGTCACAAGACTGAACATTGAGGAGGAACTGTCCCGTCTACCGTGAGGACATCAAAGCAGGCCGCGTTGTTCCTGTTGGTATGTCATCTTATATTCATATGATTGAGATTAACCATGCAAGTTTCGGAACTTGGGTACTTGATACTGGTTGTGGTTCTCATCTGTGTAATCATTTGCAGGGCCTAAAGAACATCATACCTCTCGAAAAAGGTGATGTGGACTGCGAGTCGAAATGGAGCACGAGTTCTTCTTGTCTCGAAGGGAACATATGTAATCCAACTCCCTAGTGGTTTTGAGTTATTTTTAAATAACTGTTACTATGTACCCAGTTTGTCTAAGAACATTATTTCTATTTCCGTACTTGCTAAAGACGGTTTTGCATTTTCAATAAAGGATAATAGCTGTATTTTCTCTTTCAATGAAATGATTTATGGCAAAGCAGTTTCCATGAATGGAATTTATATCTTAGACCAAACCACAGAAGTATTACACGTGAATAATAAAAAAATAAAGGTTGGTGACAAAGATCAAACCTATCTATGGCATTGTCGAATGGGACACATAAATGAGAAACGCGTGAAGAAACTCGTCGATAATGGGACTATTCCCGCATTCGATTTTTCTACATATGGCACGTGTGAATCATGTCTTATTGGCAAGATGACTCGAATCTCCTTCAAAGGTGTTAGAATGCGCTAGTGACCTATTAGGACTCATACATACCGATGTTTGTGGACCTATGTCAATTACCGCTAGAGATGGCTATAGATATTTTATCACTTTCACGGACGATTTGAGTAGATACGGATATGTCTACTTAATGAAGCATAAAAGTGAGTCCTTTGAGAAATTCAAGGAATACCGAGCAGTCAGAACCAACTGGGTAGAAAGGTTAAAGCACTCCGTTCGGATCGGGGTGGCGAATATCTTTCAAATGAGTTTGATCAACACCCGAAAGACTCGTGGAATCGTTTTGCGATTAACTCCACTTGGAACACCTCAATTGAATGGTGTGTCCGAGCGGAGAAATCGAACCTTACTTGATATGGTTCGATCCATGATGAGTCACACGAGAGTGCCGATTCATTATGGGGTTATGCTCTTTGTCACTTGCTCTTATACTTAACCGAAGTCCGACTAAAGTCACGACAAGACTCCATATGAAATGTGGAAGGGAACGGTCCCTAACTTATCCTTTATTCGGGTTTGGGGCTGCGAGGCTTATGTCAAGTGGAGACACGAGGATAAGCTCGGCCCGCGATCGGTCAAGACATACTTTATAGGTTATCCAAAAGGAACATTTGGTCATTACTTTTATTCGCCTACCGAACATCGAGTTTTTGTTGCGGCTAGTGCGACGTTCTTAGAGAAAGAATTTCTCGAGAACAAGACGAGTAATAGAACCTTCGAGCTGCCGGAGATTCCAGAACCAACAACCGAGGAACAGATGGAGGAAGTTGTTCCTCTAACTGATGATACGGTTAATATTCCTGAGGAACCTAGGAGGTCGGGTAGAGTCTCTCATCCTCCGGACAGATACATTGGTATGGCCGAGGAGAATGACGTTTTACTCCTAGAGAGTAATGAACCCGTTACCTATAAAGGTGTTGTGACCTGTTCCGACTCAAAGCTATGGCTCGAAGCCATGCAATCCGAGATGGACTCCATGTATGAGAATGACGTATGGGATCTAGTTGATTTACCTAATAAGGTAAAACCTCTACAGTGCAAATGGCTTTACTAGATAAAGCGTTCTGTAGACGCGCAACCAGATACCTATAAGGCACGACTTGTGGCAAAAGGTTTCACTCAAGTGCACGGATTGCACTATAATGAGATTTTTGCACCTGTAGTCATGCTACGTTCCATTCGGATAATCTTAGCGATAGCCGCATTTCATGATTATGAAATTTGGCAAATGGATGTGAAAACCGCCTTCTTAAACGGTTATTTGGAGGAAGAGTTGTACATGGTGCAACCCGAAGGTTTCATAGATCCTGAACATCCTAAGAAAGTATGCAAGCTTAAGCGCTCCATTTATGGACTTAAGCAAGCTTCTCGGAGTTGGAATCATCGTTTCGACCACGTGATAAAAGAGTATGGTTTCACTCGATCGGTCGAAGAACCATGCTTATATATCAAGTCGAGTGGGAGCAAGATTGTATTCTTGATATTGTATGTCGATGACATACTCTTGATTGGGAATGATATTCCTCTCCTATCTTCGGTTAAAGAATGGTTGAAGAACCATTTTCAGATGAAAGATCTGGGTGAGGCACAGCGCATTTTGGGAATCCGTATCTACCGAGATAGATCACGACGGACGTTATCAGTTAGTCAGGAGTCTTATTTGGATAAGATTCTTGAGAAGTTCAGCATGACCAACTCCAAGAAGGGGAACCTTCCAATGACGACTGGGATGCAGTTGATCAAGTCTCAAGTCCCCCACGACGCCTGAAGGGATTGAGCGCATGAGTCGTGTTCCTTATGCATCTGCAATAGGATCGATCATGTATGCCATGATATGCACACGTCCAGACGTGGCACATGCATTGAGTATGACGAGTCGGTACCAAAAGAATCCAGGTACCTACGGAGGACTAAGGATTGGGTATTGACTTATGGAGGAGATACTAAGTTATGCGCAACTGGTTACGCAGATGCTAGCTTCCAAACCGATCTCAGTCCGGTTCGTCTTCACTCTTAGTGTGTTGTAGCAGATTCTACTACTGAATCGTTGAATTATGATAAGCATGTAGGGCACGTCATTTCCATGGGAATTAAACGCGTTCCTGAGTTGTAGTACTTGATTATGGATTTGATACATTATCTTTTTCATATACTATTTATAACTTCATCGTTTTGTTATAATATTTTGTTTTTCATGTGGATTGTATTGACAACATTGAACGCCACAAAGTGAACTGAATTACATTATATTTGTTTTGGTTCGTAATCGCCAATGTGAGCTGATAACTCCGGCTATTATATTGTGCAGTCGATTGATGGTGGGTTCAACGAGCCATAAGTCAAATTGGTGATCGATCGATCGAGATGCGAGATTATAACGATACCTCGTAGGACAACTTTTTGTGACAATGTAATGGAGTCCTAAATGTTTAAAAACATTCGGTGCCAGGTCGTGGATAGGACATCCATTGTGTTTCTAGAGTCGATTCTTTTGACTATCGACTGTATCTTGAGATTAAGGCAGTTTTTGGGTGACTTTGGTTTCTTTCTCATGGTCTGCCGTAACTGAAGGCTAAGTAGATTTTTTCTGGTCATTTCATACTGTGCTTACATCTGCAGGATTCGAGTTGAAGAAAATATCCAACCCTTATTAGGTATAGTTATTTCTCAGGGCCACTCGAGGAGTTGTAACTGAAATGCATGGCCATGCTCGAATGTTGATTCGTTTATCAGTTAAGTTACTCTCTAGTCGGGGAAACCACTCTTGATATTGATCGCTTGTAAATACAACCTTTGTGAATGCGGATTTGCAAATTGTTTTACATTGAGTGGGAGAAATTTTAGGATATGAGAATCGGTTATCGCACATACACTTGTGAGGACAAGTAGGAGTTTGTTGGAGCTTGTGTCCTCCACAAATTAGTGTGATAACATTTGTAAATCTCTTACAGGTTCACAAGGGTATACTTCGTATATTTAATCAGTTGATTAACATTTACCTAATAACGGTTGGCTTGCTAGAAAGTTTGACGTTATTATCATACAGATGGCGGTGATCAACTGGTCCCTAAAGGTCACACCTATAGGATGTGTTTGAGAGATGTGGTTATAGAAATATGATCACATTGATGCCTAATATGACTAAACAGTTAGTCAATGTGTTGATGAGACAATTATTTAATGAAGATTAAATAATATTAGTTGAGACGAATTAACTGTCAATTCGTAAATTGAATATAATAAGTTATATTTAATTAAATGTATGTAATGTTAGCTTGGACGAATTAATCTGTTAATTCGTAATTAAATGTAATCAGTTGTATTTAATATCAACAAGATGAATGTATTATAGTGGTAATAGTGAGGGTACACAAACCAAGAGGTCATGGGTTCGATCCTCACTAGATGACAATTTAACAAATTTTATACATTTTTGGAATAACCAAAAATAAGGAAATTACACTCCTTATTTCGGTTATATGGGCCGAAATTAGGGAAGATTATATCTTCCTAATGGACTCCCATATTTCGGTGAGAATAAGAAGGAAAGGGAGATCATTATTCTACCCTAATTCCTTTTTAACCTAGCCTCCTCTCTCTCATCAGAAAAACACAAAAACAACATAATTTTACAGAAAATTTTAGATCGATTCTAGCATAATCAGAAGGGCAAATCTCATATCGTCTTGAGTGCAACTGATAGGCGAATATCTACTTTGATATTGTTCTTAGGCCATATTTGCTAGGACCGAAGGTTATTTCTGAATCCTTTATTTTGTTTATGTATTTTATTTATGACTAGTGATCGTCTTAATTAAATTCGTTATAATCCTTCAATTTTAAGGGAAGTATACAGATTATTTCCCACATTCCCTTAATAGACAAATTGATTAATTGTATGACGATACAAGTTAATCAATTCCTTAAAATTGAACAATTCATTTGTGAGAGAGAATATTTATATCTTATTGTAATTGAATTAAATAAGATTTATTTTAGTAATTAAAATACTTTATTACTAAAATTGATTATTGTTTGTGAAACAATTGAGATAAGAATGAATGGTTAGTTATAATTACAATATGTTGTGAATTATAATTGTATGACCCATTTTATTTATGTGATCAAGAATCACTAGTCAATTTGTAGTATGTAATTTAATTAATATATAAAAAGATATTTATTTGATAAATATGCATTAAATTAATTAATAACATGTAACATACTACATGTGACATATTGTGTGATAAATGATAAATTGACAAAATAAAATGGTAGTCCATTTTATACATATGGACCGAAATGAAGGGATTGTAGTGGATTATGGATGATATTATTTTATGTGATAAAAATAAATAATCATGCCTATACTAAGTTGCCTTACATACCTACTATATGGAGAAGAACAAAAGTAAAATGAGATGCCATGGTTTGGCATTTAGCCTTCACCCCCACCGATTTCCCCTCCTTATTATTAAGAGAATTTGTTCTATTCTTCATCCATTCATTTTACATGCAATTTTGCTCTTCTCTCCCACTTCTCTCTAAACTAGTTTTAGAAAATCAAAAGATTGTTCATCCAAAATTCTAATAACAATATAAGATTACTAGTGTAGTAATAAGAATATTATTAGAATCAATTTAAGGATACTAGTGTATTAATCTAGTTAATTAATATATTAGTTTAAGGGATTTGTCTTGGGTGCAATCAAAGGAGAATCTCTACATTTGAGATTTTGGAGGATCATCCATTATATTTAAGCTCAAGAACAAATAAGGAAGGTGACCTTATCTGTGCCCAAAGTTTCGAGCCATATAACAATGTAAGGAACATTGTTTTTCTCATTTAATCACTTATTTAGTTATGCATGCACTCGATCTAATGAACTCATATTAATATGTTAATTACTTCACTATTAGAAGAGTCTAATAATAGGTTAATGAACCTAACAATTGGTATCAGAGCATAGGATGTTGCATGCATAATCGATTTATAGTTTTTTCGAGTTATTAGTAACTTAATTAAAACTAAAAAATTTTGATTTATTTGATAAAGTCACGAAATCATGATGCATGTTGTATATTCTGGTCCTAAAATATTTTTAGGTCATGTTTATGATTTATGGTATTTTATTGCTCATTTTAATGATTTTTAGTTATTTTATTACATTTTTATGACTAAAATGGAAATTAAAATGCTAAAAATAGGTAAACTAAGTCCCTGACCTTGAAATTTTTATATGACCTCACATGCATTTTTTACTTATTGTATGTAAAATTTCGTTTTAATGTGATTAATATTGCATGGTTTATGATTTTTATGAGATAAAAATGGATTAAATGGAGGTAAAATGGTTAAATATAGTTATTCTTCGAAATAGGCCATGAAATTTTAATATATTGTCACATGCATGTTTTACTCACTGTGTGTAAAATTTTAAATGAACTTGATTTATTTTGCATGATTTATGAATTTTTAGTATAAAAATGGCATAATAGTGACTATTTTAGCATAAATAGCTAAAACGAATTACATGGCATGAGAAAATTATTTTAGGTTGAATTTATATCCCACTTATCAGATATAAAGTTGTAAAATTGATTGGATTAATTTTTGTATACTTTAGATGTTTTATTTGATAAAACCGATAAATCGCAACTATATTTTTCTCGAAATAAATTCGAAAATTTTAACCATGATTTTTGACATTATGAGTGTCATGGATATATTCCAGAATGTTCAAAAATTTAAAATTCAAATTTTGAAATTGTTATAATTTAATTTGAATTTATTTCATAAATGTTATGATTTTAAGGTCAAGAATGAGCATAAAATCAAATCAAGTTGAATTATTGTCAAAAATTGAGTGATAACTAATTTTTGAGACCTAAGAGTGTTAGGATAATTAACTTAAGCTTAAATTTGATTTTAAGTGTTGATTTGTGATTTTAATACGTTATTATCACGCATTTCCATAAAACCGGGTTATATAATCGATATAAGTTAAATAGGGCGAGTTGGCACATAATTTGGCATGATAAATACATATTATAATGCTGCATATTTCATTGTTGAATGTTATATTTTATTTATATAATTTTGAATTATGTAATTTTATGGCCTTAGTTTTAATCGATATTACCCGTAATCAAAGGGAATATTGATTCCGTTGTAATTTAATGTGATCTCATATCACTTTTATTTTACTAGTTTTTCATTTTACAAATGTATAATAGGAATAGCTATGTATTATTATTATTATTTGTAACTCTGGAGTTTCTTCAAGACGGTGCCATTCGGAAAGGCGTTCCGACGAGACGGTGTTCTTGGGAAGCGTGCCACTTGAAGATTCAAGGGACCAAAGGAGTTGGTTTCCGAATATGTAATAGATTATTTGATTTTATATTTTTAGGAAGGTCATACTAGGGATTTATTGTTGTTTTGCATTTCTTTTAATATGTTGCATGCATTGCCAAATCGCCATAAAGACACATGCATATCATATCGAGTCCTCGACCGTGTCAATTATAATTATCATGAATTCGACTTTTAGTTCACTTAAAATTGATAGATAATAAATTCACAAGACCTTTACTTTTAAAAGATTGAGACTTAGCCTTACCAAATAGTAGGAGCTCATGAGTCTAAATTTCATAAGGGGTACAATATGATTTTTTGGGGTGCTTCTATTGACGTTGGATAAGTGGGGTAATAAGTAGTTATTACACTTCGAAAGTTTGGTTGATCTCAACGAAGGTATTTGCGACCGTAGCCGCAAAAGTTTTGGGCTAAAGATGAACTTAATGTAAAATCATCGACCGAGAGTTCTAATTGTAAAATCAGTTAAAAGAGTTATCCCACCAAAGTTATATTAGTAAAAGATGTAGAGGGCCCGTAGGCTCACATCCAAGTTAATATGAATTTTGGATCTCGGAATCATTTATTATAGTTGGGTAAAGGTCACTATATAAATGCTAAAACTTGCTTTAAAATATTTACAAGTTTTAAGACGATGAATGTTTATAATTCCTTCATTTTCTATTTTGTAGTCAATTTGATTAGTTTGCAATATCGACTCCAATTACATCTGCATCAACTAGCACAACGATCCACCACTCCCCAATGCCTCTTGGCTCCGATCCTTTATGGATCGTTGCAAACTTGAAAAGAATGGTTCAAATTTTGCCGATTGGGATGCGCAACTCCGTTTGGCCGCGGAAGGTGACGACAAGCTTCGTTACTTTACCGAAGCCGCTCCCACCGCACCTACTACTAGGTCAACCTCTGCCGCAAGGGAAGCCTATAAGGCCTACCTAAAAGAGTTGGCCGTAATCAAGAATGTCTTGATTTTCTCTATGGAACCTGATCTCCAAAGGAGTGCTATCAAAATGAGCACGGCCTATGAGATCTGTGACCATGTTTTCGCAAGCTCCAAGGATTATCCAATGTGAGGCGGCCTCCGCATTTTTCGAGATCAACATAAAAGAGGGCCAAAAGGTTAGCCCTCATGTGCTCAAATTGATTGAGCTTGTTGAGACTCTTAAGACCCAAGGGGTCAATATTCCCGAGCAACTCGTCATAGATCGAGTTCTACATTCCTTGAACAAGGTGAAGGCATATGTGCAGTTTAGGGTAAACTACAATATGCAAAATATGAAGACTTCTCTCCACGAATTGCACAAATTGATTGTGCAAGCTGAGAGGGATATGAGTCTTGATGTGAGTTCAACTAAGGATGTGCTTACCATAAACAACAAAAGCAAAGGGAAATTCAAGAGGAGTACTAGTAAGGGTAAGAAACCCAACAAAGGCAAAGGGAAAGTTATTGGGAATAACTCTTCCAAGCCGAAAAAGGGTGCATCTTCTGAAGATAAGTGCCACTATTGTTGTGGTATGGGTCATTGGAAGCGTAATTGCCCTAAGTATATTGGAGATGTTAAAGTTGGACGTGTGACTCCAGTGGATAATGGATTCTCTAATCTATTTTGTTATTGATAGAAATCTCAACTTTGGTATTTAGATACAAGTTGTGATTCTCACTCTCTTTAAATGTGATATAGGGCATGTGAGTAAGGACAAGGGAAAGGATAAGCAAGCTTAAGGATCATCTTCAACAAGGGATGCTAGTGTAGCCGCCCAGGCGCCCATAGAAGAAAGCCTATGGAAGCTTGGCTTTTTTATTATATTGTCTCTTTTAGTATTGTTGTATTTTGACTTGTTGTTTTTAGAACTTATTTTGATTTCCATGTTGGACATGGAAGTTTGTTTCATTTTCATTTCGTAAACAATGGTTGTATGAATTTTAATGGCTTGGCTTTCAACCCAAGTCATTCGGTTATGGAATTTTTCTTCTTCGTTCTAAAAACTTGTCATTATACATCTTTCATATCATAACATAAATTGTGTTGACTTAATTTAATCATAAAATAATTACAACGATGGGATCATTGTAATTAAGTTCATAAGTCATAAAGCTTTTGTGACTTATGTCACATCTTATTTGATATAAGATTAAATGTTTATAAAGTCAAGAGAGTTAATTGAACTCTAAAATGGGAAATTTGATAAACCAATTGGCTACACCACTTATAAGACTCCATACGAGTTATGGGAGGGCTTAAAACCTCAAGTTTGTATATAACATGGACATAAGTCGGTTTGAGTTATCGAACTCAATTTAGGGAATTTGTAATCCAAAACGGACACGTTATTAAAAATGATTGGTCAACCAAGGAGATACCTGAAATAGAGAGTCTATTTAACAAATGACATGGATCAAGCTCGCATATTACATGAATCAAGCTGCCATGATAGAGCTGGTCTTTTTATGTTCTAACACGTTTAGAGAAACTTCAATTACTTCACCATACATGTTTGTAACTCACAAAGCTATCTCTTAAGAAAATAGATGTATTTCTAAGAGATAGAGTGGGAGTAGATCGTCACAAAACGTGTCTTATAGTTAATGTGTTACTTTTTGAAAGTAATGGAACTATAGTTTATTAAGATAGAGTGGGAGTAAAGCACGCATGTCTTATTGTTAATATCTTACTTTTCAAAAGTAATGGTATTATGACCTTGTACCAAATCGACTATGTGGCATACAAGCCATTGCATAACAATCCAAAAATTGTCACTCAAGAGTAAATTTACCTTAAAGTGATGGTCTCCTTAAAGTGAATAGAGCTTTAGAGTACCTAAGTGCATAGATTGACATGAAGATGTTAATCAAGATAAATCATGTTAGGAATTGCCACTTTTCATTTTGTTGAAGAATGGCATATGATATTGAAAATTCGCTTTTCTAAAATGGGAATTTAGAGAAAGATGTGTATGGAACACAAAACCTTAGATAAAGATCTAAGAATCCTAACATATTATGCAAAGCTTTCTTAAGTGATCCTAGAATGGTCTTAAGCAAGCATCAAAGGATTATACTTTTCGTTCATGTGATAATTGAGAATGTTTTCATTCACATTGTTGATGAATCATATTTATACATGAAGTTAAGTGGGAGCCAGAATTATTTTTCCATGTCTTATATGTTGATACCTATTACTTATTGAGAATAATGTACCAATGCTCTCTTCTGTGAAAGAGTGATTGGGAAACTAGGAAAAGGTGCGATGTATTTTAGATTTCCAAATCTATGTGAGAGAATATTGCCATAGAGTTGAGAGTCTTATGATGATAAGATCTTTCATATCTGTTTAACATCAACAAGGTTAAGTAGGTTATTCATGTTGATGAAAGTGGAATTGCTATGATAGAGTCATAGTCATTCACTGAACCTAATAAGTTGTTGATCATATGAAATCGATTGCTAATGTTTCCGCCATTATAACGATTATGCCATCAAATGCACATGCCATGATGAATCATATGCTTAGAGCATAATAATCAATAACAAGTTAATTCGAATGATGGTCTTGTGAAAGCCTTAAAGAACATCCTTGAGATTCTTGAGAATAATTGAGGATTCGTTCATATGTTTGGATGATATACTGAGTTGTGTGTTAAAGGGTTGCACAAACTTTAGTTTCCAAACCGAAAAGGATTTGTCGAAATCCTAGGCTGTTTTTATTGACTTAGGAGTAAGAGACTAGAGAAGTGTTTTAGTTTCGACCATTGCAAATTTTACAAACAGAATCTAAGTGAATTGTGATAAAATGGTCAACATAGGGAATAAGACTGAATCCCTCTACAAATGATTTTATCACAAGTTATATGATAACAGTGGGAGCATCTTTCAAGCTAAAGAGCCAAGTATAGTAAGAAGACTAAACATATACTAGATAAATTCATGTTATTAGAAATAACATTGAATAGAAGGAAATAGCAATTAATAAAGTTGGAATATATGGTATATCCACTTGCCAAGCTTTTATTGCATTTCAACTAGTGTAAAAGGTACACTATAGATTATAAGATATGAAGTAGTAATAGTGTATTGACTATTCATATATGATAATCGCATTTATCGTTTGAGTTTTATTAAACTCATCCATTACTTTGTTAAATCCAAATGGGTTGTTGAGACAAATTGAACCCCATTGAAGTAAACTAGATTGACATAGTATTCGCCCCTAGTTACTTAAAGGAGGTGACGTCTCAAAGTAACTAGAGTGTGATGCTATTGATGGCAAGTTCAAGTGTCATAGAGTCATAAGGGATGACTAGTCGATCATATAGGCAGACTGTATGGGATACTCTATCGGGCAGTGACCGCTTATAGTGTTCTGATAATTCATAAAGCCTGTCGTGGCAAGAGCTACTATAGTATTCTTATGAGTCAATTCTTTTGACTAGAGACTATTCGCCCAAGTTGGCACAAATTTCTGAATGGCTTTAATTTATTCTCTACGACTGTCGTAACTGAGGTCAAATGAGTGTATTTTGGTTCATGATGAACTGTGGCTATACGAAGGGAATAGTACGATAGGAATTGTCCACCCCCTTGTTAGGGTTGTTTGAAATCTCAGGGACACTCGAGGAGCAGTGAACTGAAAATGTGTGGCCACACTCGAAAGGTATCTATGTAGATAATTCCGATCAGACAGTCACTCTCCAGATCGAGGAAACCACTCAAGATATGATCAAATGCAAGTACGACCTGCGAGATACCTTGCATTGACTGGGATATTGTAATAGGACAAAAGAATTGGTGACGCACACTTGTCTCAGACAAGTGGGAGATTGTTGGAGTATGTGTCCTCAACAATAGTGTGATCACATGTTTAAATATCAAATTAAGAATACGTAAGGGATGATTCATTTATATATCAACTGATCAATATTAATCAGTAATGATTGGCTAACTAGAGTTTGACATTACTGTCGTTTGACGGTGGTGATCAGTTGATCCCTTAAGGTCACACATATAGGACAATTCCCTTAATAGACAAATTGATTAATTGTATGACGATACAAGTTGATCAATTCCTTAAAATTCAGCAATTCATTTGTGAGAGAGAATATTTATATCTTATTGTAATTGGATTAAATAAGATTTATTTTAGTAATTAAAATACTTTATTACTAAAATTGATTATTATTTGTGAAACAATTGAGATAAGAATGAATTGTTAATTATAATTACAATATGTTGTGAATTATAATTGTATGACCCATTTTATTTATGTGATCAAGAATCACTAGTCAATTTGTTGTATGTAATTTAATTAATATATAAAAAGATATTTATTTGATAAATATGCATTAAATTAATTAATAACATGTAACATACTACATGTGACATATTGCGTGACAAATGATAAATTGACAAAATAAAATGGTAGTCCATTTTATACATATGGACCAAATGAAGGGGTTGTAGTGGATTATGGATGATATTATTTTATGTGATAAAAATAAATAATCATGCCTATACTAAGTTGCCTTACATACCTACTATATGGAGAAGAACAAAAGTAAAAGGAGATGCCATGGTTTGGCATTTAGCCTTCACCCCACCGGTTTCCCCTCCTTATTATTAAGAGAATTTGTTCTCTTATTCATCCATTCATTTTACATGCAATTTTGCTCTTCTCTCCCACTTCTCTCTAAACTAGTTTTAGAAAATCAAAAGATTGTTCATCCAAAATTCTAATAACAATATAAGATTACTAGTGTAGTAATAAGAATATTATTAGAATCATTTTAAGGATACTAGTGTATTAATCTAGTTAATTAATATATTAGTTTAAGGGATTTGTCTTGGGTGCAAGCAAAGGAGGATCTCTACATTTGGGATTTTGGAGGATCATCCATTACATTTAAGCTCAAGAACAAATAAGGAAGGTGACCTTATTTGTGCCCAAATTTTCGAGCCATATAACAATGTAAGGAACATTGTTTTTCTCATTTAATCACTTATGCATGCACTAGATCTAATGAACTCACATTAATATGTTAATTACTTCACTATTAGAAGAGTCTAATAATAGGTTAATGAACCTAACAAAGTTGTTGAGAATGCCCTTTTGGATTGTTTTTTCTATAATTCAGATATCACCAAGAGCCAAGGTCAAGGCCTCAATTAACACATCTCGTCCTTATGCTCCCAGCCAAAGAAGAACATCAGCTAAGGAAGCAACCTGTCATTATCACCTGCAACTTCTTTTGCTTTATTTCAGCTTGCTTTTAAATCATTTTGTGATCATTTGTAAAATATTTCCTGTGGGTTAATATCCGTATACTACCCTTTAATTGCAGGACTATAACGTAAATTTAAACATGCAATTTATAGTCATAAAACGAAAAACATAATGAAATGATTAATGTATAGAAATCAACCTCGGGTCCTTTGATGCACGGCGTAAAGAACAGAAATCAAACCAGATTCCCTCCTAATTGTTGCACCCAAGACCTTGTCCGAGATATGCCCTTGTGCTAGACGATGTTCTCCGATTGCCTTGCAATATTGGGAGAACTGATGTGAGTTTTCTTGAGATGTGAGATCTCGGTTTCTACAGAGAAGAATGCTCTTCGAAAACCTAATTATTTTTTACTAATGATGATTAGGTCAGAAGGGAGGAGAAGCTCTCCCTTTTGATCCCTCTCACTCGGCAAAACCGAGACCCACACAAGGGAAGTGGGCTTCCACTTCCTCTTGGTTTTAACTCGTGGTCCGGTTCATTAAATGACTAAATGTATATGACACGGTTTTTATAAATCGTCATCGGTTATCGGCTATTAAAACATCAACTAATAACACGGGTTAGTTGAAGTATTAATACATGTCCGACAAAGACGATATTGTATAATTATATTCAATATACATTAATTAAATATAAATCGTTTATATTTAATTTCTACGAATTAACTTGGTTAATTCGCCTTAGCCATGATATTTAATCCGTATTAAATATAATATCTCAACATCACATTTTGACTAATTACTAGTCAAATAACTCGGACTAACTGGTTAGTCAAATTTGGCATCTACATGACTGTATTTTCATACGGTCACATCTCTCGAACGTATCCTATAGGTGTGACTTTTAGGGACCAGTTGATCACCGCCATCCGTATGACAATAACGTCAAACTTATCTAGCAAGCCAACCGTTATTGATAAACGTGGATCAATTGATAATAATACCAAAGTATGCCCTTTGATCCTTTTAGAGGTTTATAAGTCCTTGCACTAATCATTAAGGACACCAACCCCAACAAGCTCCCACTTGTCCGCACAAGTGCATGTGCAATGACGTTATCCGCACTAACTGGAGGACACCAGCTCAACAAACTCCCACTTGTCCGTACAAGTGTATGTGCGATAACCGATTCTCATATTCATTTAAAATCTCTCCCACTCAATGTAAAACAATTTGCGGATCCGGATCCGCAAAGGTCGTATTTTACAATCGATCAGTATCAAGAGTGGTTTCCCGACTAGAGAGTAACTTAACTGATAAAACGAATCCGTATTCGAGCATGGCCATGCATTTCGATTCTGACTCCTCGAGTGGCCCCGAGAAATATCGAGTACGATACAGTGAATATTTCCTTCAACTCGAACTCCTTCCGATCTAAGCACGACATGAAATGACCCGAAAAAAAATCTACTTGGCCCCTGTTACGGATGACCGTGAGAAAGAAACCAAAGTCACCCAAAATCTGCCGTAGTCTCAAGAGACAATCGATAGTCAAAAGAATCGACTCTTAGGATCACTATGGAGGTCCTATCCACGGCCAAGGCACGGAATGTTATAAAACATTTAGGACTCCACGTCGATGTCACAATAGTGTCCTACAAAATATCCGTATAAATCGCCTCTGTGATTGGTCAGTCAACCGGTTGACTTATGGCTCGTTGAACCCACCATCAACCAACGTCACAAAATAATTGCCAGTTATCACTCATGTGGGCAATTAAGGAAAAAAAAAAAAAAATATAATGTTCGTTCGATTCACTTTGTGGTGTTCAAAATTTGTCGTACAAAACCACATGAAAAACAAAATATATATATAAAATATCAAAACGATGATGTCGTATAGAGTACAAGAGAGGATGAATCTGATCCATAAAAGAGTACTACAACTTAGGAACACGTTTAATTCCCATGGAATTAACATGCCCTTCATGCTTATCTTGTCGTAATGCTTTAGTGAGAGGATCTGCTATGTTATCATCTGTAGCAATCTTTTCTATCACTACTGTCTTTTGCTCCACGTAATCCCGGATTAGATGAGCTTTCCGTTGTACATGTCTAGACTTGTTGCTAGACTTTGGCTCCTTAGCTTGGAAGATGGCACCACTATTGTCGCAATAGATGGTGATCGGGTCATTCGAACTAGGCACTACAGATAGCCCATGTAAGAATTGACGCATCCATATCGCTTCCTTTGTAGCTTCGACGCGGGCATAGTACTCGGACTCGATCGTAGAATCTCTTTGTGACAGTTTGTTTCGAACTCTTCCACTGACTCAGCGCCATTAAGAGTAAAAACGAATCCAGACCGAGATTTCGAGTCATCTCGATCCGTTTGGAAGCTAGCATCTGCAGAATCCGGTTGCGCATAGCGTTTGAGAGCCTCCATAAGTCAAGGCCCAATCTTTAGTCCTCCGTAGGTACTTAAGAATGTTCTTGACTAACCATGTGAGTCACCTGGATGCTGTTGGAATCGACTTGTCATACTCAATGCATATGCCACGTCCGGGCGTGTGCATATCATGGCATACATGATTGATCCTATAGCCGAAGCATAAGGAATCCGTGTCATGCGCTCTTTCTCTTCCTGGTGTCTCTCGGTGCCGAGACTTGCTCAAATGCACCCCTGGAGCCATAGGAAGAAACCCCTTCTTGGAGTTAGTCATCTTTGAATCTCTCTAGGACTTTGTCTATGTAAGACTCTGATCGAGAGATAACATCCGACGTGATCTATCTCGATAGATACGGATGCACTTCTTTGTGCCTCTCCCGGATCTTTTATCCGGAAATGGTTTTTCAACCATACTTTCACCGGTTAAGAGAGGTATGTCATTCCCAATCGTCGAGTATGTCGTCAACATACAATATTAGGAAGACAATCTTGCTCCCACTCGACTTGATATATAGACATGGTTCCTCGACCGATCGAGTAAATCCATTTTATTTAATCACTTGGTCGAAGCGATGATTCCAACTCCTTGATGCTTGCTTAAGTCCATAAATGGAACGCTTAAGCTTGCACACTTTCTTAGGATTTTTTGGATCGATGAAACCTTCGGGTTGTACCATGTACAACTCTTCCTCCAAAAAGCCGTTTAAGAAGGCGGTTTTCACGTCCATTTGCCAAATTTCATAGTCATGAAAAGCGGCAATCGCTAAGATAATCCGAATGGAACGCAAAGATGACTACGGTGCGAAAATTTCATCGTAGTGCAAACCTGGCACTTGGGTGAAACCTTTAGCAACTAGTCGTGCTTTATAGATATCTTGTTGACCTTCCCCAGAATGCTTTATCTTGTAAAGCCATTTGCATTGAAGGGGACGAACCTTAGCCGGTAAGTCAACAAGATCCCATACGTTGTTCTCATACATGGAGTCCATCTCGGATTGCATGGCCTCAAGCCATAGCTTTGAGTCGAAACTAGTCATGGCACCTTTATAGGTTGCGGGTTCACTACTCGTTAAGAGTAGAACGTCATCTATGTCATGTTCCTCGACCATACCAATGTATCTGTCCGGAGGAATAGAGACTCTTCCCGACCTTCTAGGTTCCTCGGGAATGTTCACATGCAACCGGGATTGAAGGAATAGGTTCCTCCAATGGTTGCTCGGTGTTTGGTTCTGGAATCTCCGACAGGTCGAAGGTTCTATCACTCTTTGCATTCTCGAGAAATTCCTTCTCTAAGAATGTCGCACTAGCCGCAACAAAAACGCGTTGTTCGGTTGGCGAATAGAAGTAATGACCACGTGTTCCTTTAGGATAACCTATAAAGTATGTCTTGACCGATCGCGGGCCGAGCTTATCTTCGTGTCTCCACTTGACATAAGCCTCGCACCCCCAAACCCGTATAAAGGACAAGTTAGGGACCGTTCCCTTCCATAGTTCATATGGAGTCTTGTCAACAGACTTTAGACGGACTTGGTTAAGTATTAGAGCGGTGGCGAAGAGCATAACCCCATAACGAATCAGGTAAAACCGTGTGACTCATCATGGATCGAACCATATCAAGTAGTGTTCGATTTCTCCGTTCGGACACACCATTCAATTGAGGTGTTCCAGGTGGAGTTAATTGTAAGGCAATCCCACAATCTTTGAGGTGTTGATCAAACTCGTGAGAAAGATACTCGCCACCACGATCCGAACGTAGTGTTTTAATCTTTCTACCTAATAGGTTCTGTACCCTATTTTGGTATTCCTTGAATTTCTCAAAGGATTCACTTTTGTGCTTCATTAAGTAGACATAGCCATATCTACTCAAATCGTCCGTGAAAGTGATGAAATACCTATAGCCTTCTCGTGCGGTGATTGACATAGGGCCACATACATCCGTGTGTATGAGTCCTAATAGGTCATTAGCGCGCATTCCAACACCTTTGAAGGAAATACGAGTCATCTTACCGATGAGACATGATTCACACGTGCCAAATGATTGAAAATCAAAGGCCGAGATAGCTCCATGTTTGATGAGTCATTTAACGCGTTTCTCATTAATGTGTCCCATACGGCAGTGCCATAGATATGTTTGATCTTTGTCACCAACCTTTAACCTTTTATTCATTACGTGTAATATTTCCGTGGTCGATCTAAAACATAAATTCCGTTCATGGAGACGCCTTGTCAGAAATCATATCGTGTAATGAGAAAATGCAAGAATTATTTTCTATTACAAATGAAAAACCAAGTTTATCAAGTGCGAAAACCGAAATAATGTTTTTCGAAAGACTAGGAACATAATAACAGTCATATAATGACAACTCAAATCCGCTAGGAAGCTGGATCACATATGTCCCCTTTGAGATGGCGCCACTCTTGCTCCATTCCCAACACGCAGTCCACCTCACCCTTTACGAGGGGTTCGATGTTTCGGAGCCTCTGCACATGATTACACAGATGAGAACCACAACCGGTATCAAGTACCCAAGTTCCGTAACTTGCGTGGTTAATCTCAATCATATGAATAAAAGTAGAAGAAGAGGAAGACATACCAACAGGTTTAACACGACCCGCCTTTAAGTCCTCATGATAAACAGGACATGTGCGTCTCCAATGCCCAGTCTTGTGGCAATGATGGCATTCCATGTTTTCATTCTTGCTCTTTGTCACGCTTGATGAGGTGCTCGACTCACCAGGCCCACTCTTACCCGAACCCGACTTCTTGAACTTCGCCTTACCTCTGCTAGGTTTGCACGAGCTTTGCCCTTACCTTTCCCTTTATTCGACACAACGAGAACATCTTGTTTCATGCTCCCACTGAACTTCATGTCCTTCTCGGTGCATACGAGGAGGGAGTGCGATTCATGCGGAGTTTTCTTCAAATCATTCATATAGTAATTCGCTCTAAATTGCGAATAACCATCGTGGAGTGAATGAAGAATACGGTCGATAACAATATTCTCGCTGATGTTTACGATTAAAGGTCTCCGGTTTCTCGACATTCTCAATCATGCTTTGAGAATGTGTGGGCTAACCGTTGGCCCTTCTTCGGAGTCTCGCATCAAAGAAGCGAGTGGTATGCTCATAGGTCACGATTCTCGGTGCTTTCGAGAATTCCTTAGTGAGCGTGGTGAAAATCTTGTTTGCACCATGGGCTATGAAGCGTTTCCGCAAATTGGGTTCCATTGCAAAAATGAGTACGTTTTTAATCGCACCCGCTTCCATACGAAATCATTAAACTTGGTGACTTCAGCTCTAGCTCGTGGGACCTGGGTTTGCCGGGATGGGCTCCAAGAGATATTTGAGCTTCCGTCGGCGGCGGCAGATTCCGTAATGCCGCCTCCCGGTCCGCGAGTTGGATCCATCATTCTTGATCGAGTAGACCGATTCATCCGATTCATGAAGATCCGAAGCCAGGACTCACGGTCCAATGTGGCACTTGGCATTGGGTTATCACTTGAACCAGCCATTTGTTGTTTAGCGATTTAAAATCGTGATCTACACTTTGAAAAAGAAAGAAAAACAAAACGAAATAAGCAACTCATCGAGGTGATTTAAGTCTATTTTAAAATTCATTTTAAACATGTAGACTCTCGCACTTGCATAATTGATCTCCCTCAAGAAAGATACAAGTGATCCCAAGACTCAATTTCTGTAAATTGATAAGCCAACTGTTTAGCTAATTCTTCCGGAAGAACTCTTGGTCGACAGATTTCCGTAAATCCTATCTATAGTCCACCATAGTCACAGGATCGTACGAGTGACCATAGTGTTGAGATAAAATAGGTCAATCGGTTCCAACTTACCCGACGTAGAAGGGGTCATATTATGCCTACCGACGAAGAAGGGACTCATTGGAGTTTGACCTATAAAGACCGTTCTCAATTTTGGTTTATACGAGGAAGATCCCATCAACAAAATTATAATTCATTTTAAGTGAACGAATAACTAGCGTCTGTCGTGAATGAATTTATTTGGATGATGGCTTTAAAACGTGTGACATAAGAATGTCAATGAAAACTAACTCGTGATCTCTATATGTGTCAGTTTTCATGCAATTATTGGGTGGTTTGGTTTTTAGGCGGAATATGATGCATATTATCGTTGCGAAAAATAAATAAAAGAATGCAATACGTAAATAAAATCCTAGTGTGGCCTATCCTAATAAAAAGAACAAAATACAACTTTGGAATCCACCGTTGGACCCAAGAAGCTTGTCTTGTTGTTCCATCTTAATCCATGTAGCGGGAGTGAGCAACTGGTCTCCGTCTTTGGTCTTCTCAAAAATTACAATTAAAATTACAAAAATAAACCTAATTACATTCTAATAAAAACTGTAATTACAAGTGAAAAAACCAAAACGGAGATACAAGATCTCAAAATACAACCAAGACCGTGTTCCATCATTACGGTAACACGTTCTACTAAGGCCACACTAAGTTACAACCGTTTGCAAAATAATTAAATACGTAATTAAAAGGCATTCAAAACATTCAAAATATAAACAAGTACGATAAAATAAAATGCATCAACTAAAAATTAAATTTATTCGTGACATAATTCCGTAATTATGTTAAATTTATCCAAACCACCTTTTAATGATTAAAATTCATGTGATAAAACCGCTTCTATCAATTTAATTTTAATCAAATACAGTCCGTTACTTTAAATACGCTTTAAAATAACTTAATGGTACGTGGTGAACCGTTTCACAATCATAGCGAGTGTACTATATCCGTATAAAGTACATATTATAGCCAAAAGAAAATTTAAAGCAAAAGGAATAAATTTTCAAAGTCATTAAAACAAAATCCTCGATCCAGGGACACAAAAGCTCGATCGAGGAACACACAGGCTCGATCGATCAACGCAAGTCGATCGAGAGGATTGCCAAACAGAAGGTGCTCGATCGACTAAACTGGTGGTCGATCGAGTACTTTTATCAACAAAGTCGCTTTCGATCGAAATCACGAGGACAACTCGATCGAGCGGTTTTAAAGGGGTCGATCGAGTACAACGGGGACTCGATCGAACAAAACCAAGACGAAAATAGCACTCGATCGAGTAGAAATATGCTCGATCGAATGCAAACATGGCAGAAAACTTCAAAACCCTCGTGAAAACAGTTTGACAAAACAAAATCAATTGCAATTTTGATCAAAAACGCATCAAAACAAGTTAACAATTGACAAAACTTGACATATTGTTATAATCTCCGTATAAAATAACAACATGCATAAAACAAATTGATAAACAAGATGAATGAACCGTGTAAGACATGTCACGGTATCAAAAAAAACTTTAGCCGTGTAAACTGGACACGGTTTTGAGACAAAGAAAAACGCAAAGAACACAAAAAAAATTTTTCGTGATTAAAAACCTGCGCCACACGGTTTAAAGCAAAAACGCAACATCCGTGTATACAAGGCACGGATTTCGAGACAAACATAACCGTTTCAAAATCGTTTTATGAAAAACACATAGAAAAATTTACGTGGCCTCGCTCTGATACCACTTGTGGGTTAATATCCGTATACTACCCTTTAATTGCAGGACTATAACGTAAATTTAAACATGCAATTTATAGTCATAAAACGAAAAACATAATGAAATGATTAATGTATAGAAATCAACCTCGGGTCCTTTGATGCACGGCGTAAAGAACAAAATCAAACCAGATTCCCTCCTAATTGTTGCACCCAAGACCTTGTCCGAGATATGCCCTTGTGCTAGACGATGTTCTCCGATTGCCTTGCAATATTGGGAGAACGATGTGAGTTTTCTTGAGATGTGAGATCTCGGTTTCTCTGAGAGAAGAATGCTCTTCGAAAACCTAATTATTTTTTACTAATGATGATTAGGTCAGAAGGGAGGAGAAGCTCTCCCTTTTGATCCCTCTCACTCGGCAAAACCGAGACCCACACAAGGGAAGTGGGCTTCCACTTCCTCTTGGTTTTAACTCGTGGTCCTTCATTAAATGACTAAATGTATATGACGCGGTTTTTATAAATCGTCATCGGTTATCGGCTATTAAAACATCAACTAATAACACTGGTTAGTTGAAGTATTAATACATGTCCGAAAAAGACGATATTGTATAATTATATTCAATATACATTAATTAAATATAAATCGTTTATATTTAATTTTACGAATTAATCAGTTAATTCGCCTTAGCCCATGATATTTAATCCGTATTAAATATAATATCTCAACATCACATTTTGACTAATTACTAGTCAAATAACTCGACTAATCGGTTAGTCAAATTTGGCATCTACATGACAGTATTTTCATACGGTCACGTCTCTCGAACGTGTCCTATAGGTGTGACTTTTAGGGACCAGTTGATCACCGCCATCTGTATGACAATAACGTCAAACTTATCTAGCAAGCCAACCGTTATTGATAAACGTGGATCAACTGATAATAATACCAAAGTATGCCCTTTGATCCTTTTAGAGGTTTATAAGTCCTTGCACTAACTGTTAAGGACACCAACCCCAACATTTCCATCACTTTGTTTGTATCCTAAGAACTAATCATGGCCCTTAGATGAGATTTCTAGGGTTACTTTATAAAAGAACTCCAAGAAGAGGCCTATATAAGGACCTCTACCCCATCTGCATTGAGGCAACTTTTTGACGAATTAAAAACCTGAGAATTCTCTCAAATTTGAACCTCTTTAACTTGTGCTTAGTCTGTAGTTAAGAGTCAGGCCTGTTAATATCTGTTCTTAGACTGTAGATGTTGAAAAAAGTCTGTTAGTGAAGTATATTCAATCATGTGCTCAGACTGTGGGTTGTTTAGCTTTGCCGTTGGCTTTAAGTTGGATTTTATCTGTGTTTGCCTATGATATTTCCCGATTTGAGTCGTCCAAATTGTTAACTTGCTTCCTTATGAATGTTCTGTGGGATTTGAGTTGATAATTATATCATTTGATCCTTGTTCAAATTCAAATACCAGTCATCTGTCAATTTGCGAGAGTTCATATGTCAGTCAGTCTTTAGCAATTTAATTAAAATACTTAGATTGTCTCTAAAATCTTGAAAATTTACGCAGAGTTAGTTTACTCATTGAAGTGATTTGTCACCAAGCTTCATTAATTTAGGAGGTCATTTGTTATTTTATTCAAATTTATAAACTTTGTTGCATTCAGGAAACTGTGTCTGAGTATGTCAAGTCCTTGGGTTATACACTACATTCTACTCCCCAAAATTTCACATCAAGCCCAAATAATTTCATCCATATTGGTATCCGTTTAATATCATGTTTCACCAATTGAGTCTGACGATTTCATTCATTGACTATAACCGGTTTATTGTCGAAGAGTAGATGACCATTATTAAGAACAAATTGTTGTTGGTCCTTTGTTTTGAAACGTACCAGGAAAATACCGTTTGGCATGAACGGAATTTTGTCAATCCCCTGAGCATGCCACACCCTCTTAACAAACCCAGTGAGAACAGAGCTCGGAGGGTTCGCGCCAAGAACATAACAAAAAACATAAGTAGACTAGAATTGTATCTCACCAACTACATCATCTTTTGTGATCTGAACCATAGGCTCCTATGCCTTTTCTAATTGTTCCTCCTCAGGTTCCTCCTGATCAATTTCTTCATCCTTCAGTATGGATTTTAGGTCTAATTCTAACTCCTGAGACGATAATTGCAGTTGCCTTTGATGCGATTTCTCTTTATTATTGGATCGAAAATTTAAATCAACCTGTTTTTGTGAATTTTTTTGATTAAAGATTGGTGTTTTTTGAGAATATTTTAGTCGATTTTCTGAATCTAGCCATTGCTTGATAAAAAAGCAACCTAAAATCTATGAATTTCTCTTTCTTCATTTCTCTCTCTTCATTGCAAAATTAAAATTAAAATTTGTTTGATTCAATTTATTTATAAAGTATCTTTATATTGTTTACTTTTGTTATTCAATACCTCGGGCAACCGAGATGATAACAACCCTATTTATTTGAGAATGTCTTGCTAAAGGCTCCTGGATAAATGAGAGTGTTACAATTCCCATATACTCGACCGAGTATCCCTCACTCGGTCTAGTACAGACCACACCCCCCCCCCCCCCAAACAAGGTTTGTCTACCTAAATGCGTTCATAGATGGTTCCTCCGCTTCTTCCAGGTCTTCCGCTAGTCCCAACACGTCTCTAAGGTCAAGCAAAAAGGTCGGGTATTAAACTATAAAAATAACGAAAAATGAGAGAAAGAGAGAGGAAGGTATAATTAAAAGAGGGATATTGTAAGAAGTTAACTCAATCATGGAAAGGATTGATGACAAAACTCAAAGACTAAATTGCTTGAATTTGAGAAGAATACGATTGAAGAAGAAGAACAACAAGTGAAGAGAACTCATTCAATCAAGGAGATAATATGTTAGATAAAGTACAAGAAGGGTAAAATCGGAAACAAACATTACAGTTTATGTTTAACATTTGAATTCCGGAATCTAGTCTTTTTCTTCACTGGAACTGTCATTTGGTATTAAGTTATAAGATCTAGGTATTTTGGGTATAAGTTTTAAGAAAAATATTGTTGAGGTATAAGATTTGTAAACTCGTATTAGGTAAGGTGTATGCTATCAATTTACCTAGTAACGTAATAAATAATCAATTATCAAACATAAACTAAAAACATGTAAATATTCAAAAAACATGTCTTTCTCTTTTAATCAATGGTTCACGTATAGCTCAGGTCGATTGATCCGAAATGACCAGAAACAACATACCCGAATTACACATGAAATAATGAAATCCAAAATAACCGGTATGGTCTGACCCAAACTAATCCGAAACCCGACGCGGGCTTGACTGACCCGTTTGTCGGGTTCAGTTCACACAGTTGTGCAGTTATTTGTACAGAGTACATTAGGGATGTCAATCTCACCCGCACCCGCTAAATATCCATCCACCCGATTTAAATGGACGGACGAAAATCTGAAATAAATGGATGACAAATGGATGATGGATGAAGCTAAATCCAACCCGTCAACCATCCGCCACCCGATATTCTTCATTTTTTGGAAAAAAATACTTATTTATATACTCCCTCCGTCCCGATCAATTGTTGTCCTTTTGTTTTGGCACAAAGACCAAGGAAAAAGGAAAAGGCCAATAAGTAAATGACAAGTGGAACAAATTGAATGAGAATGATCAAATTACTCATCAAGTTCATTCTTAAAATAGAAAGAACAACAAATGACTGAGACACCCCAAAATGGAAAAGGACAACAAATGACCGGGACAGAGGGAGTAAAACTTAAGCTACCCAATACTAATCTACTTACTTTTTATATGTTCAAGCAAACATTAAGTTACGAGATTTTTAAAGCACCTAGTCTAATACTAATTTACCTTACATATTTTTGGTTGAAATATAATTTAATACTTTTTTAGGCTTATAAACATAATTAAAATCACCCATTTATCACCCGATCCACCGTTTCATCCGCGGAAGATGGATGGACGGGTGATGGATGATAAGTTTTGTGGATGATGGATGGGTTGGATGAGGTTTTTAATATGATGGATGGATGCGGGTGAAGCTTCACCCGACCCGAACGCCGAACCCGATCCATTGACATCTCTAGAGTACATACACTGATATTGAATTGAAATAAAAATCGAGGCATGGAAATTCAAAAAGCCACGAAAATGATGGTAAGCGGGAAAAGCAATGGAGACAAAGAAATCGAGAGAAGGACAGTGAATTGATTCTCTCTCTTAATCTCTTTGCACATTACTAACACTGTTCAATCATGAGGATCAAGCAAGTAGCCACCAAGTCATCCGCCTCCAAACGCCGTTCATGTTTGCATTTTCATTCTTTTTCTTCATTTCTTCTATTCTTCTTCTTTTTAAACCCTAATTTTGTCTTCATTTTTCCGTCTTCCAGATGCTTCTGCTACTCCTCGTTCCACTCCCGAACAACCCGTATTTTTCTGCTCATTCCTTTGTTGTTGTTGTTTGTTTGTTGAAATTGCTTTGATTATTGGTTTTATTCCTACATTTTCAGTCAACCTCTACTGGAAAGCGTAAAAGAGGTCAAAAGACTGCATCTGCTCCTGATGCCAATGGTATTTTTATGCAATTATTGTAATTTCTCCTTCAATTATTGACTTATTATGGTCAACTATTAAAAAATCTGACTGGTTTTGCAGTGAAGAAACCTCGTCGTTCTAAGCCGGGAACTGTGGCTTTGAGAGAAATTCGCAAACTTCAGAAAATCGTCAAACCTATCATTCCCCTTGCGCCGTTTGCCCGAGTTGTAAGCCTTTTTTTCTCAAGAATTCTGACACTCAGCAATAGTTTCATTCCTTGTGAAGGCTATTTTAATCAAAGGAAACAAATGATTGGCAAAAAAGGAGTAGCTTTCATTTCTTGTTTGTGTTATGCTTATAAATATCTCTTGCTGTCGATGCCTATTCATCTTATAGGAAATAAAACTGTGGTTTTCGTGTTAGAGAAATATGTGCCTGTAGTCTGTAGTTATCCTAGTTGTGTTAGGTTTGACTGAGTGTGGAGAAATATTTGTCTGTATTTATGCTAGTTTCCTTGGCTTTATGAAGTTTGTTTGCCGACAATTCAAAAGTCAATCGGATTATTTTACTTCTATCAAAAAGATCGGTCACGTTTGTCTCAGTTACTCTTATCATACAGACTACTCCTAGCAGCATGACTTTCTTCTATTGCTGATATACAAGTACTACTATCACTATCTCTCGCATCTCTTGCAAACTTGGGGCAATATGTAACTTTGAGTTTATCTTCTTATGTTGAGCCTTTAGTGTTCATCCTGCAAGAAATGTATGTGTGATGGAACCAACAGTTTTAGATAGCTAGAAATAGCTTTGTTGCTTGGTTCCAGGTTTCCCACCATTTCGTGGATTGATTAGTTTGGATGTGGATCTAAAAAAAATTACTTCATAGTGCTGAGCTGATTTTGGCATTCCAGGTCACAATCTACTAAACATATTTTAAATATAGTACTGTGTCATCGCGTGTCCTTGTTTTCAATAGCATTGCTTTGTATATGTTTAATTTATACAAGTACCAGCAATATTCTTTATACACCCTCCCTTCAAATCCAAACACGATGAGCCAGCCTTGTTTGCAAGAGGGATTTTCTATTTCTGGGGTGTTTGCGTTTCAAAAGACTAAGGGCTTGTTTGGATTGAAGATTTGGAGGGAAAGTAAGGGGAGGGGGAGCAAAGGACATAAAGTCCCTTGTTTGGTACTTTGGTTAGCAAATGACCAAACACCCATACTCCTCCAATGTAAACCAAAATCCCTCCAGGAAAGAATTGGACGGAAATTGTACCCAAACACTCATACTCCATCCCCGATTCCCCTCTCCTTCTTTCCGCCTATCATCCTCCCCTTCCTTTCACTCATCTTCAAAAGTGTCTCTTTCTCACATATGTTAATATAGCTTAGAGACTCATTTAGGTACTACTGAATGTTGATATCAATTTATACACAAGTATTTTAGTCGGTAATTTCCACGAATGGGGCATAATTTATGCAGTATTGTTTATGTCTTGCAATATATTTTCTCTGAGTAGTTGTGTTTATGCTGTCACTTGTATTCCATATTTTCATCTGTACTTGCTCTGTATTTATAGAAATACCACATAAGGAGTCTTAGTTAACATTTTCTACACTATTACGCTTTCATTCCTTACGTACCTTCCCTCCTACATTATTGCCCTCAATTAGCGTATAAAATGACGAGCTCTTTGCTTGACTGATTATCTTTTGACATTCCATGTTATGTTTGTTGCTTGCTGATGACGGTAACTTAATGACATTTAGGTTAAAGAGATTACTAACCGATTGTCCACTGAGGTTACTCGTTGGCAGTCTGAAGCACTGGCGGCAATCCAAGAGGTACTCTTAATTGTCCTTTTACTTTTCATTGACTTCAGTTTTGCTAGTAGATTAGCTTACACGATGTACAAGATCCCTCATCCCTATGCACGTTATATTTTGGTAAATGCATCTGTTCCTCATAGCTAATATACTGGACTTTCATATTCATGGGTTATCTTGATCCTTTATTTGAATTTTTTATTATCATTTTCTGTATGTTTGTGATTGTTCTATTTTGTTGCTTGATTACGAATAGGTCCAATTATATCTGTACTGGTTGGTTATATGTCTCTAGAGATTCTAAAATGTAATTTCTCTGCTTGCATTTGCTTCCATGTACTCAAGGTTTTGAAGTCTAAATTCTAGAACAAAGAAGTCAATCACATATTCATTTAAACATAATTTCTATGAGAACAACACTTAACGGCTCTCTGCAAGGATTTCTGAAAGTGAGATTTCTGATTACTTTTGGAAGACTTGGATATAATTCTCTTTCACTGCATATGCTGATATGCTATCATATCACTTGTTGCCTCATCTGCTGTAGTTGACTGTATTCTTCTAATTTTATAATTTTGCTTTGAAGCAATCCATACTGCAAACTTCTGTTTGATGGTCTAGATTCATGATGCTTATGATGCTGCCATAGATGTAGAGGATCTGTATATGTATTCCAATGTTTCATGATCATGACAGTAGACCAGTCAAATGGGTATTTGAACTGCTATGACATGTTTGATATTTCAGAGCCTTCTTTATTATCCTGTTAATTCAGATGTATTGATGTCTTTATTTTGGTTCATGTTTGCTTACACGTAGGCTGCCGAAGATTTCCTTGTTTGCTTGTTTGAAGATGGCATGCTATGTGCAATCCACGCTAAGAGAGTGACTCTAAGTAAGTATCTAGTTGTTTTATCTTCGATAACACTATGTTGGGCTGTTGGCATCACTGTTAAGTTGCTGCTAATCATCTTCATATAAGCACAAGTATTGTTTGCAGCCTTTCAATTTCTGAAGCCTTTATAATGATTTGTTTCTTGCATGTAATTTCTATCTTTTTTTTTCTCCCTTTCTGAAGGGGGGTTTTGATTATTGTAAATAATTGATGCCGTGATGGTGAAGCCTATTACTAAAATTATTCATGAACTTTGAAGTACAGTACAAATGTTTTATTGGATTTGAGATAGTTGGGTATCTTCCTGAACCCGCCTTTTTCTTGCTAACACGTAGTTTGGATGGATGGATTTGGAGGGAAAAGGAGAGAGATAACTTGCCGTGCTTGAAGTTTCAATTGGTTGGAACAAAATGGAAGGGAGGAAAATGGAGAGAATTGGATACCTCTACCACCTAACTTACTAATCAAACAAGGGAATTTGTCCGTCTATCTTTCTCTCCAAATTCAGTCTTTCTGATTGACTTAGCATTAGCGCCAACAACTTAACAAAGATTAACGTTTAGAACCTTGGACAAAGATATCTTATTCAGCATATGATATGCTTTGTCGTTGAGACTTGCTAATCTCTATGTAAGCTTCTTATTGCAAATTTTTGTCCGTCTTGAATGATATTTGTCACTGAATACATGGAGAAGGACGAAGATCTGGGTGTTAAGTTTATTGTACGTGAAAACTATGTCAATTTGAGGAAAGTTAAGCGATTACGTGAAAGCATAAAGGGGAGTTCTCCTGTGAAAGTAGATTGATGAAGACGGCTTTTCAGGTACTCGAAACTTATTCGTTCAAGTGGTCACTAATGCCTGTTTAATACATGTATTGCTGCAGTGAAAAAAGATCTGGAGCTTGCTCGGAGAATAGGAGGGAGACAGAGGGGTTGGTAAAAGATGGCCATTGCACAGTTGGATGTTACATTTTGCAGCTGTGTACAAATTAACTCCTGACATAGTGTGCTTGAAGGTTGAGACTTAGGCTGTCCATTGATAGTTTTAGTAACACATGTTTATTGGATGTTAGTATTGGTATGATATCATTCGTATGACTTGTATATTAATCATCAAATTCATAGTAGTTAGCTTGCGTTTGTGTCTTCTAGGAGTTGGCAATTGCTATGTCGTCTGCCATTTTGCATACTTTGAAGTTTGAACTGCGTTTGGATTTGGATGTTGAAAATTTCAATTAGAGCTGATCAAATGGTCTAAGTTCAATGGCTCAGTCCAAACCAATTTTTTCATAAGCTTGGGCCTTAAATATTGCGCAAAAAACCATCGGCCGGTCCAAAAGGATTGACATATATTTAGGGCCGGGTTTGGGCCTAAGTTGTGGCCCAATTTATGACCCGGCCTGGCCCATCACAAATGAAATTTGCTGCAAGATAACGGTAAATTATACCATGCACCCAGGAGTATGGTGCATGGTACTCTCTTCTCATAAATTCTTTTTATAGTAAATAAATATTAAATTTTATATATTATAAAATTATAAAAAATATATCATTATTCATATTTTTTATTTCTCTATAAATAGAGATTATATTGGATTATTTCATTATTTATTTTAAGTTTCCTCATATATTCACAATACATAATTGACATATTCATATCATATCACATAATTATTTTTATTATTTTAAATTATTTTGTATTATGCAGTTTTGATATGGAACAAAACATTTAAGATTGTCATTTGTTCAATATATTTGAACAAATTGAGTCATATTCACTAAGCTATAATTTCATATTCACTAAACTGAAAGCGAATATAATAGAGGCATGTGATGAATATCACACTACCTAATACATATTCATCAAACTACACTGTCATATACACTAAACTAAAAGTGAATATAATAGTGTGATATTGTGAATATCGCACTATAAAACACATATTCATTATACAACATTGTTATATTCACTAAAATTAAAGTGAATATGATAGTGTTATATCGTGGATGCAACACTACAAAACACTTAAACTGAATATGATAGTGGTAACCACTTCTTATAAGTGGAAGTTAATTTTTTGTTTTAAAATAAAAAAAAAAGAAAAAAGAAAAAGAAAGTTGAGGATGAGTGGAGAGCGAGGGAGTGGGAGGGAGTATAGAGTATCTTACACATGGATGTAAGATATAAGAATTGATAACGGTTGAGTTGGATTTCTTCTTCTACTGTTTGTTAGGGTAATAACAACGCCCAAGAGGCAAGAGCCACTAAATTTGTCATGTTTAAGTGAGCCCGTTTTTGAAATAATGCTAGAAAATAAAATAATTGTCGTTTTGGGTCGGTTTTGAAAATAATTGTCGAAATGGTGTCCACGTAGGCTCGGTATTTTCGAGTCTGTGTTACGGTACAGACACGCCATACGTATTGGCGTGGCTAAGGGCTAAAACTCGCCATACCCAATGGCGTGTTTATTTTTAGTATAAAGTCTAACAATCCAGTAGCTGGGCTAAGCGATAAAATTAAAACACGTCATACCTAATGGCGGGTTTATAAGGGGAAACACGCCAATACATATGGCGTGTCTGTGCAGATTTTTTTTTACATTTCAATCAATTTTCCATCACTTTTCACTGTCAATTACAAACCATCCTCCGTCTCTCCTCACAAACACCATAAGTGCGACACAACTAACTTCACCTCTCTCATCTTTCCTCACCCCTCCCTCTTCTCCGGCGTGTCTCCGGCGTGATATTGGCATTGCTTTTCAAATTAAACATAGTACCTAATTAGCAAGGTAATTTAATTTCTTTTAACTTGTAATTACATCTTTTGATGGTTGATTTAGCTTATTTTGTTTTCATTGTTGGTAATTATGTTGTTCTGTGCTTAGATCTACAACTTATATATGTTAATTTAAGCTTGTCTAAAAAAACCCCCAAATTTCGAAGCCCTAATTAAGTTGAACGATTTATGCATGTTAATTGTTGTTTTTGGGGAAATTAGGTTATAGTTACTTGATTTATACTAAATTTGTTCAATTTTCTTGTATAGAATGGAAATTTGTGATTTTCCTCTTATTTGTTATTGGGATGGAGAAGTGTTGGAGCAAAATGAATGTGTATCTTCTAGAAGAGGGAATCAATATTTTATTTTAGCTAGTGCAAAGATGACGTATCTTGAATTAGTTGAAGAGATATATAAGGGAATCGACATTCAAAGTTTGGGTACTCAATTGAGGGTGATGATGAAATTTCCAAGTTCCGGGTGTTTCAAAGTTGTACCCCTTAATAATGAAGGAGCCTTTAAAGCATTATGGGCAAGTATTCGTCATTCACATGCTCCTTCAATGGACATATTTGTAGAAGTTTCCACTAGCCAAATTGTCAATCCTACACCAAGTATTAGGCTAGATGATGTTGCTCAATTTGTATCTCTTGAAACTAATGACGTAAATGATGGAGAATTTGATGGTAACTTACAAGGTGATGAGATTGATGAGGAATTGACAATACTTGATGAGAATTTGTTGGCAAATGAAGAAGATGGTGATGATAATCTTGTCTTTGCTAGTGCTCCCATAGTTGGAAAACTTGGGAGAATATGGTTCAACATGAACAAGGGAAAGAGTTTGCGGTTGGACAAGTGTTCCCAAACAAACCTTCACTTAGTGATGAGGTGACATTATATAGTGTTAAAACAAATCAATTTTTCAAAGTTGCCGAATCAAAGCCTAATACTATTACCTTCAAATGTGGCCGGTCTCCTACACCATGCAATTGGTGATTAAGGGCTACACAAAAGACTTTCATTGTAAAGCTTTTACCATTGTCACATACAAAGGTCCTCATAACGAGTCTTGTGTTTGTGACATGGTTCCTCGAGACCACATTAATTTGAAACGAGCGTTCATAAGTCATGAGATTCGTAACCTTGTTGAGGGATATTGGGGATATAAGGTGAACTCTGTTGTTACTCACATTTTAGATGAGTATGGTTACACAATTTCATACACCAAAGCTTGGAATACAAAAAAAGAGTAATTGAGGAAATATTTGGAGATTAGGATAAATCATATGAGTATTCATAAAGTCATGTGATAAGGAGCTTCAACAAATGCCTCTTTAGGCTTCAAAAAATGCCTCTTGAGATGCCTCCTCATTTCTGCTCCATGGTTTCGCACATCCGGGACTACTACTCTTAATCTCTTCAATATGTAGGCTATTCTCATCATCTTCAACCAACAAATGAACCAAGGGAAGAAAGTTCACCTATGGTTCAAGAGTCACTCAACTCAATGGATAAGGACGATGATATCCCTTTGGTTCAATACACTAGGCGATCTAGATGCTCTAATCCCTCCATGTCTTCCATGTCACCCATCAATGAACAAGGTACCCCATAGCCTTCAAAGGGGAAGGGGTTTTGGACTCGCTTTCTGAAATAAAACTCTCAAGACTGGGATTTTGGACAGTTTAGACTCGATTTGGACAATGAAATGGACTGTTTAATTGTGATAAAAATGACTAAAATTGGACATAAACTTTAGGACTTGTTTTTGAACATACGGTTGGACTGTTTGAAACCAAGAATTAACTTGAACAACACAATTGTATCGCAAGAATGATTAGAATTGAGTGACTCGGAATATGACTTAATATAAGCACTAAGCCACTAGATTAAGACTAAGAGGAATTCAAGCACTAAGCAATGGATCACTCAAATCTAAGCACTAAGCAATAGAGGGTTTTCTAGCACTAAGCAAAGAAGATTAGTAGAAAGCAAATGTTTCTAACTTGTGTTTAACATTCATCAAATCTGAAAAATGCATGAGGAAAAACCTTGATTTTATAGACAAAGCTAAGCAATCCTCACCATTCATCTAGTCTAGCATCCAACAGTCCAAAAGACCCCTAAAATGCCGGTCTAAAAGTGGCCCTAAGGCCTTACATAAAGTTCTTACATAAGTTGAAAATTTAAATGAAAACAAGAAAGTAAACTAATAAGGACAATGATTATTTGGACTCCTTGGAAGCTTCAAATGGTCTGGCCATCAATGCATATAACAGCTAGAGCATGTAAGAAGAACTCAAGGAGTTGTCTTGGAGAAATTGGGAAACTTGAAAACGACCTTTGTCCTTATTGTTGCAAACCGTGCAAAACGCTAGGGCCACCGGTTTTGTTCCTTTCCAAGACAAAACATCCTATGCAAAAATACTCTAAACTCTTCTAGGCCATAAAATGCCCCATGTTCTTAAAAGGATTTCGAATTGGACCCTATTTCGGTCAAGGGACCAAAACCGGGTTCATGGTTGCTTATTGTGGACTGTTTTGATCCAAACTCCTCTTCTTGAAAAGGATTTGTTCTCAAATCCTTGGCATCATCATCATCATTAAGTTCTTCATAACAAGGACCTAAGTCCCCAACATCAAATGTGGCATGAATTCCAAAGATATCAACCTTGTACTTGTTGGGTCCAATTTGATTGATGACTTTGAATGGACCTTATTCATATGCCATAGACTTGTTGCTCCCTTTTTTGAGGGCTCTCCCTTTGTAAGAACGAACCCAAACATGATCATCGGGCTTGAACACTTGTGATTTCTTAGGAACCATGGACATGCTCTTGTGTTTCGTGGCCTTAGCATGGACGGACGACTTCCCCTCAACCCGTTTCTTTACTTCTTGCCATGACTCATCAATTAGCTTGGACCCTTGTGGCTGGGCAGCCTTTTTGCCGTGACCGTGAGCTTTATGATCCTCAAATGAATTAGGAGTAGAGAGGGTAGGAGAATCACATCGCACACCATCATAGGTGTTCTTGATTTGATCCTTACTAAAGAGCCTCCCTTGAACTCGTTTCTTGATCCCATGCCATTCCTTGTTAGAGTAAACATTTGTCTTGAGTTGGACAATCAAATTTCCCTTGCTACTAGCTTCATTTACGATTTCAAACACCTTGGATAAACTTGTAAGAGAGTCACATTGCAATTACTTGAAATAATCCTTGGATTGATTATTCCATTTGAGCAATTCTTGTTCAAGTGAACACTCTCCTAGCTTGTCATTTGCTTTGTGATCACCCTGGTTGTCCAAGTGAGGCTTAGGGACCTCGGCTACCACCTCTTTGTTGGCATTTGGTGGATCATCTTGAAAGCACTTGATCAAATTTTGAACCTTGTTAGGGAATGTTCCTTCTTGCTCTTTGGACATGTTTTCGGCTAGGAGGATATGGACACCTCCCACATCATTCTTTTCTTGGATCATTTCGGCCTCCTTGATTAACATCACTTCTTTAAAAGGCTCAAGCATGGAGGATGGTGGAAGAGGTGCTAGAGTGATTTTCCTCTTGTCAAGTTCAAAGGTGTATGTGTTATCCTTTCCATGATGCACCGCACTCTTATCAAACTCCCAAGGTCTACCAAGTAGAAGAGGCAAGCATACATAGGTAGGACATCACAAAGAACCTTATCAACATAGTTCTTGCCAATGGAGAAGGACACCAAGCATTGTTTGTCAACCCTCAATTCGGCCCCCTTGTCAAGCCACCTCAAATTATAAGGACATGGATGGTTTTGAGTGGTTAAGGAAAGCTTATCAACAAGGACACTGGAGGCCACATTAGTACAACTACCTCCATCAATGATTAGGTTGAAAACTCTTCCCTCAATTGTACATCTAGACCTAAAAAGTTGTTGTCTTTGATCCATTTCCAATGGTTGAGCACTCAACACTCTCCAAGTGACTAGACTCATTCCGGAATTCGACAACACTAGTTCCTCATCCTTAGTCTCCTCGGTTTCCTCATCCTCATCACACACAAGAATCTCATCCTCTCCTCAATGAACCACTTCAAAGCTACTAAGGGCTCTCTTGGTTGGACATTCTTTGGCAAAGTGTCCATAACCTTGGCATTGGTAACATTTTTTGAGAGGTAAGGTATTTTTTTGTGAGGTTTCAATGCCCTTTCCTTTGTCAAGTGAGGGTGTCATGGTTGGAGTGTTGGTTTCTTTGGGTTTTGTCTCGGTATAGGTGGTCTTGGTGGTTGTTTTGGTCGGCAATTTTGAGTTGGAGGACTTCCCCTTGCCCAATTTTTTTACCCTTAAAGCCAAGTTCACGGCTTCTGATGCGTGTCTTTTATATGATGTTTTATACCTCATTTTACACGCATTTTAGAGCTCATTTTAGTAGTTTATGCTATTATTCTCCCTATTTCCGTCTACTTTCGTGTTTTTGTACATTATTGTAGAAATGTGAAGAATTCAACGGAAATTGAGCTAAATCGGTCCCCGAGTATCCTGCATTGCATTTTGACGTGGAGTATTCACTTAAGGAACGAGCTTGGTGCGTATTTCAAGGCCCGAAAGACAAATCCACGAGATCATAGAAGTCAAGTACCAGCTAGAGCAGTCGATCGACCACTACCTTCAGTCGATCGACCAACTCACGGGATCCAGAGGCTACTGTACACTGCATCTCAGTCGATCGACTAGGTGTCATGGTCGATCGACCACATCGCTGCTTCAGACGAGAATTAAAAGATCGAGGAACTTGAAGCCCATTGTGTTTAGGTTTTAATAATAAGTGTTACGGATATTTGCTATATAACGTAACCTAGTTTCCAGAGATTTTCATTCAGAAATTTACCTAGTTTTAAATTCAGTTTAGTTTATCAAATAATTAGGGTTTGGGATATTATTTTGCATTGGATTTTCGTTGTGCTTTCAATCATTCCGTTACAATCCTTCTGCAAATTTCGGTATTCCTTCTGTTCTACTTCGGTTTATCTTTATCGCATTGATAGTATAGAAATCGCTAGCTAGTTTCCCAAAGTCGATTTTGTTGTTTTATGTTGTCTATTTGTTCAATCGTCTTAATCATGAATTCGATAGTAAATTACATCAATTTCATTGTTGTTATCATCTCTAGTATGAGTAGCTAAATTGCTTGTGCTAGGATGTAGGGGAATTATAGTGTAGGCGGCGTAGAATAATGCGGACTGAATCGCGTGTCAGTCGATCGACTGACATTCTTGGTCGATCGACTGACCTCGTGGGGTTTTACTTTCGTTTTAATTGTTTTAAGTTCTTTATTAAACAAATCGAGTGCACACGACTAGTTGAATGTTTAGGATATGACTGACCCATTAGATCGAGAGATAGGGACAGTTGTTAGATCACCAATTAAAATGACTAAACTATGCTGAGATCGAAAGATAGGTAAAGTTTAGATTATAAATCACTTTTCAGGACGAGAGTCAGTATTAGTGATATTAGGGACTTAAAGCGAGATCGAAAGATGCTATCTGTTAAGAGTAGACCGAGAGGACCTCTTGTTTCCCGCCTCATGTGTTTGATTTAGACCGACTTAGTTTGCTGCCGCCGAAACTATAGTGAACCGACCATCCTAGTACCCCTTCTTTTATCTGTTTTATCCGTTTATTTAGTTTATTGTCTTTTATTGCTATTAGTATAGACCAAATCAATTCAACTCCCACTTTCGTTACCTTAGACTAAGTTAGACAATTAGAAATTACATTCGTCTCCTTGTGGTTCCACCCTGTTACCACTAGCCTAGGTTAGTTTTAATAGGAAAATATAAATCTTATTTTTGGTACCTACAACGACGGGTATCAAATTTTGGCGCCGTTGCCGGGGAGGCAATTGTTCTAATTTTTAGTTGTTTTTATTTAGTCTTTCTTAGTTTAAGGGACACCTGTTCCTTAAACTTTTCTTATATTCTTTTTGTAGTTTCTTCTTATACGCAGGTCACAGGGTGGTGAACTAGTACCGTTCAATCCTGAGATTGAGAAATCCTTGCGCGAGTTGAGACGATCACAAAGGGTATTACCGACAGAGGAAGAGCTGAGTACTCTGTCAAGCTACTACGAGAACGCTCTGTTCGAGGAAGATCCACCTACATCTCCTGCTTCTATTTCTTCAGCTGAGATTGTCACTTCTCCAGAAATTTAAGTCATGGCTGAAGAAGCAACTATAGCAAGTCATTCTGAGCCGACAGCCGAAAATCTTTACAAGGGATTCGAATTACCTGGAGCTGATAGGAAATTCGAACCAAAGCCTTCCTATATCAACCTAGTTGAGAGGAACCAGTTCGGGGGAGCTGCAAATGAAGATGCAGCCAAGCATATGGAGATATTAATCGATTACTGCTGCTCTATACCCCCGCCGACCGGTGTGACCCAGGACCAGATAAAGGAGACTATGTTTATATTCTCACTCCGTGATGCTGCAAGGGAGTGGTACAGAGATCTGGACCGAGCCGCTCATGGGATCACCGACTGGAACTTCTTAGCCCTGACATTTTATAAAAAGTACTTCTCTGCCTCGAAGACTAATGCCATTAGAGCTCAGATCACGAGCTTTAAACAAGGGCCGGATGAGAATTTTCATGAAGCATGGGTTCGTTTCAAGAAGCTGGTGCGAACCATACCGCACCATGGGTTCGAAAAATGGAGTCTTTGCAATCGCTTCTATAACGGGTCATGTATGACGATCGAGGGCTATTTTGGATCTTTGCTGTGACCAATGGCCGATTTGCTGAAAATATGGGAGAGACTAAGGGGTGGAAGATCATTGATGACTTAGCCACCCACAAGGCTGAGTATGGGAATTCCCGGGGGAATCAAAGGAGGAGTGCTGAATCTCCTTCTGTAGCTGCACTTGAAGCTCTCATTGCGAGATTTGACAAGTATGAACTGGGAGGAGCTTCAAAAGGAGGTATTTACCAAGTAAATGCTGTGTCAGATGGTCCTTTCGTCTGCAGAAGGTGTGGAGCTGAGGGACATGTCTCAGAGAATTGTCCCAGTCCTTTCGAGTCTTGTGCTGCCTTTCAACACTATAGGCAGACAAACACCTACTATGAGCCTAATGTTCATCCCAACTTGAGGTGGAGTAGCCAGAATGTCCTAAATCCAACTCCACCTCCGCAACAGCAGCAGCAGCAAGCCTATGTACCCCCTCATCATAAGCAACAACAATATAAAAAACCTCCCTATGTGCCGCAGCAGCAACAATCTCAAAATTCCGAGTTTGCTGAGTTGAAGAATATGTTGCAAAAGGGGTCCCAAGCTAGAGAGGCTGGATTGAAACTTTTAGAAAGCCAAATTGCTCAGTTGGCTAGCAAGAGTACCACTCGAGCTCCGGGACACTTACCAACTCAAACTGACCAGAAAGAGACCCTAAATGCCATAACTTTGAGGAGTGGGTCTACCCTGGAGGGGCCTGCTATGGTCGAGGATGCCCCTGAAAAGAATGAGGCGAAACCGAGTCGAAATAAGTCAGAACGAGTAATACAAAGAAAAAGGCGTCTACCGGTATATCGGTTGATCGACGATATACCCGGTCGATCGGCGAAGTGCGAGTTACTGAGGAGCTTAGGCGTAGATCTCGGTTGATCGGCCGAGCAAGGTGGTCGATCGGCCGAGGCCATGCGATATTGAGAAATTCCGTCCTCCAATGCCCGATAATTTGAGAGACCATTTGTTTCGGGGTTCGACAACTCCGAAAGTATTGGGGCAAGACCCGAGTACTGATGGGTCCGTCCCGATTCCGAAGTTCGACCCAATGTCGGTCAATGGCTCACATTTGAGACGGTCTGAAGAGGGTTCAAGCTTCAATAAAGAGAAGGTGGTGGACTTTCAGCCTAAGTCCAGGGATGCCGGCATGCGTGATTTAGAGGAAAGGGCTAAGCTGCTTCTTACAGCCTCGTATCCAGAGAGACTAGTGCCGACAAAGGAACAGGTATCTTTCAGTAAATTTGAAAATGTTGTTCGTAGTCTTAACGTACAAGTGCCTTTCCTTGAATTAGTGAATCAAGTGCCCGCTTATATGAAGTTCATGAAGCAATTGCTTTCTAAAAAGAGGTCACTTGAAACCGTGCATACTGTTGCACTAACTAAGGAAACTTGCTCTTACTTGACTCACACTGCACCCCATAAGCTAGAAGACCCGGGTAGCTTTTCCGTTCCTTGTAATATAGGTACCTTCTCTATTGAGAAGGCATTATGTGACCTAGGAGCTAGCATTTGCGTCATGCCCTTAAGTCTTGCTAGGAAGCTAAAATTGACTAGGTTTGCAGTCACAGACATGACAGTTCAGATGGCTGACCGATCTGCAGTCCGGCCTATAGGCGTCCTAGAAGACATCCCTGTGCAAATAGGGAAGTTTTTCTTCCCCGTAGACTTTGTAGTCCTAGATATGCCTGAGGATGCCCACATACCTATCATTCTAGGTAGGCCATTTCTGCACACTTTAGTGCGATTATTGATGTTGGTTACGGGACCCGACCTTCAAAGTGGGGAAGCATTCTATTGTCTTCGCCCAAACAGCTAGGAAGAAGGACCCCATGTGGCCTGTCACCTATAATACGGTTTCTGAAAAGAAATCATACTTTGTGCTTCCTGATATGCCTGTCTCTACTCCTATTCCTGTCATAACCCCTCCGCCCTAGATTGGGAGCAAATTGGAGGAAGATTTGTCTATTTCTGCTATTGCAGGAGCTGGTTTGGGGAAGGAAGAGCCGCAAGTCGCTCCAGCTGTGAAGAAGCCGATCATTCAAAGAGGAGGTCTTGCTTGCCTTAGCTGTGGCACTGATGAGGAAGTTGATGACGAGCCGGTCAAAGTGAGAGAGTCCGATTTAGATTCTGATAAGTCCGAAGAGATAATTGACTGGGGAGATATAGAAGTTGTTGATCCGTTGAGTTCGGCGGATGTTGAAGCTAAGAAGGGTGCGGCTAAGAAGATGAGCATCGTTGAGGCTACCTCTAGTAGCCAGAAGCCAACGAAGTGGGCCATACCATGGCCATTCTTGATCAACTATTAGTTGATCAAATGCTTTATCAAACATTTACTTTATTGCTTTTACGACTATTTACCGTATTTTGTGTGCGCGAGACTTCGCATTTATTTTTGTTGCTTAGGATTTTTAAGTACTTTAGACTTTGGTTTGGGGTTTGCGCAACTTTAGGCGCGTATTATTGTGCACTTGCAGGTTTTTAGACCTCATCAGCTCAAGTAATTGAGCAAATACGAAGAAATCAGAAAGTTACAGCAGCTCTCTCAGTCGATCGACTGCCTTCCATGGTCGATCGACTAAGTTGCGCATCTCAGGAGTTTCTGTTCCTGTTCACTTTGGTCGATCGACTGCCATCTATGGTCGATCGACCACTGCCGCTGCTGTATCTGTTCACGACCTTTTCCCTGCTGTGTTGGGTCGTTTTGCGGGATTAAGGGAGTTTTCTACTCTATTTTATTTCCCGACTCATTTCTGATTTCTTCCATTTTCGTAGCTTTGCACATAATTACCGCTCCTTCATTGCTTTCTCGGTTTTATGCGTGGTTCTTTGTTTGTCTTTTCAGGTACTTATTGGTAGCACTGCTGGCTACTGAAACCTCCTAGCTCACGCTTGTTTGGGGAGGTTTCCTTTGTTGCGCTTAAAGTCTTGTGAGTTTCTAAGTCTTTACTTCATGTTTTATTTATTTAATTTTCTCGCAAATTCCCATTTCTCTTTTGTTTCATTACATGATTTTGCACAATGGGGACATTGTGCGATTTGGTTTGGGGAAGGGTTTTGCGTCGCATATCATTTGCTTGCATTCACGTTTACATTTTGTTTTGCACTGCTTTTTCATTTCATATATATATACGAAAAATCCAAAAAAATTGAAAAATTTCATCAAAATTTCAAAATATGCACGTTTATTTTAGCATATAGATCGAGTCGGTACGGTAGTATTTCAATGATGACATTGCATTTGCACCTGTTTTTGCCTAAGCCTTGCTTGATTAACATGTTATTAGTAGAATCGTATAAGTGCATATCTACGAGTTTTCGTTAACTGTTTGCTGAACTTGAGACTTGACTTAGAATTTTGGCAAGCTACATCATATTTCTAAGATTTAGAGCCTATAACTGGTGACATCTATGACCAGTTTATCTAGGATGTGAGTAGTACTCCTTATGAGGCATGTTACGTAAATGTGCATAAATATGAACTTAATCTGCTTAATACCTGTATGCATTCGGTTTGTGGTCCAATCGACACATGTGGTAGAGGTTTCCCTTTATTCATTTTACCCATGAACTCCACACTGCCAAAAATATCCTTTTTGTCCTATTTACTACATCCTACATTTAGCCTGTCCTTTGTCAAGCTAGTAGTCTATGTTCTTGGGATTGTTACTTAGTTTTTGGTAGCATTTGTTCTTATTTGAGATTTTGTTGGGAAGATGAAATGAAGGAGGAAAGAAGTGAAAAGGGAAGAAAAAGAAACAAAAAAAGGAAAAAATGATTCAAGAAAATTAAAAGGAAAAAAAGAGAAAAAAAAAGAAGAAAAGAAAAGAGTTTTGTACTGTTCAAAGCGGTCGATCGACTGCCATCATTGGTCGATCGACTGAGTTCCGGAAGAAATCAATTCGCATAAATTCAAAATCCTTATCTTTTGGCGATTTTTGCTCCCATGTTGCATTAGTATCTTATGGGGATTTAGTTTATTACTTTTATACCTGGAGATTGTGAGATTTGTGCTTGCTATAGCACCGTTTCGTTTGATTTTGAGCAAGAAGAAGGATGTTGCCATATGGTTCCGTTTTGGTACTAGCTTGATCACCAGTGCCTCCACTTTTCCATAAATGTTTTGCCTCTTCTTACCCATACCTCACATATCCACATATATACCACGGCATGTGTCATGGTCTTTTGTTGGTTGGAATGCATATGTACGGTTGTAGAGATTGTTTTCATATTATATTGCAGGCATGTTCTTATAGGTCGTAGTTAGGTGAGAGTCTGTACAAAATGAATTCTTTCTATCCTCTTATATATTCACCTGTGCTTATGTGTGATATGAGCGACCCGTGAGAGTCCAATTTGATAAGTCTCTATAGTTGACAGTTCATCAATTTTCTAACGACTTCATAACTCGTTTGCATGATTCACATTACTAATTGATTGTTGGTTGTTGCATTAAAATGGTTTAGGCTTTACATGTTGTAATTCGCTCTGAGATTGAACTCGTTCCATTAGGTTTTAGGATCGAGTCTAGTTCTTGCTTGGGGACAAGCAAGGGTTTGGTTTGGGGAAGTTTGATGCGTGTCTTTTATATGATGTTTTATACCTCATTCTACACGCATTTTAGAGCTCATTTTAGTAGTTTATGCTATTATTCTCCCTATTTCTGTCTACTTTCGTGTTTTTGTACATTATTGTAGAAATGTGAAGAATTCAACGAAAATTGAGCTAAATCCGTCTCCGAGTATCCTGCATTGCATTTTGACGTGGAGTATTCACTTACGGAACGAGCTTGGTGCGCATTTCAAGGCCCGAAAGACAAATCCACGAGATCATAGAAGTCAAGTACCAGCTAGAGCAGTCGATCGACCACTACCTTCAGTCGATCGACCAACTCACGGGATCCAGAGGCTACTGTACACTGCATCTCAGTCGATCGACTAGGTGTCATGGTCGATCGACCACATCGCTGCTTCAGACGAGAATTAAAAGATCGAGGAACTTGAAGCCCATTGTGTTTAGGTTTTAATAATAAGTGTTACGGATATTTGCTATATAACGTAACCTAGTTTCCAGAGATTTTCATTCAGAAATTTACCTAGTTTTACATTCAGTTTAGTTTATCAAATAATTAGGGTTTGGGATATTATTTTGCATTGGATTTTCGTTGTGCTTTCAATCATTCCGTTACAATCCTTCTGCAAATTTCGGTATTCCTTCTGTTCTACTTCGGTTTATCTTTATCGCATTGATAGTATAGAAATCGCTAGCTAGTTTCCCAAAGCCGATTTTGTTGTTTTATGTTGTCTATTTGTTCAATCGTCTTAATCATGAATTCGATAGTAAATTACATCAATTTCATTGTTGTTATCATCTCTAGTATGAGTAGCTAAATTGCTTGTGCTAGGATGTAGAGGAATTATAGTGTAGGCGGCGTAGAATAATGCGGACTGAATCGCGTGTCAGTCGATCGACTGACATTCTTGGTCGATCGACTGACCTCATGAGGTTTTACTTTCGTTTTAATTGTTTTAAGTTCTTTATTCGACAAATCGAGTGCACACGACTAGTTGAATGTTTAGGATATGACTGACCCATTAGATCGAGAGATAGGGACAGTTGTTAGATCACCAATTAAAATGACTAAACTATGCTGAGATCGAAAGATAGGTAAAGTTTAGATTATAAATCACTTTTCAGGACGAGAGTCAGTATTAGTGATATTAGGGACTTAAAGCGAGATCGAAAGATGCTATCTGTTAAGAGTGGACCGAGAGGACCTCTTGTTTCCCGCCTCATGTGTTTGATTTAGACCGACTTAGTTTGCTGCCGCC